>NC_143584.1:84666536-85324077 GCF_048544385.1 Mastigoproctus giganteus
CATAAATAACGAAACAAAATTTGTCCTTTTGCGCTGCAACGGGACACAACAAATCGACGCAACGCAATAAAACAAACTAAACATTTGGTCTCTCTCACTCACCTTTTTTTTTTTTTTTTTTGAGCGGTGGGTGTTAAGACAGCAGGAATTGCAAGATACACTAATCTCCCAATTACGACTTATAATGCCGCTTATCACTTATTTATGACTTGCAAAATATCTGTTTATACCTATTCTAGTTATTACTTGAATTTTTTGATTTCTGGGTTTTTTTTTTTTTTTTTTTTTTGGAGTCTTGAAGTGTCCCGGATAATCGAGAGTCTGCTGTATATATGAAACACATAATTACTGCTTACATACCAATAATCTACATGCACACCTATAAACAATTTTGAACAGGTTTTTTTTTTTTTTTTTTTTTTTTGGTAGTTGTTGGCGCATAGGCTTCTGTGGCCATAATGCACCTTCCCAAGGTTTTTGCAGTACTTTGATCCAAGCCCGAGGCGCGATTCGAACCCGCAACCTTTGGGTTGCCAGGCAGGCACTTTACCCACCCGGCTAGCCCGGTCAGCTGTGAACAGTCTCAGATTGCATAAAGTGTGAATGATAATAAGCACATGAAGGAGATGAAAAATTAAGTTATTTTCTCATCTGAGATATGCAGTTGAAAAATGTGTCACATTACATATTATCACATTAATTTAAATCTAAGACTTCATATGAAAATATAAAGGAACTAAAAAATAATAATAAATGATATAAATTCAAAGGGCTACAAGGAATTTAAAAATATAAATTCATATAGAACAGCAGAAAAGATTCATTTCTTTTTACTAGTCTAATAAGCTAGAGAAAAGGATGTCATGCATCATGGTTTTACTTCTCTCATAATGATCAAGTTCCAATTACCAAGACATTGCCACTTAATGAAATGCATAGAAACAAATGACAATCTTCAAAAGGAATACAGTCATCCTCATATAACACACATTTACACTACATGAATTTGATCATATGCGATTTATAAATAGGGGAACAATGTCACATATAACATTAACTGAATCCGCTTATGCAAGATTCGACTTTGCATTTACAAGAAATGGCAGTTGAACATGGCAGAATCACAACAGCTGAATGCAACACTTACTGCGTTGTTTACTCAGTTACTAAACAAAGCAGCTACACGTGCACTGCTTTTTTTAAATAAATAAATAAATCTTTATTGTGAAGTAGAATTACAGCACAATATCCCATCACGGCGACGAGCGCCAGGGGTTCACATATAGATAACATAAGTACAAATTCAAATGGCTACAGAATATAGCGAACACATACAAAAGGCTACAAAATACAGATTACAAATGCAAAAAGAAATACAAATACATCATAGAAACAAGGAGCTGAACACAAATAAAGAAAAACAAATACAACTTGGCAGTGATTCAGGTTTCAAGAGCTTTGATAAAGTTGTCTGTCCTTCTTTTTACTTATTATGGTGTCGATGTCGGCGTCCACACGGTTGAGGGCAGCGAGCATCTGCTTGGGCAGAAATCTATCGGTGAGTACAAGCCTGTTGTGGGGAGCCACAAGTGCTGGTACCGACCTTAGGCTTGGCTGTGGAATCCTCCAAGAGCAAGCATTCCAAATATTTGGAGATGATATTTGGCCTGAGATGAGTTTGGCTGTGAAGACCAGCCTCTTTTCAACGATCAGGAACTTCAACCTCGGGATGTCGAGTGCTTGTGCCATCATGGTAGTTGTGGTAGCGGGAGGTAGCCGAAGCTTGTTATTCGCCCATTTCAGTAGCCAGTATTCAGCAGTGTACACCCGCTTAAGGTTTGTATGTGCAGCAGAGGCCCATATTTCTGCACCATAGAGAATGGCAGGGTAGACGGTGGAGGTGATGAACCTTTTAACAGTGGCAGGATGTCGGACGTGTAGCAGCTGCTGCTTTGAGATCCACCGTAGACGAGAAAATCTGGTACTGAGTTTGTCGATCTGGTTGACAAAGGACATCTTTTGGTCGAACAGAATGCCAAGGTCTGTGTGCGAGGGTACGTTTGGTATTCGTACCCCTGTGAGTGAAACGTTGAGTACTGTCGGCATGGATTTAAGGGAGAATATAACCTGAGCAGACTTCAGAGGGTTAATTTTTAGATTGAAGTTTGCCAGGTACAATTCTAGATCCTTAAGTTGGGAATTGATCCTGTTGCTGAGCTGGGCGGGGTTGTCGCCAGGGTTAATTGGAGTCAGCAGTTTGAAGTCATCGGCATAGCATAGGAGACCATTCGTTGAGGCAATAATGGGCACGATGATGGCTGTGAACAGGACACCAGACAGGACACCCCCCTGCGGTACTCCAGCAGTAATGTCGCAGGATAGGGTATGTTGCTGCCGATGGAGAATAAGTATTCTGTGACTGAGAAGTGACTGTGTGTTCGTGTGTATCAAATACAACTCCTCATTTTTGTTCTTTTTATACTGTAATCGTGCTTTATTCCATAAAAATGAGTAAAATACTTGAAAACGGTGTGAAAAGGAAGCATGCTGGTGAAGATATTGCAAGTTCATAAAGAAAAAGAAAAGCAGCTAAGGTAAAGAAAGCCAACACGACAACCACGGCAAACTTACTGGACAAACTGGTTGGTTTTCCGCTACTACAGTTTCTCACTGCATTCTCAGTAAACAGACGCCACGTGTTATCGGTAGTGGGAGTAGAAGTGAAGAACAATATATTGATTGTCATTTAGGTGTGACAGAATGTTTGGAAATCTTATTTCCTAACTTAACCTTTAAGGTTAGGTTAGGAAATAACATAACCTAACTGCTGAGAACAATTAGAAAGAACGCAGAGTAAATAAAAGCAACTTTTATAGCAGGAACAACTTAAAGTGTAACAAAAGACATTACATCGAGACAAAGAATTTGAAGAGATCAAACATCTGTTATCTGTTTGGATTGAAGATCAAAAAAAGAAGAGATCAGGAACAAATTTGCTTACGATAAAAGCAAAAGCATTAGCAATATTTTATTAAGTAAAAATCGTAATAAAATACATATTTTATTATGATTATTTACTGTGTTTGGTAATGTTTTGGTTACATATTAACTGATATTTGTGGCCACCAACTTTTATTGTTTTTGTGCCTGATCTATCTATTTAACCACTCATATCATGAAGTGGAAAAATTCCTTTCCTAAAAGCTTGGAACAGCTACCTTGTCAGACCACATCCAAAAATTCGAAACACAACCCTATTTAAGCATTTTTGGCCAATACCTAATCCTTCAATGCTCTTAAAAATCCTGGAAAAAATTATGCTCCCCATCTTAATGAATCGCATTCTTGGCGATAATGCCACTACAAATCCACTATGCCATCCGAAACCAGCCGACAGTGATGAACCTCCTTCCAGCCACACATACTATATTGTCTGCTTTTAAATGGCATGAGTAACTCACTATTACGTACCTAGATACTGAAGCAGAGGAATGCCATCGAGGGCATTCCTCTGCTTACTTGAAGAAGCACACTATTTAATCCAAGGTAATATCCTCTGGTTCACTGCATCACACCTCCAAAAACAGCATATTACAAATTTATGCCCATGGACAATCACTCAAGAATGAGATCTCTACTGGTGTTCTACAAGGATGAGTCCTATATGACTTGTTATTAACAGCCATCACGTGCCTCTTGTCCATAACAACGAAAATATCATCATGTATGCAGACAATAAAAAATCCTAATGCTTACTGCTTCTAACAATCACCTTGAGGCTACAGCATGTATCAATAATAGTCTCATCAACATCGCCTCTTACCTCAAACAGTACAGACTCTCAATCAACCCTCAAAAAACGAAAGTACAGCCACTCTCCGACTTACGTAATACTTGACTTAGCGAAATTTGACTTTACATAAGTTTTTAGCAGCCAGTGCAAACTTAAAAAAAATCGTGGAAACGTATTTTGTATCTGGTCGGAATAAATGGAAGTATCATGAAAATATTGTAATATGAACCCGATAACACATTGGTTTTTTTTTTTTTTTTTGTAATTCGTTCCAAAGTTAAAATTTCAATTTGGAAGTTGAAATTTTTGCTATGTATATTTATCTCTCTAAAAGGTCAGTTTTAGAATGGAAACTGAACTACACTTTCATCGTTATCATATGTTCCATTATAAGAATCGATTTTGAACGCCTTTATGATATTTTTTTTAAAACACATTTTTGGAGGTCACTACCATAAAACAATTTGCACTCTCTGGTTTATTGGGCTTTTCTGTTAGCGCAATCTATTATAAATGAGTAGTAAACTCTATATTATTGCATTTGCGATAATACCAATAACTGAAATTCTGTAGGTTTTTACATTACAGTATTATGGTGAAATGAGTTCCCCCTTCACACTGAAATCTTCAATCATATAAAAAACATAAATAAATTTTCAGAATCTTCTCTTCATTCCTATTTACTTATTACAATGGTGAAGGGGAAAGGGACCAGCAGAAAGTGAAAGTGCTGGCAGTGCTAGGAAATGAAACAAAATTGATTTAGCATTAGCATTAGTAGAGGCATTTGATGCAAGAAAGCAAGCTTATGCAGCATCAGCCAAAAAAAAACCCACTTCCACTTCACCCCTCTGTTCGTTCAAAATACCTGTCCAGCTGAGCCTTAAACTTATTTAGGCTATCAACCTCCAATACAAAGGATGGAAGTCTGTTCCACCAACCAACCACCCACTGGCTAAAGGCAAATTTCCGCACGTCTATCCTACATCTGTCTTTCCTCAATTTGAATTTATGCCCTCTCAGGTGATTTTTCTGAGCAAGAGGAAGAATCCCATCAGCATTAAGCATGCTTAAACCATTCAAGGCTTTATACACCTCTATCAGATCACCTCGCTGGTGCCTAGTCTCCAGACACTGTAATTTGCAAAACTTAAGCCTTTCTTCGTAAGAGCACCCCTTTGTTCCATTCACTAATCTTGTTGCCCTTCTCTGTACTCGTTCCAGCAGCTCTACATCCTTCTTGAAATGAGGCCTCCAGACCTGTATACAGTACTCTAGGTGTGACCTGA
The DNA here is from genome assembly GCF_048544385.1 of Mastigoproctus giganteus. Taxonomy (NCBI): domain Eukaryota; kingdom Metazoa; phylum Arthropoda; class Arachnida; order Uropygi; family Thelyphonidae; genus Mastigoproctus; species Mastigoproctus giganteus. Next base: position 84,671,619 of record NC_143584.1, read on the forward strand.
CCATTGCCTTATACAATGGAATAATCACCTCCTTATCCCTGCTGGAAAAATTCCTGTATATCATTGACAATACTCCATGAGCTACTCTTGCAGCCCGTCTGCACTGCTCAGAGAACTTCATATCTGCCTGCACAACCACCCCCAAGTCCCTTTCATTCTCTACCACTGTCAGTGTAGTACCACAGAGTTGATACGTTGCTCTGGGGTTGCTGTTTCCCATGTGTAGTATTTTACATTTGTCAATGTTAAACTTCATTTGCCACCTCTCAGCCCATCTGCTCAACCTTTCCAGATCCTGTTGCAGCAGCATAGTGTCAGTAGTGTCAGTCCTTGACAACCCTGCCAACCTTTGTATCATCTGCAAACTTGGACATTAAGCTTGATATACAATCATCAATATCATTTATAAATACAGAAAACAATAATGGACCCAACACTGAGCCCTGAGGGACTCCACTAATAACATTAGTCCACGATGAGCAGTGTACATTGATTACCACTCTCTGTCTTCTCCCCCTCAACCACCCCTTTATCCATAGCAGCAATTTGCCTCCAATGTCACACTGCTCCAATTTGTGTAGCAGTCTTCGATGTGCAACAGTATCAAAAGCCTTTCTAAGATCCAAGTATATAATATCAAAGTTATTCCCTGCATCCAATTCTTTTGTGACTGCATCATAGTATCCAATCAAATTGGTCAGGCAAGACTTCCCCTTAACAAAACCATGCTGTGTCTGAGCTATAACTGAAGTCTTGTCTAGATGATCCTGCAGTGCTTCTTTAACCAGTGCCTCCATTAATTTTCCTGGAACAGAAGTTAAGCTCACAGGTCTATAATTACTTGTGTCAGCCTTTGATCCTCCTTTGTGAATTGGGGTCACATCTGTACATTTCCAGTCTATGGGTACCTCCCCTGAGTCCAAGGAAGCTCTCATAATTATGGCAAAGGGTTTGCTTACTTCCTTTGCTGCTTCCTTTAACATAACTGGATAGATGCCATCCACCCCAGGTGCCTTTCTTGTGTTTATCTTCAACAGTTTCTCCTCCACTTTACTCCCAGTTATTTCAAGATTCTGTAGCTTACTGCTAGAGTTGAATACATCTCTGGCATTCCCCTCGCTGAATAACTCCTCATGTGTGAATGTCGATGCAAAATATTCATTTAGTTTGTTAGCTACCTGAGCAGGATCATCAACAGTTGACCCATCAATATCAAGTGGACCAATCTGATTCATCCCCTTCCTTCTAGAGTTTACATAAGTAAAGAACTCTTTGCTGTTTTTCTTTGCATCCCTTGCCAAGGATTTCTCGTAATATGCCTTCGCCTGCCTAACCTCCTTTGTAACTTGGTTGCATATCAACTTGTATCTATCATAGGCTTCTGTGCCATGTGTTAATTTGTAAGTATCCCATGCATTTTTCTTCTCTGCCATATGCCTCATTAGTTTATCTGACACCCATTTTGGCCTAAACCTTGAACAATATTTCTTAGTTGGTATGTAAAGCCTAGTAGCTTCCAAGATAAGTTCTTTGAATGCTTCCCATTTTGAATTTGCTGTTGGTAACATCATCAGTTGGTCCCACTGTATAGAATTTAAATACTGTCTCAGTCCATCGGAGTCACCTTTACGGAAGCAATAACCCTTCCCTTTACCCCTAATGGTAGTTACCTCTTTGAGTAAATCCCACTTCAGCACACTGTGATCACTGCCACCTAGTGGTTCATTTATCTGCAGATTCTTAATGCATGAAGAATCACTGCTGATAATCAAATCAAGAGTATTACTCCCTCTAATTGCCTCCCGAACATGCTGATGTAGAAAACAATCATCCAATAAATCCACAAAAGCCCTGCTAGTGTGTGAGTAACCAGCCCCCCAAATTCCAGTCAATATCTGGGAAATTAAAATCTCCCATTATAAGACTCTCTGATTTACTGGCCCACTCTATTTCCCTGTACAGTTTCTTATTATACTCATCAGAGTCATTAGGCCTATAGCACACTCCTACTCTCAATTTTGATCTCCCAATGCTTATGTCACACCAAACTGACTCAACACTGCACTGTCCAGCGATGTCAACTGGCTTCACTTCCTTGGATTTTATGTGTTTCTTAACTAATAGCATAACCTCTCTCCCCTTCCTATCCTGTCTATCCTTTCTGTAGACATTGTACTCCCCAAATTGCAGTTCTGCATCCCTTATATCTGTGTGACACCACATCTCTGATATCCCAACAATATCTGCCTTTGATGTTTCGAGCAATACCTCAAATTCAAATTTATTTACTAAACTCCTAGCATTGGTGTACATGCAAGTATACCTGCACCCGTTTCTATTCTTAGCTACCCTAACACAACCCATGTGTTTACTTGTACCGCAATGGCTCCCAGCAGTCTCTGAAATACCATGCATCTTGTTTTTCAGGCTTCTGCTCATTCTAATAGAAGCAGTGCAAGAATATCTTTCACCTCTGCCAGTGGCTACTGTCAATCTATTGGTCTTTGTCTCCCCCCAAGCTAGCAGTTTTCCGACCCACCTAACACTGCCTCGATAGTATCAGCAAAGCAAACCATCAGCATAGCATCAGCAGGACAAAGTTTGTCATCTATCGCACAGAATTAGAACTCACTGCTTCAACAGTGAATACTATTTTAAGGGACTGTGCGCATATAAAAGAACATGTTAAAGGATCAATGCATTTAAGATCGACAGTGATCACAAAACACCGTTCAGCTGCTATATCGAAGATCGAACAGCTATTAATAATATGGATGGAAAATCAGATTCAGAAGAAAGTGCCCCTGAGTCTAATGGTCATTCAAACCAAAGCAAGAGGTATTTATGAAGATATTAAGGATAAGTACGGTGAACCCCAAGCCAAGTTCGTGGCAAGCAATGGTGGTAAAGCATCGCGCTGGTTTCCAAAACATTAAATATGCGGTGAAGTTGCCAGTGCCAATTCTGCAGCTGCAGAGAAATTTTGTAATGTGTTGGAAAAAACCCCTTCTAAATCTCCTCAGCCCTCAACTTGTGCAGTGATGCACTTAGCAGCTGGAGAGAATTCTGGCAACGATGCCCGAAACTTGCTGACACTATGTCTGTCTCTCTCTCTCTCTCTCTCTCTCTCTCTCTCTCTCTCTCTCTCTCATTTCGAAATTTCTGTAAACTTTTGTAATTTTTCCTGAGCATTAAATAAAAAAAAATTTAATAAATAATTCTATTTACATGTTCATCAAACATTTCTTTTTGCTTCGATCAAATTCAGCACGCATGGTTGCGAGTGCTGCATAAGCATTTAGGGAAGTTCCGAATTACAACTTCGATTCTATGCTCATGTAAACAAGATCAAGTCCAGAGCAGTCTCCCTTCAATGAACAGCTAAACAGAAATTAATCTATGTCAAAGATCCTCAAAATATTAGGAAATTCGTGAGAACAGAAATTTATTCTCCACTTCTCTTCACACATAAATGTAAATGAAAGGTATTTATTCAGTTAGTCAGTAACATGAACAGGATCACTAACAGTTATGCCCTTCATAACATGGACTAATGTAGTTCACCCCTTTCCTTCTAATTTTAATATAAGCAAGGGATTCTTTGCTATTTCTCTTTGCATTCTTAGCCAAAGATTTCATATAACGTGCCCCAGCTTATGCAACCCCTTAATGACTTGACTGCAGACTTGTTTGTTTCTCTGTCCCCTGAAAATTAATAGTCATCCTTTTTCTTCTCTGCCACTAGTCTTAAGTTCATCTGACACCTATTTAGGTCCAAACCTTGAACAATATCTCTTATTAGTTGGAATATGCTTGGAATGGTCTATGATTACTTCCCCGAATGCTTCCCATATAGAATTTCCACTTAGCATTAGTTGAGGCATATGTTGCAAGAAAGCAAGCTTATACATCAGCCAAAAACAAAACAAAAAAAAAAAAAAAAAAAACACCTTCCCATTTCACACATCCGGTCACTCCAAATGTTTGTCTAGTTCAGCCTTAAATTTATTTAAGCTATCAACTTCCACAACAACAGATGGAAATCTGTTCCAGCAATCAACTACCTGCTGGCTAAAGGCAAATTTCCGCACATCTATTCTACAACTGTCTTTCCTCATTTTGAATCTATGCCTCCTCACCAATTTTGTCGCCCTTCTTTCTACTCATTCTAGCAATCTACATCCTTCCTAAAACGAGGCTTCCAGACCTGTACACAGTACTTTAGCTGTGGTTGATTATATGATTATACAAATGGATAATCACCTCCTTGTCTCTGCTAGAAAAATTCCTATATATCATTGACAAAACTCCATGACCTGCTCTGGTGGCCCGTCTACACTGCTCAGAGAACTTCATATCTGACTGCACAATTAGTAATATCACCAGCTGGTTCAACCGAAAAGCATTTAAAAACTGTCCAAGGCTACTGTATTGATCTAAGACCTTTACCAAAGAAAATCTTTTCCCTTTAAACTTGAGAGTAATTATATCTTTAAATAAATCCCATCTCCCAATCAACACATTATGATCACTGATACTTTGTAATTCCTTTACCTAAAGATTCTTAATGCATGAAACGTAACTGGTCATAATCAGAGTCCTGCTTTTCCTTTCTGCCTCTCTAACATGCTGCTGCAGAAAACAGTCATCTTATTATGTTTTTCCAAATAAAGGAATAATGAGTTAATTAATAATAATCAAAACAAAAAACAATTTTATATTAATAATCAAGACAAAAGACATTTGAACAATTAAGCATAAAACAAAAAGTATTATCTGATTTCTTTAGCAGATGCATAAAACAACGGCAGAGAAACTTGTTTATATATATATATATATATATATATACACACACAGTTGATTCCGGTTATTTGGGACACATTGGGACTAGTTCATTTTGGCCCTATTCAGCGGCTGCCCCAATTATCCAAAGTTTCACGTAAATAGTTAAAAATACAATGTACCCTCCCTTTACAATTAGTTCACTCTACATTCAAATCACATTACGACAAACTAACCACAGTAAAGTACCATTCACTATACGATGTGTAGTAAGCGCCAGTCATTGTGATCACGTTTGGGAATTGAATTTTAATTCTATTAAACAGCGATTCTAATTAGTGAAAATAGGAGGAATATTATCCACAGGCTATAAAAGTAAAGATATATTAAGCACAAATTTACCCTTTATTACTTTACCAATTAAAAAATTAAATGATACGTGATAATCGAAATAATTAATACGTACTAACTAAACTAGTTGACATTTCTGTTCACTGACATTTGTGGGTGGGTGGGAGTTAAAATTTAAAACAGTAAAAAGATAAGCAATCAATAACAAAAAACACGGCACACAAATTGCAAGTAACACAATACGTGCAAGTGAGAATTGAGTAACAAGTTACGAAGCTTTAAAAATAGGAATGAAGAGAAGATTCTGAAAATTTTTTTTTTAATATGATTGAAGATTCCATAGAAGTGTAAACACATTTTACCAAAATAACTCACAGAATTCCAGCTGTCGGTATTATTGCAAATTCAATAAGATCGAGTTTACTATCAGTTTATGATAGATTTCATAACACAAAAGCCCAATAAACAGGCAACTGCTAATTGTTTTATGGTTGTGACCTCCAGAAATCCGACCGTACCACGTAGTTTGGTCAGAGACAATTGTAGGATAATCTCCAGTGCTGTGGTCTCCTGCCCTGATTAAACGGCATTTTGTCCCAATTAAGCAAAGTAAACCCTGGCTATTTTCTCGATTGGGTTGTTTTTTAAGGTTTGTCCCAAATAAACGGCTGCCCTAATTAACCAAAAAACCGGAATCCACTATATATATATATATATTTATATATACACACACACACTGAGTGATCACTGAATTATGACCACCTACCTAATACTTGGTGGTCCTTGAGGTTGTCATAGACATTCTCTCAGATATGCCAGACAAGCTGTATTTGCTACCTGGGAGTCAGAAACGCTGATGGAACTGATATTCGAGTGACACTCAATTCAAGTGGACCCAATCTCAGCGAAGTCCGGATGGTATGTTACAGCCAAATCCTCTGCTTGCACCTTCACGATGGTGCGACTGTTAGTAAACCTGGGTATAATCCCCATGCACAAGCATACTGTGGGTGACCACCCAGGTGTGAACCAAAGTAAACAGAGGTCGAGGTGTGGTGCCCACACCACATGGAAGAATGCTGCCCCTTTGTGTTATCAGGCAATACTAGGTGATAGATGACTCTCATCAACTGGTGCAATACCACCACTTTGCTTACTGGAGGCTCGAAGTGGTAGAACCCATGTTTAGTCTCCAGAGCTAAGTTCCAGTTAACCCTTCCCCATCTCTTCCATCATGCAGCATGACTGATGACTTTTGAAGTTATGATGGACATGGTGAGATCCAATCATCCTTACATTTTGAGGGTACAGCTCTAAAATGGTGTTCGCAGGCTGGCTGCTAGTTAGTACACCGGACTGAACCTATTAGTAACTCATTAGGAGGCTTCCGGATCAGCTAATGTATAATCTTGCTACCTCTACTCTGCCAGATAGTGACTGGAGGAAGTCCGAGTAGTGTGTATGCAGGTGGCATTATCGAGGCCACATTATGTCAAGGATCTGGGTATATCCTTACCATGCGTACGCCATATCCAAAAATTTCATTACTTCATACAGCATGTCCCGCATATTTTTTTTTACTATTGAATACACCATGAATTGTCAAACTAATTAATCTCGATGATGTCTATATCCACTTGTGGTCTGCCAAACCCCATGTACTTTTTCTGACAGAATCTCAGTTACCGATTGATTCCACTACTGCTCATCTCAGTTGCCCAAATTATTTGTTGTATGATTCCTTTCGCCTCAAAGGTGGTCCCTGTGCATATGTCCATTCCGATATTTCCTGTCAGAGACTTGGTAATTTGGAATCTCCTCTTTTTGATCTTCTCTGGCTTAAAATCTCTCTACCTCATTGTGTCAAATTCATCTGTTGCCTCTACCGTTCTCCCATCTCCACTAATCACTTGGAGCTCATTCACTTCCCCTCTCTTTACAACTTGACTTTCTCCAGTCCAACTTTCCTAACAGTGAGGTAATTTTGTTTGGTGATTTTAATGTTCACAACTCCAGTTGGCTCCCATTTTCTAGTCACACCGACACAGCTGGTCGAGATGCTGAGGCTTTTGCAATTACTAATGACCTTGCACAGATTATTCATTTACCTACAAGAATACCGGACAATCCTAATCATACAGCCAACATGCTTGATCTTTTTCTCACAAACAACCCTTCTAAGTACACAGTCGAAGTGAGTGGTCCTTTAGGCACCTCAGATTTGTTATGTTATTATTTGGTTTTTTAGGAGCATTAGCAACTAAGGCCATATTACTCCGGGAATAAGCGGTGGTCATTCCCTGACCTTTCCGCATCCTCCGTATTTGGTGGTCACGAGCTCGAACCCCGGTCTAATCAAGAAGCGTGAGACACGTCAGATCACACTTGATTGTCTCTTCTCCAATGGAACCTTTATCTCATGACAATTCACAACCTCGGCATTACAAGAATGCAAAATGGGATGAACTGCGAGAATTCTTTTCTTCTTTTCCTTGGTCAAACTACTGTTTCAAAACTTCTGACGTCAAAATTTGCTCAGATCGTGTCAATAAAATTATCCTTGTAGGAATGGAATCCATTATCACACACTCCACTTTAAAATCTCATCCCTGATCTAAACCTTGGTTTTCCAATAAATGTGCTGAGTCCATTCAGGAGAAGAACGTTGCATATCGTAATTGGCTCGTTTCCAATTCTTCAGTTTCATTTTCTGCCAACACCAAATCTCACAACAATTGTAAAGCAGTTACTAATCAGTTTTTTTTTTTTTTTTTAGGAGCATTAGCAACTAAGGCCATATTGCTCCGGGATATGCGGTGGTCATTTCGTGACCTTTCCGCATCCTTCGTATTTGGTGGTGACGGGCTCGAACCCCGGTCTAATCAAGAAGCGTGTGCTACGCACTGCTGCTCCTTCCCACCTGGCTACGGAGGCGCCTTACTAATCAGTCCAAACTAGATTTTGAACAGACTGAGTAGAAAAATTGCTTCTTGCCCTAATGGTAGGCTAGCATTCTCGTCTCTTGCCAAAGCTTTTGGCTGCAACTTTTGCCCATCTCTGCTCCCACCTCTGTCAAAACCAGATGGTTCTGTTGTCACTTCGGCCAAGGATAAAGCTGACCTGCTAACATCCCATTTTTCTTCCACTCATGTATTAATGATCTGGGTAAAACACCTCCCACCATTTCCAACACGCTCCATTCAATGTCTCCTGTAGTCTTCCGTCAAAAGGATGTCAGAAGGATTTTGACAAATCTTGATGCTAAGAAAGCTCCAGGTCTCGATGCTATTTCTCCACTTGTTTGCAAAACCTGTGCTCCTGAACTTACTCCTATTCTTTGCTGCCTTTTTTTCACTTTCTTATTACAAAGGTGTTTTTCCTTCTTGCTTGGAAATTTGCTCATATCCAGCCAGTTCCTAAAAAGGGTGACAAATCCCTCCCATCCAATTATCTTCCCATTGCAATTACTTCTATTCTTTCTAAAGTAATGGAGAAATCAATTAACCGCCAACTCTTAAACTACCTAGAAACCTTCCATCTGATCAATGATCGCCAGTATGGATTTTGTCAGTGTCGATCCACTGGTGATATTCTGGCTTATATTACCCATTTATGGACTAATTCAATGGAAAAGTTCGGTGAAACACAAGTAGTTGCTCTTCGCATCTCAAAGGCTTTCGATCGTGTTTGGCATAAAGGTCTTCTAAACAAGCTTCCATCTTATGGTTTGTCAACTGTTTTTAGTAATTGGTTATCCAGTTTTCTCTCTGATCGCTCACCGAGGGTGATGGTAGATGGCTCTATGTCTTCTAACTTCTCCACTAATGCTGGTGTCCCCCAAGCTTCAGTTCTTTCCCCCCACTCTTTTCCTCTTGTATATTAATGACCTTCCATTGACTGGAAATCCTATCCATAGTTTTGCCGATGATAGCACATTGCATTCCACTTTCCATTTTGGAAACCTTGCCCTGCTCAATCAGCTTCAACTTCTCGAAAATCTGCTACCAATTCCTTAAATGCCGATTCTCCAGTGGGGCAAAGACAACTTAGTTGATTTCAACCTTTCTAAAACTCAGTCTTGTCTTATATCTCGCAAAAAGGATTCATCTGCTCTTATGATTATCTTTGATGACACTCCGATTTCTAGGCAAAATGATATATCTCTTTTGAGGATTACCTTGACTTCTAATCTCTCTTGGCACAAACACATTACAAATATTTCTTCCTCTGCATCTAAAAAAACTTGGTTTTCTCTTTCGCTCTCGGCGTTACTTTTCTTCCAAACAGCTGTTCACTCTGTACAAATCTCAAATCTGCCCTACCATGGAATATTGTTCCCGCATCTGGGGCAGTTCCCCCAAAGCCTCTCTCAGGCTTCTAGATTCAATTCAGAAGAGGGCAGTTAGGCTAATTAATGACTCTTCTCTAACAGTCTCTCCACTCTGTCTTATAGACGTCCTGTTTCTGCTGCATGCCTTTTCTACAGATAATTCCATGGGCACTGTTCTGAATTGGCCTCTCTCTCTCTCTCTCTCTCTCTCTCTCTCTCTCTCTCTCTCTCTCTCTCTCTCTCTCTCTCTCTCTCTCTCTCAAAACAGCCAACATCCATTTACTGTCCAACTTCAAACTCACAGAACCAACTTTTCATCTTCCTCATTTATTCATTCAACTGCCGTTTTCTGGAATAACCTTCCTTCATATGTCTTTCCTGAAAATTACACTCTACAGAAGTTCAAGTCTAATGTCAACAAATATCTTTTCTTGTCTTCTCAACCTCCAACCCATGCATGGTACTAAAGGTTCTAATACCTCTTTGTTTGGGGTTTTCATAAAAAAAAAAAAAAAAAACCCCTTCATAGGTCCTCCTTTTGCCCTCAGTAGAGCAGCTATCCGACGTGGCATTGATTCAACAAGATGTCAGAAGCGTTCGGGAGCTAGGGCCAACCAGGCTGTGTGTAATGCGGTCAGCAATGCAGGTATGGAGGTTATTTGGTTTTTTTTTTTTTTTTTTAGGAGCACTAGCAACTAAGGCCATATTGCTCCGTGAATATGCGGTGGTCATTTATGACCTTTCCGCATCTTCCGTATTTGGTGGTGATGGGCTCGAACCCCGGTCTATATCAAGAAGTGTGTGCTACGCACTGCTGCTCCTTCCCACCTGGCTACGGAGGCGCCTCGGTAGGTATGGAGGTGATTGGAGTATCCAGCCACCTGATATGGTTTTCCATAGTGTCCCACAAGTGCTTTATGGGATTGATATCAGGGGAGTTCGGAGGCCAATCGATAGGCTGGAAGTCAGAACTGTGTTCCTTTCCTCAAACCATTCCTGCACAACAAGTGCCCAATGGCTCGGCACATTGCCATCTTGGAAGACACCATCGCCATTCGGGAAAAGGTGTAACATAGTGGGGTGTACACAGTCAGCAAGCAATTGACAATAGCGGAGACCACTGATACGTTGTTCCACATGCACCAGGGATCCAAGTTCCTGCCAGTGAAACATGCTCCACACCATACCACCGCCTCGACTTTTGATACCATGCATGATGGATCAAGAGCCTCATGTTGTTGGTGCCAAATCTGTACACGATCATCCAGGGTGTGGAGTAAATAACATGACTCATCCGACCAGCACACCTTCTTCCAGTCTTCTAATATCCAACTTGCATAGTCTTTGCACCAGGCAAGTCTTTTACCGATGAACCTTTTTAGGAGAGGATGCTGTAGGGGTCATCTCCTGCTACAGCCCATACGTGCGAGCGTGCGACGCATGGTCATGCCAGATATTGTTCTGCGTTGGTCCATGTTGTATTGGGTAGTCAACTCTTCAACAGTACTGTGCCTGTTCACCTCATTAGACCCTGTGCTCACTTCTAACATCAATCTTTTGCTGACCTTTACAGTTTTGCCGTTGTTTGATCATTTTGACAGCAGTCCTGGTACACTTTAACAATGGCAGCTTTCGAACACCCCAACACTTCAGCCGTTTGGGAAATCGAGACACCAGCTCGTCGAGCAGCCACAATCTGTCCTTTATCAAATTTCAATAAATCTTTCCTTTTACCCATCATGCTCGGAATTTTACTACCTACTGAACCACTGACACCTTATCTATGCTACATAGGTCGACTAAGTCCGCACTCCCGTACCTCACGTGGTCAATGGGTCGCATTGAGTTTTCATAGGGGTGGTCATAATTCAGTGATTACTCAGTGTATATGCAATAAGCAATGCTAATCTAACACAGAGATTAACACATTTGCTGCCTTTACACAAACATGCGTAAAGTGGCGCTAACAGTGAACGCAGATTTTGAACGCAGATATCTGTAATGGATATCTGCATTCAAAATGCAGATAAGTTCTGTGCCTGAATGTACAAGCAGCCATTCGAACACAGTCAACTAAGGAATGCCATAAACAAAGGCACATGAGATTAACAGCCACTCATTACTGACTGAATGCTTTGCAGTAATGCTTTGCTTTTGTTCATAGACCTCACACACAGTTTTATTTGTTCTTTGCTTGTGTTGATATTAATTTATGTACATAAACTTTCTATAAAATTTCTGTGATTTACAGCTCAGCACAAAAGTAAGTGTTCACTTTTAGCAATGAATTCCAAACTTAATTTTCAACCATTATACGAATTTTTAAAATGCTGGGGATAACAATGTTAATTTTTTCAATATTATAAAATTATGGCACACTGAACAGGTTCTCTCACATTTAAGTTGCGATAAAAGTGTTAACTTGTATTAGTGAAAATGTTACAAAGTTAAATGAACGCACCTCAACAGAAACACTTAGTTCCTTTACTTTGAGAAGTCACCGTTTCTCATTGTCAGGCCTACAGATTGTGTTAAAATAACAGCCCAAATTAGAAATCAATTACAATTAATATAATCACATTAATTATACATACAATACTACAATAATTGCATTAATATAACTAACTTATGAAATCAGCAAGTTACTCTTGTAGGGGAGGGGGATGAGGAAAGGTGAGGAAAATGGGAATGAAAAAGAAGATAACCTGCATTTTAATTGTAAGAATTGGAAGCGTTAGAATGAGGCATTCTCAGTTCCTATCAAAATTACAGGGAAGGAATTGCAGCAAATAACTACAGAAAAATGGCAGTTTAGAATGAGGAAAGTACTTTAATAACTCCAAAAAACAGTCACTGAAAAAGAGCAAATTATAGTGAAGTATAGTTAAAACTCTCAGGAAAAAAAAAAACAGAAGGCTCGCCTGTCCGAATGGCCTATAAAGCCCAGGAAACTGAGGAAGCCAATAGGATAGGATGTAAGTATGTGAATGGTGAATGGATGTAAGTATGTTAACAAGAGTATGGAAAAAGCAAATCTGGGGTTTAGGGTGACTGACAAGGATTATGAAATTAGCACAGAAAGCAAGCTTATATAGCATCAGCCAAAAAAAAAAAAAAAAACCCACACACCCTTCTCATTTCACCATAAACTCGCTCCAAATGTTCATCTAGTTCTTCCTTGAATCTATTTAAGCTATCAACTTCTACAACGACAGATGGAAATTTGTTCCAGCAATCAACCACCCACTGGCTAAAAGCAAACTTCCGCACATCAATCCTACAACTGTCTTTCCTCAATTTGAATTTATGCCCTCTCAGGTGATTATTCTGAGCAAGACGAAGAATCCGATCAGCATTGAGCATGCTCAAACCATTCAAGGCTTTATACTGCCCATGCTCCTGTAGAAACATTCTGTGAACCACGAGCCTGCTAAAATTTAAGAATGTGCTGTACAATAAGCTTCACTGTTGAAAAAGGAGGTGCATGCCTCTGAAAGCTTCAGTATTTTAGCGCTTTTATTATCCTGTGTTTTATCTACATTGTTTATTGTAATTTATTTTATTGTACTTTAAAAATTCCATATTATATGGTACAGACAGTTACCTTTTATTATACAGTGAAACTTCTCCTAACGGACACCTCTCGTTAACGACATCTCTCTACAACGGACATTTTCAAATCCCCCAACTCATCTCCATTGGTTTTAACGTATTTTCAGCTTCTGTCTAGCGGCCAATCTCTCTAACGGACGCGGACAGGAAATCTGCACTGTTTGGTTTAGATTAGCACTTAATTTGATCTCCTCATAATGGACAGCGGGCGAGCTTACTGCCCTTTTTCTAGGAACGTTTCTTCCACGTATTGCCTCAATCGTGTGTTTATTTTCTATTTCCGATTCTCTGAATTTTATCAAGGTTTACGTCGCGGTTCTACACCCTTTTTCAAGAATTTTAAGGCACGTGTAAAACTTCTGATGAATTCGGTGTGTGCAGGGGAGGGGGAATTTGGTCGGCCTTTCGTGTTTTGAGTTTCAGTTTTCAGTTTTGTTAGTGTCGTGTGAAGTGCACAATGTCTTCTCGTAAACATTTAACTTTAAAAGATAAAGTCGAACTCATTAATGCGTATGATCTGCAAAAAAATACTGTTCGCACTCTTGCTGCAAAATTCAAAATCGGGAAGACGCAGGTAAGCAACATCCTAAAGGGAAAAAAATGAACTGCTCAAACAATTTTGGCAACACGAAAATGATCATGTTCAAAAATCATTCCCGAAAACTGTTGGACTTCAAACTGACAATGTTACGTACGAGTGGTTTTGTCGGCGCATGTGCTAAAAAAAAATTCCCATTAATGGGCTTATTATTAGGGAAAAGGCTTTGGAGGTTGCGAAAGCTATGGGAGTAAATGAGTTCAAAGCTTCTGTGGGATGGCTAGACAAGTTCAAAACTCGGCATAAAATTTCTTGGAAAACCGTAAGTGGTGAAGGTGGATCTGTTGATACTGGGGTTCTAACAGAGTGGACCGTCAAATTGGAAGATTTATGTCGTGATTTCGAAGCTAAGGATATTTACAACTGTGATGAAACAGGGTTGTTTTTTAAAGCTCTTCCTGAAAAAACAATGAGTCTAAAAAACGAAAAGTGCCAGGGCGGAAAAATTTCTAAGGAACGCTTGACTGTACTATTGGTACAAATATGCTGGGAGACTTTGAACAACCTCTTGTTATAGGAAACCCACAAAATCCTTGTTGTTTCAAGGGCATAAAGTTGAATCTTTTGGATTTTGACTGGAAGTCTAATAAAAAAGCGTGGATGACACGAGATATCATGAGTGAATGGATAAGTCACTTTAACCAAAACATGATTCGTCAAAACAGAAAAATTATTCTTTTCATGGATAATGCTGCATCTCACCCGCACATTGAATTTTCCAACATTCAAATCATTTTTCTGCCACCAAACACATCTGCAGAGTGTCAGCCCTTGGATTAAGGGATAATAAAAAATTTTAAACTTCACTACAGAAAACGTGTTTTAAGACATCTCATTGCAAATATGAACGATGTAACATGTGCGAGTGACCTTGCAAAGAAAATCAGCATCCTAGTTGCAATTCAATGGATTTCCTCTTCAGTAAACGCAATTAGAAAAAAAAGCTGTCGTCAACTTTTTTGTAAAGTCTGGCTTCTCAAACGCAAAAATTGATGTTGTGAACAGCAATGTTGGGCACCAAGAAGAACAAGAACTTCAACATGTATTGATAATGTACGATACTTCAGCTACAAGTGACCCTGGCTACAAAGATATAGACTCGAACCTCACTACAGAAGATGGTGCTATAGATATCAACGACATTATCATCGATATTGTTCAAGAAGTTCCTCATGAGGATGAAGAAATGGAAGGAGGTCATTCTGTCGAAGAACATATTAACGACGAACCACCGATGAAAATAGAAGAAGCGCTCATACAAATCAATCGTTTAAAATGTTTTTCGCCACTGAAGAAGATACTGAAGGACTTTCGATTGTTTCTTCACTCCAAACAAATGTTGAAAACAAAATTATCAGCCGGAAGAAGGTGCAGAAGAAAATAAATGAATACTGTATGTATTTTTCTTAAGATAAAGTCATAATATGCATAGCACAATTGTGTATATTATTTACAAAAATATTGTGCAAAATCTGTATATAATTTAATTTAATTTTACATTAAACATTTAACGAATTTTCTTTCTTTTTTTTTTTTTCTCCCTCAGACTTCTTGTTACCGGACACTTCTCTCTAACGGACACATTTTCGTTCCCCATGGCTGTCCGTTAAAGGGAAGTTTCACTGTATATCATTCTAGTTATTTCATTTTATAAGGTAAAGACAGTTACCTTTTATATCATTCTATTTATTTCATTTTATTTGTATCATTAATATTTTAATATAACACAATGCTAATTTATTTAATAACGGCTGGTGTAGGATTGTACAGTTATTGTGAACAACACTTTATACACCTCAATCAGATCACCTCGCTGGTGCCTAGTCTCCAAACACTAATTTTTTGCAAAACTTAAGCCTTTCTTCATAAGAGCAACTCTTTGATCCATTCACTAATTTGTCACTTTCTCTGTACTCATTCCAACAGCTCTATATCCTTCTTAAAATGAGGCCTCCAAACCTTTATACAGTACTCAAGGTGTGGCTTGACCATTGCTTTATACAAGGGGATAATCACCTCCTTATCCCTGCTAGAAAAATTCCTGTATATCATTGAAAAGACACCATGAGCTATTCTTCCAGACCGTCTGCACTGCTCAGAAAACTTCATATCTGCATGCATAATTACGCCCCAGGTCCTTTTCACTCTACCACTGTCAGTGTAGTACCACACAGTTGATATGTTACTCTGGGTTACTGCTTCCCATATGCAGTACTGCACATTTGTCAATGTTAAACTTCAGTTGCCACCTCTCAGCCAACCTGCTCAATTTTCTAGATCCTGTTGCAGTAGCGTACTATCGTTAGTGTCATTAACAATCCTGTCGACCTCATACCGTCTGAAAACCTGGACATTAAGCCTGATATACCATCATCAATATCATTAATAAATACAGAAAACAACAATGGACCCAACACTGAACCCTAGGGGACTCCACTAATAACATTAGTCCATAAAGAGCAGTATCCATTGATTACCACTCTGTCTTCCACTCAACCATCCCTTTATCCATAGCAGCAATTTGCCCCAATGCTCTAATTTTTCCAGCAATCTTTTGATACTGTTGTTCAACAGTATCAAAAGCCTTTCTAAGATCCAAATATATGATATCAAATTTATTCTTTGCATCAAATTCCTTAGTGACCACATCATAGTATCCAATCTAACTGGTCAGACAAGACTTCCTTTAACAAACCCATGCTGTGTCCAAGCAATAACTGAAGTCTTGTCTAGATGATCCTGCAATGTTTCTTTAACCAGTGTCTCCATTAATGTCTGTGAACAGAAGTTAAACTAACAGGTCTGTAATTACCTGTGTCTCCCTTTGATACTCCTTTGTGTATTGGAGTCACATTTGCACATCTCCAGTCCATGTGTAACTCCCGAGTCCAGGGAAGCTCTCATAATTATGGATAAGGGTTTGCTTATTTCCTTCGCTGCCTCCTTTAATATAACTGGATGATTCCATTTACCCCAGGTGCATTCCTTATGTTTATCTTCAACTTTTTCTCCTCCTCTTTACTCTCAGTTGTTACAAGATTATCTAGCTTACTGCCAGAGTAATAAACCTCTGGTATTCTCCTCCCTGAATAACTCCTCATGTGTGAAAGTAGATGCAAAATATTCATTTAGTTTTTTAGCTACCTGAGCAGGATCATCAACAGTCGAACCATCGATATCAAGTGGACCAATCTGATTCATACCCTTCCTTCTAAAGTTTACATAAGTAAAGAACTCTTTGCTGTTTTTCTTTGCATCCTTTGCTAAAGATTTCTCGTAATCTGCCTTTGCCTGCCTATATCTATCATAGACTTCTGTGTCACCTGTTAATTTATATGTATCCCATGCATTTTTCTTCTCTGCCAGAGGTGTAATTAGTTCATCTGACATCCATTTAGGCCTAAACTTTGAACAATATTTCATAGTTGATATGAAAAGCCTAGTAGCTTCTAAGATTAATTCTTTGAATGCTTCCCATTTTGAATTTGCTGTTGGTAACATCAACAGTTGGTCCCACAGTATATTATTTAAATACTGTCTCAGACCACCATAATCACCTTTACGAAAACAAAAACCCTTCCCTTTACCACTGATTGTAGTTACCTTTTTGAGTAAATCCCACTTCAGCACACTGTGATCACTGCCACCTAGTGGTTCCTTTATCTGCAGATTCTTAATGCATGAAGAATCACTACTGATAATCAGATCAGGAGTATTACTCCCAAACATGCTGCTGTAGAAAACAACCGTCGAATAAATCCACTCAAGCCTTCCTGGTGTGTGAGTCACCAACCCCCACAAATTCCAGTCAATATCTGGGAAAATTAAAATCCCCCTTTATAAGACATTCTGATTTACTGGCTCGCTCTATTTCTCTGTACAGTTGTTCATTATACTCAGAGTCATTAGTCCTATAACACACTCCTACTCTCAATTTTGCTTTCTCAGTGCTTATGTCACACCAAACTGACGTGACACTGCACTGTTCAGCTATGTTGACTGACTCACTGTACTTACTTGGATTTAGTGTTTCTTAACCAATAGCATAACCCCTCCTCCCTTCCTATCCTTCCTGTACACATTGTACTCCCCAAATTCCAGTTCTGCACTCCTTATATCTGTGTGACACCACATCTCTGTTATCCCAACAATAAAAAGGAGATTGCTTGGTGTGATAAAGACTAAAAACCTGGACTGAAATCAGATGGGGTAGGGGACTAAAATTTTGAATTTTACGATAAGATGTGTAAAAAAACTAATGATAATGATTATAGAAAGGATAAGGAAATGGGGTGAGAGCAGTTACAGAAAATGGAATGGGAGAGGGAAGTGATACAGAATAGGATGTGAGAAGAGAGAAGCTTGAATATTGTAAACATATAAATCCAATCTCAACTGCTAGTTGAAGGGAAGATCTGTAATTGGAGCCTCTATTTGAGGCCCCAATTATGCTTGGAAAGTCCTGGAGCCTTCTTGTCAAAGGTATCTAAGTTTTTTCTATAATTTCCATATTAAATCAACTGAAGAGGCTGTATCAAAGGAGACACTTCGTTTATATTTAGGGTGGTAGTGAAAGTTTCAGCCATTAACCTTGAACCAAAAATTAAAGCTAACAATTATTTTGAAAAGGGCCATTGTCAGGTCCTACATAACTATTACTAAGTTAATAAGAGGCTTGAAGTGGTAAAAAATGTTGATCATGATTGGTCTCTAGAACAAAGTGCCACCATCTCCCCATCTCTTCTATCATGCATATGAGTCATATATTTCAAGATTATTAATATTAGTAGTGGCAAATGGCAAGAAAGGGAGCTTACAGAGCATCAGCAAAAAAAAAAAAAAAAAACTTCACATATCACCTATTCCCTCTAATGGTTTGTCTAGTCCTTCCTTCAATTTATTCAAACAACTCACTTCTACAACATCAAATGGAAGTTTGTTTCAACAAAAAACTACCCACTGGCTAAAGGCAAACTTCCACATATATCCTGCACCCATCCTTCCTCAATTTGAGTTCGTATACCTCCTCATGCATGTAGTCTGAGCAAGAAAAAGGATTTCGTCAGCATCAAGTTTATTCAATACATTCAAAGCCTTAAACACAACAACTCTTCACAAGTGCCTAGTCTCTAGATCTTAAATTTTCAGAAATGACAACTTTCCTGGTAAGAGCACCCTTTTGTTCCTTTCACAAATCTAATTGCTCTGGTCTACACCCATTCCAACAAATCCACATCCTTCCTTAAATGAGGTTTCCAGACCTGTATGCAGTACTCAAGATGTAGCCTAACCTTTGCCTTAACACAAGAGGATAACAGCCTCCTTATCCCCACTGGAAATTCCTGTATATATCATTGACAAAACCCCATGAGCTATCATGCATCATTGCAAAATCCAATGTTCCTTACACGTTGAGGATACAGTTTTAAAAATAGTTTTCCTATGAAAATTGTTTTAAAACTGTATCCTCAAACTGATAGTAACAGATAAGGAGGCATCCAGTTCAACTAATGCATAATCTTCTGCCTCTGCCATGCTGTGACTGGAGGGAGTAAAAGTTGCATGTATACAGAAAGCCCTGTTGAGGCTGCATTTTGTCAAATTTCATAAATTCATACAACATGCTTCTCCCCTCTAAAGTTCACCTCATCTATATTATGAACATGGAACAAACTTATCTACAAAAATATCTCAGCTACAGAAAACTTCCAAATTCTAATTCAATTCACAAATTATGTGTTCCTCTCAGTTCCAATCTCACTGATGTCCACTTCCATCTACAACTTTTCAAATCCCATTTATCTTTTGTGACAGAACTCAGTAATTGTCTGCCTCAATCTCCATCTTATTTGTCCTAACTATTTGCTCTGTGATTCATTTTGCTTTAAACTGGATTACTTGAGCACATAAATTACTCTGATATACCTTGGAGATATACTAATCTGGAATCTCCTAATTTTGATGCCCCTTAGCTTAAAATATCATTACCGATTATGTCAACTTCATCTGTTGCCTTCATCATTTTTCCAACTCTACAAATCACTTAGAATTTTAACTTCTTTGATCTTAACAGTGAAGCAATTTTCCTTGGTGATTTTAACATTCACAAGTCCTGTCAAATTAAATTATCTAATTGCAAAGACCCAGCTAGAGATAATACTTTTGCTATTACTAATGACTTTATACAACTTATTCATTTACCTAATAGGATATCAGATAACCCTAAATATACACCTAACACAATGCATTCCAACAACTGACCATATGGCTATGGTATTCTAACATAGTTTTTCATTTCCTCACCAACAAAACTAAACATTGGCTTTCCAAAAAATGCTCTAAGGCTCTTCAAAATAAGAAGATGTATATCGCAATTAGCTTGTATCCAATTCTTCAACTTCATTTTATGCCTTTGCAACTGTAGCTTAGGCAGTTTTCTGCCTACATTAAAGTTCACTAAAGTTGTCATACAGTTACTAATAAATCCAAATTCAATTTTAAACAGAGGACAAATCTCGTTTCTTGTCCAAATATTAGTTGAGCCTTCTAGTCTCCGGCCAAAGCTAATGGCTACAACTTCTGTTAACTCATACTTCTATCTGTTACATCCCAATGGTTCCACTGCATCTTCATCTAAAGATAAATCTGACTAATTAGAATTTTTATTTTCCCTCTAACATCTGAATTTATGATCCACAAGTATCTTCCTACTACACCAAACACAATCCATTCAATGCCTCCCACGGTCTTCAAATTATCTTTCCTGGAGTATGTATATTTACATTTTAAGAGCATGCATTCATAAAAAAACAACCTCCATTAGAGGTTGTTTTTAAATTTAATTTGTTTTGAAATATTCCAGTACATGCTGCCATTATATTGTAAGTACAGGAGGAAACGTTTGAAGAAACTCAAGCAGTTGAGCTTCTTCAAACTATAGAAGTATCTTGTTAATACTTCTATGGCTTCTGTCTATTTATACTCTGACACTATCATACAAATCAGAAAAGTTTACAAATAATCATTTTGTAACAAAAATATAATCGTCATCATATTAAGCAATCATGTGTAACCTAACCAAACCTACTGGTAATTCTCTAAGAGGCTTCCATATCAGATAGTGTATAATCTTGCTGTCTCTACTCTGCCAGAAAGTGACTGAAGGGAGCCCGAGTAGTGTTTATGCATCAGGCATTATCGAGCCATGTTAGTCAAGGAACTGGGTATATTCTTGCCATATATATATATATATATATATATATATATATATATATATATATATATATATATATATATACACACACAGTGAAACTTCTCCTAACGGACACCTCTCGTTAATGGACATCTCTCTCGTTAATGGACATCTCTCTACAACGGACATTTTCAAATTCCCCAACTCATCTCCATTGGTTTTAACGTGTTTGCAGCTTCTGTCTAGCGGACATTCTCTGTAACAGACGCGGACAGGCAATCTGCACTGTTTCGTTTGGATTTGCACTTAATTTGATCTCCCCATAATGGACAGCGGGCGAGCTCAAGGCCCTTTTTCTAGGAACGTTTCTTCCACGTATTGCCTCAATCGTGTGTTTATTTTCTATTTCCGATTCTCTGAATTTTTATCAAGGTTTATGTCGCGGTTCTAAACCCTTTTTCAAGAATTTTAAGGCACGTGTAAAACTTCTGATGAATTCGGTGTGTGCAGGGAGGGGGGGGGGGGAATATGGTCGGCCTTTCGTCTTTTCAGTTTCAGTTTTCAGTTTTGTTCAGTGTCGTGTGAAGTGCACAATGTCTTCTCGTAAACATTTAACTTTAAAAGATAGTCGAACTCATTAATGCGCATGATCGGCAATAAAATAGTGTTCGCAATCTCGCTGTAAAATTCAAAATCGGGAAGACAGGTAAGCGACATCCTAAAGAAAAAAAATGAACTGCTCAAACAATTTTGGCACCACGTAAATGATCAGGTTCAAAAATCATTCCCAAAAACTGTTGGACTTCAAATTTGTCGCGCACGTGCTAAAAAAATTCCCATTAATGGGCCTATTATTAGGGAAAAGGCTTTGGAGGTTGCGAAATCTATGGGAGTAAATGAGTTCTGTGGGATGGCTAGACAAGTTCAAAACTCAGCATAAAATTTCTTGGAAAACCATAAGTGGTGAAGGTGGATCTGTTGATACTGGGGTTGCAACAGTGTGGACCGTCAAATTGGAAGAGTTATGTCGTGATTTTGAAGCTAAGGATATTTACAACTGTGACGAAACAGGGTTGTTTTTATAAAGCTCTTCCTGAAAACAATGAGTCTAAAAAACGAAAAGTGCCAGGGCGGAAAAATTTCTAAGGAACGCTTGACTGTACTATTGTGTACAAATATGCTGGGAGACTTTGAACAACCTCTTGTTATAGGAAACCCACAAAATCCTTGTTGTTTCAAGGGCATAAAGTTGAATCTTTTGGATTTTGACTGGAAGTCTAATAAAAAAGCGTGGATGACACGAGATATCATGAGTGAATGGATAAGTCACTTTAACCAAAACATAATTCGTCAAAACAGAAAAATTATTCTTTTCATGGATAATGCTGCATCTCACCCGCACATTGAATTTTCCAACATTCAAATCATTTTTCTGCCACCAAACACATCTGCAGAGTGTCAGCCCTTGGATTAAGGGATAATAAAAAATTTTAAACTTCACTACAGAAAACGTGTTTTAAGACATCTCATTGCAAATATGAACGATGTAACATGTGCGAGTGACCTTGCAAAGAAAATCAGCATCCTAGATGCGATTCAATGGATTTCCTCTTCAGTAAACGCAATTAGAAAACAAACTGTCGTGAACTGTTTTGTAAAGTCTGGCTTCTCAAATGCAAAATTGAAGTTGTGAACAGCAATGTGGAGCACCAAGAAGAACAAGAACTTCAACATCTATTGATAATGTACGATACTTCCGCTAAAAGTGACCCTGGCTACAAAGATATAGACTCAAACCTCAGTACAGAAGATGGTGCTCTAAATATCAACGACATTATCATCGATATTTTTCAAGAAGTTCCTCATGAGGATGAAGAAATGGAAGGAGGTCATTCTGTCGAAGAACATATTAACAACGAACCACCGATGAAAATAGAAGAAGCGCTCGTACAAATCAATCGTTTAAAAATGTTTTTCACCGCTGAAGAAGATACTGAAGGACTTTCTTTGGTTTCTTCACTCCAAACAAATGTTGAAAACAAAATTATCAGCCGGAAGAAGGTGCAGAAGAAAATAAGTGATTACTGTATGTATTTTACTTAAGATAAAGTCATAAATATGCATAGCACAATTGTATGTATATTATTTACAAAAATATTGTGCAAAATCTGTATATAATTTAATTTTACATTAAACGTTTAACGAATTTTCTTTCTTTCTTTTTTTTTTTCTCCCTCAGACTTCTTGTTAGCGGACACTTCTCTCTAATGGACACATTTTCATTCCCCGTGGCTGTCCGTTAAAGGGAAGTTTCACTGTATATATATATATCCATATTTCTGCTATATATCCATGAATTTCATTAGTTCATACAGCACGTCTCCCCCTCCCAAATCTTTTCTTATTACTGAATACACCACAAATATTCAAACTAACAGAACAAACTTATATACAAAGAGATCTAAACCTCCAATCTCAATGATGTCCATTTCCACTTACAGTCTGCAAAATCCCATGCACTCTTTCTGACTGAATCGCAATTATCAGTTGATTCAACCAGAGCCCATTTCAGTTGACCAAATTATTCACTGTATGATTCCTTTTGCCTCAAAGGTGGTACTTGAGCATATGTCCACTCTGATATTCCCTGTCAGAGACTTAGTAATTTGGAATCTCCTTTTTTCGATCTTATTTACTTTAAAATCTCTCTGCCACATCCTGTCAAATTGTTCTGCTGCTACTATCATTCTCCAGCTCCACTAATCACTTGGAACTCTTTGACCTCCTCTTTCAGAAACTCTACTTTCTCCAGTCCAAATTTCCGAACAGTGAGATAATTCTCCTTGGTGGTTTAATGTTCACAACTCCAGCTGGCTTCTGTTTTCTAGGCACATGGACCTAGCCAGTAAAGATGCTAAGGCTTTTGCAATTACTAATGACCTTGCACACATTGTTCATTCACCTACCAGAATACCAAACAACCTTAACCATGCAGCCAACACATTTGATCTTTTTCTCACAAACAACCCTTCTAAATAAATAATTGATCTTCTAGGTACCTCAGATCACAATTTGAGGATTAGTATTTGTATCAGTATTAGCAATGGCCACATGGTGCAAGGAAGCCTATGGCTTATGCTGCATCAGCTAAAAAATAATAATAATAATAATAAAAAAAATAAATAAATAAATAAATAATAATAAGAAATTTTTTTAAAAAATAAATAAGAGAAAAGGAAATAGACAACGAGCAAAGTATATGCCATAGGTAATTATCCAGCTGACCTTTGAATTTCCCCATACTGTCAGCCTCTACAATCATTCATAACCATAAAAATTTTGTTCTCATTCATTTTACTTATGCCTCTCAGAGCCTTAAACACCTCAATCAAGTATCCTCTAAAGTGCCTAGTTTACAAGCTCTGCAACCCACATATTCAAAGTCTTTCCTCATATGAACAGCCTTCTGCCAATCTCACCAAGCAAGTTACCTAGCTTTGGACCACCTTTCCAAGAAGCACAATGTCTTTCTTTAGGTGTAGTCTCCATATCTGAACACGGTATTCCAAGTGTGGTCTAACAATGGCCTTATATAATGGAATTATGATGTCCTTACTCTACTAGCAATTGTTTGATAAATCACTGATAGGACACAATGGGCCTTCCTTGCAACCTGTCTACAATGCTCAGAGAACTTCACATCTGACCATATGGTAACACCCAAGTCCCTTTCCTCCACTACCGGCTTTAGTTCAACTCCACCAAACGTATAAGTTATTTTGGAGTTACTGTTCCCCAGGTGTAATACCTTATACTTTGCTGGATTAAAGAATACAAGCCATTTTTCTGACCATCCCTGAAGTCTGTCTAGTCACTCTGAAGAAGCTCTGCTTGGCGGTGAACATTAACTACTGTAGCAACCTTTACAT
This sequence comes from Mastigoproctus giganteus, assembly GCF_048544385.1. NCBI lineage: Eukaryota > Metazoa > Arthropoda > Arachnida > Uropygi > Thelyphonidae > Mastigoproctus > Mastigoproctus giganteus. Next base: position 84,696,413 of record NC_143584.1, read on the forward strand.
CATCTGCAAATTTAGACATTACGTCCTCTATCCTTTCATCAATGTTATTTATGAAAATCAAAAACAACAGTGGTCCTAATAGTGATCCTTGGGGAACTCCGCTTCTTACATCAACCCAATCTCAGGAATAGCCATTTATCACAACCCTCTGTCTCCTGCCCTGAAGCCATCCGTCTAACGATTTTCCCTGCAATTCCAACCTGTTACTGTTATTTATTTTTTTTTAGGAGATTAGCAACTAAGGCCATATTGCTCTGGGATATGCAGTGGTCATTCCTTGACATTTCCGCATCCTCCATATTTGGTGGTGCGGGCTCGAACCCCGGTCTAATCAAGAAGCGTGTGCTACGCACTGCTGCTCCTTCCCACCTGGCTACGGAGGCGCCCGATTCCAACCTGTTACAGCTTATAAAGTAAGCACTCGCGTGGAACTGAGTCAAATTTTTTGCTGAAATCCAAATAAACTATGTTAAAATTATTCCTTAAGTCCAGCTCTTGAGTGACCCTGTCAAAACTTCAGATACTTTTGTAAGTATCTGAAGGATACTTACAAAAACCATTGTAAGTATCCTTCAGATTCTCATTTCTACCTAAACAATCCTGAATTCCACCCTTGACCACCATGTCGATGATTTTCCCTACTACTGAAGTTAGACTGACCAGCCGGTAATTTCCCACTTCACTCTTAGAACCACCCTTATGTAATGGAGATACATTGGCACTTTTCCAATCCACGGAATTACTCCCAAGTCCAGAGATGCTCTCATAATTAGCCTCAATGATTCAATGCACTCACTTGCCGCCTCCCTTAAGATTATAGGGTATATGCCACCAACCCCAGGAGCCTTACTGGTTTGTAGGCTCAAAAGTTTTTTCATTAAATAAACATGAAATTTCAACATCATTAATTACATTTTTTTCAACTTCACTCCCATAATATCTCACTGACACAGAGGGTTTTTTCTTCTGTAAATATCAATGCAAAGTAATTGTTGAGTTCATTTGCAACTTCAGCTGGGGTATCTAATACTATCCCACAGTCCATTACATAAGGGTCCAATCTGATTTGTTCTTTTCTTCTTTGTATTTATACATGAAAAATTCCTTATCCCTACTCTTTGCCAGGAATTTCTCATAATCTGCCTTTGCTAGCCTAACCTTTTCTGTGGCACTATTACAGATCAATTTGTAGCAGCTGTTATAGGCTGTTGTTGTTATTTGGTTTTTAGGAGCATTAGCAACTAAGGCCATATTGCTCCGGGATATGCGGTGGTCATTCCCTGACCTTTCCGCATCCTCCGTATTTGGTGGTGACGGGCTCGAACCCCGATCTAATCAAGAAGCGTGTGCTCCTTCCCACCTGGCTACGGAGGCGCCCGCTGTTATAGGCTTCAGTACTTTTTATTGCTCTGTAACTTTTCCATGCAGTCTTTTTCTGCTCATGTAATCTGGCAACTTCCTTATTCATCCAACTTTGAATCTACCTCCTGGAGTATTTTTTTTTTTAGTGATTAATGTTTTGAAGGTATACCATAATTCAATTGTATTCGCTCTCTGTGAGATATCTACCCAGTTAATAGAGGCCATGCAGCACCTTATGCCATCATAATTTCCTTTCCCGAAATTATAACCCATTCCTTTGCCCTTTAACTACTGCTACCTCTCTCTTCTTCTTCATAGAACTCCGTGATCGCTTCCTGCTACTGGTTCCTGTACTGTCAAGCCCTATTATGTCACCTGGTTCATGGGTGATGAGGTATAGAGAGCTCTTTTCCCCTTGTACTTTCCCTGACATGTTGATACAAATAACAACCATGTAGTTGATATAAAAATTGTCCCCCATGTGGGGTTTCCTTCCAATTTTCTCCATTCAATTAGAGGCAAATTAAAATTACACATAACAAGACACATTCACGCTTACTTGCCATTTGCATGCAGAGACTCTCATCACAATCTTCACAATCACCTAGCCTGTAGATTACTCCCACTCTCATTATACCTTTGCTTCCAACTATCTCACACCATATAGATTCTATACTAGCAACACCATATAGATTCTATACTAGCACGTGAAACATCTGAATCCAGAAAAGCTTTCGTTGCACTCAGGCTGCTTTTGATAACAAGAATGATCCCCACCAACCCTATCCTTCCCTAAATACATTAACATACTATACTGAACCTCATCATCCGCTATCTGGGTGGCACCATGTTTCCATAAGCCCTATTATGTCAGCATTACTTGTCCTAACCAGCAGTTCGAATTCACTCATTTTATTGACGACACTTCTGCCACTACAGTATAAACAATTAAGACTTAGTGTTCTTGTATATTTAAATACTCCAACACATCCCTTGCAGTTATTTAAGCTCACTTCCCTGGCATTAGCTACCCACTCATTTGAAACATTTCAACCCTCAGAACATCTTGCTAATATTTTTTGTTGCAGTAACAAACAAGAACTCTTGAGGTATGTGCAAATGTTACTTTGGCCAATATTATCAGATAACATCAAAGTTTCTTTCGACAACACAACCGACTAACTGGTTAAAATAAAAATGATATATACAGAAATAAAATAAGATAAAAGCATTAAAATACAATAAGATAAAAGAGTTAAAATATATATAATAAAAGCATTAAAAAGCATTAAAAAGCGTTTCAGAAATTGAAAGAAAGATCGGGTTTCTGAACATGAGGTGGCTCTGCGAACTGCTAATTTTGAACACTCCACAGTCGCCAAACATTATTGGGATGAACAGCACAATCTTGATCCCCAATGGGATGTTGAAATCGTCGACTGTTCAAGTGATTGCCGGCAGCACTCATGGCTTGAAGCACTACACAGTCACCAATAATAGTACTATGAATTGGATGAGAGGAGTACACTTACACTCTATTATAGAATGTACTGTATTGCACTGCGATGGCGATCATCAAGTGTACGTAATTCTGCTTTACCGACACCAGACTTGTGATACATGATTGTGCCCAGCTGACTTGTGCTATTCTAACCGTCAATATATACAGTAAACCCCCGCTATTCGCGGGGGTTACGTTCCTGAGAAATGCCGCGAATACCGAAAACGCGAATACTGAGTTATGGCTCCCATAGTAATAAAGGGGTTCCATTCCAAAGTATGAAATATATAAGAAAAACTAGTCTAAAATTTTGTCTATGTATGTATTATATGTACCTTCATAATATGACTATGTACATAGACAGTACATAGTGAAATGCAAGCATATGGCATCGAAATGAAAATAAAAAACAATTTAATATTAAATGTAATATTTATTAGAAATTTCAAACAAATCTTTCAAACCAGCGCCTTTGCTAGCTAAAAAACTTATCCCGCCAGTGCTATCACCAGTTTCTCTAAAGCGTTGATAAAGGAATTTTGCCTTTTCACGAATAATAAGTGAATTTAATGGAATTTTATTTTGAGTTCGGTCTTCTATCCACAAATTTAAAGCTTTTTCCATTTTTTTCTAATTTAACATCACGAGTTACAGAGCAAATTTTTGAAGCAATTAGCGCGTTTTCACGGACACTACGACGGATTTTTTCTTCCGATTTCTTGATTGATCGTACCGTTGACTCATTGATTTTATAATGTTTTGCCACTGAGGAGACACTTTCACCATTAGAAATTTTCTCTAATAACTCAATTTTATTCGATAATGTCATCACCTTTGATCTTTTCACATTTCCCTTGTTATTTGTAGCCATATTTTTGCACGGGTTAGAAAGAACTTGTCCACAATAAAGGCACTTTCTCCCGTTAACACACTCGAAAAAGTCTGTTTTACACTGCAAAATGGTCCTGATAGTATTTGTCCGCTTTTTCTCAAAACCTCTGCTCCCGAGCCTACTCCTGTTCTATGTTGCCTTTTTTTCACTTTCTTATTCCAAAAGTGTTTTTCCTTCTGCCTGGAAATTTGCACATAAATTTAGCCAATTTCTAAAAAGGGTGACATATCCCTCCATTCAATTATATCCCGTTGCTCTTACTTCTACTCATTCAAAAGTAAAATGGAGAAATCAATTAAATGCCAACTCTTAAAACTATCTGGAAACTTTCCATGTGATCAAAGATTGCCAGTGTGGATTCTGTCAGTGTCGATACACTGGTGAAATCACAGCTTATGTTACCCATCTATGGACAAATTCAATGGAAAAGTTTGCTGAAATTCAGGCAGTTGCTCTTGACACTTCAAAAGCTTCTGATCGTGTTTGGCATAAAGGTCTTCTAAATAAGGCTTCCATCTTATGAATTCCCAACTCTTTTTTGCAATTGAGTATCCAGTTTTCTCTTTGATGGTCATTGCATGTGATGGTGGGTAGCATTTTCTCTTCTAACGTCTCACTAATGGTTGATGTTTCCCAATGTTCAATCCTTTCTTCCACTCTTTTCCTCTAACAAATGTTCTGTTTCTGCATGTTTTTTTATAGATACTTCTATGGGAACTGTTTTTCTGAATTGGCTTCTATAATTCCTGCTCGCTCTTCCAAAGCAGCCCAAACGCATGCCACAACCAGCCAACATCCTTTTACTGTTCAACTTCAAATGCACAGAACCAATTTTACTTCTTCATTTAACTTCCATTTTCTGGAAGAACCTCCCTTTATATACATTTCCTGAAAATTAAAATCTAGAGAAATTCAAGTATAATACCAACAAGTATCTTCTTTCATTTTCTTGACCTCCAACCCATGCACAGTACTATAAGTTATAACAACACTTTCAACTTGTTGTTCTCATTAAAAAAAAAAAAAAAAAATTACAGGCTTTGTCTAATGTAATTCATTTTAAGTCTGTCCATTCCATAAATAAATGCAAAGTACTGCATATGGGTAGCAGTAATGCCAGAATAATGTACCAATAATGTAGTGGAAAATGAAAAGGACCTGGGGGTAATTGTGCAGTCAGATATGAAGATTGCTGAGCAGTGCAGACAGGCAGCAAGAGTAGCCCATGGTGTCTTTAGCATCAGCATTAGTTGAGGCATATGATGCAAGAGAGCAAGCTTATACAGCACAGTCAAAAAAAAAAAAAAAAAAAAAAAAGTGGCCGATGGGTGAAAAACACATTTCACCCATCGGTCACTCCAAATGTTTATCTAGTTCAGCCTTAAATTTATTTAAGCTATAAACTTCCACAACAACAGGTGGGTCTGTTCCAGCAATCAACTATCCACTGGCTAAAGACAAACTTCTACACATCTATTGTACTGAGAGTAGGAGTGTGCTATAGGCCTAATGACTCTGATGAGTATAATAAGAAACTGTACGGGGAAATAGAGTGGGCCAGTAAATCAGAGAGTCTTATAATGGGGGATTTTAATTTCCCAGATATTGACAGGAATTGGGGAGCTGGTCACTCACACACTAGCAAGGCTTTTGTGGATTTATTGGATGATTGTTTTCTACATCAGCATGTTCAGGAGGCAACTAGAGGGAATAATACTCTTGATTTGATTATCAGTAGTGATTCTTCATGCATTAAGAATCTGCAGGTAAATGAACCACTAGGTGGCAGTGATCACATTGTGCTGAAGTGGGATTTACTCAAAGAGGTAACTACCATTAGGGGTCAAGGGAAGGGTTATTGCTTTCGTAAAGGCGACTACGATGGACTGAGACAGTATTTAAATTCTATACAGTGGGACCAACTGATGATGTTACCAACAGCAAATTCAAAATGGGAAGCATTCAAAGAACTTATCTTGGAAGCTACTAGGCTTTACATACCAACTAAGAAATATTGTTCAAGGTTTAGGCCTAAATGGATGTCAGATGAACTAATGAGACATATGGCAGAGAAGAAAAATGCATGGGATACATACAAATTAACGTGACACAGAAGCCTATGATAGATACAAGTTAATCTGTAACCAAGTTACAAAGGAGGTTAGGCAGGCAAAGGTTAGCTAACAAACTGAATGAATATTTTGCATCGACATTCACACATGAGGAGTTATTCAGCGAGGGGAATGCCAGAGGTGTATTCAACTCTGACAGTAAGCTAGAGAATCTTGTAATAAATGAGAGTAAAGTGGAGGAGAAATTGTTGAAGATAAATACAAGAAAGGCACTTGGAGTGGATGGGATCTATCCAGTTATATTAAAGGAGGCAGCAAAGGAAGTAAGCAAACCCTTAGCCATAATTATGAGAGCTTCCTTGGACTCAGGGGAAGTACCCATGGACTGGAGATGTGCAAATGTGACCCCAATTCACAAAGGAGGATCAAAGAGCGCACAAGTAATTATAGGCCTGTTAGTTTAACTTCTGTTCCTGAAAAATTAATGGAGGCACTGGTTAAAGAAGCACTGCAGGATCATCTAGACAAGACTTCAGTTATAGCTCAGACACATCATGGTTTTGTAAAGGGGAAGTCTTGTCTGACCAATTTGATTGGATACTATGATGCAGTCACAAAAGAACTGGATGCAAGGAATAACTTTGATATTATATACTTGGATCTTAGAAAGGCTTTTGATACTGTTGCACATGGAAGACTGCTGCACAAATTGGAGCAGTGTGGCATTGAAGGCAAATTGCTTCTATGGATAAAGGGGTGGTTAAGGGGGAGAAGACAGAGAGTGGTAATCAATGGACACTGCTCATCGTGGACTAATGTTATTAGTGGAGTCCCTCAGGGTTCAGTATTGGGTCCATTATTGTTTTCTGTATTTATAAATGATATTGATGATGGTATATCAATCTTAATGTCCAAGTTTGCAGACGATACAAAGGTTGGCAGGGTTGTCAAGGACACTACTGACACTATGCTACTGCAACAGGATCTGGAAAGGTTGAGCAGATGGGCTGAGAGGTGGCAAATGAAGTTTAACATTGACAAATGTAAAGTACTGTATATGGGAAACAGCAACCCCAGAGCAACGTATCAACTCTGTGGTACTATACTGACAGTGGTAGAGAATGAAAGGGACCTGTGGGTGGTTGTTCAGGCAGATGTGAAGTTTTCTGAGCAGTGCAGACGGGCTGCAAGAGTAGCTCATGGTGTATTCTCGATGATATATAGAAATTTTTCTAGCAGGGATAAGGAGGTGATTATTCCCTTGTATAAGGCAATGGTCAAACCACACCTAGAGTACTGTATACAGGTCTGGAGGCCTCATTTCAAGAAGGATGTAGAGATGCTGGAACAAGTACAGAGAAGGGCAACAAGATTAGTGAATGGACAAAGGGGTGCTCTTACAAAGCCTTAAGTTTTGCAAATTACAGTGTCTGGAGACTAGGCACAGGCGAGGTGATCTGATAGATGTGTATAAAGCCTTGAATGGTTTGAGCATGCTCAATGCTGATGGGATTCTTCCTCTTGCTCAGAATAATCACCTGAGAGGGCATAAATTCAAATTGAGAAAAGACAGATGTAGGATAGACCTGAGGAAATTTGCCTTTAGCCAGTGGGTGGTTGGTTGGTGGAATAGACTTCCATCCCTTGTCATGGAAGTTGATAGCCTAAATAAGTTTAAGGCTCAGCTGGACAGGTATTTCGAACGAACAGAGGGGTGAAGTGGAAGTGGTTATTTTTTATTTATTTATTTATTTTATTTTTTATTTTTTGGTTGATGCTGCATAAGCTTGCTTTCTTGCATCAAATGTCTCTACTAATGCTAATGCTAACTGTGTTTCCTCAATTTGAATAAATGCACCCTCAGGTACTTGATAAGAACAAGCAGAAATATCCTGTCAGCATTGAGCCTGCTCAAACCATTCAAAGCCTTATACTCCTCAATAAGATCACCTCGCAGGTGCCTAGTTTCCAGATGCTGCAACTTACAGAATTTAAGCCTTTCTTCATAAGTGAACCCCTTTGTTCCTCTCAAAATCTGGTTACCATTCTCTGTACTCATTCTAGCAACTCTACATCCTTCCTAAAATGAGGCCTCCAGACCTGTACAAAGTACTCAAGGTGTGGCTTGACCATTCCCTTATACAAAGGCAATGGTCAGGCCACAATGTCTCATGGTCTCTGCTAGCAAAATTCCTATATATGATTGACAAAACTCCATAACCTGCTCTGGCAGCCCATCTCTGCACTGCTCAGAAAATTTCATATCTGACTGCACAATTATCCCCAGATCTTTTTCATTCTCCACATCCCTGAGTGTAGTACCACACAGTTGGTACTGTTTCTCTTGGGTTACTGCTACCTATATGCAGTACTCTGCATTTGTCAATGTTAAACTTCAGTTGCCACTTCTCAGCTCATCTGCCTAACTTTTCTAGATCCAGTTGCAGTAGAATACTGTCTTCACTGTCATGAACAACCATGCCAACCTTTGTATCATCTGCAAACTTGGACATTAAGCCTCATATACCTTCATCGATATCATTGATAAATACATAAAACAACGATAGGCCAAGCACCGAACCCTGAGGGACTCCATTAATAAAATTAGTCCACGTAGAGCAGTGTCATTTATTACCACTCTCTAGCATCTTCCGCTCAACCATCCCTTTATCCATTGCAGCAACTTGCCCTTAATGCCATACTGCTCCAATTTGTACAGCAGTCTTTCATGTGTAACAGTATCAAAAGCTTTCCTGAAATCAAAGTATATGATATCAAAATTATTTTTTGCATGCAGTTCTTTTGTCACCACATCGTAGTATCCAATCATGGTCAGACAGAGGTGATCCTATATCACCTCTTTAACCAGTGACTCCATTGTTTTCCCCAGAACCGAAGTTAAACTAAAGTCTAAAATTATTTGTGTCACCCTTTGCATCCCCTTTGTGAATTGAGGACACATTTCCTCATTTCCAGTCCATGGGGACATCCCCGACTAAGGATGATCTCATAATTATGGCTATGGGTTTGCTTACTTTTGCTGCCTCCTTCAATATAACTGGATAGATTCCATCCACCCCAGGTGCCTTTTTTATGTTTAACTTAAACAATTTTCCCTCCAACTTGCACTAAGTTATTACAAAATCTCTTAGCTCCCTCTTAGTGTTTGATAAATGTCTAGCACTCCCTTCCTTGAATAATTACTCATGTGTGAATGTACATGCAAAATACTCATTCAGTTTATCAGCTACTTGAGCTCATCAATAGTCAAACCATCTATGTTAAGTGGACCAATCTGATTCATCCCCTTCCTTCTAGAGTTTACATAAGTAAAGAACTCTTTGCTATTTTTCTTTGCATCCTTTGCCAAAGATTTTTTCTCTTAATCTACCTTTACCTGCCTAACCTCCTTTGTGACTTGATTACAGAGTATCTTATATCTTCCGTAGGCTTCTGTGTCATCTGATAATATATATGCATCCCATGCATTTTTCTTCTCTGCCACGAGCCTCATCAATTCATCTGACATCCATATGGGCATAAACCTAGAACAGTATTCCTTAGTTGGAACAAAAAGCCTAGTAGCTTCTAAGATTATTTCCTTGAATGCTTCCCATTTAGAATTTGCTTTTGGTAACATCATCAGTTGGTCCCACTGTATAGAATTTAAAAACTGCCTGAAACCACTGTAGTCACCTTAAAAAAAACCCTTCCCTTCACTCTTATTTGTAGTTACATCTTTAAGTAAATCCCACATCAACACACTGATCACTGTCACCTAGTGGTTCCTTTATTTGCAAATTCTTAATGCATGAATAATCACTGCTGAACATCAGATCAAGCATATTGCTCCCTCTGGTTGCCCCTCGAACATGTTACTGTAGAAAACAATCCTCCAATAAATCCGCAAAAGCCTTGATAGCATGCAAGTGACCAACCCATGCAATAAAGGACCCTGTCCTTCGGGGTCCTTTATTGTTTTCTGTATTTATAAATGATATTGATGATGGTATATCAAGCTTAATGTCCAAGTTTGCAGACGATACGAAGGTTGGCAGGGTTGTCAAGGACACTACTGACACTATGCTGCTGCAACAGGATCTGGAAAGGTTGAGCAGATGGGCTGAGAGGTGGCAAATGAAGTTTAACATTGACAAATGTAAAGTACTACATATGGGAAACAGCAACCCCAGAGCAACATATCAAATCTGTGGTACTACACTGACAGTAGTAGAGAATGAAAGGGACCTGGGGGTTGTTTGTGCAGGCAGATATGAAGTTTTCTGAGCAGTGCAGACGGGCTGCAAGGGTAGCTCATGGTGTATTGTCGATGATATATAGGAATTTTTCTAGCAGGGATAAGGAGGTGATTATTCCCTTGTATAAGGCAATGGTCAGGCCACACCTAGAGTACTGTATACAGGCCTGGAGGCCTCATTTCAAGAAGGATGTAGAGCTGCTGGAACGAGTACAGAGAAGGGCAACAAGATTAGTGAATGGAACAAAGGGGTGCTCTTACGAAGAAAGGCTAAAGTTTTGCGAATTACAGTGTCTGGAAACTAGGCACCAGCGAGGTGATCTGATAGAGGTGTATAAAGCCTTGAATGGTTTGAGCATGCTCAATGCTGATGGGATTCTTCCTCTTGCTCAGAATAATCACCTGAGAGGGCATAAATTCAAATTGAGGAAAGACAGATGTAGGATAGATGTGCGGAAATTTGCCTTTAGCCAGCGGGTGGTTGGTAGGTGGAACAGACTTCCATCCCTTGTCGTGGAAGTTGATAACCTGAATAAGTTTAAGGCTAGGCTGGACAGGTATTTCGAACGAACAGAGGGGTGAATTGGAAGTGGTTATTTTTTATTTATTTATTTTACTTCTTTTTTTTTTTTTTGGCTGACGCTGCATAAGCTTGCTTTCTTGCATCAAATGCCTCTACTAATGCTAATGCTAAAACCCACAAGTTCCAGTCAATATCTGGAAAGTTAAAATCCTCCATTACGAGACATTCTGATTTACTGGCCCACTATTTCTCTACACAACTGTTTGTTGTGCTCATCAGACCTATAACACACTCTTACTTTTATTTTCCCTTTCCCAGTGTTTATGTCACACCAAATATACTCAATATTGCACTGTCCACCCATGTCAACTGCATGCACTTCCCCAGATTTTACGTGTTTCTTAACTAACAGCATAACCTCTCCTACCCTGTCTGTACACATTGTACTCCCCAAATTCCAATTCTGCACTGTGTATATCTGTGTGACACCATGTCTCTGATATCCCAACAATATCAGCCTTTGATGCCTTGTTCACCCTTCAAATTCATCAAATTTGTTTACTACACTTCTGGCATTGGTGTACGTGCACCTGTTTACTTTTAGTTACCCTAACACAGCCTATGTATTTACTTGTTCCATGATGACTCCCAGCAGCTCTTGAAATCCCCAGCAACTTGCTCTCTAGGCTGCTGCTAATTACAATAGAAGGCAGTGCAAGAATCATTTTCGCCTCCGCCTGTGGCTACTGTTAATCTTTTAGTCTGTGAATCCCCCCCCCAGGCTAGCAGTTTTCCCGACCCACTTAACACTGTATCAACAAATATTCTTTCATTCTTTCTTTTCAAGTGTATCCCATCCTTATAGTAGCAGTCTCTCCTGTTAGCAAGCACAGACCATTCTAAAAAATATTCTACCCAAGGAGCCTTGCAAAATCTCTCCAGGGCCGAATTGATTGACAAGGCTCTCTCACATCATATACTTCCAACCATTGTGTCTGGGGAGAATTGGACACTTTCAAATTTAACCATAACTCGCGACTTTTTTTCAGAATTGACCTGTACTTTTAAGTAAATATATAGACCTCTTACTATTAAGGTCATTAGCGCCAATGTGTACAACAATATCACATTTGTGTCCTTAAAAGATGATATCTGCCCTACAACGTCATGAACTTTCGCCCCTGGCAGACATACCCTGGTCCTGTTCTACCTATCCTTTTTGCATAATATATTCCCATCTCACTGACAATAGAGTCACCAACAATAACTACTTCCTGTGGAACCAGCATATTCTGCCTTGGAGATTGCCACTGTGTTGCCTGATGCACAGGAGTGAGTTCTGGCATTGAGTTGGGCCCTCATTAATTTCTTCGAGGGCATCTACTCTACACCTCAAACTCTCATAGATGCCCATCATAATGCTGAGTTAGTGCCTAATTTCTTCAGTCTATGCACCTAGCACACACAAAGACATCCTCCTTGGCTAGATCATGTCCTGTACTAGACAGGTCTGCAAACATTTCACATATTTTTTTAGACTGTGATGTGTTGGAGAATCGTCCCCTTCTGTTCTCTTGTGAGCAGAAGAGGCGATTAATTAACAATAAAATTTAATAAGATAAATAAATTTTACTGATTAATTGATAATACTATACTAATCTAACAAATTTCTAATACAGTGCTATATATTTTGCTGTTTAGTTTTATGTTAAACCTTATGCTATGAAGTTTGGGATTTACGTTACGCTATTCCATATCGTATAACAATGGAGGCAAGTTATGAACGGTAAGATCTACGGACCTTAAGTATTAACTTTCAAAATCGCCATTTGAATAAACCAAGGAGTTTGACTAGGACTATAAAGCTACTTATAGAAAATAATTTAGTATAACAATTAAGTCAATAAAACAACTAAATATATATAAAAACTTAGCATTTGCCAGAGCTGCAAAAATCTTGGCCAACATGGTAATAACCTCGTACTGAGTCTTGTCAATGATATACAGGAATTTTTCTAGCAGGAATAAGGTGATTGTCTCCATGTATAAGGCAATGGTAAGACCACAAACTGATGCATAAAGGTCTGGAGGCCTCATTTTAGGAAGGATGTAGAGCTGCTGGTACAAGTACAGAGAAGGGCAACAAGATTGGTGAATGGAAGATAGGGTTGCTGTTACCAAAAAAGGCTTAAGTTCTGCAAATTGCAGCATCTGGAGACTAGGCACCTATGAGTGTATAAGGCCTTGAATGGTTTGAGTAAGCTCAATGCTTGATGTGATTTTTCCTCTTGCTCTGATTACTCACCTGATGGGACATAAATTTAAATTGAGGAAAGACAGTTGTAAAATAGAATAGGCGTGTGGAAATTTGTCTTTAGCCAGCAGGTGGTGGTTGATAGTTGGAACAAACTTCCATTTGTCATAGTGGAGGTCAACAACTTAAATAAGTTCAAGGCAGAACTAAACAAGCATTTGGAGTGAATGGATGGGTGAAATGGCAAGGTTTTTTTTTTTTTTTTTTTGGCTGATGCTATATAAGCTTGCTTTCTTGCAACCTATGCCTCTACTAATGCTAATGCTCACACTACAAATGAATCCTGTTGTGCATCATTTGCCTGTATGCCTTTATAGGATACTGACAGGCCTAGGCGCAATATGGCCAAAGTAGCCCTTGCGCCAGAAACTCCCATAACAACGACAACAACTGACAGGCCATGATGATTACTAGGAATTGCTAATTCAGTTGCTGTATCAGTCAAATCATTTCCCCTAATTCCAGAGCATAGGGGATAAATCTTACAGTGTGCAATCAGCAATGGCTAATTGCCAAGAAAATGCTGACAATGTACAGCTGGTATGGAAGACTTCCCAACTATCAACCAACAATATAATGCAAGCTATAAGCATATGATATGAATGGATAAAAAACATTCTGACAAAATTACTGGGTTTATCAATGGGTTGTGCTGCTTCTGATACCTGATCAAAAGTATGGTAAGAAAAAAATGTTAAGAACTGTTGGCAAAACACATACAGAAAAATTTTCAGCAAGATTTGTAACCAGATACAAGACATGGATCCACCACTATCAGACCGAGTTAAAACAGCAATCCAAACAATAGAAACATCTGAGTTCAACTCCAATGAAGGTAAAAACAGTTTCAATAGCTTCATAGGTGATGTTATCAGTCTTGAGAGATTCCAAAGGAATAACAACAGTGAATTATAATGGGTTTATACCATGCTAACCTATTACATCAATTATGAGATAACATCAAATTTAAAAGAAAAAGAATGCTGAAAAAAGGGTATTTGTTTCACCAAAACAATGCTCCCAATCACATACCAGCAATCAAAATGGCTGAAATGCATTACAGATATGAATTGCTGCTGCATATACTTTACTCAGCAGATCTGGCCCTCTCAGACTTTGTTTACCTAAACTTAGTTTTCACTTGGCTGGACAAAAATTTAAAATAAATTAAGAATATCAGCCGAAGAAATGTTTTGTTCTTTTTTTTTCAGATTTTGACAAATCATTCCATAATGGTGAGATAATGAACTGTGGCACTGATGAAATAAGTATGAGCAACTCTGAGGAACAATACTGAAAAATAATACACAATCACTGTTATTAGACCACTGCTTTGTGGTGAGATTACAAATTCTTCAATACCCCAATATAGTTTTAATGATGAGAGTATGCTACATTCTACCTTCTAGTTTGAGAAGTCTTGATCTGTGCAAAAGAACTAACTACTCAAATATCTCAATTGTAATTTCATAAATGCTGATTTCAAGGCAATTTTCCATTGAGGGGAAGAAACTTTAATTAACTTCAGTCCTTCTAAAATGCAGCATTGTCTTATTTCTTGTAAAAAAGAGTCTACTGCTCCTATGCTCACTTTCAACAACACGCACATTTCTTAGACAAGATCACATTTTACTATCAACAATTATCCTGGCTTCTAATCTCTCTCTGCATGAACAACATACACCATACACAGCATACTATAGGCTCTAATATATCACACTACTTTTTTATTATAAAATTAATTTTAACTTTTTTGCTGAATTTAAAATGGTGTTTTAATAATTATGATTTATGCAATTTATCACACTTTTCATTGTTTGCATATTTTAAAATGCATACAGGATAATCACATATTCATCTATTATATTCCTCTCCCTCAATTTCCAGCATTTCATCCAACAAAAAAGGTGCCTCTGTAGACAGGTGGGCAGGGGCCCACCTGTCGAGCCCGTGACCACTAAATATGGAGGGTGCAGAAAGGTCAGGGAATGACCACAGAATATCCCCGGAGCAATATGGCCTTAGTTGCTAATGCTCCTAAAAACCAAATAACAAACAAACAAACCAACAAAAAAATAAAAAATAAATAAATATTAACAATACTATCCATGGTCATGCTATCTAGGGAAGCAGCATGACAAACAACCCTATAAAAATTTACACCTTAACTGCAAAAGGTAAAGATTTGTGACAAGATCCTTGAACCCTATATTAGGCTTTTCGGCTCCACTGGCCCCGAAAAGCATCAAATAGTCTTTTAATATTCTTTTCAGGGCCTATGTTGTAAGAGAAAAGGCTTTCTCTTAAGTATTCTTTGGCATCAGTGATAATTACACTCCCAATTAAATTGCCTATATATTGTCTCACAATTATGATTTGTGAAAATAATGCAATATTTATTTTTTAAACAACATAACTGAGTATCATAATAATACTCTTATACACAATATTTTAAAAACAATTTTGGAAAAAAAAATATATTAGGAACGATGTTAAATAGTGAGAGAAAAGGTGTTTTATATTGTTTATTAATACAGCATTTTTATTTATTTTTAATTTAGTATGTTTGCATTTTTTAAAATTATTATGAAGTGTACTTTTGTACTTAATAATAATTTTTGAATTATTAAAGGTCAGATGCAAAGTTTGCACTGGACCTTATAATTTTCTCAAACTAGTATTAAAAAAGAAAGCCAAAAACTATAAAAAAACCTGTAAAACTGAAATCGTTAAGTTATTCCAGCCAAAAGTTGCCCATATACTGTGAAGCTTTAAACTTACTAAATAGGATCTTCAAGCAAGTTTGATATTCAAAGTTCCAAGTTTAGAACAGCATTGTACAATAATCTTCATGTTATGCCACTGTAAATATAGATCAACAACTTGACTCTCATTGACATGCCTGTTGCCAGAAACTTCCTTATAAAATTTTAGTACAGACTGCCTGGAAAATACAGAATATTGTGGTTCTCTTAAAGCTTACCGAAGATACCACTTGCAAATAAAAGCACATTTCACAAAAAAAAAATCTGAAAATCTTAACAATTTGCTAACTTAAAAAGATATGACAATTAAGAATCTAAGTATACAAATAAAAGATGTTTTTAAAAATGAAATAAAATGCTATTTTGAGTTCATTAAGTTTTAGTAATCAATTTAAAAAAAATGAATACACAATACTGAAACATGGCTCCAATTAAAGAGTTTACAATTGGTATTGGCTCAATCCCACCTTGCGGGATTGAGCCAGTGGGTTCGTTAAGGATGCTTTTTTAAATGGCAGACTTTATAACTGTCAATAATGGAAGCACTATACTTTATCACTGTTGCTCTCCAACCATGTTACAATTTCCATAAATTTTATTTTCTCACAATTTGGGCCAATTATATTTTGTTTATGAACAGCTAACTAAAGCAGTTGACTTTTCATGGGATACAGTTATCAAAGTTGCGACTGATATTTGTGCGCAAGAATAAGTAATACCCACCCTAAGGATTTCAAGGCTATGTCACTTCTGTGATACAGCCTTGAAATCAGAGTTCAGAGTTTTTGTGATATGGCCCCAAAATCCCGAGTATTGATCCAATAAAATAGATATATAAATTAAAGATTTAAATAATTAGCTTACATGATACTTTTACTTACAAATTTATATTTTTATAGAGAAATATATTTGTATTTTTATTACAAATTTTCCAAGCAAATCAGTTTAACCCTTCCGTCACACACCTAAATGAGACACATCCTACTGGATGGGGATCTGTCATAGACAATTTTTTATTTTTTTTCCTTTAATTATAAAAATTTCAGTTTTGTTGTTAAATAGTCAGTGCATCAAAACTACCAAAACAAGTAAAACTGTAATAAATTTATATATTTTTACTGGAATTTTTTACCAAATTTAAGATACACTGAAAATAGTGTTTTATTGCTTATTTTCATTGTTTTAAATTTCTCTTGCTATATGCAATGGTTAAAATCATCTATTATCATCACCTTACCTTAATATTCGCCTTTTCATCCAGCAACCTGCTCTTTTAAAAAAACGCAAATTACAATTTGGCTCTTTGTATCCATGTGTGTTTTTCTGAAAAAACTCCCCCCCCCCAACCGTAAAGAGGGATCTGTTGAAAAGATTACTGAACATGCATTAAAATTCACGCTGCAATAATTCTAACTTGTTTTAATATTTAAATTTAAATGTATGGGGGGGGATGACAGTATGGAACAGCATATCTGCTACAGAATTAAAAACTGTTTTATAAACAATTTTGTCTTTTAATTTCTCTTTTGCTCCAAATGAATTTAACTGGCTTCCTACCCTGATTGCTTTACTTATTCTATTTTCACTTACAAGCATAATATCCATTTTCATTCAAGACTTTCTACATACAGAAAATTAAAAATCTGCTAGACATTTTGGTTATCTATCCTTCAACTTGCATAACTTGTGTTTTTATGTAACTAAAGTTTCTTGTCAAATTCTCTACAACCAACGCCTATTCAGTGATTATTAAAGGTCCCCAACAATACTATTGTTTAATAGCAAAATATCATCCACATACAATGATGATCCAATTTTTATATCTTCAACACTAACCTTTATTAGTAAAGAATTTTTTTATTTAATGCTCCATGTAAACCATAAAAAGTGGAAATACAGCACAGACGGGCATTTTCCAATGTCTGCTTCAATCCTCACTATAAGTTTACCACATTACATGAAGTTTTTATTATTCTTGGAATTTAATCCTTGATGCCATATTTTTCTAAAATTTCAAAATGCATAGATAAATAGGTACTTTATTGTATGTTTTTTCAAGAGCATTAAAATCTAAATAAAGGTTCTTGTTAAATGTTCATAACTTTTCTATACTTTTTTTAGTGTGAATATTTTATCCTAGCATCCCTGTTTGGCCCAAAACATCACTAGGTTTCCTTCCCAAGGTTACTTTCAACAATACTTCTAACCCTCTTCTTTAAGATATTTGAAAATGTTTACCCGGTACACTAAACAGCAAAATTTATCTTGTATTAATTTCTTCATCCAGCTGTATTTCCTGTTTGCATGTGCGTGTGTGTGTTTTTGAACACTACTTTTAGGCCAATATTCTATATTTGTTTCGAACAATGTTTTTATGCAGCATTAATGCTATTGTAAGATGAACGATTAAACATTATACGCGCATTGATATATTAGGTCAAGATCCCAATAAGTTTTGGTTTGAGAGTGGTGGGGAATTTTTTTTTTTTTTTTTTTTTGCGGGAAGTATTACCGGTAATTAAGGCCTAACTAACTGGCTAGCTGTAGTTGTAATAGCAGTTGTTGGATCACCTATGGTTCCATGTTAACTATTAACATTGGATCAAGTTAATAAAAATATAAAGTATAAAATATAAAATAAGGTGACTTTCTTTCACAATGGCAGTCTCTCTGCTACTTCCTTGGCGGCTTTAAGCAGATAGATAACCATACTAAAAGAATGCCATGGGTATACCAGTTTCTGTGGTCACAATAACAGTTTTGCTTTGAAAGTACTCATGTTTTGTTTTTTTTTTTTTTTTTTTATGTGAACCCCAAACACGAGAGGTATTAGAACCTATAGTACTTAGAACCGTGCTTGGGTTAGAGGTTGAGAAGACGAAACAAGATAATTGTTGACATTGGACTTGAACTTCTGTAGATTGTAATTTTCAGGAAATACGTATGAAGGAAGGTTGTTCCAGAAAACGGCAGTTGAATGAATAAATGAGGAAGATGAAAAGTTGTTGGGTTTAAGTTGGACAGTAAATGGATGTTGGCTGGTGGCGGCACGGGTTCAGACTGTTTTGAAAGAGAGAGTGGGAATTATAGAAGCCAATTCAGAAGAACAGTGCCATTGGAAGTATCTGTAGAAGAGGCATGCAGCAGAAACAGTGCATCTATGAGAAAGCAAGTGGAGAGACTCTGTTAGAGATGAATCATTAATTAACTTAACTGCCCTCTTCTGAATGAAATCAAGAAGCCTGAGAGAGGTTTTGGGGGCACCACCCCAGATGTGGGAACAATATTCCATGGCAGGGCGGATTTGCGATTTATACAGAGTGAGCAGCTGTTTGGAAGAAAAGTAACGCCAAGAGCGAAAGAGAAAACCAAGTTTTTTAGATGCAGAGGAAGCAATATTTGTAATGTGCTTGTGCCAAGAGAGACTAGAAGTCGGGGTAATCCCCAAAAGAGATATATCGTTTTTCCTAGAAATCGGAGTGTTACTTATCATAAGCATAGGAGCAGAAGAATCCTTTTTGCGAGATATAAGACAAGACTGAGTTTTAGAAGGGTTGAAATCAACTAAGTTGTCTTTGCCCCACTGGAGAATTACCTGAAGGTCGGTATTTAAGGAATTGGTAGCAGATTTTTGAGAAGTTGAAGCTGATTGAGCAGGACAAGGTTTCTCAAAATGGAAAGTTGAATGCAATGTGCTATCATCGGCAAAACTATGGATAGCATTTCCAGTCAATGGAAGAAGGTCATTGATATACAAGAGGAAAAGAGTGGGGGAAAGAACTGAACCTTGGGGGACACTGGCATTAGTGGAGAAGTTAGAAGACAGAGAGCCATCTACCATCACCCTCAGTGAGCGATCAGAGAGAAAACTGGATAACCAATTACTAAAAACAGTTGGCAAACCATAAGATGGAAGCTTTGTTTAGAAGACCTTTATGCCAAACACCATCAAAAGCCTTTGAGATGTCAAGAGCAACTACTTGTGTTTCACCGAACCTTTCCATTGAATTAGTCCATGAATGGGTAACATAAGCCAGAATATCACCAGTGGATCGACACTGATGGAATCCATACTGGCGATCGTTGATCAGACGGAAAGTTTCTAGGTAGTTTAAGAGTTGGCGGTTAATTGATTTCTCCATTACTTTAGAAAGAGTAGAAGTAATTGCAATGGGACAATAATTGGATGGGAGGGATTTGTCACCCTTTTTAGGAACTGGCTGGATATGAGCAAATTTCCAAGCAGAAGGAAAAACACCTTTGGAATAAGAAAGTGAAAAAAGGCGGCAAAGAATAGGAGTAAGTTCAGGAGCACAGGTTTTGAGAACAAGTGGAGAAATACCATCGGGACCTGGAGCTTTCTTAGCATCAAGATTCATCAAAATCTTCTGATATCCTTTTGACTGAAGACCACAGGAGGCTTTGAATGGAGCGTGTTGGGAATGGTGGGAGGTGTTTTACCAAGATCATTAATACATGAGCTGGAAGAAAAATGGGATGCTAGCAGGTCAGCTTTATCCTTGGCTGAAGTGACAATAGAACCATCTGGTTTGGACAGAGGTGGGAGCAGAGATGGGCAAAATTTGCAGCCAATAGCTTTGGCAAGAGACCAGAATGCTCGGCTACCATTAGGGCAAGAAGCAAGTTTTCTTCTCTTAGCCTGTTCAAACTCTAGTTTGGACTGATTAATAACTGTTTTACAATTGTTGCGAGCTTTGGTGTAGGCAGAAAATGAAACTGAAGAATTAGAAACAAGCCAATTACGATATGCAACGTTCTTCTCTTGGACAGCCTTAGCACATTTATTGGAAAACCAAGGTTTAGATAAAGGATTCCATTCCTGCTAGAATAATTTCACTGACACAATCTGAGCAAACGTTGACATCAGAAGTTTTGAAACAGTAATCCGACCAAGGAAAAGAAGAAAAGAAGTCTCGCAGGTCATCCCATTTTGCATTCTTGTAATGCCAAACAACACGAGGTTGAGAATAGCCATGAGATAAAGGTTCCATTGGAGAAGAGACAATCACCAAGTTGTAATCTGAAGTGCCTAAAGGACCTCTCACTTCGACCGTGTACTTAGAAGGGTTGTTTGTGAGAAAAAGATCAAGTGTATTGGCTGTATGATTAGGATTGTCCAGTATTCTTGTAGGTAAATGAACAATCTGTGCAAGGTCAGTAGTAATTGCAAAAGCCTCAGCATCTCAACCAGCTGAGTCAGTGTGACTAGAAAACGGAAGCCAGCTGGAGTTGTGAACATTAAAATCACCAAGGAAAATTACCTCACTGTTAGGAAAGTTGGACTGGAGAAAGTCAAGTTGCAAAGAGAGGAAGTCAAAGAGCTCGAAGTGATTAGTGGAGTTGGGAGAATGGTAGAGACAACAGATGAATTTGACACAATGAGGTAGAGAGATTTTAAGCCAGAGAAGATCAAAGAGAGGAGATTCCAAATTGCCAAGTCTCTGACAGGGAATATCAGAACGGACATATGCACAAGTACCACCTTTAAGGCGAAAGGAATCATACAGCGAATAATTTGGGCATCTGAAATGAGCAGTAGTTGAATCAACCGATAACTGAGATTCTGTCAGAAAAAGTACATGGGGTTTGGCAGACTGCAAGTGGAAATGGACATCGTTGAGATTAGAATTGAGACCACGTATATTTGTGAAATGAATTAGGAAGTCCTTGGGAGGTTTAGATCTTTTCACAGATAAGCTTGCTCTATTAGTTTGACAATTCATGGTGTATTCAATAGTAAGAAAAAGTGGATGGGACATGCTATATGAAGTAATGAAATTTTTGGATATGGCGTACATGTGGTAAGAATATACCCAGATCCTTGACATAACGTGGCCTCGACATAATGCTCAATGTTGACATAATGCTCCCCGCATACACTACTCGAACTCCCTCCGGTCACTATCTGGCAGAGTAGAGGTAGCATGATTATACATGACTAAACATGGGTTAACCACCACTTCAAGCCTCCAATAAGCAAAGTGGTGGTATTTCACCGGTTGATGAGAGTCATCTACCACCTAGTACTGCCTGGTAACATAGAGGGGTGGCATTCCTCCATGTGGTGTGGGAGCCATACCTCGACCCCTGCTTACGTTGGTTCACACCTGGGTGGTCACCCACCATGTACTTGTGCATGGAGGTTATAGCCAGGATTACTAACAGTCTCACCATCGTGAAGGTGCAAGCAGAGGATTTGGCTGTCACAGACCATCCGGACTTCGCCGAAATTGGGTCCACGTGACTTGAGTGTCACCCGAATATCAGTTCCATCAGCGTTTTAGACTCCCAGGTAGCAAGTACAGGTTGTCTGGCATATCTGAGAGAATGTCTGTGACAACCTCAAGGACCATGTTAAGTTATGGTTGTCCTAAATTAATAATTCAAGTAAATAAAATAAATTTTATTAACTGTAATTGTTAATTTTTGGTTAACTTTAGTTTTGCGGCAACTTGCACATCCTTTCGCGCAACAACCTACAGCCATACTGATCACAGGTAAATACCTATATACTTTATATTAACTCTGATGCATACCCGTCGGGCTTTGGGTCTCAATGTTTTCAGTTAATAATAATCCAAAATTTAAAACTAGTGCATGCTTTGAGCCCAAAATAAGTGAAGTGAGAGATAAAGAAATGATTATAAAGATAAAGATTTAAAGATACTAATTCATCATTATTTACTTGCCAAAATGCAGTGCACATTAACATAAAATTATGGCTTCAAATAGAAACAGAAGGGCCCAAAAGGGTAGATAGGTGGCAAATATCATCTTAGTTGCTTCTTAAATTGTGCTTCTTGCACTTGTGCTGTCAATTCATCAACAGTGGTAATGGGCTGAGAGACAGAAATAAGGCAACATACCTGGCTTTCATTCGCTTAAATGGGAGATTAGTGAAAATCCAATTGCATCTCAAATGGGTTCGACAGGTGACAAATCTGATGAATGTACAGGCCAAGGACTCACATCCACGTGCAGACACTGTCAGAACATAACGGCTATAGATGGGTATGCAATGTCCTGCTGGAAAATAGCATTTGGAATGGCTTCAACATGGTTTGCTGTAAAGAGGTTGCCAATAACAACCAGAGGTGAATGGCTATTGTAAATGATGGCAGCCTATCCCATGATTATAGGTGTTGGCCCAGTATACCAACCTTGAATGTAGGTTAGATTACCTCTGTATCCAGTGCATCTCCAGATATGCATACGACCATCACTGGATCTCAAAAAACATAATTCGTTATTAATGAAGACTATTATTGTCCCAAGCAACACTCTCCCCACACCACTGCAGGAGCTAACAATGGAATGGCATCAGAAACAGATGAGAACAAGTGGTCAAAATGCAGTCATCTGCTAACTGTGTTCCTACAAGCACAGAAAAGGATGGCATTATAATGTTAGAAATCGAGAATATTGCAAAAGATCTGTTTCCTGAACCTAGTCAATAAATCTGAGCTCTGATCATGCCAATATGTCTAAGTACCCTTTTTTAAACACTGTTCACAGCATCCAACTGTTCGGGCATCATGGCCCATGCCAATAGCAATCTACCGTGTTGACCATCTGGTAGCTGACCTCTTTCAATGTCCAGCTGTATAGAACATCACTTTATGGATGGTAAAGGCAGTGCACCTTAGGCAGTCATGCATTCACCATTTTGTTCCTGCTAACATATGTAAATGAGAGCAAGCACACAAAACGGTGAATAAATGGCCATTTTTAAGTGTTTAATGCTTTTAACAGATATATAAAATGATGTTATGTATAGTTGACGTACATTGAAATAGGTCAAATCATTAGTTATCAAGCACTTTATATTCCTAAGCCAGGGCAATAACAGACACAGTACTGAATATTGTATTGTACAGATCAGTTTGATGTATTAATCATTCATGTCCATACAGGATGCAGTTATACAGTTAAAAAGTCTCCACATTCTAGGGGGTTATGTGTCAACACTTCCCGTGAAAATGTGAAATTCCGCAAAAATCTATACTCTTACCCAAATAGCCCCAGATGTTTTCTATGTATGCCTAAACATGCAACCATTTACAATTAACAGCAAAATGTTTAAATACATTTAAAAGATTTTAATTGTGTTTAACAATAATGAGTAACATTTTAGACCCATGTTTCAAAAATACTGTATAAATTTTATTACAGTCAAGAACAAGGCATGCACCAGGGTATTCACCACACGAGTCAGTTCTCCTCAGTAGCAGGAGTCTCAGAGGCTAGAGAAGAAACAGGACTGGCTGACGTCGAGAACGAGGCCTCGATGTAGAAGTTGTTGTTTTCAGGAACATTAGCATTAGTAGAGGCATGTGTGCAAGAAAGAATGCTTATATAGCATCAGCCAAAAAAAAAAAAAAAAAATTCCTATTTCACCCATCATTCAATCCAAAAGCTTGTCCACTTCTTCCTTGATTTATTTAAGCTATCAACTTCCACAATGACAATTCAACTTCCAACACTGTCTTTCCTCAATTTCAGTTTATGCTCAGGTTTGTAATCTGAGCAAGAGGAAGAATCACATCAGCATTGAGCCTGTTCAATCCATTCAAGGCCTTATATACCTCAATCAGATCACCTCGTAGGTGCCAAGTCTCCAGATGCTGCAATTTGCAGAACTTAAGCCTTTCTTGGTAAAAGCATCCCTTCGTTCCCCTCAACAGTCTTGTTGCCCTTCCCTGTACTCGTTCTAGCAACTCTACATCCTTCCTAAAATGAGGCCTCCAGACCTGTACACAGTACTCAAGGTGTGGCCGCACCATTGTCTTATACAAGAGGATAATCACCTCCTCATGCTGTGTCTGAATTATTACTGCAGTCCTGTCTAGATGATCTTGCAATGCTTCTTTAACCAGTGATTTTGTGTTGGGAAGCTGCTTCTTTTGTTTGAACTCGTTGAACATAACTCATTCCTGAAAAGTGGAAATCATTACAATGTTCAGAAGCAAATTTTTCTTGGCTGGTCTTTGATCCAAATGAACAGTATTCTCCATTTTTAACATCACTTTATCACATACATAAGCCACATTCTTTAGCAGGAAGAATTCCACCAGTTTGCACTGCCTCCTTGATCTCAGTTTCTTCTTTCCTTATGTATCATGCAGTACTTTTGTTGATACCAAACATGCAGCCTACAGCCGCATATATGAGCTCTTCTCAACATTTATCTAGAATCTGCACTTTCTCATTCAAAGTCATCACTTTCTTGGTTCTTTTAGAGACTTTCGTCAATGCTACTTTTTGTGCACGAGTCACAGCACGAGTCACTGTGTCGTGGTGAGCAGCACTTGATTGTTTTGGAGGAAGGCAGTCCCAATAACCCACGTTTAGATTTTTTAAGATTGGCATTTTCCAAAATGAACCAGAGGAAACTAAAGGTAAGTATTTATGCTTGCAGTTGAAGAATCGCAGGTTTTTCTTGTTATAATATTAGCCTGTTTGCATATTTCTGAGCTGTTTGTGTTGCTTCTCAATGGCCATATCGGTAGCGGTACTGATTCTGCAGTAACCACCTACTACAGGAACTCCAGGACTTACGTAAGGGTTGCATTCCGTGGAACGCTACATAAGTCAGAATTTCCCCCATGTTTGTGTAGCACTCGCAACTGTGCTCACTGAATTGATTGAATCAAAAAAGAAATGTTTGACGAACATGTAAATAGAATTATTTATTGTATTTATTCAATTTTTTTATATCTCATGCACAGGAAAAATTACAAAAAAGAGGAGACAGGCATAACGTCAGTAAGCTTTACCTCTCGAGCATCATTGCTAGAATCTACATCTTCAACTGATAAGTACGCCGCTGCAAAGGTTGAGGGCTGTAGAGATTTAGAAGGAGTCGGCCGCTTGTTATTGTTATGTTTGTTATTTGGTTTTTAGGAGCATCAGCAACTAAGGCCATGTTGCTCCGGGAATATGCGGTGTTCATTCTGGTGGGGCATGGGCATGCCTCATTGAAAAATTGGGGGTCACCTACCCTATCGACCCTCTTCTTCCTATTTCACCCCCCAGCCTTCACTCTCCCCTCCCAGCACTTTTTCTTGCACAGCGTATAGCCCTACACATCCAAATTTAAAATACACCAAAAATTTTCGCCCAACCTTTTAGGCACTTTAGAAACAGGCTTTCAGCGTCAAACCCCATATTAGTGCTTTAATGTAAGTGATTTAAAATCAACCGCGGTCGTTCCAATTTTATTTTAGGTCCTAGCCACTAAAATCCCAGGAAAGTAAGTGGCAGGACCTGCCAGAGTACAATTGACTCAATGGTAACACCCGGCTAGCCTCCACGTGGCGAGGTATGGGCAACGTCTGGTCCCATTAGGGGCCTGGCGGCCAATAAGCCGGAGAAACAATGGGCTCAACATATAACACTACTCATGACCCACACACTTCTAAATCTCTGGCTTTGACAGGGTACTGTCACCGATACATAGAACATTCGCGGAGATGGGAGAAATCCCAGGAGCCGCTAGACCCTCAATACCTCATACCTCATACCTCCCTGACCTTTCCGCATCCTCCGTATTTGGTGGTGACGGTCTCGAACCCCGGTCTAATCAAGAAGAGTGTGCTACGCACTGCTGCTCCTTCCCACCTGGCTATGGAGGCGGCTGGAGTCGGCCGCTCAACCTTACAAAAGAACATATTAATGGATGACTGGACGGTGGCTTTTTTCTTTTTATCGTAGATTTCTTTCTAGCAAGCAAGCATATCATGCACCCCTGTTAACTTTTAAGAATCATTCACTGTCAGGATCCATCTTCTCAAACCTTGCCGTTGCAATTTCACGAAATGCCATTGCCATCTCTCTCTGGCGATGAAGCATCGCGGCTGCTCATTTTGTTCATCTTAAGCTTCGTCTGCATTTTCTTCTTTCACTATTGCTGCCTGCAAATCAATGTTATTTGTTAGATAATTCCTTCTCTTCTTCCTCTATGTCTTTGGTAACAACTTCCAACTGAAGTAGCTCTGCAATCTTTACAATCTTATCTGTAATCTCTTCATATGATTCATCTTTTTCAAATTCTTCGTGGCCTTTTATGTTCCATGGACATTCTTCCATGAACCATTTAAACAACTTTTAGTAATTTCCACCCAGGTCTTATTAATAATGGAGTGGTATATATTGTAAGATTTCCAAAAGTCTCTTAATGTAAAATTTTTCTCATCGTCTATTGCAAACAATGTTGCAACAATGAGCAGATGTTGTGTGTAAACAGTATGCTTTTAAATTTAAAATAACACCCTGATCCATAGGTTGGATGAGTGAAATCGTGTTTGGCAGTAGAAATACGACTCGTGTTCGAATTGAAATCATATAGATGCGTAGAATGTCCAGGAACATTACCTAATAGAAGCAAAATCGTGAAATGAACGCCATTGTCATTACAATATTTTTCAACCTCAGGATGAAGCAGCATTTAAACCAATCCTCAAAGAGAGAGAGATGCATGGGTAGGGTGGCTTTATTGATGCCCTTAAATGCAAGAGGATTTCCAAAATTGTACACAAGCAGTGGTTTTAATCTGTAATCTCCCACTGCATTAGCCCCAAGCAAGTGCATGACCCTATCTTTTGATGCCTTGAAACCTGGCATTGTATTTTCCTCTTTGGCAATGTATGTTCGATCCGGCATTTTTTTTTCCAATACAGAGCAGTCTCATCAACATTAAAAATTTGCTACATTCAACAGCCGCCTTCATCAATAATTTTTTTCTGACACATCACAAAATTTCTCTGCAGTTGCAGAATCCAGTGCAATGCTTGAACCTATTAAACCACTTGTTGTTTTCCATGAACTTGTGTTCGGGTTCACCGTACTTATTCTTGATATATCTTTATAAATACTTGTTGCTTTTTCCTGAATGAT
The DNA here is from genome assembly GCF_048544385.1 of Mastigoproctus giganteus. Lineage (NCBI taxonomy): Eukaryota > Metazoa > Arthropoda > Arachnida > Uropygi > Thelyphonidae > Mastigoproctus > Mastigoproctus giganteus. The sequence continues at coordinate 84,724,016 of NC_143584.1, forward strand.
CGTTGGACTCAGGGGCACTCGCTTCTGAATCTGATTTTCCATCCATATTATTAAAGCTGTTCCATTTCGATATAGAACCCGAACGCTGTTTTGTGATCACTGTTGATCTTAAGTGTATTGATCCTTTGACATGTTCTTTTATACACGTACTGTCCTTTAAAATAATATTCGCTGTTGAAGCAGTGAGACCTAATTCCCTTGCAATAGATGACAAACTTTGTCCTGCTTTGTACTTCTTAATCATTTTCATCTTCATTTCTAAATCAATTTTGTTATTTCATTGAAGATTTCAGTGAAGCAGAACACATTTCACCATAATACCGTAAAAACCCACACAATTGCAGTTATCGGTATCATCGCAAATGCAATAAGATCGAGTTTACTACCTGTTTATAATTAGATGCACCAACAGAAGAGCCCAATAAATCGGAAAGTGCAAACTGTTTTATGGTCATGACTTCCAGAAACGTGCTTTAGAAAATTATCACAAAGATGTTCAAAATTGATTCTTATAATGGAAAATATGATAATGATGAAAGGGTAGTGCAATTTCCATTATAAATATGGCCTTTTAGAGAAATAAATAGCTAAATAATATAGCGAAATTTTCAACATCCAAGGAGTTGGAACGAATTACAAAAAAAAAAATAATAATAATAATAAAAACAGTGTTATTGGGTTCACATTACAATATTTTCACGATACCTCCATTTATCCCTACAGGATGCAGATTACGTTTCCACAAATTTTTTAAGCTTGCACCGGCCTGCAAAAACTTACATAAAGTCGAATTTCCGTAAGTCGAGTATTACATAAGTCGGGGAGTTCCTGTATTTAGTCAGGGCTCAGAACTGTGGAAATAATAGATATATTACTATTAAAAACAATGAAATAGAGCTTATCTATCATATAAATTACATTAATATACTTTATTTGGGGATTTTACACGAAATAAAAATAGTTTTTTGTTACAGAACTAGAAATTCCAGTAACTTCCATCCCCCACACACAACTTTAAATACTAATATCTCCATTTATTCTGTGAATTTTAGCATAACTTAATATCACTAGATAGCTCTCGATGTCTTCCAACATCTTATAAATTATTTAAGATGCAGAAACTCTAAACAAACGCAAAAAAAAAAAAAGCACGTAATTAAGCAAGATGCCAATTTTGAAACAGGAACTAAAAATGCACTAGAAACAGACATCGATCGCGAAACCCGGGAAACACCCGCACAGGTGAAACTAATGACGAAATAGAAAACTGCCCGCCTGGGCCTCTCAGTGCTAAAGGAAATCAGAAAGCCAAAAACTCAAAAACAATTGAAATGCAAGAAATCCTGGGCAAACAAGTTGTAGAAAAGCAGCATCTATTGAAAACATAAAGGACCCAGTAAACCAAACAATAGCTACCAAACTACATTTAGAAAACCTCATGGCTGCTAGCAGAATCACAGTTGCAGTACGCTTACAAATAGTCCAATACTGGATGATATTAGAGAGCAAAGTGAACAAACTAAATGTGGAAAACAAAGTGTTAAAAGCCAGAGTTGAGGCTTTAAACTCTGAAAAGGAAGCATATAAAAACATAAATGTATAAACTTATGCAGGAACTAAAAAGGCTATTGGAGCTGCCACAAACAGAGATCAGATTCAACCTAAAGAGATAATAACAAGGACAACAAAGATTGAACCCCCCAAAAAGAATGCAAATGTAATAATATTAAAGGCTACATTAAAATCTTCATTAAAGAGTAGTGAAGAAATCACAGAAACAGTATTGACTAAATTGAAACCTCATCTGAAGGAAATGAAAGTTAATAGCCTTATGAAAACCAGAAACAAGGGTGTACTAATGCAAGCAGTCACTGAAGAGGATATAGAAACTGTACAGGGACATCCTGAAATCCAAAAACTAGGATTACAAGCTGAAAAGCCAAAGGGTAAAAATCCAAATATCATCTTTGACATGCCTAAGATCACTCCTATGAGAGAGGCCATGATGGACTTTTATTATAAAAATATCAGTGAGCAATTAACCTTAGATGAAATGGCTAAGGAATTCCAAATCAAACATAGAACAACAAATGAAAAAAAAATGGTCAAATGCCATTGTGGAACTTTCTCCAAGAGCATGGACAATCCTAAAAATTCAGCAGAACATCTATGCTGTCTTGCTAGCCATAGATTCAAGGAATATTTCCTAGTTACAAAATGTTACCACTGCACAGATTTGATCATACTGCCAGACAGTGCCAGCAAAAAAAACCTGATCTGTGGCCACTGTGCAGTCACTGGCCATGACTATAAAAACTGTAACAGTAGAACCACACAACCTAAATGTGCTACATGTAAGTTGGACAAAATAGACTTTCACCACAGTCTTAGAGACAATAATTGTCCGAGCTATCAAAAAATGGTAAAACATAGACAACAGAACCTACCTACAGTAGTACACTGTGGGAAAGTGATATAGATATAACTTTGGCCACTGCTTCCATATCTACCAAAATTATAGATTGGATGGTCCAAGAAGCTTATAACACCTCACACCATAGGACAGTGGTTTTTAACCGGGGTGCTACAACAACATTCTTGGGGTGCCATGTAATTTGGGTTTAAGTTACTTAAATTTATTATTATTTTTTTTAATTTATTAAAAAAAAAAAAATTTCATTTCATTATATTATTTCATTATAAAAAGGTGTACAGTATCTATCCATTGTACCGTCTCTTTTTCATTTTGTGGTGATCTATAATTGATCTTTATTTAGTACCTCTATATAAGGAATAAAATTATTATATAGGTATACAGTAAACCCCCGCTATTTGCGGGGGTTACGTTCCTGAGAAATGTCGCGAATACTGAGTTATGGCTCCCATAGTAATAAAGGGGTTCCATTCCAAAGTATGAAATATATAAGAAAAACTAGTCTAAAATTTTGTCTATGTATGTATTATATGTATCTTCATAATATGACTATGTACATAGACAGTACATAGTGAAATGCAAGCATATGGCATCGAAATGAAAATAAGAAACAATTTAATATTAAATGTGATATTTATTAGAAATTTCAAACAAATCTTTCAAACCAGCGCCTTTGCTAGCTAAAAAACTTATCCCGCCAGTACTATCACCAGTTTCTCTAAAGCGTTGATAAAGGAATTTTGCCTTTTCGTGAATGATGAGTGAACTTAATGGAATTTTATTTTGAGTTCGGTCTTCTATCTACAGATTTAAAGCTTTTTCCGTTTTTTTCTAATTTAACATCACAAGTTACAGAGCAAATTTTTGAAGCAATTAGCACGTTTTCACGGACACTACGGCGGATTTTTTCTTCCGATTTTTTGATTGATCGTACCGTTGACTCATTGATTTTATAATGTTTTGCCACTAAGGAGACACTTTCAACATTATAAATTTTGTCTAATAACTCAATTTTATTCGCTAATGTCATCACCTTCTTTGAACTTTTCACATTTCCCTTGTTATTCGTAGCCATATTTTCCTACGGGTTGGAAAGAACTTGTCCACAATAAAGTCACTTTCGTCTGTTAACACACTCGAAAAAGTCTGTTTTACACTGCAAAACGGTAAATTTATCACTTTTGTAAACATATCAATTTATAAATTGATAAATTTATTCAATTCATAAGCATATAGATTAAAACGACGAAACCTTCCAAGACAAGCGCATAACACATACTGAACAAGGAGTAGCGAGAAACATCCACACCGGGATTTTGTCACCCATCTCCCCCCACCCACTGAGCGCTCTTTTGACCAGGAAAGATAATTTTAGTCACACCCATGTTTTTTTTTATGGCGGAAAATGTTCACGGCACTTTAAAATTCACATTTTTTTAGGTTTCATTTTATATTAAATCAGCGACCACGAATACAGATACCGCGAATAGCGGGGGTTTACTGTATATTAAAAGGTCAAAAACCACTGTGTCAGGTATTTCTTTTGGCCTAGGGATGCCGTGAAAAAAATTACTGGGACACTAAGGGCACCATGAACCGAGAAAGTTTGGGAATCTCTGCCATAGGGCTACAACTTTTACCTGAAAGAGACAAATAGACAGCCAGATACAGCCATCCCAAGATATAATCAGATACAACTTAAAGAAAGCCAACTGGCAGACCTTCACAGCTGAAATGCAAAACCAAATAGAACAGCAGCAGACTCAGATCCATATATCTCCAGATCCACAATCTAAATATCATAATTATGCTTCAAAAAGCATCCAATCTAACAATACCCAAAAGAAAACCGAAGAAAAATGCTGTTCCCTGGTGGTGCCCTGAACTTGATATATTCCGGCTGAGGGTGCACCAGGCCAGAAAACACTTGCAGACATCAAGGGCAAGTTGGCCCCAGATGATGCTCAGAGATTCCTAGAGGACTCTCAGAAACTTGTTTACTGCTCTGATAAGGACAAAAAAAAAAAGGAATGTTGGCAGGCCTTGGTGGGGACATCTGGTAATGCCAACCCTTGGGGGTGTGGTCTAGAGGATTGTCACCCACAAACTAAGAAGAGGTAACGTGGTGAATCTCTTCAATTACGGAGGATGGAACCCCAAACTCACACTTGGGCGGATCTGTAAATAACATATTAGATCATTTATTCCAGTCTGAGAACCAGGGGTTAACCCAGGCTCAGAGTGACATAATGGCCAGTAACATTAAACTCTTAAAAACCAAAAACAATAAGTGCCCTGGACATGACTTAATTGAAACAGAACCCATTCAAAAGTTAGCAGAAAATTTCTCCTGATGCTCGACTGAACTTATTTAATCACTGCTTGGCTGTGGGTTTATTCCCACAAGCATGGAAACTAGCTGTAACTAGATTAATCTTAAAGAATCCAGGAAAAAAATCCTACAGACCTATAGCTTTATTGCCTGTTCTAGGTAAAACAATGGAATGCCTACTCCTCTATAGACTTAATTTATATTATACTGAAGCCAACCTAAATTGTGAACAGCAATTTGGTTTCAAGTGGGGATTCTCAACTGAGGATGCCATGCACTATATCCCAACAACAGTAAATAATAGTGATCAAAAGTATATGCTGGCAATATCTACTGACTTCGCTGGTGCATTTGACACCCTCTGGTGGCCAAGTATTCTCAAAAACTCCGCCAGACAAACGTAGCACAAAATCTATATTAATGTATGAACACCTATCTTGGTAACAGACATGTAGAAGTATGCACATAGTTCCAAGAAATAAAACACCCAATTACAAAAGGTTGCCCACAGGGTTCAGTACTAGGTCCATTCTTTTGGAACTCTGTGCTTCCTGACAAAAGATTTAGGCCCTACAGATAGTCTCCTTTGCTGACGACCTTGTCTTATTGGTAAAAGGTAACACCAGAAGGGTGGTGGAAGAAAGAGCAAATGGCATAATTCTAGACTCCAAATTAAAATTTTATCCACACCTGTCATACTTGGCCAAAAAAAGTCCAAAACTATGCCAGAATGATTGTCAGAATCAGCAGAGCCGATTAGGGTCTCAAGCACAGAACCTTGGCACTCATTTTTAGAGTAGTGTTTTTACCTGTAATCTTCTATGGTGCTGGTGTATGGTTCCATCACACAGCCATAGTTAGAAACAGAACAAAATTAAATAGCATTCAAAGAACAATCTTATTAACAATAACTATAGCATGCTGTACAGTTAGTATCCCAGTCCTGAAAGTTTGGGCCGTTACCCTACCACTGCACCTTGAAATTGCAAAAAAAGGGCTATATTAGACTTAAAATAAGAATCTCCATGGGTTTCCTAGGCATAACCACAAACCTTGCCAATGACATCAACACAGAGAAACAACAAATTACCCCACGACTACATCAGATATGGCAAACTGAATGAGAACAAGAGATCAAAGGTGCTACTACTAAAAAGTTTTTTTCCACAGGTGGCTATGGAAAAGCTACATAAGTGGTATGCTCCAGGACTTTATACCACATTTCTAATGACAGGTCATGGATTCCTAAAGCTAAATTGCACTCTTTGGAACTGGCCGATGACCTCCAGTGTACCTGTGGCGAAAGTGAGGATTGGGCACACCTTCTACATGACCATGTAATCTATGAAAATCAATGTAGACAGTAAATCACAGAAAATGGACCCCTTCCAAGTTTCCAAGAACACCAATTCATCATGGAGGAGGCCTTTTACAAGGCCTACAACCAAGTATGCTCAAAACATTTTTGAAATCTGCCAAAACTTGCAGAGACAGGCTCTTCAATCAGTACCAAATCAATAGACCAAATATATAACCAGCCCATTTCCCTCCCCATGCCCAGTGAATGACAAAATCCTCTACATGACTAAACATACCTGAATTGACTCCAAAATTACCGGACTTTACCAGATTTGACACCCTGCCTCCGGGGACTTCTTTAGCTCGTTGACAGGGGACCATTGAGGTAGGAAAATAACCAAATGTGACTGATGGAAATAAAGGTAGCTGGTACTGCCCTCATCATAGTATACATCCAACCAAAATAGACTGAGTTCCCAAACTTGACAACACTCACGGAAAGAACTTTAAAGAGACTGGTATAGACATGCAGCCAGGGTTACTTGTCAATTGGGAAAAAACTAGTAAGCTGTAGGTTTCTGAAGTATGCTAGTAGGAATGAAAGAGAACTGGAGTGAATGTAAAGGTGAGAGTATGAAAGGAAATGCTAGGAAGGGTGAGCGAACGATAATCTATGCCTCCGGGGATGAATGTGTGAGAAAGAGTGCGTGCTGAAAGAGTAAATGTGAAAAGTGAGTGAAATTGGTGAATGACTTGGAGTCTAAGTGAAATGGACTGTGAATGTAAGGGTGAAAAGTGTGCGCCTGGATGACAATGAATGGAAGAAGTAGTGTGTGTGTGTTGAAGGTATAAATGTCGAAGGCAGAATGTAAAAGTATGATAGGAAGTTTGTTTTAAAAAATTTTATTATTAGTATAATTTTTATATAAATGTGTGTTTTCATTTATGTTCAATTAGATATGGATATATAGATAAATATTCTCCTAAATTTTAAAAATTTATATGTCATTTAAACAGTGTGAGCTTTCTTTAAATTATTTACTTGTTTAAATTGTATACTTTGTCTTAAAAGCAATGGCTAAACAAGCATTGAATTATTTTAAAAGTAATTAAACAAGAAAAACTGACAGCTTGGTGTCAACTTTGCTTGTTTAATAAGTGACTGCCCCCCCCCCCCGCTCCAAGTGACTGAATGGTCATAGTTGAATACCAAAACACGTATTCTAAAGAAAATGAGAGGCATTAACAGTACATTTTTTCAATCTCACATTGATCACTTTTGCTGGAAAGTGCTAAGAAAAGATGCTCAAAGTGTATATCATTAAAGAGCATAATAACAGAATGTTGGAACAGATATCTTTTAAGGGCACAAAGGGTGATATTGTTGTATATGTTAGTGCTAATGACACTAAGAGTAAGAGATCTGCAGACTTATTTAACAAATTACAGGTCAATATTGAAAAAAAGTAGCAAGTTAGGGTTAAATTTGAAAGTGTTTGCAATTCTGCCCAGAAGTGATAGGAGGCAGTATATGATGAGAACCTTGTCAATCAATTTGGTTCTGGAGAGATTGTGCAAGCCTCGTGGCATAGAAATTTTCTCAGCATGGTCTCTACTTATCAACAGAAGAAATTGTTTCTATAAGGATGGGATACACTTAAATAGAAAGGTTGCAAAAATATTTGCTGATGATATTGAGGCAGTGTTAGGTTGGCTGGAAAACTTCTAGCTTGGGGGGAATTCACAGACTAATAGATTAATTGCAGCCACAAGCATAGGTGAAAGTGATTCTTGCACTGCTTCTCTTGGAATGAGCAACAGCCTGCAAAGCGAGATACTGGGGATTTCAAGGACTGCTGGGAGTCATCATGGAACAAGTAAATACAGGCAGTTCCCGCTTTACGAGTTCCAGGGTTTACATGTTTTTTTTTCTCCAAGCATCAAGTATCAACAAAACTGAAAATATGACCATTAATTGCAAAAAAATGAATGTTAAACATTCATAAATAAATTCAAACCATGTGCATAGCAATACAATATAGTGCACCCCACTTTACGATATTAATCCGTTCCAGAGACACCATTGTATCGTTAAAATATTGTAATGTGAAACCAATAACACATTGTTTTTTAGTTATTTCATTCCAAGACCTCGGAAGTTGAAATTTTCGCTATATATCTAAGCTATTTATCTCTCTAAAAGGTCGTTTTTATAATGAAAATTGTATTAGTTACCAATTCAAATCATTAAAAGGAACTACAGTTTCATTGTTAAAACATGTTCTGTTATAAGAATCAATTTGAATGCCTTTGTGATATTTTTCTAAAGCACATTTCTGGAGGTCACTACCATAAAACAATAAAAACAATTTGCACTTTCCGGTTTATTGGGCTTTTCTGTTGATGCAATCAATTATAAACGGGTAGTTAACTCAATGTTATTGCATTTGTGAAAATACCAATAGCTGGAACTGTGTGGGTTTTTACATTATTATAGTGAAATGTGTTTCCCCTTCAATGCAATCTTCAATCATATAAAAAACAAATAAATTTTCAGAATCTTCTCTTCATTCCTTTTCTTTTTTAAGCTTTGTAAACTTGTTACTCTGCACGGATCATGTCAGTTGCAATCTCACTTGTGCATATTGTGTTAGTTAGTTGCAATTTGTGCGTGCCATTAAAAAATGCTTATGCATGCTATTGTGAAATTTATAAAGAAAAGAGAATATCTTGGAATAAATGCCTCTTGAAGCATTTCTAAAGAAAATGACTCCTTGTGCAACAAACCAACAACAAATTTTAGCTAAGAATAGAAACAGGTGCAGGTATACTTGTGTGTACACCAATGCTAGGAGTTTAGTAAATAAATTTGATGAATTTGAGGTATTGCTCAAAACATCAAAGGCAGATATTGTTGGGATATCAGAGACGTGGTGTCACACAGATATAAGGGATGCAGAACTGCAATTTGGGGAGTACAACGTCTACAGAAAGGATAGACAGGATAGGAAGGGGGGAGGGGTTATGCTATTAGTTAAGAAACACATAAAAACCAAGGGAGTGAAGCCAGTCGACATCGCTGGACAGTGCAGTGTTGAGTCAGTTTGGTGTGACATAAGCATTGGGAGATCAAAATTGAGAGCAGGAGTGTGCTATAGGCCTAATGACTCTGATGAGTATAATAAGGAACTGTACAGGGAAATAGAGTGGGCCAGTAAATCAGAGAGTCTTATAATGGGAGATTTTAATTTCCCAGATATTGACTGGAATTTGGGGGCTGGTTACTCACGCACTAGCAGGGCTTTTGTGGATTTATTGGATGATTGTTTTCTACATCAGCATGTTCGGGAGGCAATTAGAGGGAGTAATACTCTTGATTTGATTATCAGCAGTGATTCTTCATGCATTAAGAATCTGCAGATAAATGAACCACTAGGTGGCAGTGATCACAGTGTGCTGAAGTGGGATTTACTCAAAGAGGTAACTACCATTAGGGGTAAAGGGAAGGGTTATTGCTTCCGTAAAGGCGACTATGATGGACTGAGACAGTATTTAAATTCTATACAGTGGGACCAACTGATGATGTTACCAACAGCAAATTCAAAATGGCAAGCATTCAAAGAACTTATCTTGGAAGCTACTAGGCTTTACATACCAACTAAGAAATATTGTTCAAGGTTTAGGCCAAAATGGATCTCAGATGAACTAATGAGGCATATGGCAGAGAAGAAAAATGCATGGGATACTTACAAATTAACACATGACACAGAAGCCTATGATAGATACAAGTTGATATGCAACCAAGTTACAAAGGAGGTTAGGCAGGCGAAGGCAGATTACGAGAAATCCTTGGCAAGGGATGCAAAGAAAAACAGCAAAGAGTTCTTTACTTATGTAAACTCTAGAAGGAAGGGGATGAATCAGATTGGTCCACTTGATATTGATGGGTCAACTGTTGATGATCCTGCTCAGGTAGCTAACAAACTAAATGAATATTTTGCATCGACATTCACACATGAGGAGTTATTCAGCGAGGGGAATGCCAGAGGTGTATTCAACTCTAGCAGTAAGCTACAGAATCTTGAAATAACTGGGAGTAAAGTGGAGGAGAAACTGTTGAAGATAAACACAAGAAAGGCACCCGGGTTGGATGGGATCTATCCAATTATATTAAAGGAGGCAGCAAAGGAAGTAAGCAAACCCTTAGCCATAATTATGAGAGCTTCCTTGGACTCAGGGGAGGTACCCATAGACTGGAAATGTGCAAATGTGACCCGAATTCACAAAGGAGGATCAAAGGCTGACACAAGTAATTATAGACCTGTGAGCTTAACTTCTGTTCCAGGAAAATTAATGGAGGCACTGGTTAAAGAAGCACTGCAGGATCATTTAGAAAAGACTTCAGTTATAGCTCAGACACAGCATGGTTTTGTTAAGGGGAAGTCTTGCCTGACCAACTTGACTGGATACTATGATGCAGTCACAAAAGAACTGGATGCAGGGAATAACTTTGATATTATATACTTGGATCTTAGAAAGGCTTTTGATACTGTTGCACATGGAAGACTGCTACACAAATTGGAGCAGTGTGACATTGGAGGCAAATTGCTGATATGGATAAAGGGGTGGTTGATGGGGAGAAGACGAGTGGTAATCAATGGACACTGCTCATCGTGGACTAATGTTATTAGTGGAGTCCCTCAGGGCTCAGTGTTGGGTCCATTATTGTTTTCTGTATTTATAAATGATATTGATGATGGTATATCAAGCTTAATGTCCAAGTTTGCAGACGATACAAAGGTTGGCAGGGTTGTCAAGGACACTACTGACACTATGCTGCTGCAACAGGATCTGGAAAGGTTGAGCAGATGGGCTGAGAGGTGGCAAATGAAGTTTAACATTGACAAATGTAAAGTACTACACATGGGAAACAGCAACCCCAGAGCAACATATCTACTCTGTGGTACTACACTGACAGTGGTAGAGAATGAAAGGGACTTGGGGATGGTTGTGCAGGCAGATATGAAGTTCTCTGAGCAGTGCAGACGGGCTGCAAGAGTAGCTCATGGAGTATTGTCAATGATATACAGGAATTTTTCCAGCAGGGATAAGGAGGTGATTATTCCATTGTATAAGGCAATGGTCAGGCCACACCTAGAGTACTGTATACAGGTCTGGAGGCCTCATTTCAAGAAGGATGTAGAGCTGCTGGAACGAGTACAGAGAAGGGCAACAAGATTAGTGAATGGAACAAAGGGGTGCTCTTACGAAGAAAGGCTTAAATTTTGCAAATTACAGTGTCTGGAGACTAGGCACCAGCGAGGTGATCTGATAGAGGTGTATAAAGCCTTGAATGGTTTAAGCATGCTCAATGCTGATGGGATTCTTCCTCTAGCTCAGAAAAATCACCTGAGAGGGCATAAATTCAAATTGAGGAAGGACAGATGTAGGATAGACGTGCGGAAATTTGCCTTTAGCCAGCGGGTGGTTGGTTGGTGGAACAGACTTCCATCCCTTGTGGTGAAGGTTGATAGCCTAAATAAGTTTAAGGCTCAGCTGGACAGGTATTTTGAACGAACAGAGGGGTGAAGTGGAAGTGGGTTTTTTTTTTTTTTTTTTTGGCTGATGCTGCATAAGCTTGCTTTATTGCATCAAATGCCTCTACTAATGCTAATGCTAAAATGCCGACCCAACAATGAGTGTTGGGTCGGCATTTGGTCAGTGATGATGAATAAACATTCTTTAACATTTGTAAGTCATAAATAATTTCTTTAAATTAAAATTTGCTTGATTTTACAGGTCATGTCTTCGTTTATTTGGATAAATCAATCATTAAATCAACCTAATTAGCTAACTAATTTCATTGTTGAGAACGTAACCCTGTTTTTAACATTATTTATATGGGAAATAAATTCCTGCTTTACGAGTTTTCACTTACAAGCGCATGCTATGAACGAATCAACTCATAAAAGTTGGGAACTACCTGTACATGGGTTGTGTTAGGGTAAAGAAGAGTAAGAATAGGTGTATGTATACTTGCATGTACATGAATGCTGGAAGTATAGTAAATAAATTTGATGAATTTGAAGCACTGGTCAAGATATCGAAAGTGGATATTTTTGGGATATTAAAAGGTGCCACACGGATATAAGCAGTGCAGAATTGGAATATGGGGAGTAGAATGTGTACAGAAAGTGTAGACAGGACAGTAAGGAAGAAGATGTTATGCTGTTATTTAAGGAACACAAAATCTAAGGAAGTGCATCAAATTGACATTGGTGGACAATGCAATGCAATTCAGAGTCAGTATGGTATAACATAAGCACTGTTAAAGGGAAAATGAGAGTAGGTGTGTGTGTTATAGGCCTATAGAATCTGATGGGTATAATGAGCAACTGTGCAGAGAAATAGAATGGGCCAGTAAATCAGAATGTCTTATTAGCATTAATAGAGGCATACGATGCAAGAAAGCAAGCTTATGCAGCATCAGCCAAAAAATAAAACCCTCCATTCGTATAGAGTGACTATACGTCCGGGTTTCCGAGGACATGTCCTCTTTTTTTAAGGTGTCCTCCTTGCAGGGTTTTTAAATTATGTCCTCGTTTTTCTATTTACAACTCGAGATTTACATTTGCTTTAAATTTTTACACCCTCTGTATTCATTTAAGCATCACTTATAAGAATGTGAGTGATATCCAAACAAATTATGGTACATACAGTACAGGTACTTTTCTGTTATATCCACCGTGACTGCTGCGCTATCGTCGGGTTTTCATTAAATATCACAGACCACACGTGCTGTCATATCTACGTCAATGGAGAGCGTTATAGCTTATGCAGCCGCCAATAGATAGTGCAGAAGTTACGGTGGCTATAACAGAAAAGTGCCACAGTATGCACTATCGCAACAAAAACATCGATAATATCAAAGTATCGTTTTATGTTTTTGTCCCTGGCAAGTAGTTGCTACTGATTTTCAAAAGAAAGCAATGTATGGTATGCAGTATTGCTGCAAAAACATGGGAAAAAGGAAGTGCATAGTAACTAATGAAATGCTTCAAGAGCATCTTTCATTCAAGAAAGGTAAAACTAAACACGATGTAATCTATATCATTTGCAATAGTGTTATTTCTGTTGCAAATAAAGCAAAACTTGATTTGAAAGAAAATCTGAACACTGAAAAACATAAGCGTAACACGAGATGTGCATCGGCTTCATCAAATGTTTTGGAAAAATTTATTGTACCTAACAAGGATGTTAAACTCATCAGAGCTTCTGAAGGCGTGGCAGCATATCATACAGTAATGCATCACCAATCACACCGCTCGAGTGGATTGTTGGATTCCGCTAACGAAAAGAATGTTTCCTGATTCACATATTTGTCAAAAAATGTTGTGTGGCAGGACTAAGGCTGAGGCAATCATAAATAATATTTTTGGACCACATACAATTGATCTTGTAATGAATGATTTAAAGCAGTGGTCTCAAACTCAAATTGCATGCGGGCTGAATGCACGATCTGAAAGCAGCTGGTGGGCCGGAATTTTTTTTTTTTTTTTAGCAAAATGAGAGAGTGAATATAAGCACCGTATTTACAACAAATACATAACTGAAATGTATTTGCGGGCCGTGTAAAATTCAGGGGGCCGGATGCGGGCCGCCAGTTTGAGACCACTGATTTAAAGAACATACCATATCTAAACATTTCAACAGATGCTAGCAATCATGATTCACTGAAAATATTCCCAATTTTAATTCAGTACTTTGACTATCAAAACGATGGAACTAAATGTAAATTATTAGATATAATTAATCAACCCAATGAGCAATCACACACAATTGCAAATATGATATGTGATGTTTTAACCAAAAAGAACATTATAACTAAATGTATATCTCTTTTTCTGGTGATAACTATAATACTAACTTCAGTGGTGTCAAAAGAGCTGGAAGAAATAATGTGTATTTTAAACTAAAAGAAAAACTTAATGATAAATTAATTGGAATTGGTTGTCCAGCACACGTTTTAAATAATACTGTGCATTATAGTTTTGATGGGCTACCAGTCAATACAGAACTGCTGGTTAGGGTAATCTACAATCATTTCTCTATTTATACTGTGAGAGTTGAATCACTAAAGGACTTTTGCAATTTTGTAGAGACAGAGTATAAGCAACCTTTATACTAATACCAAAACGCAATGGTTATCTCTCTTTCCAGCCATAAATCACATTTTAGAACTTTATGAAGGGTTTAAATCCTATTTTCTGTCTCTGGAAGATTCACCAGCAATATTGCAAACATTTTTTGAAGATGATATGAATGAGGCATACCTTTCATTCGCTCATTCATTCACGTCAGTCTTTCAAGAAAATATAAAACGTATTGAAAGAGACTGTATTTCAATAATTGAAGTGCAGAAAATACTTAACTGTTTTTCATTTGCTCAAGGAGAGGAAAACAAATAAATTTCTTCCGTTAAGTGTGCTCAATACTAAAAATTGCAACAGAAAAGGGTAAGGAAAATGAAGTTACACAGTTTAGAGTTCAAATCGAGAATTTGTATGGCCGTACTTTAAAATATATTGAATCATGGTTAAAACCATTAGATGAGTTTCAAATCTTAGAATGGATCGATTTGGCAGAAATTCCTTCTTGGGACAATGTAAATTCCTGCTTAGAATATCTTTGTGAAAAGGGAGTCACAGTCGATGATGTAAACTGTTTGATCAATGGCATAATTTCAAGTTATTCTTAGAAACACAAGAAAATAAGAAATGGAATACATTAACTGCAAATGAGAAATGGGTGATGTTTTTTTAAACAATGTAAAACTTCTGAATTAACTTCAGAGTTACTAAAAATTGTACAATTCATCTTTTGTGTATTTGGCCACAATGCAAATGTTGAACATGTATTTTCATTGATAAATAGTCAGTGGACAAAGGAAAGAAACCAATTAAAAATTGAAGCTGTTAAAGGAATATTATTTACTATATATAATATGCAAATGACATGTGAAGAATTTTACAACCACATAATTAATGAACCCAAAGTTTTAGCAGAAATTATCTTTGAGTAAATATTAATTTCAATGAATTATTAAATGTTTTTTTAAAAGAAAACCAATTTAATTTTTATGTCAACAAGATGTATTTTATTTTGCCACTTTTCTGTTTTTTATCTTTTGCAATAAAAAAATTTATAGTCCTATTTTTGTATTCTTCCTAAAATTAATTTCTTCCTCTGCTATCCTAGTTTTCATAAAAAATAGGTGGTGCCTCCGTAGCCAGGTGGGAAGGAGCAGCAGTGCGTAGCACACGCTTCTTGATTAGACCAGGGTTCGAGCCTGTCACCACCAAATACGGAGGATGCGGAAAGGTCAAGAATGACCACCGCATATTCCCGGAGCAATATGGCCTTAGTTGCTAATGCTCCTAAAAACCAAACAACAACATAAAAAATATATAGTCACCCTATCCATTCTTCAAGGCTGTTCTCATTAATTTCATGGTATCAAATTCATGGAAAAAATAAGAAATTGATGAACTACTGCATAAGGAATGTGTTTTTTTGTCAAACTTTAGAATTAAGTTCTGAATTAATAAAAATTATAGTATTTATTCCTTCTATATTCGGTCTTCAATGATGAACATTCAATGACCAAAAGGGAAGAAACCTGTTAGAGTTTGAAGTATATAAAGGCTTATTGTTTACTACACATAATGTGAAAAAGAAATGCCAAGAATTTTAAGATCAAATAACTAAACAGCTGAAAATTTTAGAAAATATTAATTTTTTTAAAAGTATTAAGTGTATTTTTAAAAGAATGTCTTTTATTTTATCAGAAGAAATTTCTATTTTATCAATAAATCATATAACGTTCATAATTTTTTGTTAATAAAAAAGTTTAAAAATGTCCTAGTTTTGTCCACTTTTTAAAAATGGGAATGCCCTAGTTTCTCTAAAAAAAATATGGTCACCCTACATTCGTACCAAATACCTGTCTAGCTCAGCTTTAAATTTATTTAAGCCATCAACTTCCACAAAAAAGATGGAACTGTGCTCCACCAATGAACCACATGCTGACTAAAGGAAAATTTCAATAAATTTATTCTACAACTGTCTTTCCTCAATTTGAAACTGTGCCCCTTCAGGTTCTTAATCTGAGCATGAGAAAGAATCCCATCAGCATTCAGCTTGCTCAACCCATTCAAGGTCTTAAACACCTCAATCAGATCACCTCACAGGTGCCTACTCTCCAGGCACTGCAATTTGCAGAACTTAAGCCTTTCTTGGTAGTTGCCTTTCTTTGTACTCATTCTAGCAACTCAACGTCCATCCTAAAATGAGGCCTCCAGACATGTACACAGTACTCTAGGTGTGGCTTGACCATTGCCTTGTACAATGGGATAATCACCTCCCTGTCCTGCTAGCAAAGTTCCTATATATCATTGACAAGACTCCATGACCTGCCTTGGCAGCCCGTCTGCACTGCTCGGCAAACTTCATATTTGACTCCAAAATTACCCCCAAGGTCTTTTTCACTTTCCACTTCCCTGAGTGTAGTACCACACAGTTGGTACATTCCTCTTGAGTTATTGCTACCCATATGCTGTACTTTGCATTTGTCAATGTTAAACTTCAGTTGCCACTTCTCAGCCCATTTGCCCAAGTTGTAATGGGGAATTTTAACTTTCCAAATATTAACTGGAACTTGTGAGTTGGTCACTTGCACACCAGCAAGACTTGCGGATTTATTGGATGACTGTTTTCTACAGAAACATGTTTGAGAGGCAACCAGAGGGAATAATACTCTTGATTTGATTACCAGCAGTGATTCTTCATGTGATAAGAATCTGCAGATAAAGTAACCACTAGGTGGCAGTGATCACAGTGTACTGATGTGGGGTTTACTAAAAGATGCAACTACCATCAGGGGGAAGAGGAAGGGTTTTTGCTTTCGGAAAGGCGACTATAGTGGTCTCCAGGAGTTTTTAAATTCTATACGGTGGGATCAACTGATGATGTTACCAATGGTGAATTCTAAATGGGAAACCTTCAGGGACTTAATCTTGGAGGGCACTAGCTTCTTCATACCAACTAAGAAATACTGTTCAAAGTTTAGGCCTAAATGGTAATCAGATGAATTAATGAGGCTCGTGGCAAATAAAAAAATGCATGGAATGTATATAAATTATCAGGCAACACAGAAGCCTACAGCAGATATAAGGTAGTGTGTAATCAAATCACAAAGGAGGTTAGGCAGGCGAAGGCAGATTATGAGAAATATTTGGCAAAGGACGAAAAGAAAAACAGCAGAGACTTCTTTACTTATATAAACTCTAAAAGGAAGGAGATGAATCAGATTGATCAAATTGATATCAATGATTTGACTGTAGATGAACAGTCTCAGATAGCTGCCAAACTAAATGAGTATTTTGCATCTACGTTCACATGAGCTGGATATCAACACTCTCACTCTCTCTCACACGAAGCATACACCTCAGGCATCCTTGCACTATATGGCTAATAATAATAATAACAACATGGGTTATTCAACGAGGAGAGGGCCAGATGTTTATCAAACTTTAACAGGTAGCTAAGTAATTTTGTAATAACTAAGATCAAAGTGGAGGAGAAATTGTTAAAGTTAAACATAAGGAAGGCACCTGGGGTGGATGGGATCTATCCAGTTATGTGAAAGGAGGCAGCAAAGGAAAGAGTAAGCAAACCCTTAGCCAAAATTATGAATGCTTCCTTGGACTCAGGGAAGGTCCACACAGACTGAAAATGTGTCCCCAATTCACAAAGGGGGATCAAAGGATAATTACAGACCTGTTATTCTAACTTCTGTTCCAGGGGAAAAAAATGGAATCTGGTTAAGGAAGTGTGATGCAGGATCATCTAGACAAGACTGAAGTTATAGTTCAGACACAGCATAGGATTGTTAAGGGGGAAGTCTTGTCTGATAAATTTGAATGGATACTATGATGTGGTCACAAAGCAATTGGATGCAAAGAATAATTTTGTTATCATAAACTTGGATTTTAGTAAAGCTTTTGATACTGTAGCACACTGAAGAGTACTGAACAAATTGTTGGAGTATGGCATTAGGGGCAAGTTGCTACAATGGATAAAAGGATGGTTGAGCAGGAGGAGACAGTGGTTATCAATGGACACTGCTCTTCATGGACTGATGTATTTGGTGGAGTCCCCCAAGGTTCAGTGTTGAGCCAATTGTTATTTTTGGTATTTATCAATGATACTGATGAAGGTATATCAGGGTTAATGTCCAAGTTTGCAGATGATACAAAGGTTGGCAGGGTTATTAGTGACAGTAATGATAGTACAGTACTGCAACAGGATCTGGAAAAGTTGAGCAGATAGGTGGCAAATGAAGTTTAACATTGTCAAATGTAAAGTAAATAAATAAATTTTCTGTTTATACTCCGGCACAACAACCTAGTCAGTAGAGTTTACAATAAATCGTCAATACAAATATTTATCGTATTTAGTAGTCACGGGCTTGAACCCCAGTCCACTGAAGGAACACGTGCTATGCACTCTCGCTGCTGACCACTGGACTATGTCAGTACTGCATATGGGTTGCTGTAACCCCAGAGTAACGTATCAACTGGGTGATACTACACTCAGGGTTGTGGAGAATGAAAAGGACCTGGGGATAACTGTACAGTCATATGAAGTTTTCTGAGCAGTGCAAAAAAGCTGCAAGAGTAGCTCATGGTGTCTTGTGAATGATATAAAGGAATTTTGCTAACAGTGATAAGGGGGTGATTGTCCCCTTGTATAAGGCAATGGTCCAGCCACACCTTGAGTACTGTACAGATGACACGAGGCCTCATTTTACTGTAAAAAGTAATTCTCTGTACTTGTTCCAGCACTATTGGAACAAGTACAGAGAAGGGTAACGAGATTGGTGAGTGGAACAAAGGGTTGGTGTTACCAAGAAAGCCTTAAATTCTGCAAATTGCAGCTTCTGGAGACTAGGCACCTGCAAGGTGATCTAATTGGGGTGTATAAGGCCATGAATAGATTGAGCAAGCTCAATGCTAATGGAATTCTTCCTCTGATTACTCACCTGAGGAGGCACAAATTCAAATTGAGGAAAGAATTGTAGAACAGATGTGCGGAAATTCACCTTTATCCAGAGGGTAGTTGATGGTTGGAACAAACTTCCATCTATTGAAGTGGATGGTCAGCAACTTAAATAAGGTCATGGCAGAACTAGACAAACATTTGGAGTGAATGGATGGGTGAAATGGGAAGGGTGTTTTTATTTTTTTTTTTGGCTGATACTATGAAAGCCTGCTTTCTTGCATTATATGCCCTACTAATGCTAATGCTAAAAGTGTAAGCCTTTTAATTTAAAACGTACTATTTAACTTGTTTGTGTATAATTCATAAAGGACATCATTTACTTTATAAGCTGGAACAGGAGAAATCAAGGGAGAGTCCTTAGATGGATAGCTGGATGGCTTCAGGGCAGGAGACAGAGGGTTGTGATAAATGGCTATTCCTGAGATTGGGTGAGGTAAGAAGCGGAGTTCCCCAAGGATCGCTATTGTTTTTGATTTTCATAAATGACAATGATGAAGGGATAGAGGGCGTGATGTCTAAATTTGCGTATGATGTAAAGGTTGGTAGAGTAGTTAATGATCACTGCCAAGCAGAGCTTCTTCAGAATGACCTAGATAGACTTCAGGGAAGGTCAGAAAAATGGCTTGTATTCTTTAATTCTAAAATTGGGTGATGTAAGAAGCGCAGTTCCCCAAGGATCGCTATTGTTTTTGATTTTCATAAATGACAATGATGAAGGGATAGAGGGTGTGATGTCTAAATTTGCGTATGATGTAAAGGTTGGTAGAGTAGTTAATGATCACTGCCAAGCAGAGCTTCTTCAGAATGACCTAGATAGACTTCAGGGAAGGTCAGAAAAATGGCTTGTATTCTTTAATCCAGCAAAGTATAAGGTATTACACCTGGGGAACAGTAACCCCAAAATAACTTATATGTTTGGTGGAGTTGAACTAAAGCTGGTAGTGGAGGAAAGGGACTTGGGTGTTATGATATGGCCAGATGTGAAGTTCTCTGAGCATTATAGACAGGTTGCAAGGAAGGCACATTGTGTCCTATCAATGATTTATCAAACAATTGCTAGCAGAGATAAGGACATCGTAATCCCATTGTATAAGGCTATTTTTAGATCACATTTGGAATAATGTGTTCATGTATGGATACAACACCTAAAGAAAGACATTGTGCTTCTTGAAAGGGTCCAAAGACGGGTAACTCGCCTGGTGATATTGGTAAAAGGGCATACATATGGGGAAAGAATTCAAATATGTGGGTTGCAGAGCTTGGAAACTAGGCACCTTAGAGGAGACATGGTTCAGGTGTTTAAAGCTCTGAGAGGCATAAGCAAAATGAATGAGGATGATTTCACAGTTACAAATGATTCTAGAACTAGGGGCCATAATTTCAAGTTACTGGGGGAGATGTTTAGACTGGACTGCAGGAAGTTTTATTTTAGCCAGTTATAAATTACCTACATGGGTGGTAGAGGCTGACAGTTTGGGGAAATTGAAAGGTCAGCTGGATAATTGCCTACGGAAGGAGGAAAATGCTTCGTTTGTCCATTTCCTTTTCTCTTATTTATTTTTTTGCCTTATTATTTTATTCTTATTTTATTTTTATTTTTTTTGTTATTTTATTATTATTGTTATTTATTTATTTTTTATTTTTTTGGCTGGTGCAGCATAAGCCATAGGCTCCCTTGCCATTGTTAATACAGTGGATTCCAGTTATTTGGGACAAATCTTAAAAAACAGAACCCAACTGAGAAAATAGCCATTCACTTCGCTTAATTGGGACAAAATGCTGTTTAATTGGGGCAGGAGACCAGCACTGGAGATTACCCTACGATTGTCTCCGATCGAACTACGTGGTACGGTCGGATTTCTGGAGGTCACAACCATAAATCAATAAAAACAATTGGCAGTCACCTGTTTATTGGGCTTTTCTGTTAGTGCAATCTATCATAAACGGATAGTAAACTCGATCTTATTGAATTTGCGATAATACAGACAGCTGGAATTCTGTGGGTTATTATGGCAAAATGTGTTTACACTTCCATGGAATCTTCAATCATATAAAAAAATTAATTTTCAGATCTTCTCTTCATTCCTATTTTTAAAGCTTTGTAACTCGTTACTCCGTTCCCACTTGCGCGTATTGTGTTACTTGAAATTTGTGTGTGCCGTGTTCTTTGTTATTGATTGTTTTAAATTTTAACCTCCGCCCACAAATGTCAGTGAACGGAAATGTCAACTAGTTTAGTTAGTATGTACATATTACATACGTACGTATCAATTATTCCGAATATCACGTATCATTTAATTTTTTAATTGGTAAGGTAATAAAGGGTAAATTTGTGCTTAATATATCTTTACTTTTATAGCCTGTGGATAATATTCCTCCTATTTTCACTAATTAGAATCGCTGTTTAATAGAATTAAAATTCAATTCACAAACGTGATGACAATGACCGGCGCTTACTACACATCGTATAGTGAGTGGTAATTGTAAAGGGGGGGGGTACATTGTATTTTTAACTATTTACATGAAACTTCGGATAATTAGGGTAGCCGCTTAATCGAGCCAAAATGCACTAGTCCCGATGTGTCCCAAATAACCGGAATCTACTGTACTAATTCTATTTAAGCTAATATTTAGTCTTTTTAAAAAATCATTTAGCACATAATTTTGTGTTTTTAACCCATTTGTATTTTTCATATATCGTATTTTTAGCATCCACTATAGAATCTAGTAGACCACATGCTATAGTGCTAGTAGTCATCTGCACACTATATACAGGGTGTCCCAGGAGGAAAGGTCAATATTCCAGGAGGTGAAAGGATAGGTCATTTTAAGCAAAAAAGTTCATATAAAACATGTAGTAGTAGTAGTAGTAGTAGTAGTGGCACATGATGCAAGAAAGCAAGTGTAGGAGCTTATGCAGCATCAGCCAAAAAAAAAAAAAAAAAATGTGCCCTATCCCGAATAGTTTCCGAGATAGAGCTACTTTAAATGTACATTTGTTTTGAAATTGGCACGCAATATTTTCCTTCCCTCCCATTAGACTGTGCCATTTGATTGTTGTGACTGTAGAAGTGAATCAGACTGCGAGTGAATCAGCGAGTAGCGTCAGTTGTCAATTTTAATTGTAGAAGTGTTTGCTAAAAATCTGCACATTTTTACTAATGCCGAATATGCAGATATGCTGTATGTTTACAGCTTCTGCGATGATAGTGCCCTGCTGCTGTTGAAGAATACCATCGCCACTTTCCTATATGTCGAATTCCAGATCGTAAAGTGTTTTCCAAAGTTTTCAACACATTGCATGAAAGTGGTATGCCTCCAAATGCTCATGTTTCATATGAACGAGGACGTCAAGAAAATGTACAGGGACATTCTGAACATGGTTCAGCATAGTCCTACAATTAGCATGCGAAGACTTTCTGCATGTCTTGGTGTTTCGTGAACATTATATGAAGAGAGCTTGTACCCATTTCACCCACAATGTGTACAAAATCTTCACATAGGGGACAGTGACACGTGTCTTGAATTTTGTCATTGGTTAAATGCCAATCATGAAGTGCTTCTATCAATATTATTTACCGATGAAGCCACGTTTACCCGGAATGGAATCAACAACACACACATAACACTCATCAATGGTTGCACGAGAATCCACATGGTACAGTGGAAACAAATTTCGAAGTTCATTTCTCAATCAACGTGTGGTGCGGTATGATCGATAACCTGTTGATAGGTCCCGTTATTTTAGAACATCAAATGACAAGACACAATTACCTTCAATTTTTGCAAAGTACATTAGGTGAACAACTAGAGGACTTTCCATTGGCCTCACGGTATGCTATGTACTTTCAGCATGAGGGGGGGCCCCTTCCCATTCTACCAGATGTGTGAAACATCTGGACCGAATTTTCCCTAATCGGTGGACTGGTCGTGGTGGTTCCATTAACTGGCCACCAAGATCTCCAGACCTAACCCCATCAGATTTTTGTTTATGGGGTTGGACAAAGAGTGAAGTGTACAGAAGAAAGGTGGATACAAAAGATGATCTGCTAGCACACACAATGGACGCTGTTGCCCATATAAAGGAACGTGAAGATGCACTTAGACAAGCAACACACCATGTTCTCATGAGACTAGAAAAGTGCACTGAAGTTGACGGTGGCATTTTTGAAAATTTATTATAAACTGTTCCAAATTTGTCACTTGAAAAATAAATATTCAAATGCCTCTATCTTGAAAACCATTCGGGATAGGCACATGTTTATAAAAACTTTTTTGCTTAAAATCACCTATCCTTTCACCTACTGCAATACTGACCTTTCCTCCTGGACACCCTGTATATTCTCACACTATAGCATCCAGTAGATGTGGTAGACCGCAAACTATATTAGCACTCTTTTGTCTGTCACTTGATGCACTTCGTTTAGAACCCATGAGTATTCACATAAACACAGTAATATTTTAAGTGCAAGTAGCTTAATGCAGACACATAACATAGAAAGGTCACAAGCCATCCTACTCCGATGATGCTCACTGCGAGACTGAAGACAGGAGGCTCCACCATCACTCAGGGTGAATGCAGCAAGCAGCAGCCAACATTTTAGTAAGATAAATTTTGCACCGCCAATGCAAAAACATGAATCTGTGAATACAGATCCCACGAATATGGAGACCCGACTGTATATAAAAATTTTAGGCTAAATACATCTAATCTTTCTAGGCATGGCAATTTCAATGATAAGTAGTGTACATCCTAAATAATCATTTTTTTTAAATTGTTTTAGGGAGTCTTCAGCACAGTTTTTAAGCCTGTATCTTGGTCCTCTCAATAAACTCAAGAGGCCCACACATGGAATTTGTCACTTCTTAATTGTGTCCTTCATGACAGTGTAGTGGATTCACCACTTATCACATTCTGAGAGGTTCCAGTTCAAATAGTGCTGGAGACTAGGGTAATTTTAACAGCCTAGTGTACTGGCTAAACCAAAAAATTCCACGTGTATGCCTCCTGAGTTTATTGAAGAGAATGAGAATTTTAATATCTATTAAAATTACACCAGTACGAAATATAATATTCCCCAAGTATGTTATTCACTTTTGATCTTCATCACTGATTACTTTTTAATCGGGAAAGATATAGCTGTTAAAACTCATTATGGTATGGTTCGTGTACAAAGTGCTGCTCACATATCTGTTCCCCCATTAATTTTCTGTGGTGATTTCAGCTTCATTTTCACTCACTTTGCACCACTGAACATCGGAAGTAAGATGGTTGGAAATAATTTTTTTGGATTAAAATATTGCTATTAGTAAAGATATTATTTATTCTTATTATCCAATAAAATACCACAAAAAAATAATAATAAAATTTGAAAGTGCATTTATTTCAACTATTTCCTACCATTCATCACTAAAAAACTAACTTGTGTATAAAGTAAATGATGCACCTGCTTTTAGGGGGTTTTGTGCGTGTGTGTGCGCGCGCGCGCACGTACTTAAATAAGTAACTGTGTGCATGCGAACATGCAAGCTAGGGGTTTAAAGGCTACTTTCAATTAAGGATGTAGTTCATTTGTGAAGGAAGTAGGAGCCCCCCCTACTCCCCCCCTATAATAATAAAATTTGAAAGTGCATTTATTTCAACTATTTCCTACCATTCATCACTAAAAAACTAACTTGTGTATAAAGTAAATGATGCACCTGCTTTTAGGGGGTTTTGTGCGTGTGTGTGTGTGCGCGCGCGCATGTACTTAAATAAGTAACTGTGTGCATGCGAACATGCAAGCTAGGGGTTTAAAGGCTACTTTCAATTAAGGATGCAGTTCATTTGTGAAGGAAGTAGGAGCCCCCCCCCCCCCGTGAGTTATTTTGGATTTCTCAGGTAAGAGAGCGTGCAGACCAGCCTATGCCTACAGCATGTGTACAAGTCATCTCTAGATTGGATTACTTAGTATTAAGAATGTCGCTTTTACTGTATGAAAGTCGGCTGAAAGATAAATTCAAATCACATTGAGGAAATCTGGTGAAACATAAAAAAATCAATTCTGGGAGCTGCTGAAGAAAGTCTTGGATATAAACCTATTTAAAAATAAAAACTGGTTAAGAATTTGTAATAAAGAATTGAAACAAACAATTGATGAGGGGGAAAAAAAAAAAAAAAAGCCTATAAACTGTTCCTACAAACTAAAGATCTGCATTTACACAAAATATAAAAAAAAGTTTAGAGCAGAAATCAGAAAACTAGCCAGAAGAATCCGATGAGATGATTGGGATAAATTTGTTATATCCTTAGAACGTGATATCATGGGCCCACACAGAAGACTTTTAAAAATTTAAGAAATTACAACTAGACACAAATGATCAATAAAAAGTGACTCCATTTCTCAAGCAGAATGGAAGAAACACTATTAAAAAAACTATGGTATCTGTGGTAACCAAGATGAAGACAATATAACAATGAAAGAACTAGATTTATTATTACAAAAATCAAAAAAAAACCCAGACAGACAATTTAAAAGTAGAACAATTTATATGGTGGCAGCTTACTAAAAAGTGCGCTATTAAAATGATTTAACATCATATAGCATAAGCAACAAATACCCTTAGAATAGGAAATTGGGAAACAGGAATAGTAACCAATTTACACAAAAAAGGCTCCAGAAATAACCATAACAACTACAGAGTTATAACACTGCTATCAACTGCATCAAAGCTATACTCTAATATACCAAAGAATAAAGTTAATAAATATAATGAAATTTTTTAGAAGAAGAACAATGTGGGTTCAGAAAAGGTAGTAGTACAATAGATGCCATTTTCTCATTACAACAAATTTTGGAGAAAAGAAGAGAGAGAATTTAACCTACCAACATTTCTGCTATTTATTGATTATGAAAAAACATAACAATGCAAATGGGAAAAAAACTTTGGCAGATTTTACATGAAGAAAATATACTAACCCAAACCTGGAAAGCAGTACAAAGCCTATATAAAAACTCAAAAGTTTGCATAAAATATTCTAATGGTCAACTATCAGACCCAATTAACACCAATAAAGGAGTCAAGCAAGGATGTGGACTACCACCAAATTTATTTAATATTTACATTAGTAAAATTATTAAAGAATGGAAACAAAACAGTTAACAGTTGAACACAGCTGAACAACAGAAATAAAATCCAAACTATATTATATACCAATGATCAAATTATAATTGCAAAATCGGAAGATGAACTACAGATAGCAGTTAATGAACTGAATAAAACAGGCAAAAAGTACAAGATGAAGATCACCTAAAAAACGAAATCAATGGGATTATGTGAAGAGCCAATATGACAAAATAATAGAATAAATATCCAATTTCACCTATTTGGGAAATTTAATATCAAATGAAGGGAAATAAATCCACACTAAACAAAAATATAATAAAACAAATGGAACAATTAAACGCCACTTCAGAAAACAAATGACAACTGAAACAAAATTACAACTGCTCAAAATTATTTCAAAATCAGCCCTCTTTTACAGTTGTGGGACTTGGGTAATAAAAAAGATGCACAAAAAAAGCATCTTTTTGCGCAAAAATAAAGCAGCACAAATGATATTTTTAAAACCATTATTAGGTTTTACAAGGCTACACCATCAAAGAAATTCAGATATTCATGAGAAATTAAAAGTAGATAATACAGTAGATGACATAAAACATATTAGAAAAAAATGGCTCAGTCACATAGAAAGAATAAACCCAAACTGGAACCCAAAATTCAAATTGAGGAAAGACAGATGTAGGATAGATGTGCAGAAATTTGCCTTTAGCCAGCAGGAAGTTGGTTGGTGGAACAGACTTCCATCCCTTGTTGTGGAAGTTGATAGCCTAAATAAATTTAAGGCTCAGCTGGACTGATATTTCGAACGAACGGAGGAGTGAAGTGGAAGTGGGTTTTTTTTTTTTTTTTTTTTTGGCTGATGCTGCATAAGCTTTGCTTTCTTGCATCATATGCCTATACTAATGCTAATTTAACTACAAACCTAGAGGCATGAGATGTGGGCTGACCGAGACAACAATGGCAAGGTCAAGACCACAAGTGCTACAATGGAACAGGTCTTAAAAGACATAAGATGGATCAAGTTCATGATTATGAATGTCACTTTTGCAGACAACAAACAATTGCAGCTGGCATAGCATCTAACCTGGCCAACTTTTTGCTAGTGCCATGTTTGGCACTAGCAAAAAGTGCATCTTGTTTCCTTGCATCATATTAACAATACTAATATGGATCTGACCCATTCCACACAATCAACTCTTCACAATACACTCTAATAGCAATCTTGATTAAGTGAACTATAATCATAAAAACCATAAGAAACATACCCGAATCTTGTCCTGTCCATTACAACTTGGTACTGAACCATGAAATTTATAAATCTTTACTTTTATTCCGAAAAATAAATACAACATTGGAGTTAATTTCAGTCACTAGTGGAGGTGGGAAATGTTAGTTATGTTAAGGGTAATGAAGTAGTATACTGCTTCAGTGAGATGGATCTTGATACCTACAAATAATAATAATAAATAATGGTTATATATGGATTTATGAAAGTTCTATATAAGTCAACACATGTGAACCAATAAGATTACAGAATATACATTAAACACTGAACTTTCCACAAATCTCTACTATTTCTTTTTTAATCTAATTTTAAGATACTATTAAACCACTTAGAAATGCTATTTTAATCCGTTAACACATAAGTGAAAACTTGATATTTTGGAACAATTGATAAAAATCGCCCCACAAAATATAAGAAGCCATAAATCACCAGATATATGTACGATAGGAAGGAAGTTGGGATGGCAGGAAGTGGTGGACACTATTTCCACTCAAATAAACCAAAGGAAAGAACGGTTTGCATAAACTGTAATCCTCAAAAAATATTTAACAAAAGGAACTGCATTATGAAATAAAATTTTTAAAAAATCAGGTCCTAACAAAAGAAATATAGTACTTACAAATATTAAGAAAAAACAATATATGTTAAGCCACGACCTCTGGTAGCGTAAAATTCAATATATATATAATTTATTTCCACTCGAAGAATACACCAATGGAATCAACAGGTTGCACACAAACAGTAATCTTAAATGAAATGTTAAAAAAAAAAAAAAAAATGTTTAGAAACGAAAAGAAATTTATAGAAATGTTTACATTTTTTTTTTTTTTAAATTGATCATAACAAAAGAAATATAACATATATCAAATACACAAAAGTCTAACATAACCAGCATCACAGAAACACTTACAACAATCAGCTGCTACGTTTGTATATTAAAAGCATACAGAACTGATCCGAACTTCACATCCAAAAAAAAAAAAAAAAAAAAAAAACAATGTTGATTAAAAACCATCTGACAACTGACAGAGCAAATAACAACCATTAGGTGGCAGAATTAGCAATCGTCTCAGTTTGGGCGGGATTTGGGCGTCCACGAGTACCGCAGCACGCGGTGTTTGTTTCCAAAGCATGTTACCGTAGTTGGATTCTGATCATTGCTATAAGCCGGTGTGAGACTGTAACGTCCGAATAGGTAGGGAAATGAATTAGATAGATTTTGGTTACCGTTCGTAATTTTAATATTTCTTCTTTGGATTATAGCATTATTCCAGATAGGTCTTCATAACGAAACTAAATCTGTAATTGTCTCTCTTTTTAATCAATACAATACAAAACCGTTATTTTTTTTTTTTTAAATGAAATGATCTAGATTAGTCATGTTTATTTTGCATCTTGCTTAGAATAGCGGATTTTAAACTATTTATAAAAGTCGTCAATTCTAAAGAAATATATGCCTCTTTATACTCATCAGCCACTAAGATTCTCAAAGTTAAAATTCTGCCGACACACGAATTGCTTTGTTGTTACTGTGTTACGTATACATTATTTATGTTTTCAGGTAAGCTGAAGTGTTGTACAGCTGAAGCTTTCTAGAGACTGTCTGCTCTTTCCAGAAAATTACGGCAATACTAAAAAGTATATGATAATCTTACTTATGTAGTATCGTGTTTGATATTTTCAGAATACGTTATACTGTCTAATCTGATAAAATAAACGGGATGACTCAAGATCCGGAAGAAAAGCAACGGACAGTTTACAAATTAGTTTTGACTGGTGGACCATGCAGTGGAAAGACAACTGGCCAAGCACGGCTATCAACGTTTTTCGAAAATTTAGGTTGGAAAGTTTATCGCGTGCCAGAAGCAGCCACAACACTCCTTAGTGGTGGCGTCAGGTTTCCAGATCTGTCCTTAGATGAAGCTGAAAATTTTCAGGAGAATCTTTTAAAAACAATGATGGCAATGGAAGAAACTTACTTTTCCCTTGCAGAGTCATGCAGCCGCAATTGTTTAGTTATATGTGACAGGGGCACAATGGATGCAGCAGCCTTCATTAGTAAAGAAGCCTGGGATAACATTTTGTCAACTCATGGTTGGAATCCAGTAGAATTACGGGATAACAGATATAATCATATTATGCATTTAGTGTCTGCAGCAAGTGGAGCTGAGGCATTCTACACCATAGAAGATAATCACTGTAGAACAGAAGGTTTGGAACTAGCAAGAGAACGAGATCGTCGAGCATCAGAAGCTTGGGTCGGGCATCCCTATATTGATGTGATTGACAATTCAACAGATTTTGACACAAAATTACGAAGAATGATAGCAAGCGTATGTAGAAGAATTGGCATTGACACTGGAGATAGACTAGCAACAAATAGTCACAAATTAAAGTTTTTGGTTGGTAAGTTACCAGAAGATTGTGCATTTCCATCATTTCAAGATTTTGAAGTTGTTCATGATTATTTAATATCTCCTAGTAACAAGATACAAGCAAGATTAAGAAAAAGAGGTCAGAATGGAAATTGGAGTTATTTGCATACTCAGCGCCGTTGTGACCTTGGTGATCAAGTTATTGAAGTAAAACGGCAAATAACACATCGTGATTATGTATATATGTTAGCTCAGCGAGATGATTCACATTACACAGTATTTAAATTACGAAGATGCTTTATTTTGAACAACATGTACTTCCAGCTTGATTTATATAAGGCCCCATGTCATCCACGGTGTGAAGGCTTGATACTTCTTGAAACATACACCACTCTAAGAGGAGAGGAACTGAAGAATAGGTTACCACCCTTTCTGAATATTCTCAAAGATGTAACCGGTGATCCTTCTTATTCAATGTATAACCTTTCATTAAAACGAGAATGGTATCCAAATAGGCTTGCTTTAACCAATTGTGTCAGTGAAAATGATGCTTTAATAGTTCGAAATTAAATCAGTAGTTCAATGCACCACTAAGATCCATAAGCTATTTATTTTTATTTATTTCCATATTTTCCATTTCTTAGTGTTACTGTGAAACCTTCTTGCAGTGATTTCTGTGTTTCAGCACTAGTATATACCAAAACAAAGTTTGTGAAATGTCAGTCGTAGTGTAGTAGATAGGGTGCATTTTAGAGTTTAAGCAGCATATATTCAAGAGTTGCATAATTATTACTAGTCTGGCAAAACCCATGGAACACTAAAATTGAAATAATCAATGTTTCTGTTCTTGATGAAGTGGCTTGGTGTTTCTCAAGATGCTTCTGCAACATAGTTGTATTAGTAAAATACCACAAATAGAAAAATGATTATTTTATTAAATTTTGTTATAAATTACCTGTAATATAGCTCTTGCTAAATGAACACTTTTACCTATGACCATTATATCCATCATTACTGTGATGTTTTTGAAAACAAATGCATTTTGTGCATTGGGTGGGACTCAGAGAGGCAAGATTTTGGATTGTTTTTTATTTGAAGATCTTTATTTATCAGAAAGGAGTTGGACCACTTTAGAATATTCATCCTCCTTGTTTCAGCAGTCTCAGGAATTTTAGTGTACACTTTCATTTTTATTATGCTAATTTGAGAAACGTAATAATCATTTTTCTTGTTATCCCACCAGATGTAATATCATCAAAGTGTTACTGATCCCATTACTTGGGTTCTGAATTACAAGGGGAAAAAAATAATAAAAATAGTTTGTAATATTTTCCTATTATTTTCTGTAATCAGTTAGTTCAAAAAATTGTTTAGAATTACAATTAAAAAAATAAGAAAATTCTGTATCATTTCTACAGGCATACAGATAATTTCAGTGTCAGAATAAAAAAATAGATGAAACAGTGGTGTGTGTTGTTTTTTTTTTTTTTTTGTTCATATAAATTGCAATTTTATATTGCCTTGTGTGTGTGTGTGTGAGAATGAAAGAACTTGGGTTTCCAACTTTTTCGCTGACATATATTCTTGTGTGTAAGTGCATGTACATGTGTGTATAATACACACACTTGTGCATATACATATATACAAGTATGTTTAAATATAAAATATACATATATGCAATATTCAACCAAAAATATTCTTACACTACTCAACATAGTGAATGGTACAAATATACAATGTATGAAAAGCAGAAAGTTTAAAAGAGTGCAGGCAATAATAGAGATATAAACAAGCAGAATGAGTTGTGTAAAGGCATTTATAGGTTGAAAGAGGCTTAATCAGTGTTCTATCAGCGATTTTTGAGACATGCAGTGGACACATGTTTGTACCTCATAGTTCATCCCAGAAAATAGTGAAGGCACTTTCTTCTGGAATCAATAGTTAATCACTGAAGAAAACCAAGTGATGTCCTTGGAAAATGCTCTGGATATCCACAATCTGTAGGGAACTGCATGGTATGGCTTATCATAGCAGAGCTTGCAAACTTCGTGCCACACCAGTGAATGACATGCTTTCACTAGCACCTGGTCCATCAATCAAGTCCTAATAGCGAAACTACTGATAAAGCCTTCAGATTAGAGGTCAAGTATAGAATAGAAGGAATGTGTGGGGGAACATCATCAGCCTCAGTTTGTCATACCCACAATGTAATTCTGAGGAAGCTGGGTCACAATATGGACTGATTTTCATGGTTTGAATTTGCATTGTTTTATGTAGTTCCTAGTTGTACATTGACATCCTGGATAATTCCTTGGTATGTACTAGCAGTTTGTAAAAATGGGTATATCATGTTCCATAATAAGTTAGTTTAAGAAAAACCAAATCGAACAGTTTGCTTGGATAGACTTGAGTCCAGTTGAACACTGTTGGGATGAATTGGAATGCCAGATCAGGGTACAAATAATACACATATCCTCCAGCTGAACTGGCATGGCACATAATGGCCTTTAGCTGCCATTGCACCATAAAACCTACAACAACTGAACTGGTAACTGTGCTGAGGTGGAATGGGCACAGATTCTTCTACCTGCTACAAGGAATTAGTCAAAAAGCAGATCAATTCCACAATGTATTGCTGTTGTTGTTTGACCTAGACATTATTAATTGGCTCGTTAAAATTTGTTTTCCTAAACAGGATAGCTTCCATTATATGTGTATATGTATGTGTGTACACACACACACACACATTTATGTAAATATTGTGTACATAAATTACCAAGAGTATTCAGGTGTCATCACACTTGGAAAAAAAGTTTTAATGAAAAAATTAATAAGATGTAGGCTCACATTTGACCTCAGTAGCAACTGGAATTACTGTCTATTCTTCCTTCAGTAGTGCAGTTGCAAGTTTGGTTGTAGAAGGAGGGTATATTGGCAATACCATGATCGTGCATTCCAAAGGTGTTTGATTGGACTGAGGTCAGGCCTCCAGGAATGTTGCTGGACTTTTTTTTCCCCTCAAAGCAGGGTGGGGTTTTTTTACACTGTTTACTGTATGGGATGGAACGTGTTATCATGCTGGATGATGTGGTGGGGGGGGAACTTCCGTAGAGGGCACCATGGGATCATCTAAGGCATCAGTGTATAACTCAGCATTTAATGATGTTTGGCAGTACAATTGGTCCAAGTTTGAACCATGAGGAGTAGCTTACACCATGACCTCACCTCCAAACTCATGAAATACACTGATAGATGACATGCCCCAGACTTCTCCACACTTGTCCATCTGATCTGAAGATGGACACCTGTACGATGACTTGTCACTTCATGGGTCAGGAACGATGCACTTCACAGCAGCTGTGTTGGTACATGTGTCACGTAGCTCTCTATGGAATATCAATGTACTTGATATCTGGTGTTTTGGTGCAATATGTTTCAAGGATGCCATTCGGTTCACATTCTGTTTTTGTGGAGATCAGCGATTCGTATCAGTTTTATTGTTGTTTTCATTATCCTCCTGCTAACTGTTTACACCCACCTGCATCACCCTCATTCCACTTCTTTTCACTACAGTTGACTTTGCAAAGTTCAAACATGTGGCTGCTATTAGCAGCAACAAATTTGCTGATGTGCCATTCAGTGACTAATCCTCTTGAAATTTTGTAAGTGCCTTATCATGACTCATTCTTCTTCTTTGTGATATCTATGCTATTGCTTACACACTTTTAACCCTGTTTCTACTTTATATATACATCAAATTTACACCATTCATTACATTCAGTGGGGTATTTGAATACTTTTGGCAGGTTTGTGTGTATGTGCATGCATGCATTTGTGAGCATGCACATACACATTCTTAAAGAATATTACCTCTTCATATTTTTTTGTATTGAGTCCTTGAGGATTCCTATTCTTTAAAGTAAATCATATTATAGTATTAAATACAGCTTGTACATTTGAGTTGTTAAAACTGAATTTGGTAAAACAGTTTTCATGCATTTTTGGTATTAATGGCATTTGTTTACTACTAGTGTAGAAAATTACTTCTATCTAGTAAAATAACTCTCAATGAAAGATCAAAAATATATTGATATCATTTAGTGGAGGAAGAGACCATAACCTAATGTGTTCAGTAAAGTGATTTAACTGCTTCATGTTATCTGTGTACAGAAATAAGATGAGCTCTTCATTTGAATTTGATTTAATGTACAGTGAGATATGTACTTTCAGGTATTTTAAAGTGTATTTTTTTACCATCCAAAGACAAGAATCAATAATAAGTGTTTGAAATACAAGTGATAACTTTGCCTTCACTGTTGATCTGTAAATTTAATGAGTGCAATAAAAAATTAAACAAGCTTGGAATTTGATAGAAGATTTCATTGCTCTCAAATAAAGCATATAGTTATGACTTACAATCTAAAATATTATTGTTTGTTAAAAAAGAAATCATAAAATGTAATTTTCAGCAATTTGCTTGTTAAATTGATAATCTTTTATTATGTTTTTCACAATTTAACCTATTCTTTATGGTTTGAAATTCTTATGCCATAATATTTTTTTTTTCCCCATACTCATTCGTTTTTTATAGTTTCACTTCTATTTTTTCTGGTGAAGTGGAAATTTCATCACATCTTCCCTAAATGGATTTTTTCCTATCTGTTTAACATCAAAGATCATATACTAAGTTGTGATTGTCAATAAAGCATCAGGGTATATTTCACATGTTAAAATTGGTGAGCCACAGTTAGATTAGTTCTTCCTGTCAGTTTTCTATTTAACAAGTTGGCAGATCAACCATAAAATATGTGAAAGGTACATTTGGCTCAGTTATAGAGTGAATAGGTTATGGAAGGTTCTAATTCAACTATCCATCACATTCACTTATTTTAATGTATTACACTCAAACCAATTAATACAATAACACCTATACATATTAACCAAACCGATTGAAAAGCAAAGATTAAAAATATATTCCAAGAGTTAATTGTGTCAAACTAATTATTCAACAAAATCATTAAGACCGTATGATGTTCCAGGATTGAAAGAGAGAAAATGTCTTAAGTTGGACTGATTGGCTAGTTACAAACAAGTTAAACAGGCCAAATGATTGTGCAGAAAACAGTTGATACAGTAGAGTATCAATGGCAAAGTGTAAGACTGAAAGTAAGTCTGGCAAGCCCAAAAAGAAAGACTGTAGAAGCAGTCTCTCCTGTTAATAAGCACAAACCATGCTGAGAAAAATTCTACCCCATCAACCTATTGTGTCTGTGCGGTGCTGCGGACACTTTCAAATTTAACTTTAACTCGGCACTTTTTCTGATATCTACTGTATAACATCACCAGGTTTTGCCCCTGGCAGACATACCCTGGTCTTATTTTGCACAGTATACTGTATTTCCCATTTTTATGGCAGTAGAGTCACCGACAATAGCTACCTCTTGTGGTACCAGATACCTATTAAAAAGTTTGTCCATTTCCAGTGGATCTATATATAAACCATCCTCACTGCACAGTTTTTATACGAAGATATGCTCCTCAGCATCCTAGGTGTTACAAGTTTAAAAGCATTCTGTACAATTTTAAAGAAAGATGCTTTTAAAAAAGTTTAAAATATATTTTACTGCCTCATAAACCCAAGTAGCAACTACAATTTGTTCTGAGGAAGTGTTGCATAACATAGTCAAATCTCATTAATACGAAGTTCAAGGGACCTAAATTTTCACCTTTTGTAATAACGAGGTTTGTAGTAACGAGATTCCCCAAAAGTGTCAGAAATTTACCATGGTGTTTTGTTTTTTTTTGTACTTACTATATCTCTAATAATAATAATATTAAAAACAAATGAAAAATTAATATAAATTAATAATAAAATTAGCAAAAGCCTTGTCTAACAATACACTAATAGGAATAAAACATTTTTTAAAGATTATTTTATTTGTAAGATAAACTAAGAGAAAAGCAATTAAAGGACATGAAAATGTACAGTACATATTTTGATATGTACGATATTTTAGTATCACAATAAAAAGAATTACGATCTTAATATAAAAGGAGACATACAGGCCATTAACCTTTTCATAAATTAATCTAACTTAAAAAAGGAATCCAATGTTGTTTGCACAGTTTTTTGTCCTATATGCATTTTTAAATACAGCACAGACATCAAATGCAGTAGTTTTTTCTTTATCAGTGATACTCAAACTATTATACACCGATGAGCCAAAACATTATGACCAGCAAATCAAAGCATCGGTATAAAAAACACCTGATACTGAGCTCGTTAATCTGTGTTACTCTTTTTCTTTAGATGGGAAAAGCAATGGACTTAAGCGAGTTTGACAGAGGCCAAGTTGTAATGGCCAGACGACTGGGTCAGAGCATATCCGAAACAGCACGGCTGGTGGGGTGCTCACGGTCAGCTGTGGTTAGTACCTACTAAAAGTGGTCCGAGGAGGGAAAACCCATGAACCACGCGTGAGGTGTTGGACAACCACGGCTCATTGATGCTTGAAGTGAGCAAAGGCTCTTGCGGGTGGTATGTGGCAACTGTGGCACAACTCACCGGTAATTGGAACGCTGGTGACAGGAGTAATGTGCCACAGTACATCGAACCCTGCTTAAAATGAGGCTGAATGGCCACAGGCTGCTCCAAGTGCCCATGCTAACCGCGGTTCACCGGAGACAGAGCCTACAATGGGCACGTGAGCATCGAAACTGGACCTTGAGTGATTTGGAGAACATCGTCTGGTCTGATGAATCATGTTGCCTATTGCACCATGTCGACGGCCGGGTATGTGTGTGTCATTTACCTGGGGAAGTGGTGGCACTTGCCCAGGTAAATGGGTGCACCGTG
Source organism: Mastigoproctus giganteus (assembly GCF_048544385.1). Classification (NCBI taxonomy): domain Eukaryota; kingdom Metazoa; phylum Arthropoda; class Arachnida; order Uropygi; family Thelyphonidae; genus Mastigoproctus; species Mastigoproctus giganteus. The sequence goes on from NC_143584.1 coordinate 84,760,823, forward strand.
GGATGAAACCAAGCCAGTGGCAGCAGTGTCATGCTTTGGGCAATGTTCTGCTGGGATACCCTGGGTCCAGTCATCCATGTGTCGGGCACTCTGATGTCTACTACCTACCTAAACATCATTGCTGACCAGGTACACCCTTTTGTGGGTCTACCCCTCTTGTGGTGCCGTCTTTTAGCAGGATAATGCACCATGCTACACCGCCCGGATTGTTCGAGACTTGTTTGCAGAACATGAGGGAGACTACCAGGTATTGCCCTGGCCTCCAAATTCCCCACACAGCAATCCCATTGAACATCTGTCGTTTGTGTTGGAACAGCAACTCCGATCTGCGGTGTCTCATCTGCAGACCTTACAGGAGTTAAAGGATCTGCTGGTTACGTGTTGGTACCAGATACCACAAGACATTTAGAAAAATCTTGTAGCATCCATGCCTCGCCGGTACGAGTTGTTTTGGCTGCACGTGAAGAACCATCATATTAGGTAGGTGGTCATGATGTTTAGGCTCATGTTGTATTAGGGCCACCCATAATTTCTTATATATGCCCATATAGGTATGTCTGCAAATTGCTTGTGTTCTCTGGTCGATTTGCCTGTTTTGCTGGATGAAGAAACCCCAGTTTCTGGGGAAAAATCTTGCTATATAAGCCGGAGACCAACTAACTCAGCCACAGAGTGAAAAAAGCCGATTAAAGTTTGTGTCATCGACAGGATTTTTTCCCCGGGCCTTTTTAACAGTGTGGAGATGGTGACAATACCACTGTGCTACTGCTCAGACTATCATTACTGCAAGTCAACACATTCTCAAATATGCTCAATGCATTTGGGGTATCTTTTTTAGATGACTGTGTGTGTGTGTGCGCGTGCGTGCACTTCACTTTTTCTGTCGCTGGTAACAAAATATTTTTGTTACCAGCGACATCATCCACCTTCACAAACTTCATATTCGCCAACAAACTCCATATGTTCCTTCAAATTCCTACATTGCTATCACATTCGTCTGCTGGACCATGTTTTTCAATATTTTCTCCAAAGCCACTCATTCTGAAGCAGTTTATTATAATACTTGATGCGATGCAATACTTACCCAAGCAATAAGATTACGGATAGCACCCAAGACATTCCAGTTTGGCTGCAAATTGTTCCCTCCTATGTTGCAATCAAATACCTTATCAGGCAGTTTCTATATGCTCTCTTGAGGTTATAAATAATGCCTTGATTCAGTGGCTGCATAGCGCAGTGGTATTGTCACTATCCTCCCCGCACCGGGTGGAAAAGGCCCTGGTTCGAATCCCGTCGATGGTGCGAGGAACTTTAATGGGCTTTTTCACTCCGTGACTGAGTAGGTCTCTGGTTTTTTTGTCCAGCAAAACGCAAATCAACCATAGAACATGCGTAATTTGCAGACATAATACGCACGGACCACATATAATATGCATGGACTATAGAACACATGCAGTTTATGGACATAATATGCACGGCAGATGAATTTAATTATTTAAGATGGATTTTAGGCCACCTGCAGATGAATAATGAAATTCATCTGCAGGTGGCCTAAAAATAATAGTTGTATTGGGAGGCAAAAATAACAGCCATATATTTGTCAACTTAAGTGTCTTGTCAGAATGTGCTGTACAACAATCTAGAATCACCAAAATGTTCCTTTTTTGTGAAGCCATTCTTTTTTGTCACTTGATAACGCAGACTGAAAAATTTTTCACTGTAAGCCAAGCACTTCTGTTGGCCTCATAATCACAGGGAAGTTAATTAACTTATTTAAAATATCTTGCCTCAGAAAACTTACCAATCACAAGTAGTACTGCCATCTGAATTGCAGCATAACAGAACAGCAAGTCTTTGTTTACTTAATTTTACACCATGCCATGACTCCTCGAACAGCAAATTATAAAATAAACCTGTCTTGTCAAGATTAAAAATATCCTTTGCCTCATATTTTTCAAGAATGGACCATACAGAACACGACTAGTCTGTAGCCATTTCTTTGTCGACGAATCCAGACTCTCCGCAAATATTTCTTGAAACCAAGTTGTTCTTTTCTTTGAATCTTTGGAGACAGCCACTGGTGCATTTGAAGCTGGTAATTCCGTGTTCCTGAGCCAGATAATTGCCTCTCATTGCAAATTAGATGCAAGCATCTCTTGGTACGACTTGAAATGTTTTGTTTCAAGCTCTTCATGTTTTGCACCATAAATTCGTTTCCTCTTTTTTTATCGCTGCTCCGGTGTCACTTACTTCTTCTGAACTGTCATGTGTTTGGTTTGGCTTAACACAAGGGCAACTGAGGCCAAATTGTGTCTGCTCATAGTTTGCTTATTGGCAACATATTGATAGAGATATTAATGTATATATTAATATATTTTAGATACAATAAAAGTTCTATATTTACTTTATTCCTATGAAGTGAGATAAATTATGTTCAACATGGAAATTATGTGAGATGTTCAACATGGAAAATTATTGAAAAGTGATCGGATGGTTGAATGTAAGGGACAATCAACCTGAAAATGATGGAACGTTCAATGCTGATCCTGTCTGTGACAGAATGAGCATTGAAGTGGGTTTTCTCCCAATAACAGATAGAGATGAGTATGATCAATGTGTCCAATTCTGAGTCTTGCCAATACCACTTCATCTCATCTGTTTCGTTGGAAGTCAGAGCGTCATGGCTTTATCTGCTAAAGTTTATTCTTGGTGTTACTTTTCCAGATCTGTGACCATTTATTGTAGCATGCTTTGCGTATGACAGGCTTTTAGTCAGTGTAAGGAATCTGGATGTTGTGAGACAGCGGGTTGAGGATGTTTAGCAGCAAAGTCAGCACTTCCATTTCCCAGAATGCCAAAATGGCCAGAGATCCAGTAAAAAACTGATTGACACGCTACTGGCAAATAGCTGTTTCAAGATAGGATGAAAATATAAATTCTTTCTTATAGGTGAGATGGACAGCTCCATAATCTTACTAAGTGCTAACTTAATGCCATATAATTCAACTGTGAAGACACTACAAGCTAGCAGTAGTGTGACTGAAATTGTACATAACGGAATAACTGCCGCAACACCTATCATACTGTCAGTTTTGGAACCATCTGTTTAAATTTTACAGGCATAGCATAGTTCATAGTAGCATGAGTCTAGTGGAACTGTCAGATATTGCAGGAAGGTATATTTTCCTCCACTGGAGAAAATGTATATCTTGAGAGGCAGACACATACACCGATAAGCCAAAACATGACTACCTGCCTAATATGTTAGTCCTCCACGTGCAGCCAAAACAGCTCGTACCCAGCGAGGCATGGACACTACTACAAGACACGTAATCAGCAAATCCTTGAACTCCTATAAGGCCCATGGTTGAGACGCTGCAGATTGGAGATGCTTGATGGGATTAATGTCTGGGGAATTTGGAGGCCAGGGTATTGCCTGGGCCTCCAAATGATGTTCCACAAACATGAGGAAGACGTTCCACAAGCCAGTCTCGAATTATTTGGGCAGTGTGGCATGGCACATTATCCTGCTGAAAGACGGCACCACCAGGGGGAGGGGTAGACCGTTGCCATGAAAGGGTGTGCCTGGTCAGTAATGATGTTTAGGTAGGTGGTAGATGTCAGAATGCTCAGCACATGGATTACTGGACCCAGGGTATCCCAGCAGAACATTGCCCAAAGCTTGACACCACTGCCAACGGCTTGTTTCATCCCATGGTGCATCCAAGAGCCATCGCTTCCCCAGGTAAACAACGCGCACGTACCCGGCCGTCAACATGGCGCAAGAGGAAGCGTAATTCATCGACTCAAACAGCCTAATTACTCAAGGTCCAGGTTCGATGCTTGCATGCGATGTAGGCACTGTTGCCAGTGAACCGCAGTTAGCATGAACACTCAGACCGACCTGTGGCTATGCAGCTCCAATTTCAGCTAGGTTAGATGTACTGTGTGTTCTGACACAATTCTCGTCACCAGCATTCCAATTACCGACGAGTTGCACCGCAATCGCCCTTCTGTTGCCACCTTACATCCGGAAGCCTTCACTCACCTCAAGCATCGATGAGCCGTGATCGTCCAACACCTAACCGGCTGTTCGTGGGTTTCCCCTCCTCGGACCACTTTTGGTAGGTACTAACCACGGCTGACCATGGGCACTCCACCAGCCGTGCCGTTTCGGATATGCTCTGGCCATTACAATTTGGCCTTTGTCAAACTCACTTTGTCAAAGTCTGCTCCCTCTCCCATCTGAAGACCAAGACGAACACTGATTAATGGAGCTCAGTATCAGTTGTTTTTTATACCATGTCCCGACTCGTTCACGAGGCGCAGTTCACCTGCAGTTGCTTCGATTTGCATAACGACTCGCTGGTCATGTTTTGGCTCATTGGTGAAACAGGTGCAGAAAAGACTTTGAATTGTCATAACTATTGCTACTGACCTTAATCCCATAGGGCGCGAGGGAATTTATGTAAACAACTTAGAAAAACTGATTTTATTCTTTTGTTAATTTAACAACTCATCCTTCAAGCGATGGTTTTCAGAGTGCATTCATGTTTTAGCTACCATAAACTGGTTTTGTTTACACAAAAGTAAATTCTAACGAGTCAGTGCCATCCTTCAGAAGGTAGGGAACCAGGTGGCCAGAGGCACTAATCGGATTACTTTGCCAAGGTTTGTATTAATTAAACATACAAAATAACAATGTGTATTTCTCACAGGGTGAAAATGAACTTTGTAATACATATTAACCGAATTTTGTAATAAACGAATATATTTATATAGAAAAGCCTATTCTTTTGCTGGGTAATGGTATGTGTTTCATATAAACGAGTACTTTTTATAAACCGGGTTTGTATTAACGAGATTTTAATCTCTCTAAAATACACAAACACAAAACATTGATTATAAACTAAAACGTCATAAAAAAGCTCATGTTAAGTGTTTTAGCGTTTATATTAGGGTTACCATCCGTCCTCTTTTAACCGGATTTTTTGTCTAAAATTTTTGTCCGGGTGGATTTTTATAAATTTGTCAAAATGTCCGGATTTTTATATTATACGTCATTTTTTTATGCAAGCTCGACGAAACTACGAGTCACGTTATACAGAATTCTTTTTCGGAATAGGAGACGATTCTTATGAGAATCGTCTCCTATGCCGAAAGTGTATGGAATACACTTATGAGTGTATTCCATACACACATACAACGAATTGAAAGGGAAAGTAACTCAGCTGCAGAAGTGCTAGATGTCTTAGTCTCAGTGAAAGAAATTATCTCGAAACGGATGGATCGCAACTTCATGCCATTAAGAGTAAAGGAAATGCTGTACAAAAAACATGATGGACTTGTACTTGAATGTGAAAATTTTTCTGGTGATACAAAAAATCTGTATAGAAATTGCATGGAATATTTAGATAAGTGGCTTCACCATGTGGAATCCATTTCCTGTTTTATCCACATAAAACAGGAAAATGGATGCAGTACCAAGCTAGAACGATGTAGAATATTCTATTTCCTCCTTGATTGACAGAGGGGTAACAATTGATGATGTTAAGTGTTTTGACCAATTTAACAATTTGAAGAAATATTTTGAGGGTCAAATGAATAATAAAGACTTTAAAAACATGCTTATACATGAAAAGTGGGCTAAATATTTTAGTTATTCAAAAAATATTTAATTCCATTCAGAATTGTTAAATTGCCCAGTTTTTCTTTGCAATTCCTCCTCACAATGCAAATGTAGAGAGAGTATTCTCTCTAATGCAAAGTCAGTGGACGAAAGAATGGAAGAGCTTAAATGTAAATTCTGTAAAAGGTATTTTGTTTTTGCAGTACAATTTCAAACATATATCATGCGTTGATTTTTACACATATTTGAGAGGCAATCCAGAGCTATTGAAAGAAATAATTTCTCAAAACAAATATGAATGTACTAATCCTAAACATCAGTAAATGTGGTTTACATTGTCTTTATTTTATTATTTGCATATGCTTGTCCTCTTTTTTAATCCAAGATGAATTTTTTGTCCTCTTTTTGTGAGTGCAGAAGATGGTAACCCTAGTTTATATAGCTAAATAGGACAATTATAATGCTTTGTGCGGAAATTTGCCATTGGCCAGCGGGTGGTTGGTTGGTGGAACCGACTTCCATCACTTGTTGTTGAAGTTGATAGCCTAAACAAATTTAAAGCTCAACTGGACAGGTATTTCGAACGAACGGAGGGGTGAAATGGGAGAGAGTTTTTTTTTTTTTTTTTTTTTTTTTTTGGCTGATGCTGAATAAGCTTGCTTTCTTGCATCATATGCCTCTACTAATGCTAATGCTAATGGTAATAATTATAAAGCATTCACACAGGTGTAATAAGACTCAGAAATCATATACATGAATATAATTTAATTGACAAAAGTGGCCTGTAGAACAGAAAAAAAGCAACCCACGCTACAATTACAACCATTTCACACCCTAAGATAACCATGGAGCAGCTGTAAGGACTGACAGACATTTGATTAATAACGTAATAATTTAAATTAAAAATGAGTTTAGGCAATTAACATAAGTATACCTTACAAGATTATCATTAGTGAAAGAAAAAGATAATTTAAAATATGGTTGAAGAGAAAGATTGTAATGAATTAGTTATTTTTGGGTCAGTGATTCATTTGAATTAGGTTTACTGTGTGGGAAAGAAGTGCTTCATTGTGAATTGATAAACAAGTTAATAAAGAAGATAACGTTTAATTAAAATTGCTTAGTCAAATGCTGTCTGCTTTAAAGAGGGAGCGAAAATAAAAAGACAGTTCTAATTCAGATTTTATAATAATATAACACCACGGGATATTAAAATGATAACACTGGCCAGCAAAAAAAAAAAAAAAAAAAATATTCACTCCCTGTTAAAATTCAGGGTGATTCTTGTAGATGTGACTTCAGAATTCAAATATGGCAACCATATTCCTGTACCAATTTTAAGGGAGAAAAACAAAAAAGTTTCTATAAAAAAATTTCATTTCATAAGTTTTACGAAAATGTTATATACAGTACTAAATATTGAACAATGGGTCTATTAACTTCATTCTGTTTGAAAGAACAAAACACTTATTTTGTTGTGTTTTGATTTTTATAATCATCCATTGGGGTCTCCCGTATAAGATTCCAACATATTTGGACTCCATTTTCCCTGGTATCTATTTTTCCATTTGAGAAATATCTTGGTGAACCCTTTCGGAGACCGATAACACAGTGAAACGTTTCACCAAGATTCCACAGATAAAACCCGTGATTCTAGTAATTGGGAATGGTTTTGGAGAGGTCCAAATCTCTCATCAAATCGTTCAATTCTGTCTGAGTGATTAGATGCAGCTTTGCAGTGTCAAGAGTTAAAGTCTGGATCTGTACTCATTCTGGGTTCTGCATCTTCTGGAGACTCCTTTTACAATCCTGAATCAGAGTCAAGTCCATAAGTTTCTGGTGGCTTGAGCATTGACATTGTATTATCGTAAGGAACCGATCTTATAGAAAAAGGTATATTGGGATGCTCTATTTTATGCTTGAATTTCCCAGAAAAACTAGAAATATTGGTCATGCAAAAGTAACAATCGTTTGTGTGGTCTCGAGATTCCGGCCATATCACCAGAACAGCAAAAGGCATCGATTTATGACTTACAATTACAGTTGCAATTACCTCTAAGCCAGCCTGTTAATATCCTTGAATATGAACTACAGGAAATCTTTGGAGCCTATAGTTTATCTTGATTTCCGACCTTACATCCAATAAAAGGGTTCATAGGCTTTTCTCACAAGTTGCAGCTGGGTCTTCCGCTGCGATTTTAATACTTCAACGCAAATGTAGCAAAAGCCGTCGAGCTTATTTCGGCAAGAACGCGACGTACAATATTTCATTTACGGTTGAGGTTACCCGCACATGAGAACACAATTAAGAAACTAGGTTTTTATTTCTAAAACACAATTCACACTTATGCACCTAACACTTGTTCACTACTCGCTCTCTGAAACATACACTTTTTGAAATACGAAAATTCTTGCTGGGTACTAAACAAGATATTGAAGTTTTCGGTTTTGCTAACAATTTGCAGTAGCATCAGTACAACACGTGCAATTACAAGCATGGAACTTGCTATGAAGAACTTCAGCGGTTTTAAAGCACAGTTAGATAATGCTGATGAGAAGAGGTTAGACTTTCTTATGGGACAAATTCAGATGATACAATCACCAAAAAAAATTTTTAAATTTTCCTCTAATACTTACCTTTTTACTTTTAAAATGTACTTGTCATGAACCTCAACATATAAAGCAAAATTAGAGAAACAAAATTTCTTACACTTCCTCATCAAGGAATATTGCAAAATAAAACAAATCAAATCCAATTGTCACAGGTGATAATGAAAAAATTCTCTCTCTCAATTGATGGAGCTTATTTATATGATACTTTAAGATTTCAAACTGGTGGGTTAATTGGTGCTAGTGTCAATAGCAATGAACCAGCCAAGACATGAATTCTTCATATTCTCCATATTTTCCAAATATAAAGATGTTTTGGTGTAGCCCCTGTATCATGCTTCACTTCAGACCAATTATATTTCCATACTGTTAAATTGTTAAAAAAAAAATGAGTTAATTGGGACAGCACCTGATAGGGGTCGTTAAGACAACAATGCAATTAATAGCTCATTGCAGTTTAAGTCGGTATGATAATGAAACTGCACTGTACTTATTGTTGATCCAATGCATATTTAAATATGCATGAAATAACTAGATTAACCTTAAACAAGGTAAATGTTTTAGTAAATGTTCCTGATTTCCATGACTGAAATAATGTGAAATAATATTTAATTGCTTTAAACCACAACACATTCGGTTGGGTAAGTTTCAAACTGATCGTTTAGAAAAACTATTTGAATGCTTCAGCGATCTGGAGAAAATTATATATCACTGCAAAAGTTACTAGAAGCTGAATAAAATAAGTACAATACTGCATAAAAAAAAAAATTTCCCATCAAAGACAAATTTTAAAATTGAAAATTTATCTCTGCCATCTGAAACGAATAATGCGTAGGTCAAAGAGACAGAAATATATGAAATCAGACTATTAGACGTTGCAGTTGATTTAGATTTACTCCACCTGTAGCGGGTCTTATTGTATATATATCTGGTTACACTTCTCATAATATTAAACAAAAAAAAAAAAAAAATGCTTTACTTGTACCACTAAACTGATTTGATATGTTGGGTAGTGATTACTCAAGAATTGTTAAGAAATTAATTTTCTTTCAAATTATCATTTCTCAGTATTTACCCCCCCCCCCCTTTTTTTTTTTTTTAAATTCCAGTTTCGAAAAAACCCTCTAGCTTCTTTTCCCGGACCACCGGACAAAGTTCAGTTTGGCCGACAACCGAGAGCAGTCAGTTCCAGTTGCTGTTTTGTTTTCTAAAGATACATGCGGTACGCAACGGCACAGGCGGCCTCACGGTGTCACTGTCCCTGGTCATAAAAGTTGTCTATAGAGAAATCCGCAGGCGTTTCTGTCATTTCTAATTGTCGCCTATTAGCCCTCTCTTCTGTTTATCCCAGCCTTTCATAGTACTGAGGCAAGGAAGAACAAGTGGATATGTCGTTTCTTTCAGCTTATGTGCCCACCCAAGGTTTTCAGCATATCGGCAGCGGCTTCTCTTTGAGTTTCCTTTTAGCATTTCTAAGTCGTAATTGCCACCCTTTAGGACGCTTTGAAGCGGCGAACACGTTCCCACACAACTACGGAGGCCGATTGAAGATTAGTGGTAACACTGTTGTGAAATGAACACAATTTATCCGCTATCACTGAGTCTTTGCAGTCCTTCAATTAAATATTCTGCCTAATTACAAACCTGTTACCACGCTTCTTGAGGAAACTTGATGCCATCAGCAGCGTTCCTCTTCTGTATATGGGCAATCACCCGCCCTGCACCCACAGTGCATTTCGTCCAAGTGCAACTTGGATTTTGAAGAAACAACGTTGCTCGAACTTTGCTAGGGCAGTGTCACGTTACACTACTTAGTACGAGTGCGAACACAATGCTTATCGTAGAAATACGAAAGTAAGCGTAAAGAATTTAACAAAACTGTCTCATGACAAAAAAATTTCAATTGAATTCCGCGGTACAACACTGTACAGCTACGTTGCTGCCACTAATTACAATGGTCAACACGTAAAATGTTACGAAAATGAAAATACCCAATCTTTACTAATTTCGTGCTGCTGAACACAAAAATCACGATTGACTCTTGTTTTCGATTGCAGTTGGAGTCTCATATTAGCGAGTTACTCTACGTTATAAACTATGGCTCTCAGAAAAACACATGGCAACACCACAGTTTTAGTACCACTATGCTCTTATTAGGTGATAAATTGTTGTAGCCTCAATCTCTGTTGCAGTAATCCTCAAATACAGTTGGTTTTTGGGTCATTTCTTCTCAGTTAACGGTTGTTCCCTGTAATATTCCTGTTTTTTTTGCACAGTATTTGTGTTTTGTGTAAAATTAATATGCCCTGTAATTGTGTTAATAGTACGGATGACTTCTGTTACGTTATGTGGAGAAGTCACATTAGCTTCAAGAATGCGTCCCTTAACTCGAGCCATAAAAAAAGGTATTTCTTGTACTTTGGTTGTAAAGTGGGCGACCAGAACCAGATCTGGGCTCCACACTTTTGCTACACTACCTTTTCTTCAAAACTCAACGCGTGGGTGAATCGAAAGGGATTTTTTATGCCTTTCGCAATGCCCATGATATAGAGGCAGGCAACAAATCACGTCACACACTATTACTTCTGTATGGTGCCTCCAATTAGAAAATGGATGACAATGAAGGAAAAGTAGACAGCGACATATCCAGATATACCATCTGTAATTCATCTGTGCCTCATGGTGAACGGTCGGTTGGATCAGGAATACTACCTATTTCTGAACAACCCGACCGTTTTTCTGTGCACCGATGAGGATGAAAACACTAATGAACATCAACTTCATATACATGAAGTACAGCAGCCGTCTACATCAAGGGGTCCACCATTTTGTCCAAACCTTTACCTTTCTGAACCACAGAAATTGAGCTTAATGGCCTCATCAGGGATCTCGAACTGCCGAAGAATAAGGCAGAGCTTTTGGCCTAGAGGCTACAACAGTGGAAACTTCTAGATCATTCTGTGAAAGTGACATTTCTTACTCAAAATAAAGATATGATAAATTCTATCAAACAAGGTGAACTTACTGTTTGTAAGGATGTTGATGATCTAATGGCAGCAATGAACATAAGGCACGTTCGCGAAGAACGGTAACTATAGACGCATCGAAGTTTAACCTTAAGGCTGTGTTATTACACAATGGAAATATGCTGCCTTCAATACCTTTTATGCCGTCCACAAAATAGAAACATCCATCAACATGGAAAACATTCTTTTAGATGTACACCATCAGAAATATGAGTGGCGCTATGTGGTGATTTATGAGTAATCGCCATTTTGTTAGGGCTATGCTAAGTATTATTGCTTTCTCTGCGAGTGGGACAGTCGTTCGAAGGATATGCATTAGCAGAAGAGTAGTTGGCCTCAACGAAAATCATTAACATCTGGAATGAAGAACGTACCATTTTAGCCTCTGGTAGATCCAAATAAAGTTTTGCTTCCACCACTCCAACTCAAACTGAAGGCAATGAAAAATTTCGCCAAGTTTTGAAAGTGAATGGTCTTGTAATCATTTCTTGCAAGAGAAATTCCCAAAACAATACAAAGAAGATTAGTGCAGACGTTTTCATTGGTCTACAAATAAGGCAATTTTACAAAGACGGACAGTTCAAATGTACCGTTAGTGATAGCGAGAAATCAACTTGGAAAGCTTTTAGAAAGTTTTTCACTGGTTTTCTACGAAATATTAATAGTAATAGAGGCATATGATGCAAGAAAGCAAGCGGATGAGCTTATGTAGCGCCAGCCCAAAAAAAAAAAAAAAAAAAAATGCACACAACATTTCCCTCTAAACGTTTCTCCAGTTGTTCTTTGAATTTATTTAAGCTATTAACTTCCAAAACGACAAATGTAGTTTCTTCCAACAATTAACTACCCGCTCGCTAAAGGTAAATTTCCGCACATCTATTCTACAACTGTCTTTCCTCAAATTGAATTTATGCTCCCTCAGGATCGTAACCTCAGCAAGTGGAAGAATCAAATCAGAATTCAGCGTGCTCAACCCATACAAGGCATTATACACCTCAATCAGATCATCAACCATGAGCCTAGTCTCCAGCCGCTGCAATTTGCAGAACTTATGCCTTTCTTCGTAAGACCAAGTGACCAATATTCGGTCCCCCACCAATCTTGTTGCGCTTCTCTGTACATCCTCAAGCAACTCTATATCCTTGATAAAATGAGGCCTCAAGACATGTATGCAGTACTCAAGGCGTGGCCTGACCATTGCCTTCTACAAAGCGATAATCACCTCCTTTTCCCTGCTAGCAAAATTCCTGTATATCAAAACCCCATGACTTGTTCTTGCAGGCTGTCTGCATTGCTCAGAAAACTTGAGAGCCTTGTCTCAGAAAAGATGAGAGCCTTGTCGATCAATTCGGCCCTGGAAAGACTGTGCAAGGCTCAAGGGGTAGAATATTTTTCAGCCTGGTCTGTACTTAGAAAATTTGTATTAACAGAAAGGACTGCTTATACAGGGATGGGATACACTTAAATAGAAAGGGAGCAAGAATATTTGCTGATGCTATCGAGGCAGTGTTAGGTGGGTCGGAAAACTGCCATCTTGGGGGGATACAAAGACTAATAGATTAACAGTAGCCACTGGCAGAGGCGAAAGTGATTCTTGCACTGCTTCTATTGGAATGAGAAGAAGCCTGGAAAATAAGATGCAGGATATTTCAGAGACTGCTGGGAGTCATTGCGGTACAAGTAAACAGATGGGTTGCGTTAGCGAAGCTAAGAAAAGAACATGTGCATGTATACTTGTGTGTACATCAATGCAAGAAGTTTGGTAAATAAATTTGATGAATTTAAGGTATTGCTCAAAGCATCAAAGGTGGATATTATTGGGATATCAGAGACGTGGTGTCACACAGATATAAGGAATGCAGAACTGGAATTTGGGGAGTACAACGTCTACAGAATAGGAAAGGAGGGGTTATGCTATTAGTTAAGAAACACATAAAATCCAAGGAAGTGAAGCCAGTCGACATCGCTGGACAGTGCAGTGTCGATTCAGTTTGGTGTGACATAAGCATTGGGAGATCAAAATCGAGAGTAGGAGTGTGCTATGGGCCTAATGATTCTGATGAGTATAATAAGAAACTGTACTGGGAAATAGAGTGGGCCAATAAATCAGAGAGTCTTATAATGGGGGATTTTAATTTCCCAGATATTGACTGGAATTTGTGGGTTGGTCACTCACACACTAGCAAGGCTTTTGTAGATTTCTTGGATGAATGTTTTCTACATCAGCATGTTAGTGAGTCAACTAGAGGGAGTAATACTCTAGATCTGATTATCAGTTGTGATTCTTCATGCATTAAGAATCTGCAGATAAAGGAACCACTAGGTGACAGTGATCACAGTGTGCAGAAGTGGGATTTACTCAAAAAGGTAACTACAATCAGTGGTAAAGGGAAGGGTTTTTATTTTCGTAAAGGTGATTATGGTGGTCTGAGATAGTATTTAAATTCTATACGGTGGGACCAATTGTTGATGTTACCTACAGCAAATTCAAAATGGGAAGCATTCAAAGAATTAATCTTAGAAGCTACTAGGCTTTACATACCAACTAAAAAATAATGTTGAACGTTTAGGCCTAAATGGATGTCAGATGAACTAATTAGACCTATGGCAGAGAAGAAAAATGCATGGGATACATACAAATTAACACGTGACATAAAAGCCTATGATAGATATAAGTTGATCTGTAACCAAGTTACAAAGAAGGTTGGCGCCTCCGTAGCCAGGTGGGCAGGAGCAGCAGTGCGTAGCACACGCTTCTTGATTAGACCAGGGTTCGAGCCCCTGACCACCAAATACGGAGGATACGGAAGGGTCAGGGAATGACCACCGCATATCATGGAACAATATGGCCTTAGTTTCTAATGCTCCTAAAAACCAAATAACAAACAAACAAAGGAGGTTAGTCAGGCAAGGCAGATTACGAGAAATCTTTGGCAAGGGATGCAAAGAAAAACAGCAAAGAGTTCTTTACTTACACTCTAGAAGGAAGGGGATGAATCATATTGGTCCACTTGCTATCGATGGTTCAACTGTTGATGATCCTGCTCAGGTAGCTAACAAACTAAATGAATATTTTGCATCGACATTCACACATGAGGTGTTATTCATCGAGGGAAATGCCAGAGGTGTATTCAACTCTGGCCGTAAGCTAGATAATCTTGTAATAACTGAGAGTAAAGTGGAGGGGAAATTGTTGAAGATAAACACAAGAAAGGCACCTGGGATGGATGAGATCTATCCAGTTATATTATAGGAGGCAGCAAAGGAAGTAAGCAAAACCATAGCCATAATTATGAGAGCTTCCTTGGACTCAGGGGAGGTACCCATTGACTGGAGAAGTGCAAATGTGACCCCAATTCACAAAGGAGGATTACAAGCTGACACAAGTAATTATAGACCTGTGAGTTTAACTTCTGTTCCAGGAAAATTAATGGAGGCCCTGGTTAAAGAAACACTGCAGGATCATCTAGACAAGACTTCAGTTATAGCTCGGACACAGCATGGTTTTGTTAAGGGGAAGTCTTGCCTGACCAATTTGATTGGATATTATGATGCAGTCACAGTTATAGCTCGGACACAGCAGGGTTTTGATAAGGGGAAGTGTTGCCTGACCAATTTGATTGGATACTATGATGCAGTCACAAAAGAACTGGATGCAGAGAATAACTTTGATATTATATAATTGGATCTAAGAAAGGCTTTTGATACTGTTGTACATGAAAGACTGCTGCACCAATTGGCGCAGTGTGGCATTGGAGGCAAAATGCTGCTATGGATAAAGTTGTGGTTGAGGGGGAGAAGACAGAGAGTGATAATCAATGGACACTGCTCATCGTGGACGAATGTTATTAGTGGAGTTCCTCACGGTTCAGGTTTGGGTCCATTATTGTTTCCTACATTTATAAATAATATTGATGATGGTATATCAAGCTTAGTGTCCAAGTTTGCAGACGATACAAAATTTGGCAGTGTTGAAGCTATGCTGCTGCAACAGGATCTGGAAAGGTTGAGCAGATGGGCTTCGAGGTGTCAAATGAAGTTTAACATTGACTAATGTAAAATACTACATATAGGAAACAGCAACCCCAGAGCAACGTATTAACTCTGTGGTACAACACTGACAGTGGTAGAGAATGAAAAGGACCTGGGGGTAATTGTGCAGGCAGATATGAAGTTCTCTGAGCAGTGCAGACGGGCTGCAAGAGTGGCTCATGGTGTCTTATCAATGATATACCGGAAATTTTCTAGCACGGATAAGGAGGTGATTGTCCCCTTATATAAGGCAATGGTCAGGCCACACCTTGAGTACTGTATACAGGTCTGGAGACCTCATTTCCAGTAGGATATAGAGCTGCTGGAAAGAGTACAGAGAATGGCAACAAGGTTAGTGAATTGAACAAAGGGTTGCTCTTACGAAGAAAGGCTTAAGTTTTGCAAATAACAGTGCCTGGAGACTAGGCACCGGCGAGGTGATCTGATAGAGGTGTATAAAGCCTTGAATGGTTTGAGCATGCTCAATGCTGATGGGATTCTGCCACTTGCTCTTGCTCAGAATAATCACCTCAGAGGGCATAAATTCAAATTGAGGAAAGACAGATGTAGGATAGATATGCGGAAATTTACCTTTAGCCCGCGGGTAGTTGGTTGGTGGAACAGACTTCCATCCCTTGTTGTTGAAGTTGATAGCCTATATAAATTTAAGGCTCAGCTGGATAGGTATTTCGAACGAACAGAGGGATGAATTGGAAGTTTTTATTTATTTATTTATTTTTATTTTTTCTGGCTGTTGCTGCATAAGCCTGCTTTCTTGCATCATATGCCTCTACTAATGTTAATGGTAAAAACTTCATATCTGACTGCACAATCACTCCCAAAGTCTTTTTCATTTTCAACAGCGAACTGTTTAGTACCACAAAGTTGATCCGTTCCTCTGAGGTTACGTTTACCCATATGCAGTACGTTGCATTTATAAAGGTTAAACTTCAGTTGCCACTTCTCAGCCCATCTGCCCAAATTATCTAGATCCTGTTCCAGTAGCACACTGCCATTACTGTTATTAACAGTCCTGCCAACCTTTTTATCACCTGCAAACTTCAACACTAAGCCTGATATACCTTCATCAATACCGTCGATAAATAAACAAAACAGTGGGCCCTACACCGAACCCTCTGGAACTCCACTTATAACATTAGTCCACGAAGAGCAGCGTCCATCGATTACCACTCTCTGTCTTTTCCCACTCAACCACCCTTTTTTCCATTGTAGCAACTTACCATTAATACCACACTGCTCCAATTTGTACAGTAATCTTCCATGCGCAACAATGTCAAAAGCCTTCCTGAAACCCCAGTATTTGATTTCAAAATTACTTTTTGCATCTAGTTCCTTTGTAACCACATCATACTATCCAATCAAATTTGTTAGACAAGAATTTTCCCTTAACAAACCCATATTCTTTTGATTTATTGTTGCAGTCTTGTTTAGATGATCCTGCAATGCACCTTTAACCAGTGACTCCATTATTTTACCAGGAACAGAAGTTAAACTAACTGGTCTGCAATTACTTGTGGCACCTTTTGATCCCCCTTTTTGAATTGGGGATACATTTGCACATCTCCAGTCCATGGGGACCTCCCCTGAGTCCAAGGATGCTATCATAATTATGGCTAAGGGTTTGCTTAGTTCTTTTTCCGCCTCCTTTAAATATAACTGGATAGATCCCATCCACCCCAGGTGCCTTTCTTATGTTTAACTTCAGCAATTTCTCCTCCACTTTGCTCTCAGTTATTAGAAAATTATTAAGCACCCTGTGATAGTTTCATAAACTTCTAGCATTTTCCTGCCTTCATAAATCCCCATGTGTGAATGTAGATGTAAAATACTCATTCAGTTTGTCAGCTATCTGAGCAAAATCATCAACAGTCAAACCATCGATATCAAGTGAATCAATCTGATAATTCTCATTCCTTTTAGAGTTAATATAAGTAAAGTTCTTGCTGTTTTTCTTACCATCTATTGCCAAAGATTTCTCGTAATCTGCCTAACCTCTTTGTGACTTGATTACAGACTAGCTTGTATCTCTCATAGGCTTCTGTGTCACCTGATAATTTACATGCATCCCATGCATTTTACTTCACCTCCACTAGTCTCATTAATTCATCAGACATCCATCCATTTAGTTCTAAATCTTGAACAATATTTCTTAATCAGTATGAAAAGCCTAGTAGCTTCTATGATTAATTCCTTGAATGCTTTCCACTCAGAATTTCCTGTTTTTGCATCATCAATTGGTCCCACTGTACAGAATTGAAAACTGTCTTAGACCACTGTAGTCACCTTTACGGAGCAAAAGCCCGTTCCTTTACACCTGATGGTAATTTAAACTCTAAATAAATCGCACATGAATACACTGTAATCACAGCCACCTATTGGTTCCTTTATCTGCAAATTCTTAATACACTAATGATCACTGCTGATAACCATATCAAGAGTATTACGCTCTCTGGTTGCCTCTCGAACATGCTGCTGCAGAAAACAATCATCCAATAAATCCACAAAAGTCTTGATAGTTTGCAAGTTTCCAACCCACAAAGTGCAGTCAATATCTGGAAAGTTAAAATTCCCCATTGTAAGATATTGTGATTTACTGGCCCACTCTATTTCCCTGTAAAATTGTTCGTTGTACTCACTAGAGTCATTAGGCCTAAAAAACACTCCTACTGTCCTTTTCCCTTTCCCAGTGCTCATTTCACACGAAACTGGCTCAGCATTGTGCTGTTCACCAATGTCAACTGGATGCACTTCCTTTGAGTTTATGTTTATCTTAATTAATAGCATTAGCATTAGTAGAGGCATTTGATGCAAGAAAGCAAGCTTATGCAGCATCAGCCAAAAAAAAAAGATAAATAAATAAATAAAAAATAACCACCTCCACTTCACCCCTCTGTTCGTTCGAAATACCTGTCCAGCTGAGCCTTAAACTTATTCAGGCTCTCAACCTCCACGACAAGGGATGGAAGTCTGTTCCACCAACCAACCACCCGCTGGCTAAAGGCAAATTTCCTCAAGTCTATCCTACATCTGTCTTTCCTCAATTTGAATTTATGCCCTCTCAGGTGATTATTCTGAGCAAGAGGAAGAATCCCATCAGCATTGAGCATGCTCAAACCATTCAAGGCTTTATACACCTCACGGGTGCCTAGTCTCCAGACACTGTAATTTACAAAACTTAAGCCTTTCTTCGTAAGAGCACCCCTTTGTCCCATTCACTAATCTTGTTGCCCTTCTCTGTACTCGTTCCAGCAGCTCTACATCCTTCTTGAAATGAAGCCTCCAGACCTGTATACAGTACTCTAGGTGTGGCCTGACCATTGCCTTATACAAGGGAATAATCACCTCCTTATCCCTGCTAGAAAAATTCCTATATATCATCGAGAATACACCATGAGCTACCCTTGCAGCCCGTCTGCACTGCTCAGAAAACTTCATATCTGCCTGCACAGCCACCCCCAGGTCACTTTCATTCTCTACCACTGCCAGTGTAGTACCACAGAGTTGATACGTTGCTCTGGGATTGCTGTTTCCCATATGTAGTACTTTACATTTGTCAATGTTAAACTTCATTTGACACCTCGAAGCCCATCTGCTCAGCCTTTCCAGATCCTGTTGCAGTAGCATAGTGTCAGTAGTGTCCTTGACAACCCTGCCAACCTTCGTATCGTCTGCAAACTTGGACATTAAGCTTGATATACCATCATCAATATCATTTATAAATACAGACCACAATAATGGACCCAATACTGAACCCTGAGGGACTCCACTAATAACATTAGTCCACGATGAGCAGTGTCCATTGATTACCACTCTCTGTCTTCTCCCCCTCAACCACCCCTTTATTCATAGCAGCAATTTGCCTCCAATGCCACACTGCTCCAATTTGTGCAGCAGTCTTCCATGTGCAACAGTATCAAAAGCCTTTCTAAGATCCAAGTATATAATATCAAAGTTATTCCCTGCATCCAGTTCCTTGTGACTGCATCACAGTATCCAATCAAACTGGTCAGGCAAGACTTCCCCTTAACAAAACCATGCTGTGTCTGAGCTATAACTGAAGTCTTGTCTAGATGATCCTGCAGTGCTTCTTTAACCAGTGCCTCCATTAATTTTCCGGGAACAGAAGTTAAACTAACTGGTCTGCAATTACTTCTGTCACCCTTTGATCCTCCTTTGTGAATTGGGGTCACATTTGCACATCTCCAGTCCATGGGTACTTCCCCTGAGTCCAAGGAAGCCTCATAATTATAGCTAAGGGTTTGCTTACTTCCTTTGCTGCCTTCTTTAATATAACTGGATAGGTCCCATCCACCCCCAGGTGCCTTTCTTGTATTTATATTCAACGATTTCTCCTCCACTTTACTCTCAGTTATTACAAGATTCTCTAGCTTACTGCCGAATTACTGACGAATACAGACAAGAGGCTAGAGATGCAGAGAGATTGAATATCCGGTTAAAGAATATCCGGTTTCGAAGCATATATAACATACTAATACCTCTCACCCTTAATTGCTTTCGTTCTGAACACATGAACATAAGTATAGCTTTTTCCACTTTCGAAGACTGTGTTCTACTTTCGACTAGTGTGTTCCACACAGTTCCTCTGTTCTAAAGTGCAGTCTGTGTGGTAGCACAGAGATTATAATCATCATCTACCCCACATCGAGTGGAAAAGGCCTGAGTTCGAATCCTGTCAATGATGCCAGGAATTTTTACGAGCCTTTTTTCACTCTGTGGCTGAGTTAGTCGGTGTCAGGCGCAGTTAGCAAAGTTATCCCCCCCCCCAGGAAACTTGGGTTTTTCTTTCAATGAAGCAATTAAATTGACCAGAGAACAAATACAATTTACGGTCATATTGCATATGGGCATATAAGTTACTTCTTGGGTGGCCCTAATATGGTAGCTTTTTTTGTTCTAAAGCGGAACTGAGTGAAAGTTGTAGACGCAGTTCGAATGCGGAACCTGCTGGAACTGTTCCAAAGTGGAACTATTCAAAGGTGGAACGTGCTATTTGAAAAACGTTCCAAAGTGCAACTATTCAAAGGTGGAACGTGCTATTTGAAAAACGTTCCAAAGTGGAATATACCGTTTGAACGTCAAAATATTTTTGTTCGAATGTGGAATTACACCATTCCAAACTAATCGAAAATGGAACTGTTCCAAGGTTTAAACTGTTTCGAAGTAGAAGTGTTTGAAAGTAGAACTGTGCAAAACATGCTGAATCTTTGTAACTTTTGTAAATATTGCTGCGTTTGATAGCTCTTTAACCGGTTATTCAATCTCTCTGCACCTCTAGCCTTCAGTTCCTTTGTTGATACAAGATTGCTTTGTGGGATGTTGTTAGCCCCACGGGGGGGTAGGATCGTTCAACCTGTGTGTGGCATGACTGCACTATGGGGGTTGGATCTTCTGCGAACTTTACTTTACAATGGAGAACGATCAACATAGGCCACCGACAGATCTTTATCGCGAAGCCTTGATCATTGTCCCTTCCAGCCTAAATAATTCAATTCTCATGCAGGTGCACTTCATGCAGTGCACCTGCATGAGAGTATATGTTGTTCACCTCCACACCATTCTGTCAGTACGATGCTTCCTGAACAACTACTACCCAGGAAATCGGATTGGTCCTATTCATAATGTTCCAGTGAAATGGACTGTCCAGTCACCCTGACAAGATAATAATCAGATCACACTGATTATTATCTATGTAGTTGTATCAAAGGCATGAAATATACCCCTCGATAGGAACTTGGGAAGTGTATTCAGGATACCATTGATGCCATTTGAAGTACACCCCACCTTCTTGATTATCTATACAACCCTCTCTTGCATGATGTACTGTACAAATGCATGCGTTGCTCTGATATAATATTTATTGTCATATTTAAGAAACAACACATGAATATTTATTATGAATAATACTCATCACAGAACGCGAGTGTTTGCTGAGACCTACATCATCGTTCTACAGACTAAATCAAGAAAACAATACCCTGTAAATTAATAAATATTTTATATTTTTAATAAATCCATACGTTCTAGGTTATTTATTAAATTCCAATATAGTTGCCATTTCTTATCCATTCTCTGATATCAGAAATGAAGTCACAAAAGTTCAACATCGTGTTTCTTAACAACTATCACAGTTTTTGAAAGAGCGGTTAAGAACGTTTTTCACTCCTTCTGTTATCAGGAACCCTGTGAAAAAATTATGACGTGATTCTTACCACCCTTTATAATTGCCATTTAAAGAAAGATTAACATTTTATTACGTAATGACGCTATTTGAACGCTGCAATCATTTCATCTACAACACTCGTGGGTAGCACAGTTGGTAGGATCCCAGTCCTGTCGATGGAGAGAAGAATTTTTATGGGCCTTTTTCAAAACGTGACTGAGTTAGTCGGTCTCAGGCGAGAGTAAAATAATAAATAAGTTGTCTGTTTATACTCCGGGACGACCAAATGATCAGAGGAGTTCACAAGATAGACAGAATACAAGAAACAGCACCGTATTCAGCAGTCACGGGCTTGAACCCCGGTCACTCAAGGCACGTGTACTTATGCACCCGCGCGCCTGACCACTAGGCTACGGCGGCCTTCAGTAGTATGGTCTTTTCTACTGGAAACTGTGGTTTTTCGTTCAGCAAACAGAAAATCGCCCTCAGAACTCATCCAATTTACAGACAATATACACGGGGCAACATGGCCTTAGTCACTAATGCTCCTAAAATCCTAATACAACAACAATTTCATCTACGTCTAAATTTTCGACTGCATTGGTCTTGATGCTATGCATTGCAAGGTTTGAAAGTCTGTGTTTTGTCATAGTTGTTCTCAAATAAATTTTATGATCTCTCTCTCTCTCTCTCTCTCTCTCTCTCTCTCTCTCTCTCTCTCTCTCTCTCTCACACACACACACACACACACACACACGGGTAAATATAAATATATTATATTCTTAATGCAGTCTTAATATTTAAAAATAGCAGCATTTCTTGGAGATTAGTTAAGAACGTAATACAATGCACTGTATCCGCTTGAAACAATATTATCCATCTGCAGATAAAATGCGCTAATTCTTTCAAACAATTTTCAGCATTTTTCTCATAAATTTCAACAAACTTAATTATTGAAACTGTTTTTCATCCCATTTAATTTATAATTTTTACTTCGTTCTATTAGACAAACACTCACTTCGAATAAATACTATATACACTGCTCGACAAAATTAACAGTACAAAATGTTTTTCATGAATATTTTTTGTGAACAGTGTCACCGAAGGCGAATATTTGATATATTAGGCATCCTGGCATGCAAATTCCTAGTATCCAATAGAAATCGATCTACCACCTTACAGAGCTGCACATTTTCCAAATTATTCATGCCTATAAAAACATGGGTTGCAACATCACTTGAATCTCTTTTTTTGGCTTGCTCAGTGGGATGCATACATACATATACAGTATTAACAACTTCATCCCATACATGCCTCCAGGGCCTAGGCCCAAATGCACTAATTCTCAAGGTCAAAAAGACCATGTTTACAGAGGTATTCATAATCAACATAATAATAATAATAATAAATATATATATATATATATATATATATTTATATTTATTTATTATTATTATTATTATGTTGATATTATTATGATTATTATAAATAAAATGAAAAAAATAACAATAATTCTTTCAAAAATTTCCAATTAAATCTTGGTAAAATTTCATATAATATGCCCCATAAAAACAGAGCCGGTATATTAGCCCGTCGGCACTAAATCACACGTTGTGCTATCGTTGTTATTTGGAGCATTAGCAACTAAGGCCATATTGCTCCGGGAATATGCAGTGGTCTTTCTCTGACCTTTTAGTATCCTCCGTATGTGGTGGTGACGGGCTTGAACCCCGGTCTAATCAAGAAGCGTGTGCTACGCACTGCTGCTGCTCCTTTCCCCCTGGCTATGGAGACGGCCCTATCCAGTGCCTTCGGCTGCTATTCCTATACCTTGTGACGAAATACCTCTACTATCACTTAACAACATGGCCCTCCTTTCAAACACATTATTAACAAAAGTTGAGAAACATTTATAGGACACTCGATTTGCAAACAAATCCAGCAAGGTATCCAAATCCAAATAAAATGTCTCCCGTTCAAGTATGCTGCGCAGATCTTCATAATAGGAACAATGGAGTAGGATATGAAGGCCAGTCTCCATCGCCGCACAGAAGTACAAGCCAGAAGGGACTAAACCAAACTGACTCAGCCTAAACATTAAGCCATGCCTGGTCAGCAGGAAACAAGCACTCAAGTTGAACTGCACCCAAGATATTAATTTCCAATTCACGGTTGTTACGGAAGGAATAAAAGTGTAGGTTTCCCTGCCTTTGTCAGAGTCATTTCATCTAATTTGCCAACTATTCATTAACTCATCATGTATCCTCCGGCTCTCGACCGCAAGCAGCCGCCCCTTAATTCCACCCCTGAATCAATGCCAGAAAATCGTTTAAAATACATTAGTAACTTTGTTCAGTTTTTTACCTTCTCTTTTGTTGTATTCATTCAGTGATTTGGTTTCAACTACATCCGTATATTCAATGTGCATAATTCATTTACAGTTTCAAAATGAAATAAATGAATTAAATACATAAAGATTTTAACACCTTTCTACGCGAAACAAATTCACGTAACTTTTGCTATCTTCTAGTTGAATACACTGTTTCGTTAATGCAAACCACTTTTCTTTTTATGGATGCCTGTAGCCCAGAGTCAGACAACCGTGGGTCCCTTTCGCTCTCTGAGCACATCGCAATTGCGTGTTTTCGTAATGGTTAATCCTCTCCTGGGTGGCATGACGTCACAGGCGTCGCGTTTAACGAAGAATTCCGCGAATGTGAGGGATTGAAGTTCTTTCCAGTGAATCAAAACCAAACCAAATTTGATATTAGGGTTCCCTATATATGATTACATCTACCCATATTTATTTTGTCTGTTAATTGCGTGTGTTCTCTGGTCGATTTGCCTGTTTTTGCTGGACGAAAAAAACCCCAGTTTCTGGGGGGGGGGGGACCTTGCTATTTATGCCTGAGACCGACTGACTCAGCCACGGAGTGAAAAAAGTTCACTAAAGTTCCTCGCGTCATCGACGAAATTCGAACCCGGGCCTTTTCCACCCGGTGTGGGAGGACGGTGACGATACCACTGTGCTACACGCGCAGACTTCCAGTGAACCGCCGAAACCTAATAAATTGCAACTTCGTTGTTGTTGTTCTTGTTGTTATAGATTTTAGATGCACCAGCGACTTAGGACAATTGCGCCGTATACATAATGTCTGTAAATTGCATGTGTTCTGTGGTCGATATGCCTGTTTCCTGGATGGAAAACTCAGTTTTCCGGGAGATAATTACAACCTCATTTACATATTAAACGAGATCCACATAAGCAGACTGTGGGGTTTTTTTTGGGTTTTTTTTTTTTTTTTTTTTTTTGAGGTGAATAACATGTATGCTGGGGGTACCCTACGGCGCTCAGGCTGTCACGAAAAACGTCTAACCGCTGTTATATCTACGAAACTAATCGACAATAGTATTTGCAATTTATACTTATTTTGTCAGGTATATAATGCCGTCGACGAATATGCAAGAAAAAATTAGAAATTTTGATGTTTAGTGTCATTTTTTTCGAAAAAACTAAAAAGTTCACATTTTGGTGAACTTTTTTGGTGAATTTGCCGTTGCGCCTTGGTTACTTTCACTCTCAATAACTTCTAAGCTATGATAGATAGACATAAACAGAGACAAAATTATTCAGTAGGAAACGTAATTTTTACACCTGTAAATAGTTTTGATGTAGCTCTTATGGTTCCCGAGTAATAGCGATGCAAAGTTGAGAGAATTGAAACATTCGAGCATTTTAAAGTTTGTTTTCGCAATATCTTGAAAACTATAAATGTTAGACAAAAACAGTAAGCAACAAAACTGTTGCCCTTTCACAGCTATACAAAGATATATAACTATATTTCAAATCGTGTTTTTAGTTTTCGAAAGTTGAACAACTCGTTAAAGTAACTACTTCGTTTAGTTACTTCGCATTTGTCGAGCAGTGCGGTTGTTTCATTTAGTGAAGTTGTGACGATGCCGAAAGTTATATCAACTAAACGTGTTCAAAGATTTCAACAAAATCACAAATTTAACGTTGAAAAGCAAGCACCAAAGTCGGCGGCGGAGCGCGCGCGCGCGCGCGAGAGAGAGTCGTAAGCCTAAACGCGAGCAAGATCAATTAGAGGCAGATATCCGGCCATCAACATCGAAAAGAACTGTAAAACATTTAGACCAGAGAACACACGCAATTTACAGACAAAATAAATATGGGTAGATGTAATCATTTACAGGGGACCCTAATATCATAATTTGGTTTTGTAAAACATTTAGTGAGCTTTCTCTCTGCCTGTGCAAGGGCCTGGAGGAATATCTTTTTCAGGAGAAAAAAAGGTGTTGGTATGAGGATTGTAAATGGGATACTTCAAGATGGCACGCGCATCAAAGTGCTCTACATGATGATGGCATTGAAAATGAACGTCTAAAAAAGAAGGTCACTGGCTTAGGGTACAAGATGTGAATGAGAAACAACTGAGAGAGCTCCAGATCAAGGAAGACTGGCTTACTAAGAAACTGTTTAATGCTTCCTTGTTGGGAGCAGAAAATAAATGCTTAAAGGATAACATTACATCCTTGGAGGTGAAATTTGAGCAATACAAACAAAAAATTGAAGGACTGAAAAATAAAGATAGTGAGTGATATGGTCAGAGAACTATATAGTAAGGTAATCCAGCATAGAACACCTCAGAATCAGGTGAATATCGAGGGAAGAGGGCAAACTAAGGGCAGAAATGAGTCAGCTCTGCTTGTCTTCCTCTTCATTGGATGGGACAGGAGGGCATGTTCTGATAGTGAAAGCAGCTGAGGGATCAAGATTGAAAAATGGTGATGAGGTGCGTTTAGCAGTAACTAAAGAGCTTAAAAGCAGCTTAAAGAAAATTAGGATAAGGAGGCTTCGGAAGATTAGGGATAATGGTGTGGAATTGGAGATGCAAATAGAAAAGAAGCTACAAGAGGTAGAGGAATACAAGAGCATTAAATGATTGGGTGTGATTCTCTTGACTCCAAAAGAGCCAGAGTGAAAAATAATATTGTATGATGTGGAAAAAAACGATCAACAAGGACATCTCCATGGAGGAAGTGGAGATGAAGATATTTGTCCGTTTTTGTAGTATTAAAGTAAAAACAGGAAACAATTGGGTCCTGCATGGTAGGATTTTCATTGGCTTCATGTCGTATAAGTTCAATGACTTTCATTTAGTTACCTTGTGCTACAATTGTCATGGATTTGGTCATACAGCCAGAACATGTTACCACACAGACCCTGTTTGCAGTCACTGTGCAGGCATAGGACACTCCTACACATTCTGTTACTCATCAGCGAGAACAACCGATCTGTTCCAATTTTAAGGCAAAAAATCGAGCCGCAAATCATTCTGTAAGGAGTAAACAGTTTCCAGAATACTTGAATGTACTTAAGTTGGTCAAAGAAAGAGCACGGCAATTTGATAACGTTAATGGCAGATACTGATAATCACTTAATTCTTAATCAGTACAATGCAGAATCGAATGGTAACCTACGTATACTACAGATTAATGCTCAGAGATCAAGATCGGTGGCTGATGAAGTTAGACTAGTGTGCAGCAGAGAGAATATTGATATAGCCCGCATACAGGATCCATACTTAGTGAAAGGTCGGCCTACAGGATATCCACTTTCAGGTCCAGCACCCCAAAATCCAGAAGAAATATTCATTATCACTATTAAAAAGTAAGAGATTACCTCAATTTTTCGTGGAATGCTTCCAGTGAATTCTCTCTCATATTTGACGAATAAAATTAGATGAAAAAAGTGAAAAAACGAATTAATGAATTCCCTCACTCATAGAAATACGACTAAATCCGATGCGCAACGGAATCGAAAGCCGAGAGCCCCAACCCGACCCCGAAACACATCAAACCACCGCAATAAGACCATGAGTGCGAGAAGACATTGTGTCATAATAATTAGTTAAAACTGGTTCCGATAATAAATAATTAAAATCACTAATTAAAATCACAATTAAAAAGATTAAAAACTATTTAAAATTAAACGGATTAAAAGTTACGATTTGAGAGGGAATTCACTGAAAGCATTTCACGAAAAATTGAGTTAATCTCTTACCTTTTATATTTTAAAAAATCGTGATTGTTATTGAGCCCTGTAGCTCTGAATTTTTTACTAATTCATTATCACTGCACAAAAGACAACTAACCAGAGCACCAGACCCAACACCATGAATCAGGTCCAGCACTCCAGCTACTAGCCAGAGGTAGAAACCAATAGTTGGATGCAACGTTCTCCATAATCACAGAACCGAAACAGGGAATCGCGTCCAACAAGAAACTCCATGAAGACAATCCAGTCACCAAGTTTGCCCCTGAAAGAAAGGCTCTAAGAACAGTTCTTCTTGCAGAACTGTGTCGAACACAGCTTTGCAGGTTGTAACTGGAAAATTGCCTATTAATCTGCATTTGGTGTATTGTACATTGGCTTACTTCATCCGCCGTGGCATTCCCTGTTCTTTTCTGAATATAGAGGTGGACATCTTGGCAGATCCCAAGAAGGAAAGGACCAGAATCTGAGATGCTTTGGTAAAAATCTGACAAGAGCGTTGGAATGTTTGTGATAAAGGACAGATTACACAAAATTTTTTCCAGATTTTTTCCAGAAATTCAGTCTCGATAAAATTCAAATGGTTTGCCCCAAACTTACAAGCTATGTTCTTATTAACTGGTCATGGTTCGATTAATGCAAAGTTGCATGATTTAGGAATTACTGAAAGAACTAGTTGCCATTGTGGCGAAAGGAATCATGGGAACATATTATGTACAACTGTGAGGAGTACAGCGATCTACGAATTGAATTGGTATCTCGGGTTAGTAATCTCAATTTTATGGCAGAAGGCTGCGAGACAGTTTCAGTTGATAAACAGGAGAACTTCTTGGCTTTCCAAGCTTTTGCAACTGCAATATTTCTTAGGTGGAACACTTCTGCATCTGGGAGCCTTGGATTTGTAATTCGGTATGGTATAGTGCCGAATTACCTAAAGTTCTGTGAAATCGTAGAGGCTTGAGTCTGCTATATCCACTGCAACTCCATCTCCTTGTGCTGGCATTTCTGTTCTTGGCAGATCCTTGTGCTGACATTTATATTCTCGGCAGCTCGTTTTGCTAGTATTTCTATTCTCGGCAGCTCCTTGTGCTGGCATTTCTCTTCTCGGCAGCTACTGGCGCTGCTGGCTTTCCAACAGACTGTGATCAGATGTAGCTCTTTCCAATGAAGTTCGGACTTTGTCTGAAATTTAATTATATGCATATTTATTTTTTATGTAATTTGATTATTTTCAGTTTGTTCATATCAATCGTTTTTGGTAATGGCAGGTTTTTTCCCCTCCCTGTACGGGCAAACAGGAGAGGGAGTATATAAGAGTACTGTACTGCTAAATAATGTGCAACTGACAGCGGGATTGCCATTGGTGGGCTGGGACCGCTTTAACTAATAAATATTAATATGAATAGTGCAAACATGCAACAATAAAGGTTACCACAAACCTTTATTGTTGATTGTAAATGAAAATACCGAATAAAATAAAACTGATTTTATTAAGCTTAAATTGTATTTTTTCATTTCACATGACGTTATTCATGGATCCACCTTCGGCTTTTTTTTTTTTTTTTTTTTTTTGTGTAATTTGAAAATAACTGTCTTTTTTTCTTTTCGTTTTTTTTTTTTTTTTTGCATTTCATGACATAATTTTCGAAAGAAATTTTTCCGATGGAATATCCTCCTTTTTCCGGGTTCGAATTGATTTGGGTCGCGAAATAATGAATTTTCAAAATTGACAGCATTCTTCAAGAGGCTGGGAACTACTGATATAAGCAATTATGTATCGAACGAATTGAACACAGACAAAGAGATTTTTAATTTTATTTTTAAGTTCTCAGTATTCTGAAACATGGATGGACAAATTTGGAGGTAGTTTAAGAATATTTTGTCTGTCAATCACAATGCATTATTACTGAGAGAAATAAAACAAAATAATATTTTATTTATCGGAGCTGCTGTGTGGGCAAGAATCAAAAGTAGTCTGGGGCCGATAAGTTTGCGTGACACTGTCTAATTTCTAAACCCCTAATCTTTCAAGTTTACATCGTTAAGAATGAAATTTAGAAATACATTTTTAAATAAATATGTAAACGCCATATTTACTTTTCATAACGCTCGATAGATGGCGCAATGATTTAATCAAACATGGAAAATGAATAGCATTTATAAAAATTCCAGCTTTAGCCAACGAGTGGTTGATAGTTGGAACAAACTTCCATTTGTTGTAGTGGAGGTCTGCAACTTAAATAAGTTCAAGGCAGAAAGAACTAGACAAACATTTGGAGTGAATGCATGAGTGAAAAAGGTGTTTTGTTTTTTTTTGTTTTTTGGCTGAAACTATATAAACTTGCGCGCTGCCACTTCTTTTTCTTGCAAGGAACTATTTAGAATTTTGCAAATTCTAAATAGTTCTTTGCAATTTTTGTTGATTTTTACCACAGCTTTCGATCAATTATGGTAATTTAGTCTATTTGCCCGCTTATGTCTTGCTGATTATCCTCTCTCTCTTCTAATAAGTTACTTTGAAAATAGTACAGTTTCTCTCTCTCTCTCTCTCTCTCTCTCCCTCTCTTTCCGTTAAGGACCTGCGCCTTGCAGGTCCTTAACGGCTATCTGTCCCGTAGCCTGTTTTTCTTTTGCACCAAGTTTGTGCTGCTACATCTACATTTCAACATCTTTTTATTCCCATGTTGTCTCTGTAACTTTCTTGGATATTACTGTCACTGTCACATTGAATCCCAAGGTGAAGAAAACACGCTGATGGAATATTTTGATGCAACGTTGGCAAGAGATCAACTACCTACAAAGGTCTTGTTACTTTAAAATTTATCCCTAACGTCATTCTTGACATGCTAGAGTTCACTCAAAATGGTTTCATTCTGTCTGTACACTCCCTACTTGCTCTCCTCTCATGACTCACTTATTGCCAAGCTTCAACTTTCAATTTTGTTGAATCATCACTCTGTACTCGCAGCTCTCTAGAAGACAGTACATATTCTGTATCATCGCTATCAATGCCTAGAGTTACGACACAACCTTCTGTATCCAGTTGTATAGCTGTCCCCCGAAATGAACCGGACTCCCTGAGTTCCAGAGAAAATTGTATTTTATCCACAGGATAAAATACAATAAAAATATTTTTTACAATTACGGCATCAATAAAATGGCAAGCCATACACGCACACGCCGCTTTTTTGTAAATAAAATACACAATGGAAAAACTAAGTTTTTACTAGACTTGAACATAGCTTTAACAATCATGTTTTCTAAGTGTCATTCTTCACACCAGGTATGAGAGAGAAAAGCTATTTTATTATCCAATTTTCACTGAAAACTCACTTAGAGATTAATTGAAATTTGGAACTAAAACTGTTTCAAAGAAGACGAACTATAATGACGTCTGTTTGATAACAGGCAAGGTGATAAAGCAACAACTTCCAATCTCACTATTCAACATGAGCAGCCAGGTTCAAACATAACATTCAGATATGAGATACTGGTATAACAAATAGATCTCATTTTTCTCCAAAACATGTACACATAATGTTTTGGAGAAAAACTTAGATTACAAAATCTACAGAAAGTATAGCGTAAGGTGCTTCAAATATGATCATCCAGCTGACAGATATAAATAAATAAACTTTCTGTTTATACTCGGGGACGACCAAACCATCAGAGGAGTTCACAAGACAGACCGAATACAAGAAACAGCACCGTATTTAGCAGTCACGGGTTTGAACCCCGGTCACTCAAGGCATGTGTACTTACGCACTCGCGCGCCTAACCACTAGGCTACGGCGGCCTATACACTTCGTACTACAAGTTAATTAAGACGATTTGGTTACAAAGCACTTGAGACTGGTTACAATTACAGTACACTATTTATTACTACAGTACACTATTGTAAAAACAAAGATATGTACAACTTAAGAATATTGTATTACTGGTTCCTTTAGTAAACAGTACTTTGTTTGGAATGTCGCGGTTACAACATCCAACATAGGTTCGTTTCAGAACCCTCAGTAGCGATTTTCCATTGATTTAATGTCTTGATAAAACCATCTTTCCTGCTCGTCACTCACCGTGCCAAGGTGTTTCGGGAAGTGGTCAAAATGCGAATTCAAGAAATTAAATTTCAGTGACATGATATCCCATTTCTTTATATCCATCACTGCGTGATGGATATAAAGAAAGATTTTTTTTTTTTTTTTTTTTTGGCTGGTGCAGCATAAGCCATAGGCTTTCTTGCACCATGCGGCCGTTACTAATACTAAATACTAAATACTAATACTAAATACTCAAAAGGTTAGTACAAAGCCATCTGAAAGCCAGTCAATGTTTTAGTTCTAATACGTTGAGGCATTTTCAGATCTTCCAAACTGCAGAAGCTCTCTGGTTTCAAGCCAGAGTTTAATGTGGAGAGGCAGAAAGAAAATCTTCACTAGATTCACTAAAGGAACATATTGCACACCACTAGCTCCTGACTTACACGTGCTTCCTTGTGGCCAGTCACGTAATGGCAGGTAGAACGGCTGATCCATAGGAAACAACAGTATTTTGTGAACCCTCCTTGATGCGCCCATTAATATACCTATGACGAGTGCTGTATTGGGCTGCTTGGAGTATATAGTATACAGGGTGTCTCAAAAATATTGGTACAAACGTTTAGGGGAGGTAGGTAACATCTAAAGGAATGTGAATCGCATAGGAACCCATAACCGGAAACGTCACGGGAAAGTAGCAGCAGAGGCACAAGAAGCAGAAATGACACAAGACAGTAATTAGTGGCAAACATTTATTTGACATAATGTTAACAATGGAGTACGAGATGGATGCATTTCATGATGTTATAACAGATGGTCGAAGGTCCACCATGAGACGCGATGCATGCGTCTCATGGTAATTGGTCACCAATCCATGCTGCGTCATGGATTGGCAGACCAATGGATTGGCGGACACGGTCGAACACACCTGGAGTTTCTTTGACAGTAGCAGCAGCGCAGACGAGTCTCGCCACGAGATCCATTTCCGTCTCCACAGGCGATTCATACACGATAGATTTGAAGGCCCCCCCCACAGAAAGAAATCAAAGCTCTATAAATCAGGTGAGCCTAAGGGGCCAGGCAACGGGTCCACCACGGCCAATCCATCGACGCCCAAAACGCCTGTTCAAATGGTCACGAACACACCTTCCATAATGGGCAGGGGCCCCGTCATGTTGAAACCAAATGTTGCGTCTCACATTTGCTGGGACATCATCAAGTAACCCTAGTAGAACTTGTTCAAGAAAGATCCAATATTTAGCGTAGTTCATGCGGGATGGTAACAAGTATGGGCCGACTAAGAAGTCACCGACCATACCTGCCCACACATTTATTGCGAGGCGATGTTGTGCCGCACACCTCGCAGGGCACCACAACCCTCACATGGGAAGAGTCAGTAAACAACATCTTGGACACCCTGTTCCCACTAAACACAGATCCTCAATCCAGCCAGCAACAAGAAATCTGTACTGAAAACGCATCCTACAGCACCACTTCTATAGAACAGCCTTTGAACTTAGATGAATTAAAACTTTCCATTGGCAAAACAAAAAGCAAAAAAAGCCCAGGGTTAGACTTCATTGAAGCAGAAGTAATTAAGAAGCTTGCAGAGACGCAATCAAATCTCCTTCTCAGACTGTACAACCATTGTCTGGAAGTTGGACTCTTCCCAGATGACTGGAAAGAGGCCAATCTACGCCTCATTTTGAAGAACCCAAGTAAACCACCAGAGCAGCCAAGGTCATACAGACCCATAGCACTCCTTCCCGTTTTAAGCAAAATATTTGAACGTCTCCTCTTATCCAGATTGGAAAAACACTATAAAAATGCAAATCTCCAGTCCCCAAACCAGTTCGGTTTTCGGGCAGGCCGTTCAGGAGAAGATGCTCTTCGACAGCTCACAGATTCAGTCAAAAATACAGCCACCAAATACTTCTTAGTAATATCAGTGGATTTCGCCGGGCCTTTGACTTGCTGTGGTGACCACGTATACTACGAAGACTCAGAGAAGCTAGCGTTCCAGCAAATCTTTACAGCTGCATACAGGACTATCTTCACAACAGAAGTGTTACAGTCAGAAATGCCTATCGACAAGTCTCCAGAAATGTCTACAGAGGATGCCCCCAGGGCTCTGTTCTTGGTCCTTTCCTATTGAATGTGGTCATGGACGAGTTCCTGAACCTAGACGTGGGGGATGTTTCCACCCAAGCCTTCGCAGACGACTTGATACTGACAGTCACTGGAAACTCCAGAGCTTCCCTGGAAACAACAGCCAACGGAGCCCTTACAAAGTTACAAGAATGGGCCAGCCTCCATAAATTCCATATATCCCCTGAGAAAACTACTTCGATTCTACTCAGAAGAACCCTTCAAATAAGCAGGCAGCCGCAGATTAAAATTGCTGGTAGAACTATCAAACTGACAATTGAGTTGAAGTACCTTGGGGTAATTCTCGACCGCTCACGTTTTACCCGCATATAGACTACCTTCATCGCAAAGTCAGGAACTACACGGCAATGGTAGTGAGGATCAGCAGGTCTGACTGGGGCCTAAATCGCCGCTCACTGCATATGCTATACAAAGCTGTACTTATTCCCACTATAACCTACTGTGCAGGTGTCTGGTATCATCGTGCACTCATTGTTCGTAACCAAAGGAAGCTCACCTCCATCCAGCGTAATATCCTTCTCACTATCACCCGTGCCTGCTGCACAGTAAGCAACCCAGCGCTCCAAGTCTTGGCAGGAGTTCTCCCTCTAGACCTGCAGATAATTCGCAAAGGCGTGTACTACCGGCTCGCAAAAGGGACTCCCTACCAACATCCTGGATTTCACTACAAACCCAGCAAACACCATCAAAGAAGAAAAAAAGCGCCTTGCAGTCTACCTTCTTAACGCCTGGCAAAACAGATGGAATACCACCCCCAAAGGTTCCCTTACTAAAAAATTCTTACCTGAAATAGCCCAGATCTACCCTAAAGCTCCAGCATGGTACAGCCCAGGGTTATATACCACTTTCCTGATTACAGGCCATGGATCCATAAATCACAAACTTGCCTCTATGAACATCGTGGATGACCCTCGCTGTCTTTGTGGTGAAAACGAAGGCTGGGATCACCTATTCTATGTTTGCCCGCTCTACGAGGACCTGCGAACGTTGCTCATATCAAAAATACATGCCTTGCCTCGAGAAAATGAACATTTTCTGATCAATGAGGAAGACCAGTACCACGCTTTCTCTGCCTTCGCCCATGATCTCTTCACCAGAAGAAGATCACTGGTACAACATCCTGGAACTGATGCACATTGATCAACACCCTTTTCTCATATACTGAACATCTTCACCTAGATTGTGACCACTTCTAGCTACTGGACTTGACACTCAGGTCGCTTGAATTGTTTCATCCGTGTCTCTCTTGATATGTGATTGTCTTTCCACCCTCTCGAGGGCCCTCTTCTTCTTCCACTTCCGCTTAGGTGGGAGAATTCCCACCCAACCTGTGGAGGATGCCTTCCCTTACATCCTCCGTCGCTCTGTCTATACCTCCTTTCCTTTACCCTCTCCAGTACATCCTGTACTCCCTGAACCCTATTATTTTATTTTATTTATTTATTTATTTTTTTTACTTGGTCTCTTTCCAGGAAGCTCAGGTGACCTGGAGGAGACTAGCCAGAGAATTATGGGAAGCCTGGCTACCTCCTAGTGGTGTGTGCGGGCAACGCGGGGTCCCATCAGGGGCCCTGCGGCCAAAAGCCAGGACACCCAACAGAACCCAGCATAATACTTCATTTACAACACAAAAAAATTTTCTGGATTTCACAGTGATACTGTTTGTCTCCACAGAGTATATATGGCGCAATGTGGTAAACCACCGGAGGCGCCTTTCCCCCAACACTATGCACACTATGTGCCGCACACCGTGTGGGTTGTCGTGAGCCCACACATGAGCATTGTGCTGATTGAATAAGCCTTCCCGAGTGAAATAAGCCTCATCCGTGAACAAAACATAGGCTGGAAAATTCAAGTCTTGAACACTTTCTTGGAGAAACCACTGCGCAAAAGCCACACATACAGGATGATTTTGGGGAAGCAGTAACTGAACCCTTTGGAGATGAAAGGGGTGTAATCGTCGTGCCAGACACGCTGTACACTGCAACGAGACACTCCTAAGGCAGAGGCAACGGCACGTGTGCTGGTAGAAAGATTATTCTGGACGGCATTCAACACACTTTCTTCCATGGCGGGAGTTCGCGTCGAACGTGGTCTGCCCGCACTACTCCTGTTACCTCTAAATGACCCATAATCGCCCAAATTTTGATGCACACGCGCAAACAAACGGTGGTCCGGTACATGTCTGTCTGAGAAGCGTTCTCCATAAATTCGTTGAGCGGCTCGTCCATTGCCCTCTGCTAATCCATACACTAGGTGCATGGCTGCCAGCTCACAGTTCGTATATCGATGCATGCTCTTCATGCGGCGACTACTGCTTCAATGAGTAAACCAAAAATTTTCCCTCTCGCAAACTGATGAACAGCGCCGTCTACCGATTTACGGTGACGTTTCCGGTTATGGGTTCCTATGCGATTCACATTCCTTTATGTGTTACCTACCTCCCCTAAACGTTTGTACCAATATTTTTGAGACACCCTGTATATAGTGTTTAGTATTTTGTCTAATGTTATGTCTAGCGTACAGTATAGTTATATACAGTGCCGAATTAAGGCACGGGCTTTAGCGGCTACAGCCCAGGAGCCTCCACCAGCTGGAGCGCCTCCAGAGATTAAGTGAAAAGTTATTTCATTTGTGAATGCTGAATCAAAGTATAAGTACTCTAAATTTTCTATTTAAAAAAGGGTTTATCATCATCATCTATCATCGTTTAATCATCATCATCATCAATCATCGTTCCGCTATTTCATGGGTCGACGTATGAAGCCTCGCCACCATCCGACGGAGAGACGTACACGTCCGTGTACGTCTCTCCGTCGTTGATTTCACTACAGTTTCCTCCTCTCTTAATGACATCGGTCTTTATCATGTCTTGCCATCTCATTCTTAGTCTCCTCCCCCTTGTCTTTGTCCCTTAATTGTAAATCAAACGTTCTTCTTGGCAAACGCCTCTCGTTCATCTTCTTGACATGTCCATTTGGACATGTCAAGAAGGAGTTTTTCTGGAGTTTTACAACCTGAATTCTCTCCCTAATCACATCATTCCTGATTTTGCCGCGTCTTGTCTTTCCGGCTATGCTCCTTACAAATCTCATTTCTTTCCCCTGAATTCTGCTTTCATCCTTAGTCTCATAGTCCAAATTTCGGATGCATACATCAGAATTGGTACATAATAGGCTTGATATATAGCCTTCTTACACTTCAGTGGTATGTATGTTCCTGTTCCGGATCAGATCTCTTATCTGTCTATAGAAATTCCCGCCCGCTTGAATCCTTCTATTTATTTCTTCGTCTATAACTCCATTATTTTTTATTTATTTATTAACACACAACTGTATATACATTCTCAAGTTATCTTAATCAATTTACATACAATATTAATCAATTTATATACAATATTTATATACAGATTTATATACATGCTCTTATATATACTGTAGTCTTTCTGTACATTGATTGTGTGTGTCCTGATATGAAGGGTGGCTCCTAGACACAAGCCCATCTCCACCTTTTACTCCTGAGAAAGCTCAGAACGTCTGCAAGACAGGCCTGAAAAAAAGAGCATTATGTCAGGCCATTTCGCCACCAGGGATTAACTAACACCTGGATCCACCATTCTCTATGTGTGCTGTAATGCACAAATCCTGCACCTACCGGAAGTAGTGCTATACTGGTAGGTGCCAGCAATCCCGCCCCCAAGGCTGCCCAAACTTGGAGGCCAGCGGAAAAAAAAAAAAAAAAAAAAATATATTAATAAATAAAAATAAAAATAAAATAAAAAATAAAAATAAAATAAAAAATAAGAATAAAAATTTTCCAACTAAGAACAATGTACACTTGTTGAAAAAAAAGCAACATTATACGATTATTTACATGCAAATAGCAAATACATACACTTACATTAACTTAACACTTAGAAACATTAACATTAACATTATCTCCACTTTAGAGTCCATCCACAAATGCAAGCCTGAATTGGGTGTCCAGGAGCAGAAGATCATCTCGCTGTAGACAAGAAACATCCTATAAAGATGACATTACACGAAGTGTTCTGTCGTCAAATGTGCAGCACTTCCCTTAATTGGTATCCTGCAATAGATTTCTTAGCTCCTGTCTTCTTTTAAAAACTTTGGCCGAGAATTCCTGAAGCAAAGCAAAGATGTCCCACCTCTGAACCAAGAGAGGTAAATAATTCTCCGTGAGGTTTGGCAACCTATTTAGTAATTCCTTCCTGTCTGAAGTATACAGTCCGCATTCAAGGATGACATGTCTCCAAGATTCCACCTCACCGCACGAACAGTAGGGGTCAGGTTCTAATCCTCTTTCAAATAATTCGGCCCTTAAGCCATGTCCAGTGATTAAGTAACTCGTGGTCATGATGGGAGCAAACCAAGAAGACACCCTCTTGTCCATTGCAAAGCTTAAGGCTGGAATGAACCCTCTTGTAATGGTTCCATACTCAGATCCCAACGTTGCTGCCAGCAATTCACGAGCTCACCCCAAATTCTACGTTTTTCCTCCTTTATGTTGTTATTTGGATTAGAGGTGATATTCAATATTTGTAACGCCCTTCCCTTCTTTAAGTTATATACAATACCTCGGAAAATAATGTGTAAATCCAAGGGGATGGTACCTGCAATAACCTGTAAGGCATTTGTCGACACTGTCCTTGGAGCGCGTATAACTGTAAGCAACATTGTACGTTGCAGGGACAGAAGCTTGGCTTTAGTTGTAACCTTGGTAGCAGCCGCAAACCAAATACCAGCACCATAATCTACAATGGGAAGAAATATCGTCTTGTAGTACAATACCAGAGTTTTTTTGGATAAACCCCATTCCTTGCGGGAAATTCTAACAACTGCAGCTACGAATTTTTTGATTTTTTCATTGATTTTAGTGACATGTACATGAAACCTGAGACGATCATCTAAAGTTAAACCCAGATATTTGGTGTTCTGTACATATGGAATTTGAGTACCATATAGGGTTACCTTTGGCGGCCTTCCATAATCGAAGTGGTGTTTAAACACCATGAAATTGGTCTTGGTGACAGAAATCTTTAGTCTATTCAA
Source organism: Mastigoproctus giganteus (assembly GCF_048544385.1). NCBI lineage: Eukaryota > Metazoa > Arthropoda > Arachnida > Uropygi > Thelyphonidae > Mastigoproctus > Mastigoproctus giganteus. The sequence continues at coordinate 84,799,676 of NC_143584.1, forward strand.
ACCCGCCCATGCCACTAAATTATTCAAAACTGACTGAATTTTTTGTTCGAGAATTTGTCTTGATCCTCCCTGCACCGCCACCACCAAGTCATCTGCATATGCAACTTTGATGAACTCATCGCTATCCTTCGTGAGCCACTGGTCTAGCACTGCATTCCAAAAGAGAGGTCCCAAGACTGAACCCTGAGGGCATCCTCTTGAAACGGTAGTCGTGTATGATAAATGCTTTGCACATACTCTAATTTGTCGATCCTTAAAGTAAGATCTGAGGACTCTGAACAGGTAGTCATCACACTTTGCCAGTTGCAGTGACCTGAGAGCACTCTCCCACCAAAGGGAATCGAAAGCGCCCTCAAAGTCAATAAAAACAGCAAGAACATATTTGCTGTTTGCCTCCTGAATGTAAGTCAGCAGGGTTGAGATTGCGTCCTCAGTGGAACGTCCTTTTTTGAATCCAAACTGGCAATCAGAGGAGAGATTATGTTCTGTAAATAATTTAAAAATCCTTGGGGCAATCATCCTTTCAAATAATTTGCCAAGATTTGCCAATAAAGAGATTGGCCTGTATGCTCTGGGGTTTGTTTTTGGCTTTCCCGGTTTATGCAAGATTTTTAAGAGCGCAAGCTTCCATTCGAGAGGGAAAAGCCCTTCTGGCAGGCATTTATTAAATAAGTTTAATAAAATCTCAGGGAAGAATTCATAAAATTTTCCAATTACTTGATTCTCAATGAGGTAAATGCCAGGACATTTTTTATGGTTCAATTTAGCTACTGCAGCACCTAGCTCAAGCATATTAAAAATGGCAGTTTCGGTTGTCCCCTTATATTCACGATTAATGCGTCTAATTTCCGCTTGATCAGGGCTGTCCATAAACGGCAAATCTTCCGGAAATAGGCTACTCACTATCCCTTCGACTGTAGATTCCCAGTCCGAAGTTTCTTGATTCTCTCTAATTATCGTGTTGTAAATTTCACCACACAAAAGTTTATTTCTTGAAAGCTTATAGATTATACCCCAAGGGTCAGCATTTCCTGTTTCCTTCACCAGACGTTGCCAACAATTTTGCCTGCTATCAGCAATTGCTTTATGGTACCTCTTCCTCAAGTCTCTGTAATCATTTTTCAAAGCCTGAGTGTCTGCGTCCGATAGATGCCTATTCCTTTGGTATGCTTTTCGTGCTTGTTGAGTTTGTTGTCTCAATTCAGCTAGTGTCGAAGACCACCATGGGACAGAAGTTCTTCCTGTCTGTTTTCTTTTCGTCGAGTAGGCCATCGCTTGATATAAATGATATTGAACCAGAAAAACATATTCTTTTGCTGTTAAGGTGTTAATGATTACTTTGTTATCTCCATTAAAAATTGTATTCAGATATTCACGAAACTTGGCCAGTTCACCCTGTCCATCCGAAAACGCCTTAAATCCCTTATTGTTATATTCACTTGCCTATCCTCCGGTAAAATCGAGAAGGTGATTGCTCGATGGTCACTATTAATTAGATACGGATTGACGTCCCAATTTTGCACCCTATCCACCAGATTAATGGAGGTTAAAGTAGCATCTATATTAGATTCACCATTTGTCGTCGAGAATGTATATGGTTTATTTGGCAAGTTCTTTACACAGAGATTATGATCCAAGATCAGATCCACCAACTGCTCGCCTCGAGCATCAGAAAAGCCGCTGTTCCAAAGTGTAGACTTAGCGTTGAAATCTGCTGTAATTAGTAGGTTTTTAGCTGAAAATCTGCTACATACCCTGTCAAGTCTGTGTAGGGCTGGCTGAATATCTTCTGAGGGAGGAAAATACTGGGAAACCAGATAAAACGACTGGTCCCTGGAGGAAACCAGGATACAAACTGTGGTAGCAGAACATTCACTTGATATAGTTGTTATTACTAGTTCACTGTTAAAGATAATTATGGCGGCCTTGGGTCGATCGTCACTTGAGGCAATAATCCTTGCCGAAATTGGATATCCTATAACTTTATACGCTGAACCCCCTACCTGAGAAGAGTAATACGGTTCTTGCAAGCATACAATATCAAACCCCAGATCATCAGCAGCTTTCCTAATCTCGTCCGCCGCTGCACGAGATCTTTGCCCATTAATCTGAAGAATTTTTATTTCGCCGTATTGCAGGTTAACACTTGTTGAATCAATTACCGTTGTATTATTCATGTCTGGTTCTTCGGTCTGTCAATTCAACAGCTTTAAGATACTCAGGGCATTTATTATCCCTGACCGAGTGATTACAATCCCTACCTCTACGTTTACAATTAACACACTGGGGTGGTTCCTCCTTGTGAATACAGTCAGAAAAAACATGGCCTCCACCCCCGCAGTGGCCACAAGATACAGCTTTATGGGAACAGAACTGCGCACTGTGACCATATCCTAGACATCTGAAGCATTTGCTTACAAGTGTAAACTTACGAAATCTATGTGACGTGAAACCTAGATAAATTTTGTCACTCTGAATCACGTGTCCCATAAGGCGTGGGCTGAAACCAATAACCCAATTGGTCACTCTGGTTCCGGTGCCAGAGTTAAATCTGAATGTAATCTCATTCTTAACTTCCTCCTGGCTAAAACCAAAGTCTTTTAAATTTTTATTAATTAAATCCTCCAAAATATCCTCCTTAGAATATTCCTTCGGGACACCGTAGATCAAAATTGTAGGATCGGACAATCTGGGTTTTTCTATTGATAATCCTGCTTTTTTTAATGCAGAAGCACTTGAGATCTTCTTGGCATCATCAGGATTTGTTGTCTCTAACAACACACCTTTATTTCTCAAAAGACGTCGTACACCCTTGATTTTCATGTCCTTGTGATCTTTTTTAATCACTTCAGTAACTGCCTTCCTGATATCCTGGCTAGACGCCAGGGAAGATTCTGCTGAGGGCCTAAGTATTAGTATGTTTTCGGAATCAGAGATCCCACTTCCGGAATCCATCCTATCTTCACCAGCAATTGGTCTGCCCGAAGAAGCTGCCACCTCCACTGAAGACGTTAGCAGAGGAATCTCTGTTATTTCAGGAGTCTGTCTATTTCGCTTTGTCCCACCACGAACAACTTCCGTAAAAGTCTTATGAGGATGTAGATCACGTTGGATCTGTATCATCTTGTCCAAAAGACCTGCCTCTGATTTCCAATTCAGATGCTTTGGTCTTAAGTCGTTCATTGTCAATTAAGATTGCGGTGGTAACTGCCTCTAGATCCGCCCATAGACTATGAATGCGGTTAGAGGCAGACTTAGTTATCTTGCTAGAATCCTTTGATAGAAACTCTCCCAGAGCTTTCCTGATTTTGGCAACCGTCGCATATACAATTGAAGCATTCAAAGACCCACCCAGGTCCAATCCCTCTGTTAGAGAAAGATCTTCAGAAGATTCTGTTGGAATCGAGTTACTATCGACAATGACCATCGGCGGCTCAGAAGCCAACGAAACAGAGGGACTCTCCACCACAATGTTTTTATCTCCTCGAGCTTGAGTAATTCTAGGAGTTTTGGGAGTTTTCTTCCCCCTGCATCCCTTTTTTTTCTTAGATGAATCCGTAGACTCTGATCCAGAAGAATTCTCAATGTCAATATCTTGTGTCAGTATCCTAACTTGGTCATGGTCCAAGTCAGTATCCATGTCAGATAAGTGTAGGCAAAAAAAAACAAAAAAAAAAAAAAAAAAACCACACGACTATTGTCTATCCTCTTGTTCTAAACTTGTCTTCTCAATCCTAATAGGATACTCATTAGTACCCTAAAGACAGAGTTATATCAATATGTCTATGTTTAATATGTATTTCACTTATCCAGCTGGATGGAAAGTGGAAGGGAAGTTCTGAAATCTTCGAAAAGCAGTGTCTATAACTCCAGTCTTTTAATGGCGCTTCCTAGATGCTTGAAGTGGTTAACCATTTTTAGCTCTTTCCCTTCCATTGTAATGTATCCGTCAAGCTCGCCACTCCTCTTTAGAACCATTACTTCACACTTCTCCTGACTGAAAACCAGTCCAAATTCATTGGCCATACTAGCCCATATATCAGCTTACCGTTACACTTGTTCCCTACTCTCTCCCCCCATATGCAGAGGTCATCTGCGAAGAGCATGACTTTCATCTGGTCCTATCCAAGTTGTTCCACATCATTCATGACACTGAATCGTCGTTTTTCCACATCATTCATGACACTTTTTCCTGTTCCCTTCTTGAACAACGGGATGATCAAACCTTCTTTCCAGTGATTCGGCACCTGTCTCTCATCCCAGATCTTACGGAACATTCTGTAAGTCCACGCTATCCCTGCATCGCCTGTAGCCTTCAGCATCTCTCCATTTATCTGATCCATACCAGCAGACTTACGTGTCTTGATGTATTTCCATGCCTGCACTACATCATTCCACGCCAAGTCTGTCTGCTCTCTCTCCGTATCTTCTCTTCCATCCCCTCTTCCATGATCAACCTGCCTTTGTACTTTTTTGCTGGCTATCCCGCACGTTCAACAGATTTTCAAAATACTTCTTCCATGTTTCTCTCATCTCTTCATCCTTGGTTATTAGGTTCTCATTCTCATCCATCAAGTACTTGCTCTGTTCACCATCTCTTCTTCTATTCCTCACCATACCATACAGCATCTTTTTATTACCGTCGATATCTGGTCGTAGAGTTTCACTCCATTCTTCCAACCACAGTCTTCTCTCCTCGTTAAATATCCTCTTAGCCTCTCTCTTCACGGTTTCATATCTCTCTTTATTCTCATCATTTCTGTTCTGAAAGTAGGTCCTGAATGCATTATTCTTGATTTTCACAGCCTCTTCCTATCATTCCACCATGGGGTTTCTTTCCATCTCCTTCTATTGCTTCAAACCTTCCACAAACCGGCTCTGTCAGTCCTACTATACAGTCTCTGAATGCTTTCCATTCTGATTCCATGCTGTTCACCACTGTCTTAGGTATAACCTTCCTGAACTCTTCTCTGAACATCGCCCCTTTTTTCCTCTTCTTTCAACTTCCACACCCCTAGTTTTCTCTCTCTTGTTATTTTTATCCTCTTCAATTTAGGGAATTTTAAAATTCAAACAACTAACCTGTGATCACTACCCAAGGAGACAATAGGAATGACCTTCACGTCCACTAGTCTTCTGTATCGCTCTTTATCCACGAGTATATAGTAACGGAGGGATTCCTGTTGACCGTCTCGACCGTATTTGTCACTTTGACTCTTTCTCTTCTTGAACCAGGTGTTTCCTATGACCAAGCTGTTCCGTAAACAGAAAGCCAACAGCCTGTCACCATCATCATTCCTAGGTCCCCAACCATGCAGATCCATAACGTATTCTAGTCCTTGTTTCTCCACTCCGAATTTGCATTCAGGTCACCCATGATAACTATATCTCCATCTGTGATGTTCTCTTCGAGCTGGTTCAATTAATATACTGTATATGTATATATATTTGTAGTAGACATACTACTACTACTACAAAAAAAAAAAAAACTGTATTGTATTGTATGGTTTGTGATGTCATACAGACTTTATAATATGAATAACAGTTTTATTGGTTGGAACAATGCTAAACTTTCTCTCTAGAGGAATTTTTTATTGTTTTGAAATCTGACAAGACTGGCATTGGTGTTTACGGTTAGTGCGGTAAGTTTATAATTATAGTATGTTATTATATCACGTATATGATAAACTGTTGACTGTTGTGATTAATTTTTGATAGAGATTTAATAGGCAGACGTTATTCGGTTTGCTAAGGCCTTATAGTATAATGTCAACATGTCAAGCCTAGCGCAAAGGCCTACCTTCCTTTTTATATGAATTTCATTTTACCATGTTTTAATGATGGCTAAATTAAGTTTAATATTAATGATGTGCATTTTGCCAGTTGTTATTAAGTATTAACCTTCCTTAATCAGTATTATTATGCTCAATAATTCGTCCAGTTAAGGCCTATGTTGATTTGAGGCTAGGATCTACTTAGATTTCAGCTAGGGCCTACTTTGAGCGGCATCTGTTCTGGTTTCGACCAGTGCCTCTCTCAGGCAAAGGCTCTCTAAGCTAGCCAAGCCGTATGCTTCGGCAAACTGTATTCTTATTTGTGCTCCTGGCCGGTTCCGTTGAGTCATGTCAGCCAGAAAGTTGAATAAATATAATTCAGTTAAATCAATATTTACCAATTGTTTCACCCTTTCAGATTAATCATGTCGGAGAAGAAGAAGTTTGAGAGTGGAGCAAGCAAAAGAAAAAGACAACAAGAGAAGACGCTGAAGCATGAAGAACTGCTCAGTGAATCTCCAAACTTATTTGATCTTTGGTTTAATCGCAAGGCAGCAACAGAACAGCAAACAGAGCAAACAACAGATGCATCCAATGAGGGCAAAATGACTGAGGCACTAGAAGTTCAAGTTGTCTCTGATGATGCCAATGCCACAGGAGTTGATGCTGAGCTTGTCCACCAGAAGAAAGATAATCCTGGAATCTGAGTATCAAGATGACATTCGTTTGTGGACAAACTCAAATATAATGAAGGAGGTAAGTGACTTTTGGTGTAAACAAGGTCCCTTGGAATGCCAGCACCATGATGATGACTTTTCTTTATCCGAAAGACAATACTCTGATCAGAAAAGAAAATGTCCACGTTCATTGATATTCCGAAAACATATAACTGGTGATGAAATTAAAAGGGAATGGCTAATGTATTATCCCTCAACAGTAAATATATATTGCTTTGCTTGCGTTCTCTTTAATGGTATTCATGGATCAAAAACCCAGTTTTCCGACGGTGGATTTTCAGATGGGAAACATGCCTCTACACAGATTACAGAATATGAGAACAGTTCTGGACATCAGACCTCTATGATAACATGGATTTCTAGACGAAAAACACTTGGACGAATTGATTCAATACTGGAAATCCAATTCACAAAGGAAAAAGAATACTGGACAAAAGTACTGCAAAGAGTAGTTTCAACTATAAAGTTTCTCTCATCTTGTGGATTAGCATTTCGTTGTGATACAGAAGTACTTAATTCTCAACCGAATGGCAACTACCTTGGGATACTTGAATTACTTGCTGAGTATGATTCTTTTCTTAGTTCTCATATAGCAAAATATGGTAATCAAGTACGAGGAAAGGCTTCATATCTATCTTCAACAATGTGTGAGGAAGTCATAGAGATTATGGGAAAAAAATCAAGTACTTTTCTCTTGAAAAGTACTTGATTTTTTTCCAAATACTTTTCTCTAAATGTTGATTCAACACCAGATAATTCTTACACTGATTAGCTGACTGTAGTTCTTCCTATGTTGGAATATCTGATAATAAGGTTGTTGAACGTTTTCTCACTTACATTCCCATTACAAGTCACACTGGAGAAGCTCTTGCCAACATTTTCTTGAAATTCTTTGAACAAATTGGAATTGATGTAGCTAATCTAAGAGGACAGTCTTATAACAACGCATCAAACATGTCAGGATGCTACAAAGGGCTTCAAGCACATATTATGAATATCAATCATCTTGCACATTACATAATTTTATCGGCTGCAGTTTAACAGTTAAAATCCAGCTGTAAACTTCTCTGGCTGAGAAAGGCGTATAAAGTACTGTATAAATAAAAATTATTTATTGGCTTTAAAGTTTATGAGTATTTAATATAGATATCTTCTTAGAATCGTGTATTAAATTTTATCGTTTTCGTAATGTGCCTTACACACACACACACACACACACACATACATATACATGTATATATATATAAGCATTCCTGTGACGCATACCGATAAACTGGGCTAGGCAATATGCCATATGAACTGATTTGAATATTCCACTTTATTCTCCATATCTTGTTCCCCAAACCCAAAGGAAACTAGGTTCATCCCAAATTATGACTAAGATTTGGTATCTACCGTGATTTTTTTTTTTTTTTTAGGTGGAGCGGTGGGGACTAAAATCGATCAGTTATTTCAGTTCTTTCAGATAATCAGTATTTGGGGAAATAATTTGGAAACATATCACTTTTCGTACTCGAAATACGAATCATTTTTTTTTCTTTTTTTTTCACTTCTTTTTATGTATACATTGGTTTCATATTTTAGACTGATAAAGAAACGTTTTCACGATGGCCACCTTTTCTGAAGACCACCCCTTTCAGTAGAACAAAGCAGAACTTAAGTGCAGGGAGAGAGAGAGAGAGCTTTTCCAAGTGGGACATAGGGTCGTTAACCTTTGAAGCCAAAATAGCCAGACTTGAATAAAAGTGCTGAGTACAAATGAATAACTTAACTCACTTGTATTTCGATAGCTTGTAAGGCCACCCAAAACTGGCATTGTAACCTCGAGCTAACAATCTAAAACTGGTCCACATTAACAAAAAAAGCAGAGAAATTTATTTTATAATTGAATGCCATTTGTTCAGCTCCAAGCAATATAATATACCACAACAGTGTTATCTACATTGCCTCTTTGCAAAACAGTCTTGATATGCATTATCTTATGTTTTTTTTTTTTTTTTAGTTGGATTGAAGGAGAAGATAAGGAGAGAGAGAGAGACTTCCGGTGTATCAATTTGTAGTAACACAAGTGGCTGCACAAGAGCAGGAGTGGGCAACCTCGAATCAGCTGCGGGTCAGATGAAAATTTTATGAATTTTGGAGACCGGTGTCTTAGTATTTATATATATATATATATATATATATATATGTATACACGTATACATGTTGTATTCTTCACGTAGATTCTTAAAAAAAAACAATGGTAATTATTAAAACTGTTTATTTGAAATGTAAATTATTACATAACATGAAAAATAAAGAAACAAAATACTGTAATGTAATTAATGTTATTTTTGGACTTGAACATTTTGTTTCACAACAAAGTCGATGTCGGACGAAATGCTTTCAATGGCTTTTCCAAAGTATTTTGGAAAGCACCATTCGTAATTTTAACAGAGTTACCAGGCACCAGTTTCCGAGAAAATGCCTGAAAGGTGAGGAGAGATTTCCGGTCTACAAGAACTATAAAATCATAAATTATATAGTAAATATTGTACACATTACATCACAATATCCCTCGAAATAGTAAACGATGATATTTCTCTTAATATTTAATATTTAATACATAATATTTAAAATTATTTTTAAATATTATCATATAAACCTTTTGGCATCTCTCATATTGTGTGATTATCTTCACAACTGGGTTGTCATGTCTGCAATACCAGGGTACCTGCCCATCCACCTGTGATAGGCCAATAGCCTTGAAACGGTCGCCGGGGGAAGCCTGATATTCACGGAGTTTCCGAGAATGGGTAACAACAGTCTTCTCTACTGGGGAAGCGTTGCCTATTCGAGGAATATATGAGCTTTGAGTATGAATTGAAAGAGCAACTGTCCCTTTTTTCCTTCGACGGCATTTCCTTCCTCTACCTCTCCTACTATCACCTTCCTACATCTTTATCTCTTTTCTAAGTCTAATAGGGATAGTATGAGGATAACCGAGAACTTTATCCCATACCATATTTCAGAACGGTGCCGTCTGGGTGGTGGTGTCCACCAAGAATAAGTAACAATAGTCTTCTCTATTAGTGAAGTGTTACTTATTCTAGGTAGTGCAATACCATGCAACTCATTGTTAAGGAAGAGCACAATATGAGATACAGAGCAAATGATGCCTCCCACACTACCATCGTAGTTTCTTAAGAGGTGTAGATACACCGACATTGTATAGATATTAAACGCTTACTCTTAACGTATTATGCCTTGTGCATTTAGTTATTTTTAAATAATATTTTATATACGAGGGTGATCATTTAATTCGCGGACTGGTGCAAAATCTTATCTTAATTGCATCATCTGAACCATCTGTGGATTTCTCCTGCTCGAAATACTCTCCTTGAACTTTACGCACTTTCGCCACCATCGTATCCACGCATTAAATGCTTCTTGCAAGCCATTTTTCTAAAAACTACGAGCTATGCGACACAAAGATGCTTGCAGAGCCACAGAGCTCTGCGAGCATCACAGAGCTGTGTCCAGTGGCGTATTCAGGGATGGGCAGAGAGGACTATTCCCCCCAAACAAAAATTAAAGAAAAAGAATGCAGGAGGTATTCTAAAAAAAAAAAACCTCAAAAGCCTGGTCGCCATGGCCCCTTACGATGATACCTGGAACTGGTCACTATGTCCCCCCTACGATAATATCTGGATACGCCACTGGCTGTGTCGGACGCGAAACGCTTGCATTTTAGAGCTTTCTTCAGACATGGAAACAGGAAGAAATCGCACGGGGCTAAATCCGGTGAAAAAGGGAGGTGGTAGCAACTTGGTACCTATTGTAGTGATCACTGCCTACACAATATTAGCCGTATGGAGCCTGGCATTGTCTTGATTGAGAAACAACTTCGCACCGAAAAGTTCGGGCAACCGGAATATGGCTGTCCTACCAAGACACTCATCACCATACGCTTCATTCATCTCTTTAAGTGTTTCCGATGCATTTAAGCCCAGTCTGACACTTCCACTTGGAAAACTTCCATGGTCAGGTTTCAGCGGATAACAACTGGAAGAAACCAGCGATCAGACAGAACGAGTATAGCTTGAGTGAACAATTATTTGACGACAATGAAGATTTTGAAGGCTTCCAGAAAATGACTGTCGGACTATTTTAGTTGCTGGGGCAGTGGTCTCATAGTGGCTGCTGCTTGCAGTGACAGATCTGTTCGTAGGACAAGACAAACTGTCAGGTTGAGATTAGTGCAAAAACACCTTTTGTTTTGTTTTGTTTTTGGGACATATGTACCTATTAATTTATTTTGTCTCAGATATGCTGAGAATATTTTCGGTTTTAACTAAAATTAACTATAATTAACTTAAAAACTTAAGTATACTGTTTTTCTCAGAAATAATGAGCTTTTGAAAGTGATTTTGCCAGTAGTTTTTTTTTTATTTATTATTATTATTATTTATTATTATTACTATTTATTTTATTTATTTATTATTATTATTATTTATTATTATTACTATTTATTTTATTTATTTATTATTATTACTATTTATTTTATTTATTTATTATTATTATTATTTATTTTATTTTATTTATTTATTATTATTATTATTATTTATTTATTTTTTATTTTACTTATTTATTTATTATTTATTTTTTTATTTTTTTGCTGGCTCCCAGGTATGGGCAACCTGAGAGCGGGATTGCTGGCACTTCCCCTCCCCCAGTATTGCACTACATCCAGCGGATGCGGAATTTTAGTGCGCTGAGCACTGACAGTGAATAGTAGACCCGACCTAGCTCCTCGAGCCAAGGGACGGGCATCAGGCAGCAGCTGCCCAAGTGTTAGATGCTCGCTGGTGAAAGAGACCTGACACTAACAGAATCCACACAATACTAACACACATACATCAACACTTTCCTCAGGCCCGTTTCCCAGAGGTTCTGTGTCATCACAGGTGAACAAGGTGAAGATGGGCATATGCCTAGGAGCCACCCTGAATCAAGAACATACAAAAAAAAAAAAAAAAAAAAATAGACTTCACCAGTGAAACGTTGGTCCATGCGCACCAGCGCTCCTAGTTCTTGCCAGCAAAACACGCCCCATATTAATTGTTGACCACCCCATCCTATGCGGCATAGGATGGGGTGGTCATAGTTCAGTGATCACTGAGTGTTTATATATATTATATACATTCTGCTATTGAACTAAATTAAAAATAGATATGTAGAAGGTTCAGGTCGACCCAAATATAAATCAAATACAAAGAAAAAGAGTATTTACCAACAAAATGAAAGGAGGGATATATCCTAAACGTTCCTAAATTAATTTATAGATTACAGCGAATTAGAACAAATTTAATGGCACCCACTGTCATATTGCGTGAAATATCCAAAGTCCTGGTCGGAAGGTCACAAGACCTAAAATGGTCTTGGATTTACTGCATTTCGAACGTCCTTCAAATCAACACATCGACACAACTGACAAGTAATCAGCGAGCCGATGCAATGGACTTGCATAACGGTGACCCCTTACACAGTGAAAAATTAACATATAGCAAAGTAAAGCGCTCACAAAGCAAAGCCAAAGTGCTAACTAAGAACAAAGCTAAAAAGAAAGTAACCAGGATATAGTGGCGGTATGTGGGGGTATTTGTATTTGCATCGCACTACTACCGTATAATACACGAAAATTAAGTTTAAATTATTTATTGAAGAAAATATAAGAATAAAGTAACAAAAGTAATAAAGAGAAAGGGAAAAAAATAATAAATAGGAGAATAGATAAATAATAATACTGAAAATAATAGAAACAGCTGCAACTTTGCGTTTCTTGTATTCAAGCAACATACCGCATGTTGCTTGGATGAAAGAAAATACAGTATTGAGCTAAATTAAGAATAGGTATGCATAATGGCCAAGTCAAGTAAGACACGAATACAAATCAAAACAGCAGTTTAAGTACAGCAACCTATTTCTCTCCTCCCCTCTTTTCTTCTTTCGTTGTTGTAGTTTGTACTGTACTGTACTGCTTTTCTTTGTACAGTATTCGAATTTTACTTGGCTTGGTCATTCCGCATAAACGCGTTGAAACTACAATGTGTGCTTTACTGTATTTTTTCTATTATTATTAATTATTATTATTTACATATTAATTCTTATAAATTCTTTAATACATAATTTAAACTTAATAAATAATGTGTGTGTGTGTGTGTGTGTGTGTGTGTGTGCAATGTAGAAAAAACAGTATATCTGACTACAACAGAGGAAGCATAAAATATAAAAGGGGTTTAGAAATTATAATTTCACTTAAAAATATGGATAGTAATCTGTTCCCATAACAACAATCATGATTTGTCTGAAATCTTTTCTATGTTTGAAAGGGTTTCCTAGGTAATGAGACAATCGATACTCAAAAAAGACACTGTCCTCTGGAATAACCGAGATGTATAACTGCAGATATTACAAATTTAGCTGTAAGCCTCCAGATCTGAACCTTATATCTATATAAAATAGCGTGTCGAAAATTGAAATCCACTTCTTTTGTTCCAGTCCTTAATAATAAACAGAACATGCATGTACGTATAATATACTGTATATATAATACGAATATATATAATATGAATCAGTTCGTTTCACATTGGAAACAGTGAGTTCTTTTACTTTTCTTTTGTTTGTTATTTTTCTTCTTTTGTTCCTCTGTTGAGTCAACCGTAAAACTCATGCCTGCTGTTCTATTCTACACAACAGAAGACATGAATCAAGAACATACAAAAGAACTCCAAAATCCACTTGAGATCGATGGGTCAACTGTTGATGACCCTGAAGTACTACATATGGGAAACAGCAACCCCAGAGCAACGTATCAACTCTGTGGTACTACACTGACAGTGGTAGAGAATGAAAGGGACCTGGGGGTGGTGGTGCAGGCAGATATGAAGTTCTCTGAGCAGTGCAGACGAGCTGCAAGAGTAGCTCATGGTGTATTGTCAATGATATATAGAAATTTTTCTAGCAGGGATAAGGAGGTGATTATTCCCTTGTATAAGGCAATGGTCAGGCCACACCTAGAGTACTGTATACAGGCCTGGAGGCCTCATTTCAGGAAGGATGTAGAGCTGCTGGAACGAGTACAGAGAAGGGCAACTAGATTGGTGAATGGGACAAAGGGGTTCTCTTACGAAGAAAGGCTTAAGTTTTGCAAATTACAGTGTCTGGAAACTAGGCACCAGCGGGGTGATCTGATAGAGGTGTACAAAGCCTTGAATGGTTTGAGCATGCTCAATGCTGATGGGATTCTTCCTCTAGCTCAGAAAAATCACCTGAGAGGGCATAAATTCAAATTGAGGAAAGACAGATGTAGGATAGATGTGCGGAAATTTGCCTTTAGCCAGCGGGTGGTTGGTGGGTGGAACAGACTTCCATCCCTTGTCGTGGAAGTTGATAGCCTAAATAAGTTTAAGGCTCAGCTGGACAGGTATTTCGAACGAACAGAGGGGTGAAGTGGAAGTGGTTATTTTTATTTATTTATGTTACTTTTTTTTTTTTTTTTTTTTTTTTTTGGCTGATGCTGCATAAGCTTGCTTTCTTGCATCAAATGCCTCTACTAATGCTAATGCTAAATGCTAATGCTAATGCTAATGTTGCAATCCTGGACACCTGTAGGATAGTCAGAGAGTTCCTCGACCAACAATAACAACCACCCTGTGCACTTAGTACCAGTACCCGTCACGGGGTGACACTCGCATCAGGGAGAAATAATAATAATACAATGTACAATACAATTTTATTTATTAAGAGAATTCGTTTACAATAAATAATAATATTATTATTATTATTATTATTATTATTATTATTACATAACCCTCACTGAAAAGAAGGAAAAGACTACCTACTCGATCGACATGCCGGTGGCCAACACAGCAACTTCCAGAAAACCTACTGGGAAACGATTATGAAGTATACAGACCGGAAGTCAAAGAGATGTGTCATATAGAATAAGTAACGACCATCCTGATCATCGTGTGAACCACCAGGGTGGTGCCAAAGCGCCTACATAAGAACTTAGCACTAATAGGCCTCCCAGAGAACACATACAGAGAATTCCAGAAAGCCGCGATCCTAAACACCTGTAGGGTAGTCATAGACTTCCTCGACAAATTATTGTAACAAGACATAACAACCGCTCCCAATTCACCTGGCACCAGTCATCGCGAAATAGAAAAAAAAAAAGCCATAAGGAGAAGAAAGAAATAATAATAATAACCATCCCAATCACGTGTTAACTGCTTACTGGTGATGAAGAGCCTACACAAGAACTTAGCAGCAACAGGACTCCCAGAGAACACCTACAAGGAACTCCAGAAAGCCGCGATCCTGAACGCCTGTAGGACAATCAGAGAGTTCCTCAACCAATAATAGTAACCGAACATAACAACCACCCAAAGCACCTGGTACTAGTACGCATCGCGGCATGGAAAAAAAAAAAAAAAAAACACTATAAGAAGAAAAACATAACGATAACAGTGGTCTATTATCAAAGCTGTTCTTGAATGTTTATTCACGATATTTGTCTCGACGTTTACAAAGATAAATCGTATATTATTCGAAAAGTTTCAATCGGAAATCGAGTTTATGATATTAGTTAATTTTTAAATACGAAATTAAGTAATTGATAGGTTTGCATAACTGACTAACTCATTGTAAATTAGAATATTATAAGCATTAAGTTAGCATTTGAACCAGTATCGTAACGGACAGAAAAGCTTCATGTGTGTAATAAAATACTTTGGATATACGCGATCAAATCCAGACGAAAGCGTTCTCTCTCTCTCTCTCTCTCTCTCTCTCTCTAACTGTTCCTTGATTCTTTAGACAGAAAAAAACGAAATGATATAAACGAGAAATACACATGAAAAAAAAAAAAAAAAAAACTGAATACCGCTGAATAGAAAATTTATTGATTAAATGAACTAGCTACTGCACGTTAAACTGGAACCTTTATAGCCAACCTCAACAGCACTGTGCGATCTACTTTTAAACATAGAATTTCAGCATTTATCATGGCATTAAAAACAAGGTACCGAGACTTAGGATTTTCTCCTGCTTTATTTTCTTCTTGTTAAGCCTAACATGAATACTAAAATAGTTAACACATACTACCACAGAAAATCTTTGTAAAACGCTGTTAAAGCAGACACTCTTTTGTCACCTTACCGCGGTGACTGTAGTAGTCCATTTAATTCCGGGTAAAAAAAAACAAGATTGCATAAGGGGAACTAATGGCACACTTCCAAACCATTAATTAACTGCGCGAATTAACTGCGCCTTTGCCAGTAAACCGATTATGCTATTATGCAATCGTTGGAGGGTTACTTGAATTTGTGTTAATTATAGATTACAATAGTATCTTCCTCGCTGTTTTAGGCGTCACCATGGAAGTAAGTTAAAAACACTAATGCAGTTGATCATTCCGCAATTATAATTAACTTGAGAAAGCACATACTGTACTGATTTTCCAAGTTCTGTCATGGAACCTTGCGCGTAACCATGGAAACAACAGTCGGTAATCTTATACACTGGCTGTTTCGACATTCAGTTTAGCTTTGCTATGAAAGGTAAAAATAAAATCTGATTAAAAAAGGAACCTGATTTTGATTTTACTTTAATGAATGATTTTACTTTAACTAAACCATAACTATTCGACTACACGCACCTCTACTTATTATGGATTTGGTTCGCTTGACCTTGCTATACAAAGGGTCGATATGTTTCTCTTCAGTTTTTGTCACTTCAAAGTAAAACTTAATAACCACAAAGTCTGCTTCTCTCTAGTTTATTATTATTATTTCTCTATACATTAAAAAAGTTATCCTCCTAGTGATATTTATTCGAGCCAATGGGAGAAGAGAGAGAGGCAATTACGTCACTACATATGCAATTAATTATCAACAATTGCCTCCATAACGTTCACCAATCTCGTGCAGGTGCTCACTGTTAACTTTTAATGTTCCATTGTAACGTTTTTTGTATATTAATGAATATTGTATATTTGTAAATATTTTAAATATTAAATATCCATTAGAATCTGTATATTGCTGATGAAGGGGTCCATTTTACCCTGAAAGCTACATTTCGTTATTAATATATTACTGGATATATACAATATTAATCTCCTTAAACAATGGAATCCAGTACAACAGGTCCATTTGTATTTAATTACACTGGGTGTTCAAAGAAAATGCATCACCTAGGAATTTCACATTTTCAACCCTTTTTTGCGATGGTACGTTACCTTAATGACTAGCATCACAAATAGAAATATAAACAAAAGGTATTTATTAATAGTTAAGGCAAAGCTAAGTAATATTTGACAGGTGCTCTCAAAATATTCCAAAATGAGCATTTGCAACCTTTATACAACAATTTTGGTAAACACGACAATTATGTTATCAGAAGCCCTGAATTTGCTCCAGTTTATCATTTTAAATGGAAAACAAAATAAAAAGTTCACCAGGTGTAAACTAATATTCAGTTGGACCACCTCTGGCGCTGATGACAACAGCACGCCATCGAGGCATTGACAAGATCAATTTCTGAAGATAATCAACTGATAGTTCCAAACACGAATTAGGGCTTCCTGAAGTTCACGAAGGGTCTTTGGTTTCTTTCTGGCAACTGCAGATTCCACACGATGCCAACAGTTCTCCATAGGATTCAGGTCCGGGCTGTTTCCTGTCCAACTAAGAGTTGTAATGGACCGTTCTTCCAAACATTTTTTCACCTGTAACAAATGTAAACACATTACTGTCGAACCTCTGATGCAGAAATGAAGGTAGAGTAACAACAGAAGTGCCTACTCACACTTTTCGCCAGATGACAAGGAGCAGAGTCGTCCAGAAAGATGTAGTTACTTGGCAGGTTGAAATGGTCTCCAATGGTTGGAAGCAATTAGCCTTCCAATATAGCCAAGTATCCATTGGCATTTACAGAACCTTTTATA
This sequence comes from Mastigoproctus giganteus, assembly GCF_048544385.1. Classification (NCBI taxonomy): domain Eukaryota; kingdom Metazoa; phylum Arthropoda; class Arachnida; order Uropygi; family Thelyphonidae; genus Mastigoproctus; species Mastigoproctus giganteus. Next base: position 84,817,177 of record NC_143584.1, read on the forward strand.
AACTGCAGGTGCCTACTCCACGAAATGCACCCCAATATCACCTGGCTGGTAGGGAATTTCACTGTATACACCATACACTCTGGATCGTATTCTTCACCACGTCTACGGTGAATCTTTTGTCTCCCATCAGAGTTATGCAGATTGAATTTCTTCTCAGAGAAAATAACTGATTTCTAAAATAACTAAAATCCGAGAAAATAACTGATTTCCACTGCTCGGGGGTCCATTTCACATGCTCCTTACACCAAATTAATAGGGCCCTTTTTCATTTTTTGTGTGAGGAGGGGCTTCTTCTTAGGACGACGGGCTACAAGTACACTTCTAAAGAGGCGTCTTCTGACTGTTACTGCACTTGCTACCACTCCTGTATGTTCTTCCCATTTTGTTTTCAGCTCAGACGAAGAAGCTTTACGATTTTTAAGACAGAAGCGCTTCAAAACGCGGCCCTGTTTTGTCGTAGAGACTTGTTTGCGTCCGGTTCCTTTTTTCCTATCAGCAGAACCAGTTTTCTTGAGTTTGGATAGAAATCTACTCACTGTCGATTGATTACAAGACACTCTATAAGCAATATGACGGGAAGAACATCCTTCCTCACGTAAAGCAACGTAGCACTCTTTCTTCGTGGCGTCAACTGCACGTAATTCGCCATCCTGACACAAGTACTGCCTGAGGTTCGTACTTGTAATACGGCACGCTTTCTTTGATTAATAGGTATTTTTTGCTTTAGCTTTTGACATATTATCCAGGTCACCTGGTCGTGTCTGTGAGTATACTCCGTCTGTCGATCGCCCTGCATCCTGAGGTAATGTGCAACATTGTTTCTGGGGCCAGGTGGCATCGTCGACATGTGCCATCTGTCACTCCGGGCACCTTGGCGATGTATTTCCTATAGTTCCTGGTGCAATTACCTGGTCTGGGATGATGAGCATGAATCCATCTGCGTCTATGCTCTCGAACTGTTCCAGGGCTTTCTTCCGCTCTTCTTCTATTTTGGATATCGCAACCTCGTCTGTTTCCGCTTCGGATGCTCCATGTTGCAGTTCTTGTAATTGGTGTTCCTCTTTCAGTTCTGGTTCGGTTGTGCTCGTATTCTTTGCAGTTGGTCGCTCACATCTCGTTTGATTTTTTCCAAGAATTCAGGTATCAAGCTCTTCATGACACTGGTCTAACTGTGATCTGCTATTCGCTGTTCGGTTATCTGGACGGTGGGGAGCTGTATAGTTTCATCCTGTATATTGTCATGTCGGTCTCTAGCTTTGTTACTTTGTGCTTTGCTCGCATCATCAACGTATTCATTTCGATACCGTACTTCATCTGTTTGTTTTTTCTTTGGTGGTCAGTTGTGCAGAAAGCACTTACATTTGGCTGGATGGTTCCATTCCCTTGTGTTAGCCATATGAGGGACAGCGCCACTTGCTCCACTGTCTCCCTCAGGAGAAGGTCTCCCGACTTTTCGAGGCGCCCCTTCTGCCTAAGGCCCGAACGCAAGTGACTTTATCCTATGCCACACTCGATGTAGTATATTCAATATTCCTACTTCTCATCTTCACCCAGCTATGGAGGTGGACCTGTTTAGATTAACTTTTCCATCCAGTGGTCAGCAGTAGTTACTGAGGGGATACACCAGATGGTGCCACTGTCTGCCTCAGCCATCACGTCGACATCGGAAGAGGTAGGCCCAATGAAACGATTTTCGTGATTTTTTTCCCTTGCAGTTTTTTTTTTTTTTTTCTTTCTCGTCAGGATTCGAACTCGGGTCCATGATATTGCTGGTTCGGCAACGTTACGAATCCTTATTATTATTATTTGATTGCTCATCAAATAGCTGAGACTTTCCCCTTTTTGAATTCCATCAACATCACTATGACAACTTCAAAACAGTGTCCTGGTAAAGTGTCAGATTTTTAAATGCATAGCGGATTCTCATTTTTCAGATGACGCTATACAATTTAAAAAGATATAACAACTTAGGCAGAAACATAGATAATGGTATTTGTCTCTAAGTTAAAAATATATGCCTAAGCCTTTCGAAATTCTATATATATGAACTAATTTTATATATAGAATTTGTAACCTTATCTCAGGCAAAGATATTTCCGATCTTCAGGTAATTGCAAACATGCAAGTACTGTATTGTAATGATCTTATTCTTCTTTGCTTGTGTATCAATCACTTCATTTATTAATTTTTCCGAGAGGGGGGCCCTCTAAACTTAATATTACAGTACAGGATTTAAAAAAGGATATAAAATGTATTGTTTATAGGCTGCGACCAAACCTTCTTGTTTGTGGTATACAAAGGAAGAATTAGCCACAAGTAGACCCTTTCTGTGAAAAAAACAAATAAAGGGAATGTGAAAACCATAAAGTGAAACTGCTGACGATTGAGTTAATGGCGGTAGACTCCCTGGAAAGCCGCGGGAAACTTTATAATTACAATTACAACAGCATCTGTCAGGAACCAATTCAGACGAACCTATTCGTGGCCTGCAATCTTGTTTGCGATATACAAAGAATTAGTCACAAGCAGACCGTTTGTGTGAACACTATCAAGAGATGGTTCCTGTGAAAATAAAGGGAAACTGAAAACCATAAAACGAAAATGTGGACACTTGAAATACTGTAGTGGCTTTTAGTTACAATTTGTGCAACCAGAAATATTGCCCATTTAATTATTTTAAAAATTTCCTGTCTTTTGAATTTTAGTGATTTATTTTCGCCGTGTACCACCTAACAAGTACCACATTAGTTGATTTGATTTTTCGTGTTGTGTTTATTTGACAAAAATTTATTGAATTCGTGTTTTTTAAATTAAAAATTACTATTTTTTCACGGGGGGGGGGGGTGAGTTTCACTCCGTGAAAAAATAGTAATTTTTAATTCCTTTTTTATTTTATTCCACCGGGGAGTGAAACTCACCCCCGGTCACCCCCTGGATTCAACAGTGGTCGAGGCAGTAAGAAGTGTCGTGGGGAGCAGCACTTGATTGTTTTGGAGGAAGGCAGTCCCAATAACCCACGTTTAATTTTTTTTTTTTTTAAGATTGGCATTTTCCAACATGGACCAGAGGAAACTAAAAGTAAATATTCATGCCTGTAATTGAAGAATCACAGGTAAGTGTTTTCCTTGTTATTATATTATCCTAGTTACACATTTCTGACCCATTTGCGTTGCGATCGCCATATCACTAGAGGTGTGATTGTGCAGTAACCACCTTCTATTTTGTCAAGGCTCAAAACAGTGGAAATAATAGAAATACTACCATTATAAACGATGAAATACAGGTTATCTTTCATATTGAGTACATTAATATACTTCATTCAGGGATTTTACACGAAATTAAAATAGTTTTCTTTGTTATAGAACTAGAAATTCCAGAAACTTCCATTCCCCAACACAACTTTAAACGCTAATATCGCCAGTTATTCTGTGAATTTTGCATAACTTAGTATCACTAGATAGCTCTTGATGTCTTCTAATATCTTATAAATTATTTAAGATGCAGTAACTCCAAACAAAAGCAAAAAAAAAAAAAAAAAAAAGCGCGAAATTACGCAAGATGCTGATTTTGAAACAGGAACTAAAAATGCACTAGAAACAGACATCGATTCAAAACACGGAAAACACCCCCGCAGGTAAAATTAACGACGAAATATAAGACTGCCCACCTGGGCCTCTCAGTGCTAAGGGAACTTAGAAAGCCAAAAACTCAAGAAGCAATTGAAATGCAAGAAATCCTGGGCAAACAAGTTGTAGAAAAGCAGCATCTATTGAAAACATAAAGGACCCAGTAAACCAAACAATAGCTACCAAACTACATTTGGAAAACCTCATGGCTGCTAGCAGAATCACAGTTGCAGTACGCTTACAAATAGTCCAATACTGGATGATATTAGAGAGCAAAGTGAACAAACTAAATGTGGAAAGCAAAGTGTTAAAAGCCAGAGTTGAGGCTTTAAACTCTGAAAAGGAAGCATATAAAAACATAAATGTATAAACTTATGCACAGGCTATTGGAGCTGCCACAAACAGAGATCAGATTCAACCTAAAGAGATAATAACAAGGACAACAAAGACTGAATCCCCCCCCCCAAAAAGGATGCAAATGCAATAATATTAAAGGCTACAGAGAAATCTTCATTAAAAAGTAATGAAGAAGTCAAAGAAACAGTATTGACTAAATTGAAACTTCACCTGAAGGAAGTGAAAGTTGAAGGAAGTGAAGGAAGAATAGCCTTAGGAAAACCAGAAACAATGGAGTTCTGGTTGAAGCAGCCATTAAAGAGGATATAGAAACAATACAGGGACATCCTGAAATCCAAAAACTAGGATTACTAGCCGAAAAGCCAAAGGGTAAAATTCAAATATCATCTTTGACATGCCTAAGACCACCCCTATGAGAGAGGCCATGATGGACTTTTATTATAAAAATTACAGTGAGCAATTAACCTTAGATGAAATGGCTAAGGAATTCCAAATCAAACAGGGAACAACAAATAAAAAATCCCATTGTGGAACTTTAATCCTAGAAAATAAACAAGAGAATCTATGCTAGCTGAACTAGCCATAGATTCAGGGAAAATTTCCCAGTTACAAAATGTTATCACTGCCACAGATTTGGTCATAAAGCCAGGCAGTGCCAGCAAAAATACCCGATCTGTGGCCACTGAGCAGTCACTGGCCATGACTATAAAAATTATAACAGTAGAACTACACAACCTAAATGTGCCAAATGTATGTTAGCCAAAATAGACTTTCACCATAGTCTTAGGGACAATAATTGTTCCAGCTATCAAAAAATAGTAAAACAGCTTAAATTGAGAACCAATTATAGGCCTTAATTTAAACCACACTTGTGACAGGGCTCTAAAGTTCATCCAATTAAATGCTCACAATGCAAGTACAGTTGTGGATCAAATCGAGCTTAAAGCAGAGAAAAATAATATAGGTATCCTGGTAATCCAAGATCTATATACTCATCAGGGTAGGGTTCAGGGATACCCTAGAACATACAGAATAATAGAATCTTCACATGAAACCTCACTAACAGCAATAGTAATCAGAAATCCTTCTCTTACAGTTACAAATGTTAATTCTCTATGCTTCCCATTAGCAGTTTGTGCACAAATAATTAGTCAAACAGGATCCCTTTGTGGGAATAGAAATACAATTGTGGGATCTATCTTTGGTGGATCGACAATTGGGGGATCTTTAACGACAATTGTGGGATCTTTAATCTTAATTGTGGGATCTGTATTTGGTTAAACCTAAACATTTGTGGGAACTTTAAATACAATTGTAACTTCTATCTACCTTGGAACCTCAATAGGCTGTTGCTTTAAATTTAAATTCTGGAACAGGGGTCCTCACTTCCCTTCCAAGGTCCACAAGCCATCTGCTGCTCAATAAATTAATTCCATTTAGCCCCCCCCCTTTTTTTTACGTCAGAAGATTCCATGTAATGAGGATTTTATTTTTCATACTTCCCCTGCCTGGATAATTCCGAATACTTGCTACTGAGCTGTGGTGTTTCTCCCCAAAGATAAGACATATGTTAGCAACACAACAAAGTTTATTTCACCGTTTTAGACATAATCAAAAATACACACACACTAAGTAATTCAAGATATCAAAATTTCTCACAGCTCTCTTCTTACTACACATAATATAATGTTCTCACATTTCCTTTCTTTCAATGAATTCATAACTATCTACGACTTTTGAACAATACCAAGTACTAACTAAACTAACATATGCAATTACATATGAATATATATATATATAAATAGACAATTACATTATTTTTCCTCTCTCTCTCTCTCTCTCTCTCTCTCTCTCTCTCTCTGTGCACATGATCATCTAATTGGGCATATCCTTCTGAGCCTTCGGTGGGCTATACACAACTAGAGGATATTTCTCCAAAGTACAGGCTATTTCGTTAACAACAGCAACACATCTAGTACATTCCTTTATTTTACACATACTTCTAACACAGATAGGTAACACACTCACTCTCTCTTTCTTTATCTATATTCTATTGTTCCCCCTCTTTCTATCTTTTACAATACAATATACAGTTTATCATAAATCTCCTCTAACTGTCCTATTAATTTTTTCCCCCGTTTATATTTACTTTATAATACAGTTTTTTTTTTGTTAGCAAAATTTTCTCCAGGGTTGCTGCCTTGGACATCCGTTTGAAGCTAGATCCGATTTCATTCTCAATCGTTTCCTCCCTTTTCTATAACCAATACCCACTGAACTGTGCCATTTCTAAAACTCACCGTTTAACAATTCCCACACACCTCCAACACCATTCTCACTCCCAAAAAATTTCTTTCTCGCTCTCCAGCAATTCTCTCTGACCTCATCTCCCACTTCTCTGTCTCGGACTCCGCTCTTTCTCTAAGGCTCTGTCTTTCTCTCCCCCCATCACCTTTTTGTTCATCTCTCTCCCCCTTTTCTTGACCAATCATCATCTATTTCTCTTTCTATATCTTTATTCTAATTCGCTCATTTCCCTTTTCTATTGTCTCGGCCCACGTTCGGGTAGGTCGCGCTCCCTTTTTCGTAGCGGGGACATCCGGACGCTATGAAATTTCTAGAACTTTCTTCTGACTATCCTTGTCCACTTACCCCTTTCATCACGTCCCTTTTAAAGTGACCGCCCTTGAAATTTATGAGTGCGCACTGCGGTGTCGGCCTGTTTATACAGCTCTATGATACCCGATCTTGGCTTGCTCTATGATCTCATGATCTCGGGTTTTTCCTCTTTGGAGTCCGAACCCTTTCTTGGGGGGGGGGGGCGTTCCTTTGTCCTTTTTTCTGCAGTTCCGCTCCCGCTTTACTTTCTGTAAACAAAACTGCTTCAAACCAGCACTCCTATTGTACAGTTTCAGTTCGAACAGGCCTCCCCTGTTGCTAACGCTAATCCGCTCTCTACTGAAACGAACAACAGTAGGAGCGCAAGAAAACTGCGTAATGCTGTCTGTTTAAAATATAATAATTTATAAAATTTTACAAAAAATATTATTATCAGGAGTTGTAAGAATGGGTTCTTACACCTTCATGTTGTATCCCTGTACTGTAGGCCAGGAGAGGATATAAATCCCAGCATTCATTGTCTACAAAATGCACTGACAGTATTTCCAAATTCTAAGATAATAGTCTCCATGGATGCCAACTATCCGTCAAGCCTCTGGCACAGCTGTACAGTTGACAGACCAGGAACACATCATAGCCAGCTCCTAACAGACTACCTAGCCACTTCTACTACCCTGCATGTAATAAATAGACCTCAAAACCCATTTACCTACACTGTGGGAAAGTGATATAGATAACTTTGGCCACTACTTCCATATCAACCAAAATTAATGATTGGATGGTCCAAGAAGTTTGGACCAACTCAGACCACAGGACTATAACTTTTACTTTAAAAAGACAAATAGGTAGCCAGATACAAAAACCAAACTATTATATTTACGCCACCCGAATAATTACATTCACCTGCCATGAATTATGTATTATGTCCGTAAATTGCAAGTGTTCTATGGTGATTTGCTGATTCGCCTGTTTTGCTGGATGAAAAACCCGAGTTTTCGGGGGTGAAAAACTTGCGATCTACGCTTGAGACCGACTAATTCCGCCACACAGTGAAAAAAGCCCATTAAAGTTCCTCGCGTCATCGACGGGATCCGAACCCTGGCCTTTTCTACTCGGTGTGGTGAGGACGGTGACAATACCACTGTGCTACACACGCAGCAGACAACCAGATACAGCCACCCCAATAATTAGATACAACTTAAAGAAAGCCAACTGGCAGACCTTCACGGATGAAATCCAAATTCAAATAGAACAGCAGCAGATTCAGATCCATAAAAACAATTATAGCCCTGACGACCACAACCTAAATGTCACAATTATGCTTCAAAACGTATCCAATCTAGCAATACCCAAAAGAAAACCAAAGAAAAATGCTGTTCCCTAGTGGTGCCCTGAACTTGATATACTCTGGCGAAGGGTGCATTAGGCCAGAAAACACTTCCAGAGCGCAAGGGAAATTTGGCTCCAGAATGAGGTTGATGCTCAGAAATTCCTATAGAACTCTCAGAAACTGATTGGGGGTCTTGGCGGGAAGTCCGATAATGCAAACCCTTGGGGTGTGGTCTACAGGATTGTCACCAACACACTGCCAAGAGGTGATGTGGTGAATTCTACAATTAAGGCATTATCTCCCGGAAATTCGGGTTTTCATTCAGAATAACACGCAAACGGACAAAAGAATACATGCAAATAACAGATACAATATATGGAATGCTTTATGTCCTTATCTCCCTTGCGTTGAACATGCATATAACAACAATGTAGAACAGTTCGCAATCAGTACCAGTGTGGAGTAGTGTGCCGCATAAGCGAAATTTATTATTCATTAATTAAATAAGTCATAATTTATTAATGAGATTCATGAGAATATATTTCAAGAACTTAGAAAAACTTGCTTAGAACTGGTAAAGTGACTGAAGTGTGTAAGAATAATATTTTAAATAGTATCTTTCTTGGTGATTCCTTTCTACTCTATTCTACTCTACTCTCTCTCTCTCTCGGGGTATTAAAAATTTTTTTATTTTTTTTTTATTTTGGCTGGTGCAGCATAAGCCTCAGGCTTCCTTGCACCATATAGCTATTAATAATAATAATAATAACGATATAAAAATAGAACAAGAAGAGAATATTGGAAATAATCGAAATAGAAAATTAAATATCGATTAGCATTTTTTCCGAAATTACGTTTTCTAAGCCGTATTCTTCGTTTTCGATTCTGTTTTTTTTTTTTTTTTTTTTTTGGTAGTTGTTGGTGCATCGGCGTCTGTGGCCGTATTGCACCTCCCAAGGTTTTTGTAGTACTTTGATCCAAGCCCGAGGCGGGAATCGAACCCGCGACCTTTGGGTTGCCGGGCAGGTACTTTACCCACTCGGCTAGCCCGGTCGGCCTTCGATTCTGTAACGATACAAAATTCAACCGAATACAAATTTCGAAGAAAGGAGTTGTCACTCTTTCGAAAGCCGCCAAAGACAACTACTTAGTTTTTACCATCTTGTTTTTACCATCTTGCAAATTTATTGACGGCAATAGAATTACGAAAAAGAAAAATTATAAAATCACTTCAGCGTGCTTAATTTATTACGTGCCTATAATAGGCTTGTATTTACAAACTTATCGTCTCGTGAGTTATTGTTGCCACTGTTAATGTCAATATAAGTCATCGGAATGACTGAACCAGTTCCAGTTAATGTACAACCAGTTCCAGTGATTGTCGCAAGATGTCACTCTCTCCTATCATGCGTGCGAGAGAAAAGTAGTGGAGAACGCTAGACGACACCCGTCGTCTGCAATGCTTGCATTTACAAGTACTCGGACAAGTCAGGTGTAGTGCCTACTGTAAGAGCGAGGGGGTTGCTACACCTACAGACTGTCATCGATCACATGGAGATTTCAGTGCCGGACAGCAAAGTGTAGTTGGCCATAAAGTTACTTCATCACTGATGAAATACCATTTTTAACTTGTATAATTTTACCATGTTTTTTCTCAGCAATTCTTTACGTGTGACATTGTTTTTCCAAGGTGATAAGAGCAGGCCAACGATGAATGGACATCCTTTTTTATTATTTAGTTGATAACACCGCAACCATTAGACCCGTACATTAGCCTTGAACGGTGTTCGGCAGTAACTTTTCCAACGAATCAGTGTGACTGAAGAAACTTGATTGGTTTATGTGCAAAAAAGTTGTCTTCCCGCTTGGGACATCTTGGTACGACAATCATACACACACACGTGCACGCACGCACACACACGTGCACGCACGCACACACACGCGCACACACACACACAATGTAAGTCTCTGCAGAGAAGAGCACGCATAGAGTTGCTTCTGTGATTTTATGTAACATCGAATAATTAATGTCCATGCTTTTATTAGAGCATCAAAGGAAAAGCATAAAGAGAGTTCCTGATTAAATAGGCTGGCTGGTTCGCAATGGGAAATGGCATGAATAAGGTAAGGCTTAAATAACAACAAAAAAGTATCCGTTTAGTGAAGTTTTGTAAGAGTGAAAGCATTCCGAATCTATTTTAATTAGAGAAAACAAGTGTTTTATAATTCAGAAGCTTTTAAATTATATAAAACTTCACATACTCCCAGGAAGATAGCTCTATATCATTCTATGGCAATTCCGTTTCTATGAAATACATTTCAATTCTTCCTGGACATTAAAATTAAACTCATTATTGTTGAGCAATCTCATTATGCTAATCATTTTGCTTTGCTAACGAATTCATCATTCTCTTTTTGGAAATGTTGAAAGTCAGGGCAGTGGTGATATATGAAGTAATTGAGGCAATCCACTACAAGCACAACTTTTAGGGGACGTATGGAGGCAGTGTCAAAACATGGGTAGAGAAACTAAATTTATGGTTCGCTGCAATCATTACTTGTATCGCCACTGTTCTAGGAACAGGGAACTCCAGTCTTACGGAGAACTTCCGGCTAAAACATTACTAATACTTCGATCTTATTGCTTAACTCTCTATTATAAGGAATATGATGTAATTCGAAATAAAAGCATGCTTTTTAAACGCATACGTACTAGTCATTAGCTGAACTAGGAGCCATTTAGCTGCTGCAGGAAGGCCTGACCTATCCCAACTTCATTATTGTACTGTAACTGTTATGTTTCATGGTACTGTACCCACTATCTTCTCCTGCGTATACCAATGTTTAGAAACCTTGCACCTATAACTCTCATTTTCTTTTACATGAGAATCACAAATATTTTATTATCTTACATAGTTTCCGTTATATAATTATATAATTTCCCTTTAAGTTCATTTTTCAGTGTCGTGTGCTGTTTTATGGCATTACTTGTATAAAAAAATATAATAGAATGCCTTTCGTCAACGTATATTTTGTTGTGGTTTTCGATCGAATTTCTTGATGATTTCCCTACATTACTGTGTTAATCCCAGGCGGTAATTTTATACATTTGTAGAAGTTTTATGTGCAATAACATATTATATTTTCTATCCATTACGAAGTGCATTTTGGTATTTTATTATCCACATCATTTATTTACATCCGAAATATGTCCCATACGAAACATTACTAATTTTCGTGTACGATCATAACAAAAATGGACTAATAAACAGGACAGAAACCAGGGAATTCTAATATGAATTAGTTTCGACACTGTGCTACTCGCGAGGGCTAAATTACCTTCGTCACTAAATTGTTCTAATACGCTTTTAATATTATGCTAGAGCTTAGTCACTGAGGTATCCATTATTATTACAAGCCTTAATATGACGCTTGTAATAATAATAATATGAGTAGAAATAAAATAAAAAAAAAAATATATATATATATATATATATATAGCAAAACAGACTCTGTATATGAAATAAATTAGTACATGTATTTGTATCGATAAAGGAAGCAGAGAAGACGAACTCATTTAGCGTCAGCTTTATAAAAATCACCTTGTTTAATGCAGACATCTGTCCAACCCTTTCTGAAATTGATAAGCTCTCTAGTTTTACCATACAAGATCAGGTTGTAACGTATCCAACAGTTAATTTTTAACAAGTTCATTAGACTCTTTGGCTAAATTTTTTTTTTTTTTTTTTTTTTTTTAAGTATGCACGTGTTCTCTAGTCCGAAGTTTCTCAACCTGTGAGTTCCGACTGACCATCGGGCGTTAAAAAAGTCTGGATGGGTCCATAATGTTTTCATAAAGCACAAGCATCGCATTAAAAATAAGATAAAATATAATATGTGGTAATGGTTAAGTAAGGAGGTGATTATTCCTTTGTATAAGACCATGTTAGGCTGCATCTTGAGTATTGTATACAGGTCTGGAGGTCTCACTTTAGGAAGGATGTAGAAAACTGCTGGAATGGGTGCAGAGCAGAGCAACAAGATTGGTGAGGGGAACAAAAGGGGGAACAAAAGGTCCTTAATAGGCTTCAGTGCTGCTAATTGCAGCGTCTCGAGACCAGGCACCTGTGATGAGACTTTTTATTAATTATATTTATACTTTGGAAATTAATAAGCGAGAGAAGCCAAAACGATGCTTTGTATGTCTGTAAATACAACTTCTTTACATTCAGCAGATTTTCATTTTTCAGCTTAGGTAGATCGCGTTGTAAAACGCTCGAAAAATGTAGTTCTAGTCTATGCACTTATTACAGGAAAAAGATATCCCACTGTTTAATTTACTCAAACCTTTCAAAGCCTTTTAAAGAGAGAGAGACAGAAGTCGCTCGCTCGCTCGTTCTCTCTCTCTAAGAATATTTATTTATATTAATAAGTAGCACTTTTTTTTCGGTAGTTATTAGAGATTCCAAATGTGTATGTGGCCAAGGCTTAATATAAAACGGAATAATTACAATACTTATTTGTCCCTACTAGCAAATCTCTGAATATATAGATAAAACATCGTGTGCTGACGTACAGCCTTAACACCACCACCATCACATTTTTGAGAGAATTTCCTACCGAATTGCACAATACACCTAAATTTTGTTATCATTATCAACTCCCTCAGGTTTCTTTTCTTTTCTTTTTTCTTTTTTTTTTTTTTTTTTTTTTCACATTCCAAAATATAAGATAATCTGGAATTACTATTACCCAAATGTAGAATCCCACTTTCCTAATACTGTATAATACTTTTACTTCCATTTCTCAGAACAACTGCTGATAGTTTTTACAGGCCTTGTAAACAGCACAAAATCTGTTATGCATTCATTACTTTCATTAAGAAATATCAAAAACTAGCGAGACCCCGTGTAATTCCACTTGCGACTCAGTCCACTCACAGCATAACCTTCGTTCTCATCTTATATCCAAACTTTTTTTAAAAGTTTGGATATAAGATGCTCAAAAGACGCATATACAAAGAGGTACAAAAGACGCTCATATACACTGAGCGGACAGAAATTTGGGATACCTACCTAGTAACAGGTAGGCCCACCTTTCGCCCGGATAAGGGCCGTCACACGACGAGCCATTGAGGCCACTAGTTCACGAAAGCGTTCCACAGGTATTTCCATCCATGCTTGCTGTACCGCTGTCCATAATTCCGTCGCATTCCTGGGTGGAAGATCCAAAGCTCGAACAGACCTTTCCACAGCATCCCAAAGATGCTCTACAGGGTTCATGTCCGCTGAACGAGGAGGCCATTCTATGGTGGTAAAATCTTCGGAATGCTCTTCGAACCATGTTCTAGTCACCACGGGTATGTGGGGGGGCGCATTGTCCTGCTGGAAGAGTCCACTGCCCTGTGGGTGCACGATGACCAGGAAGGGATGCAGATGGTCTGCAAGGATAGACATGTAACCTGGACAGTTCAGAGATGCGTCTAGACGTACCAGAGGTCCCAAAGTGTGCCAGTTGAACACGCCCCAGACCATCAACGACCATCCACCTGCCTGAACAGTTCCTTGTTGACATAACGGGTGCATAGCTTCGTGCGGTTTCTGCCTGATACGCACCTTCCAGTCCGCTCGAAATAATGGGAAACATCGTACCAGGAGACCTGTCTCCAATCATCCAGGGTCCAGTGCTGTTGTTATTTCGCCCAGTTGAGGCGCAGAGTTCTGTGTCGTGGTGTTATCAATGGCAGTCTGGTGGATCAGCGGTTCCCATAATCTATTGCGGCTAATGATCGCCTGATGGTCTTGGTGGAAAAGTTTTTGGCACCTCTTTGGTTGAAGTCAGCGGTGATTTGTGCCACTGTCGCTCTCCGGTTGGCTGAAACAATGCGAGAGAGAGAGACGCCGACGGCCACGTTCATCCACCACCTTTCTCCACCCACAGCGCTGTTCGCGATGAGTTGTTATTCCGGAAATGGCGTATTTCCGTTCCACTCTTGATACTGCCGAACGGGGACACTGCAATTTCTGTACCACCTCCGCGATAGAGTGACCCATGGTCGGGCACCCAATATCATCCCGCTTTCAAAGTCGCTTAACTCACGATATTTATCCATACGGACATCGAATTACCGTCTACGTGAATACAGCAATGCAGTGTACCTATATACCTGTCAAGCGTTTGGTTCGTCCACCAGCGTCACATTGCCCAGGAACCAGGTATCCCATGAATTCTGTCCTTTCAGTGTAGTTAAAGATGATGCTATAAGTAGCAATTTAGAATAACCGTAGTGGTGGGTGAGAGCGATTTTGTTAACGAGTTTTAAAATACCATCGACGCTCATATAGAACGGTATCAAAAGACTTTTAAAGTCTAATTATACCATGCTGTAATTATTCTTTGCCTGCAACAATCACAAAATAGCTTATCAGATTATTAGCCTTATTACCTTATTTGAAGATGGATAGGGCTATTAAAAATTTGAGCGAGACGTTGATGCTTCAGAAATAATTGGATCGATTTCGTATATGATCCGAAAAATGGCAACTAGATTAATGCTTTTAAATGTAAGTTTTGGGCACGGAAATATTAGAGTCACATAAGCTACTGCGAAAAGAGCTAAGAGTAGTTTAAGAAGAGTTTCATATCAGATTCAACCTGATATGAAATTTTCAGTGCAGAGTAAACAGCTGGGTAGAAAGGCACATGGGTCCTGTCCTAGATTTACAGTACCTTTGCTCGTAGGGAGAAGGGCGTCATTATTCCTCTACTCAAGAAGATAGTTAGACTGTACTTGGAATGTTGTATTCAGGTCTGAGATTCACCTAAAAATACATAGAAGTTGTGGAGAAGGTACAAAGAAGGACGACCACATCAGTGATGAGTACAAATCGATGCACATATGAAGAACGGCTTAGAAGGTGTGGACCGCAAATTTTGACAACCAGGCATCTAAGGGGGAGATCTGATTTGGGCATATAAAGCGGTGAAGAGGTTGATTAAAATGAACGGGGAGGGCTGTTCTCTCTTGTAAATGAGATAAGAACCAAGAGACACAAATAGAAAATCTCAGGATAAGTCTGGATCTCACGAAGTTCACCTATGAGCAACGGGTTGTCGAACACTGGAGTAAGTTGCCTCCGAAAGTGGCGGAGGTAGTGTGTCTGGCTAAGTTCAAAGCAGAACTGTATGGCTACCTTGTAGGAATAATATGAATATTTTATTTTGTTTTGTTTTTTTTATTTTATATTATTTAATTTTTGGCTGACACAGAAAAGTCTACTTTCCATGCATCATTTGGCCTTACTAATACTAGATTAGACATGATTGTCGCCTTAACAAACTATGCTGTGCTTATATAATTCCATTCCTCCACAGATTCTGCAATGCATCCTTAATCATGGATTCAAAATTTACCCACTGATATTCCTCTTTCATTCTTGGAACCATCTGAATAAAATAGAGAGACTTTTGACTGGTTATAATAGATTGTGATTTAGCAATCTATCGTATTGCAACTGTTAATATCGTTGGATAAATCCTATTAACTTCTTTTCTGCACATTCAAGCGCGATGATTTCTTTTCTAATCCGTTTTAAATTACCACCTATCGTCTTCTCCATAACTGTTAGCTGAATATCTGTTACAAGAAAGCTCATCTATGAATATTGAAGCAAAAAATTTATTTAACTCGTTAGCTATCTATTTATGATCATCAGTGATGTTACTAAAGCTCTTCTGTAATGGATCAAGTTAGTTCAGACAGTTCTTTCTAGTGCTCGCATATATGGGAAAACTATTACTACTTGACTTGCCAAAGCGTTTTCCTTGTATGTTTTTTATTGTGAATAATTTTATTTCAGATTAATTTTTACGTGTTAATGTGTTTAGTGTCTCTAGCTAATTTTTATTGATCCCGCGCGACATTTTCTTTAACTTTACCAATTCAGTGGTTTATCCACTTTGGTTCAAGCCAGGAACAACAACGCTTTAAAAGTATAAAAAGATAAGCAGCTTCTAGAAATACCACTTCGAACATTTCACATTTAACATTCGTGCTCGTTAGATTCACAGTAAGGCATCATCATTTGTCTTGAAAGGTTTAAAAACACCTCTCCTTTATCCATGACACCAGCTGTTTCTTTAGATGTGTCCAATATTATCCTATTATAATCACTATTTGCAAATGGTTCCTTAATGCACAAGTTCTGGAGTTAGACAAAGTGAGCATATCCTGTTGCAGATGAGATGAACCGAGTGAGTGCCAACTCATGCAGAGGTCTACTCAATAGCGGAGCTACCCTTTTTCGGGCCCAAAGACAAAAAAAGTGTTCGAGCTCCTACTTAATTAATGAAAATTGCAAAAAGAGGAGACAGCCAAAGACGCCGGGCCCTTAAAGGACCCAGGCCCGGAGGCAATTGATTGACTGCCTACATGGTAGCTACGCCACTGGGTGCATTTGGTTCCCTTTGAAGGGAAAAAAAAAAACAACTGCAGGGACAACGAGTCACAGGTACATCACTTGCTGTATGAAACTAAATGAACATGCAACGAGTGGGAATATCTATCATCACCGAAACCCATGGAAAATTTACTGGCAAAAGAAACCACTGTGAAGGGCAAGAGATTTGCAAGGTAATCATACCCACTCAAGATCTGTCTTATAGGGCAACCTCAGGATGGTTGGTTGGTTGTTACAACGTTTTAAGTGCATCAGCAACTTAGGCCATGTTGCGTTTTATATAATGTCTATAAATTGAGTGTGTTCTGTGCCGATTTGATGTTTGCTGGAAAACAAAAACACGATTTTCCGGGATAAAAAAACCATACTACCCTCGCCTGAAACAGAACGACTCGTGAAAAAATGGCGTCATTGCCGGGATTCGAACTCAGGTCTTTTCCACTCAGTGTGTTGAGGACGGTGATTATACCAAATGTGCTACCACGAAGGCATCAGGATGGTGCCGTCAGCTAAAAAAATTACTCCAAAATATACATTGAGCCTGTAAAAGCTAGTGGCGGGAATAATGTTTCATTTTTTAAAAACTACACGCAAAATATGCAATTTCTAAAATATCCTTAATTTTTTTTTTTTTTTTTTTTTCAGATCGCTTTTGCAGGTTTGAGAATTCATGAAAAATTTTTCAAACAGCTGTACCTTTCAAAATTCTTACAACCAGCTGGGGCGAGTCTCAGGATTTCTCAGGAAATGGTTCTGATCGTTTGTGCAGCTCTACAATTTCCAAAAATGGATGCTAGCCCCGCACTGTATATAGAGCAGAAAAGGTCACATTGTAATTTTATTTTAACTTTAATTTTAAAACTTGCAAATTTAAGAATTTCTACGAAAACTCGTAAATTTACGAAATATTACTACGCTGACCTATTCAAAAATATAACAGTAAGTAGTAGTAATTAGTCATTTCTCGATGCAATTTCTAATTTTGCGTTGCATTCTCCCCAGCCAAAAAACCAATTAAATTAAAAAAAGAAGCAGAGAAAAAAAAATAAAGAAAGAAAGAACAACACGATGGCTCACTCCATTATTTTTCCGTGGGGGTTAGTTGGTAATTTGAATACAGAAATAATAAATGGGAAATGTTCAAGTAAGTAATTCTAGAAGCTACTGAGCTTTTCATACCAACGAAGAGATATTCTTAAGATTGACGCCAAAAAGACTGAAAAGAACTGATAAACTTAGTGGCAGAGAAGAAAGATGCACGGGTTAATTATAAATTATTTTAAGGAATCCCGACTCCTACAGTAAATCTGGATATAAAGTTGCTTGTGGGTCATACAGATTATAAGAAGCTTTTTTTTCTTTTTCTTTTTTTTTGGCTAGGAGTGCAAAAATCAGTAGCCCAGAATAATGTGCTTAGAAGGAAAGAAAGAAACGCTATTGGTTCACTTGGTATCCATGGTAACAGTTTTGATAACTCTGAACAAGTTGCTGACAAGCTAAATAAATATTTGTATACGTTCACATGCTGGGAAGAAGTTTTTTGACTTGAAGACACTAGCAGCAGTATTAATACTACTGCATGTAACTGGATGTTGAATTATCATATGACAAAAGGGACTGGAAGAGAAATTAATACGGCTGAAAGCGAAATCTATCCAATTATATTAATTAGCAAATAAACGCTTCTGAAAGTAACTTTGAACTTAAACAGCAGCTTAAAACGTTACAGGGAAACTACTGTAGTTCGACCATCTACTGTAAGCACGTATTCCATTTATACTAAGGGCATGACCACTAGGTCAGAGGAATTTACAGTTAATCATTTCGACAATGAACACAATAATTAATCGTATTTAGCAGCCACGAGGACTTGTACCACGGTCCCCTCAAACTCATTCTATGTGTTACTGCACTTTGGCGGTTGACAGCTCGGCTATTGTAAATAGTTTTTTCTATTTATTTTCATCATATCGCTTTTTATTTAATTAAATTTTTTTGTTTTAAATGGAACACAATGGAAATTCACTTTCATAAATAAATACATACATACATACATATATATATATATATATATATATATTTATTTATTTAATAATAATTAAATAGAGGCAGAAATGTAAGTACTGGCAAGTACTTACATTTCTCTTCGCACCATCCCCTCAGCACTAAAAAAGCCGTCTTACACAACCAAATTCACAACGCCTTAAAATTTAGCTCCTCACAAGATGACCTACATAATGAACTTCAATACCTTACCGAAAAATTTCTAGCCAGAGGTTACCCCCTCAACTCATCCTAAATACAATTTCCACCGCCAAAAATAAAATTATTAATCCAACCGGACACAATAAGAAAACCAACACTCGTATAGTCCTCCCCTACCATAGTGAACTTGCAGGACAATTCCGCCGTATTTTTAATAACACAGACATTTCTCTCGTCTTTTCCGCTTACAATAAACTAGGATCTTTTTTTAATTCCTATAAAGATACACACATTTATTCCACCAGCGATCTTAATAATATAATATACTTCATAAAATGTCAGCCAAACTGTGACGCCTGTTACATTGTTACCTGTGGCAGTACTACCACCAAATTCGGTTCTTCCAAATCTTCCAACACCCGCGCATATTACCATTTCAACAGTTTTAGAACAAGTCAAGCCAGTACAGAACTCACAATTCATGCCCAAACCCACAATCACACCCCTCTCGTCAACTCTGCTATTTCCATTATTAAATTCAAATCTAATTATAGAATTCTTCAATATGAAGCACTCGTAATTGGGTGTCGACATCATTCTAATCTTAAAATTATTAACGCCAAACTCCCCTTCAACTTTCACCAGCTTGGAACCTTTCGCGGTTAAATTTCCCACGTGTCAAAAAGTGCATCAGGAGAGTATAAACTTAAACCTTTAAAACAACACGCGTTCTCTGCCCATTCAATTGCCAACTGAAGACGTTATAATTTAATGAAAGTCCTTCGTAATGACCATTGGCCTCATCGTATTATTTTATTCAAGCTTTCAATATACTTCTTCCCTCTTCAGTGACAACCAAGGATCGGATGTGTACACTTCTACCTCCTTGCGCTTATTTTAAATTCCGTTTTTCTTCATTTCCCCCCTTAGTTTCTTAGCTAACAATTCAACCTAAATACTAACCACCTCTTCTCAATATACCACTGCTGATTTATTCAAGGTGAGTACCGTTTTTTAAGCAATTGCTATTCTATTATTAGTCCACCAATACGGTATTATAAGATTTCTAAACTTTTATATTATAATACACTGACTTTAATGTACTGAGTTAATATACGTTGTACTGTATTTATGGACTACTACTATTGTGGTGGCAATAGATACACTACGTCCACGTGTTGTATATCGTATTAATATATTGTGAGGAAGGTCTTAGTATGATAATCATATTACGATATATACCTAGAACTAGAAGGATCTCTGGAAAACGCATAGTATATATACAGAAGGAAAATATACATAGCTTATCGTTGTATACCCGCAATTCGGGTGACTTCGTCTGGGATCAACCACCCAAACTGAAAGTAAAACAGCCGTAAGGGGTTCTCTGTTTCTGTGATGATCAATACAACGATAAATGGGTATACAACGATAAGTTATGTATATTTTTCTTTTGCATTTATATACTATGTGTTTACCATAGATCCTTTTAGGTATACACCGATGAACCAAAACACTGTGACCACCTACCTAATATGATGTTGATCCTCCACGTGCAGCCAAAACAGATCGTAACCGGCGAGGCATGGACGCTACAAGATTTCTAAATGTGTCTTGTGGTATCTGGTACTAACATGTAACCAGCAGATCCTTTAACTCCTGTAAGATCCGTGGTTGAGACGCCGCAGATAGGAGTTGCTGTTCCAACACAAACCACAGATGCTCGATGGGATTGATGTATGGGGAATTTGGAGACCAGGGCAATACCTGGAAGTCTTCTTCATGTTCCGCGAACGAGTCTCGAACAATTCGGGCGGTGTGGCATGGCGCATTATACTGCTGAAAGAGGACAACCGCCAGGGGGAAAGACCGTTGCTGTGAACGGGTGTACCTGGTCAGCAATGATGTTTAGTTATGCATATGTACTTGTTTGGGTGGCACCTAGACGTTTAGTCGAACGCCACCTTGGAAAATCTGTGTTGATAAAATGTCTACAGCGATCAACACCCGGTCAATCACTGCCCATTTCTAAGCATGAGGAGTTGTGCCAATTTGTTGTCCAGTGGAAGGAGTGCAATACCAAAGGACAGGAGCCCTCAGGCTGCCCAACCCGAGGAAAAAAAAAATAAATAAAAAATAATAATAATAAAATTAATAAATTAATTAAAAAATAAATAAATATAAAATTAATAAAATAAATAAATAAAATATTCTATGTATAGTTAATACCATTATATACATTCAATATTATTACTAATTTAAGAAAACAATATTTAGTTTCTAAGTTACAGCTGTTTGACCTAGTAAGGTAGAAATATAACTTCATGAATACATCAAGTCTACTGTCCACTTCTAGATTTAGTAAACAAGGTGGGTCTTCTTTTAAATATCTTGTCAGAAAAAGATTGGAATGCCGCAAAGTTCTTGGCATCTTGAATTAAAATATTGGGGGTTATCAGTCCTAATAGGTTGAGTGCCGTTAAATAGTTCTTGTCTGAAGTCGTCATAAGTCGGGCAATAAAGCAGAACATGCCTCCATTCTTCTACTGCCTATCAAAAACACAAAGGGTCAGGTTCAAGTAAAAATTTTAACAATTTATCCCGCAGTGAACCATGCCCAGTAATTAAATATGACATTGTCATTGAAGGATAAAACCATCCCATAACGTTCTTATTTACAGCAAATGTTGCATCTTCAATGAACTCCCTAGTAGTGAATCCTGTTTCACTGGATTGCCATCTGTATTTCCACTTCTGAGTGAATTTTGTCCAAAGGTTAATTTTCTCCTGCCGAATGTCCGTGGCCGGATTACTTACAATGTCGAGGATTTGAGTTGCCAAACCTTTCTTTAAGTTAGAAATCATGCCTCGGTATGCCACATAAAGGTCAATCGGAATACAACCTGAGATCACTTGTAATGCATTGGTTATATTGTTCTACAGCATCTGTGTGTTGCCAATATCATCTTTCTCTGCAATGATAAAAGTTTGGCTTTCACTGTGACGTGAGTAACCCTAGGAAACCATATGGCAGCTGCATATACTACAATTGGCAAAAATATAGTTTTATAATATAATGCCAAAGTTTTGTGCTTTATACCCCATTCAGCTCTGGAGAGCCTAATCACATTGGCAGTAAACTTGTTAATCTTTTCAGCTAAGTTCTTTACGTGGGGGATAAAAATCTATTTATTTCTTTCATTGTAAACACCACCATTTCTGGCTGTACTTCAGATCAACTTGCACTTGAGTGGAACCTCTAAATAGACGCCTGGACTGGTGCAGCACTGCCATAAACAAGATTTACGTTTCTATCCATCAAGTGTGAAATATTCACTTAGAAAAGTGGAACAGCTTTGGCTTTTGAGACATCTTAATGTTAAGCGGAGAAGTGTTCTTGATGAGGCTTGAAGACTGTTTCATGTTTCTGTCTCATTTCATGTGACATCAGCATCTATAAATTATGACTTTTCATGTTTACGAAAGCTTTGCTAAGAGAATGCATATATCATTACTTCTTCATTTCATACGTGAATTCTAGTTATTGTGGATTATTGTGTGAATTCTAGGAAATCAGACTGAACTTCAGTAGTGTTTGATTTGGAAAAACATGCTCTCCTCATAAATAGTCTTGAAATGGTTCCAAACCCATAAACAAAGTCTGTCAAAGATAATTGTACTTCAATAAAGAGTATAAAATCATGAAAGCAAAATTTTTTGTTAAAAAATCCAAAATCAAACAGCGAGTATTGCGGATTGGATTGAGCGAATGCCAAATTAAAATGGAGCACGCAACTAGTTAATGCTTAAATGCACGTTTGTATTTAAGAATTTAGAAAGAAGTAACCCTCACTGGTGTGTTTTTGTTATTGTTGTTTTTACTCATTTATTTCATAATGAAAAATAATATTCTATAATTTGTGGATTAGTATGGAGTTTGAAGTATTGCTTTGAAAACGGCACCTTTATTTCATATTAATTCGTTATATATAATAAAATAAATGACAGATTTCTGGAATCAACATCATCAAGAGTAACCAATAACTATTAACAGTTATACGAAGTAAACGTTATCGTCCCTGATGAGTTCTTAAATTCGTGACCACGAACTAAAAAATACGCTCTTTCTCTGCCAGCACACACACACACAGTCGACTCAACACTCCTTGCACGCCACTTTCGACAACATTTATAGGTACATCTACAGGTACTTTTCTGAATGCTACGAGTATCTAGGTAACCGTCGTAACTCCAAAACTGGGAGGCGGCCCTGACTGCGATTGTTGATTTAAATCCAGCAGAGATTGCCGCATACTTCTACTGGCACAAAAAATAGTATAATCGTTGAATAAATGACAATATGGCAGATACAGATATATGATATACTGTTCATTAGCAGAGGACTATTTAAACAAGGAATAAAAAAAAAAAAAAAAAAGCGGGCAGATTGCACTGTGAAATGTAATTTACTATTATTATATTATTTCTCCCTGGTAGGGAGAAATAATATAATAATAATAAATTCCACTCCGTGACGGGTACTGCTACCAAGTACACAGGGTGGTTGTAATGTCTGGTGTTACTGTCGGTCCTGGAAATCTCTGACTATCCTAGAGGTGTTCAGGATTGCGACTTTCTGGAGTTCCTTGTAGGTGTTCTCTGGGAAACCTATTGCTGCTAGGCTGCTATGTAGAGTCTTTGGTACCATACCGGTTGTTGACACGATGATTGTGTTCGTTGATGTTTCTTGCATATGCCACATCTCCTTGATCTCATGTCTCAGATTTGTGTACTTCCTAATTTTTTCCTCATGGGTTTTCTGGACATTGCTAGTGGTGGGCACCGCTATGTCAATCAGGTAGGTAAGCTTTTCCATCTTGTCCACAAGGGTTATGTCCGGTCTGTTCTGCGCGATGGTCTTATCCGTTATTATGGTGCGGTCCCAGTACAGCTTGTGGGTTCGGGTCTCTAGTACTGCCTGGGGTTCGTTCTGGGGTTAGTATGGTACACTTTCTTTGTCAACTGGTATTTCCTCGCTAACTTCTGATGTATTATTGTGGCTACCTGGTCGTGTCTATGAGAGTACTCAGTCTGGGTGATCACCTTGCACTCCGCGGTGATGTGTTGGATCGTTTCTGAGGCCAGGTGGCATCGTCGATATGTCTCATCTGACATTCGGGGTACCTTTGCGATGTATTTTCTATAGTTTCTGGCGTTGATTTCTTGGTCTTGGATGGCCAGCATGAATGCTTCAGTCGGAGAAGAGCGTCCCGCAATGTTATCTTGATGGAGGTCATTGTAGTGTCTGCCATGGAGTGTCTCCGTTGCCCATCTTTCTATCTTCGTTTCTTGTACAGTTTGGGAAGGGGGGGTTTCCTCGCTTAGGTTGAGTGGGTTATATCACTTATCTATCTTCCTTATGGCCTGGTGGAGTGGTGCTGTGTTGTTCTCGAAGTAATCGTTTAGGTTAACTATAGCTGTTTTCTGTTGTTCTGTCAGATCTATCAGGCCCCTTCCTCCCTCTTTCCGAGGTATTGTTACTCTCTCCACTTCTGACTTCAAGTGGTGTTGGCGACTATTGGTCATCATTGTCCTTGTCTTTCGCATACTAGCTCGGTGTTAGTCCAATCTATGACCCCGAATGTGTATGTTATTACTGGAGCTGCATAGGTGTTTATGGCTTTAACTGTGTTCCCTCCGTTCAATTTTGCTTTCAGCAGGCTTCTGAGTCTCTGATGATGTTTTCCGGTCAGGCACTTCTTGATTTCCTTGTGTTCCAACTGCTCAGCCTGCATCATCCCTAGGTATTTGTAGGTCTCTCCTTCTGTCATAGTTTCGATCTCTTTACCAGTCAGCAGGTGGTAGTTTCGGCCAAATAATTTTCCCTGGTGCAATGTGTGGGTCTAGCATTTTTCTAGACCAAATTACATCCTGATGTCCTTGCTGAATTCTTCGGTGATCCGGAGTAGTTGCTGGAGTTGCTTCTCGGTTGCCGCGTAGAGCTTGATGTCATCCATGTTTATCAGGTGGGTTAGGGTGTACAGCTTCTTTCTTCCATCTTTGAGGTTATATTCATACTTGTTACCGTTGAGCATGGTGAATAGCGGGTTGAGTGTTAGACAGAACCATAGTGGGCTCAGAGCATCTCCCTGAAAGATTCCTTTCTAATGGGGATTGGTCTGGTTGTGATGTTCTTGACTTAATGGTGGTACTCCATTTCGACATTGTTGCTCCTAGGAAGTTTGTCACTATCGGATTGACCTTGTAGATCTTCAGGATCTCTATTAACCACCTATGAGGTACGGAGTCGAAGGGCTTCCGGTAATCGATGTAGGCCGTGTATAGGTTGCGGTGCTTCTTGAAGGCTTGCTCCATAACTGCGGCATCTATGGTTAATTGCTCCTTGCATCCTTTGCCCCTCCACTTGCATCCTTTCTGCTATTCGGCCATTATGTTCTGACTCTCTAAGTGGTCTTATATCTTCTTAGTTATGCAGCTGGTCAGGATCTTGTACATCGTTGGGAGGCATGTGATTGGCCTGTATTTCGCCGGGTTTCTTGTATCTTCATCTTTAGACTTCAGATATGTGACTTCTTCAGTGAGAAACTTTGGGATTGTCTCCGGGTGCCTTATCATTCGAGTGAACTGCTCTGCTAGATGCTTGTGTGTGCAGGTGAGCTTCTTGTACCAGTAGTTGTGGATGTTATCAATTCCCGGGGTTTGTCAGTTGTGGGTGTTCCTGATCGACTGTTTTATTTCTTCTTCTCGAATCTCCCACTCTCTCATCTCTTGTATGTCCTTCGTTTTCTTCCGTTCTACTTCTATTCAGGGTGCTCTGCTGTTATGTCTTATTCACTGCTCCATTTATTTTCCCAGAACTCTTCGATCGTCTTCTTCTCGGGTAGTCCGTTTCCTGCTTTCTCATCTTCAACTTGTCTCCTGTAAAAGGCTCTTTGGTCCTCATCGAAGATTCGGTTGTTTATTTTCCTTGGGAAGCTCTCTTTGTATCAGTGTATTCTTTGTATCTTGCTGAGTGCAAGGAGGTTCTGCTTCAGTGTGTCTAAGTATTCTCCTGTTCTCTGATTTCTGGTCTCATGTTTGCTGTGTGTACTGTCTCCCTTGAGGATACTCTTCATCTTTGCAATCAATTTCTTACTTCTATTACCCTGTTGGTACTGGGTCAACTGACCTATATTGACTCTTAATTCTTCTATCTTCTGCTGAAGTCTTCTTTCCCAAGCTGGTGGTTCCTTCTGTTTTCTGTTCTTCTGCTGCTGGTCTCTCGTTTCTTTCCCATTAATCCTAGTGGCTGCTATGGCAGCACAGTACACGGCTGTGTGGATAGTCTCCAGCGTTGCACCATTGTTGTCAAGATAATGTGGCATTATTTGCCGATTGAAGAGGTCTGTTACTCTCCACAGGATTTTATTTGGCCTCTGCTTAGGTATCACGTGGGCTCTTGTGGGTCCATTCCTTCGAATTCTGTTAGAGCCTTCTTCCACTCGTCTTCTATTCTTGATATCATGACTTCATCTCGTTCAACTTCAGCTACTCTGGGTTGTATTTCTTCTTGGTATTCCTCTTCTTGTTCCATGGTATGCTGTTCCTCCTCTGGTTCCATATTGACCATATTCTTTGTGCTTTGTAGTTGATCGCTGACATCCTGATTGATTTTTGCCAGGATGGCAAGAGCTATTAGGTTCTTCATGACGATGGTCCTTCTCTGGTCTGCTAATCGCTGTTCGATGACCTGAATATCTAGATATCGTTTTAACCACTTGGTATGTAGTCGCGATGTGTACATTGTCATATCGGTCTCTAGCCTGGTTATTTCATAGTATGCTCGCATGATATATGTATTCATTTCAATGCTCCACTTCATGCATTGGCGTTTTCTTCCTTCCTGGGTGGTCACTAGCGCAGTTGCGCAGGAAACACTTAGTGAGGCTGGATGGTCTTGCCCTTCTTTTGTGGTAGCCTTATGGGGGACAGCGCCACTTGCTTCACTGTCTTGCTCGGGAGACTGTCTCTAAGTTTTTGAACTGACCCTTCTGCCTAAGGCTGAACGCCTGACTTTATCCTGCGCCACACTCGATGCAGTATGAATAATATTTATATATGGAGGTGGACTTGTTTAGCTTCGGCTTATGTCCAGTGGTTTATGTATTTATTTAATTAGTTCTCTCGAGTGACACCAGGTGGCTCCACTATCTGCTTCAGCCGTCACTCCTACCTTGGGGAAGATAAGTCCAATGGGGTAACTTTCGGGATGTTTTTTTTTTTATCATTTAATATTATTATTATTATATCGGTCTCCCAGCGTAATAGAGCCGCGCTCGCTTCCACCAATGCGGGATTTGAACCCGGGTCCATCAGGGTGGTAGTCCTGTGTCTTAACCACTGGACGATCGCGCCCCCTTTTTTTATTATTATTAACAGATAGTTCGGGAAGAATTCTTGAATTCTTCCTGTGTGAAGCGAAATAATTTTCGATAGCAATAACAACCCTATCGAGAGAACAGCTTGAGAAAGCGGGCAACGTAATTGACTTATCATGTTGCAGCATTGTTTTCAGTTTTGGGAAATTGATTTGTTCGCACTTCCTAAACAGAAGAGCAAGGTCAACCACTAATTTTCTCTTTTTCGCAGTGATTACTGAAAAACAACCGTGTACGTAATGAGTTCTCAGGTTTCTTTTGGTCTGATATTTTTCTATCGATTTTTAGTTCCAGAGAAATAATGTCATTGTAATGTTAGATACCATAATAGCTTTCCCAATTCGTAAGACAGAGCTATTGAAAGATGATCTACGCTGACAAAAAAGTCACAACACTTATAGACTTTAAATTGTGCAAAACTGATCTCTAAAATAACCAAAAACTACTGTATTTTTCAAAACATAGTTTATAATATCTCTAAAATAGCCATAAAAATCATCTAAATGATGTCATAAGTTTATGAATTTGAATTGGAATTACGTCATCCAAATTTGTGGATTTAAGTTAAGATCAGCGAATCCAGGTTAGTTTGAGGTCTGCTAGCGAATTAGCACAAACGCTAAAAAAAGTATAGCAATTCCTCTTTATAATAAGGATTGCCTCAAATAAGGACTACCTCAAAATTGCCACACAAAGGAGAGGAAATCCTTATCTAATTGATATGGATTAATTAGCAGAAAAGTTTGTTTTTGAGGCTAACACAATATTTATGATCACGGTCCTTTCACGTTGCTTAGAAAAGGCCTGAGTTTGATCCGTAGAATAAATGCAATTGTTCTTCATGCGCTTTTCTTGCTTGCTCGCTTATTTGGTTTTCACTTTCATTTGCAGTTTCTTAATTTGATTTATATTTTATTTGTTTAATTGCTTGACAGCAGGTAGCATTTGGCATCTATCAATTATGTCTTTAGGAACAATTTTTATATGTTGGTATATAAAGGAATATTTTTATTTTAGACATTGGTGACCATGGTGTTCCACAAAGCAAGAGCCAAGATACAAGAAGTTTCTAATTATATGCCTCGAAACTAGTTGGATAGATGAATATAATTTTACTTACTTACTTATCTAATGTAATAATTTTACATTTTACTTATCTAATAAAAAAAATACGTGTGGGATGAAGGTAAGATCCTGGATGAAAGTTCTACTATCATCACAACAAAAGCAATGGTGGTGTGGTCAAACTGCACAGTGAAATGTTCAGAAAGTATTATACAAAAGGTATGACTGAGTAATCCACGTCCAAGTGTACTGGAAAGAATAGAGATTACAGTAGCATAGTTAACCAAATTAACTTCTCATAGCAACCTTAAGTCACTGTTATTGCTATCCCAATGTGCAAAGTGTTAAAACATTTTCCAATTTAAGCTACAATAACAGTCCCCCCCCCTTCCACACACCTGTTGTCCACATGTAACAGAAAAATGATGCCTGCAAAGGGTCAAGGATTACCAGAGAGCTTGACATCGGGGAATCGAAAAGTTATTTTAAATTGACTAAACAGACCCAGTTTCATGACAGACAATAACGTCAAGTAATCGATAAAACGCAAATTATGGATCGCAACTCTTGACAGTCTCTTTGCAGGCGGGCAGAAAGTCTTGTTAGGAGAAGATAAAACCTCTGATACCTCAGGGCCAACTACTGTACGGTAGAGTCTAAGCATTGTCTCTGAAAAGGCGCATCCAGTCCATGCCAGTCGAGCCTGCTTCTTGTAAAAATGGTTTGGCAATTATGACAGTGACCTTTCTCATCTTTCTTGGCAGTACATTTATCGAATCTCAATCCAATAGCAAATTTCGGGTAAAGGTCGAACGGGTCACTATGCACATCAAAAGGCTTCCTTCACAATTAACTCAGTAACTGCAGAAGCTACCCAGTGTACATCATTGAATTTTCCGAAAGAACACTACCGTCACAACGTGGGGATACATGATGAAGAAAATCGCAGTTCTGGAGTTAAAACAATATTTTACCCAATGCTACACGGTGGTATTCTTATAAATTCTCCACAGGCTGAAAATATGCAGGTTAAAAAAATACAAAGCTGCACGATTACAACTGATATCGATGACTAACACCTAAATTTGCAACGTTGGTATTAGTATTAGTATTAGTATTAGTATTATTAATGGCCATATGGTGAAAGGAAGCCTAAGGCTTATGTTGCACCAGCCAAAAAAAAAAAAAAAAAAAAAATTCCGAGTCTCCCTCAGAGAGAGAGAGAGAGAGAGAGTTAGAAGTAAAAGGGAATCACCAAGGAAGAAGAAGAATGATGATATCCAGCTCAGGACCCTGGGTGTGCCAAGCCCATACTCACCAGATATAATGGTGAAAGAAGAATGAACAACAGATTTTTAGTAAAAAAAAAAAAGAAAAAAAAAGTTATGGCTGCAGCTGTTGAGGACGATTGCGGCGATTTCAGTGCGGATCCATGGACAAATTGTCACTACTGTGTATGATATATTAAACATTAACATTCTGTAAACAAATTTTTAAATCTTTGAAAGTGATATAGGATTTTTGATTCTATATCACTGCCAAAGTTTTGAAATTTGAACTGCACTTTTAGGTGGTCTTGAGAAAGGAGGAAATCATTCTTGAATTTAACAATACGATTTTTATCCTTTTTTTTCTTTCAGGATCAGTTTTTATTCAGTCGTTTTATTTGTAATCCAAGTAAAATTAGAGCAAAATCTCCAGGCACACGACAGTTTTAAAAACATCACTATTAGGTAAATACAAAACGCTCTAGTTTTATACGTAACTAAGAGCAAATTAAGTTTGCTACAAGATGTATCAAACTCATTTTAATCAATTCACCAACAGCTGTCTCGGTTTTGCATTTCAAATAAACAGCAACTTTCCTGAAGAAATACCGTATATTACTATTCAGACTTTATTTGTAGTGCATTTTTGACCTTGAGTTCGATTCTCGTCGACTTCCGGAGTTGACGGATACTTATCGTCTACGACGGAACGAGCTTTATGAGTTATTTCATTTCGTGGCCGAGTTAGTCAGTCGCTGATGAAGTCGCTTGAATTCATTCCCTGAAGCTTAGGTTTTTTTGTTCAGCAAACAGACAAAAAATCGGCCATAAGACATATTACACGATGGATCCAACTGTGTCATCAGTGTAGGGGTTACCCCTCCATCCACACACACAGCCTTATTATCAGCGTCCTTGAACGATATGCAGTTGTTACAGAGACCGAAGTTGATCAGTCACGCCACGTATAATATTATCAGTGTTTATTCACCATAAAATTCGTATTCGCTTTCTAATATCATTATTTTTTTATGTAAAATTTATTAATCATATAATATATTATTATTTTTTTGTAAACTCAGTTTAAGATTATCAACCTGACAACAGAACTTAAGATTTAAGATAAGGCAGTAATATAGAAGGGTAAGTATTTGATTAAATTTGAAAAATATTCCAAATATTTTTAGAAAATTACACGAAAAATATTTGGGAAAAAACAGTTTTTCGAATGTGTTATAATGCAGTATTGTTTTCCAACCAAAATTATATCATACTACCAATATAATGGCTTCTGAATTAACATTTTTAAAGTGTAGCTGAGTGTTGGGGTTTTTATATTCATTGTTGTATAACTGATTACTTACGAAGTAACTTATTCGTGCAGATCTTGCCTGGTCTCTATGTGGGTAATTTCCGCGATGCGAAAGATCCACAACAGCTGCAAGAAAACAACATTACCCACATTATTTCCATCCACGATAACGCTAAAAGAATCCTTGAGGTAAGGAAAAATTTATATTTATTGTGTGTAAGGGAACGAATATTCAAGTGATTAAGCCTTTGTGCACTTCGTTTAAACTCATTACTAAAACTTTCTGTTCGATAACATTTCTGTTATAGCAGGGAGAAAAAACAATAGACCGCTGAAGGTTGTGGAAGAGAAGGTTATTTTTCCACCTGCTATAGCTATTTGAAGTCTGCTTCTTTTTGTCCTTTCTAATTATAGAATTATATAGCGCAAGCTTTGAATCCTTCCGAAATACCATATCTTGCATCCATACTGCAGATTAACATTTTCTGTCTCTAAATTTAGATGGCTCACCAGCAATGCAACTTTCGAATTTTGTCCTCTCAGATCAGATATTAATAGTGAAACAAGCAGTTGCGCTTTACTACTTAGTTTTCTGCACTGAAATAACTGCTTTTTTCCTTCCAGGACAAGGAATATTTGTGCATTCGAGTGCCAGACTCTCCAGGCCAGAACCTGACGAAGTTTTTTCCACAGTGCAACGATTTCATACATGGTGCTCGAATGCTAGGTGGTAACGTCCTAATCCACTGGTAAGCTTTCCTGATGACTTATTTGCTATTATTGTAGCGAACAAAACATTCTTGTTTGTTTTTTTCAAAGGGTAAAATACCTTAAAGCCCACGGAGCTTTAATGACTGTGGGGTTACTCGTGATTAAAAAAATATTTTTTCTATCTTTTCTAGCGAAACGTGTTTTTCACTTTAATGTCCCAATACACGTTGGAGGATGGTGTATATATTTTTTTATATATTTGCGAGTATCCTTTGGCTGGGTTGCGTGTATGAGAAAAAACCAGAGTCTGCAGTAGAGAAAATGGGCAGACTTCACCCGCCTCGGTGTAAATGAAGGAGTCCACAAATTCCTCCCGTCCGGATAGAAGTATGCTCAACTTGAGTTGGTAATGGAAATTGATAACAGGTATTCACTCTGTTCCACATGGTGTGGAACAGAGTGAACAGAATGAATTACCGAGACCTCTGAAAAGCATTAAATTTTCAGATTTTCACTCACAAATTGACTTTCCTTTTAAATTTATATGAAACCCGTTTCATTTAGTTTTTTTTCTTTGAGGAACAGCCATCGTATATTTTTGATTACAAGTATAATCTCTGACCCAATGAAGCTGTTTCTTCTTTTAAATAACTTTTAACATTAACTCCGTTACTGTTTTGAAACTTCATATAAATTACTTTTGTTCTTATCAATCTTGGTGTCTTAGAGGAAGAGGTTATGGTAGGTATTGGCTCTTTCATGTTTTCTAACCTTCGTTTAGTGTTTCTTATCTCGATTCACTTTAGCGGCCCTGACTGTCATTCGTATCTGCGGGGACCCTTCTCTGAATGTTTTTAGAACATTTTTTACACATTTGAAAAATGGGTGTGCCGTGTGTATTAGTTCCAGTGGACTGTAACTGCAAACACTGAGCAGCTTGCACCTCCTTTCTCCCTACGGCTTTTCTTTGCTTTCCAATGATATTTACCATCATGCCTCCAAGCAATTTACAGCTCTGAAACTGTTATCTGCACCTTCCATGGAGTGAGGTCGTACGTTTCCAAAGTTATAATGCTTGTTTCGATATCTGACCACTGTAAGATTCTCCATCACTTGTGTCTACTATTACATTTTAGGTAACGGCTAAATATAAATAGCTACACTTACGGCTCTCACAAATAATTTCAGTATTTTCGACATACTTTGATCAGAAAGCCCTTATGCATATAGACAATTATCTTAAATATACTGGTAATAATGACAAATTTCTACTTATTGGAAGAACTGACAAACACACGATACTACATGAAGAAAGAATATTTTTAAGAGAGTAAATGTTCAAAAAATATTTTATAGTGAAAACTCTTCGTCCCAAAACTTATGATAAAAAATACAGTAAATTAAAACTTTCTGAAAGGCCAAAATGAGATTTGCTAATTCATTTTCGAACATTTAAATGAAGACTTATTTTGTAGCAGATCGCTTTCATTAAAAGGACGATTAATTTATAACTAATAAACTTCCGGCTACAGAGTTTATATAATATTAACGTGCACTCAATAAAAATCAGTGGTGATGATTACAATTGAGCCTACATAACCCCTTGCAGCACGAAGGTATCGTTAATTTCTAATTCAAATTGAGACAACATCATGCCCGTCGCCCTTGCTACCGTTAATCTTACGGTCTAATTGGATTCCAACAAGCGAACGTATGATAATCATTATTTTTGTTCTTATCTTGCTTTCTTAGAAGACGAGATTGTGGTACGTATCAGCTTCATTCAACATCTGTTGTCTCTTTTTCGTGAATAGATTATAGATATCCATCAGTGCAGGACTTTAATTTGTAGATATGATATATTAATAAGGTAATGGCCATGAAGCATTAATATGAGATATTAATGCTTCATGGCCTTACTTGCCTTGACCAAAATTAGTCAAACAAATAATAATAATAAAATAATAATTGTTTGGATTAATTTTGTATTTGTTAAGCACCATGGCATCTAAGGCCATAATAATGGCGTGTATTCTTCGGTCGGCTCGCCTATTTGCTGGACGAAAAAATCCGAGTTTCCGGGAGATATACAGTACTCACTTACCCATCTTCCGAGAGAAACTCAGCCACGACGTAAAAAGGCCCATAAAAATTCTTTCCATCTTGATGTCCTCCGTGATAGCATAGTGGTTGCGCCATTTGTCACTCGTTTGGAAAGGTCTGAGTTTGAGTTCCATTGACGACAGGAGGAACTTCTAAAGGTCTCTTCGACTGAGGCTCTAGTTATTGTTGTTATTTGGTTTTTAGAAGCATTAGCAACTAAGGCCTTATTGCTCCGGGGATATGCGGTAGTCATTCCCTGACCTTTCCGCATCCTCCGTATTTGGTGGGCACAGGCTCGAACCCCGGTCTAATCAAGAAGCGTGTGCTACGCACTGCTGCTCCTGCCCACCTGGTTACGGAGGCGCCAGAGGCTCTAGTTAGCCGATTTCAGGCAGAGGAAATATATAATTTTTCAGCCCACACATATGAAAATTGGCCCTTGAACACAAGCGCTAGTAGCCTACGCCATGGCGCAATATGGTCTAAATGCCCCTAAAAATTAACAATAAGAAAACCACTGCTCCCATCTCGAAGGGATTCGAAACCTGTCCTTTCCCATACGGTGTGAAAAAACAGTGATCATAATCACTAACCATGTGGGTTATGGCAGAATTTTATCTCAAAATTTAATTAACATAGTGATAATTTCGCAAATTCTCATTCTCGCCCTCTTGCACTCACTGTCTGTGATCCTGTGGGAAATCGAGATCCAGACATTGTTCATGCTTGAGTACTACGCTGTTTATGGGCTTTCAGTTTTCAATAATGAATATACATGTGTTATATACAATTATTTTAAAGTGAAAGGACTTGCTCAACTACACAGTTATGTATATGAAATATCCTGCATGATTATATTAGACATAATTATTTAGAGAAAGGAAAAAGAGAAGGAAAGAAATTCTGGCAAGTATCTAACCTTTTTAATCACTATCACAAGTAATAATCATTTTTGGTTCAGTTCAGGTTCTGTACATGAAACTGTTGCCATGGGAATGCGTCATGTGACTATATGAATAAGAGTCACAGGCGTGTCTGTATCGCTATTTATAAATCTTACTGGCGCACAGGAAGTGACGAAAGGAACAGGGAACTGTACCTAATTTCCCGTTCATAATGTTTAATAAATTTTTCCTTTCCTTCTAACCAAAAAGTAATTTCTTCTCAAATTAAGGAAGCATTTACATTTAACGACATTTCAACAGCTTAACAGATTTGTCTTTGTCTTTGTCTTCGCGGATGATTTCGTAAGTCAGTGTTTTTACCGTTAGCAACACCAAAAACAATTGATAACTGCTGGTTGTCAGAAGCCGCGGGAGTCTCTTTTCGGATTATTAATTTTGCTGTTCTACGCACGTGGCGTATGTAAAGAATAACGAGCGGATAGGCTGTAACTTGACAAAAAATTTTGACACAAAATTTTCTTCAGATAATGTTTCATAAAAATTGAATCTGAAAGTTCTCTCCAATTGTAAACGCTGTTTCCTCGTCACTTTTACTAGATGAGCTTAAATTATAGGCTTAAATGGATGATATAAAGTGGAATTTTCTTATTTGCTCTCTGTGTTACATTTCTTCTAAACAGTTATAGACTCTGAATAATTCCCAAATCCGCTCTACGGTGTAATATTGTTTCTACGTCTGGGTCGGTCCCCCCCCCCCCCGCCCCAGAACTTCACTCACGTTTCTTAACTTTATTCACAAGAGGGCAGTCACGTTAATTAATGGTTTTGTCTACTCTCTGTCTCAGACATTCACTTTCTACTGATTGCCTTTTCTACAGATATTTCCATGGGTATTGTTCTTCCAAATTGACATCTGCGATTCCGTTGCACTCTTCCAAACCAATCCGAACACAACCAGTCAACATCCATCCTGTCCAACTCCAAACTCACAGAACACGCTTTTCTCCTTTTTCATTTATACCTTCTATTTCTGTTCTTTGGATCTTCATTCACATTTATTTCCTCTGATCTTCTTCTGATCTTCCTTCGCATTTATTTCCTCTGATCTTCTTCTGATCTTCCTTCACATTTATTTCCCAAAAAATTCAATCTACAGAAATTAAAGTCCAGTCACTTCAGTGTCAACAAGTTTTTCTGTCTCCTCAACCTTTAACTCATGTGCGATACTAAATTCTGTCGGTTTTAATACCTGGTGTTTGGGAGTTTCATAAAAAGAAAATCTCTCTGCTGAAGGCTTAACAAAGGAACGAGTGAAATGATGAATTGTAAAGCTTTTGTCACAACAATGAACAAAAAACAAACAAAAAAATCCAGAAAATACTCCAGTCTTTAGAGGTGGATTAGTTACAAAAATAACTAATCAAAATGAGAAGCTGCTCTTGAGATGACACAAAACAAGTAAAGGGATATGATCCCAAAAGAACCAGAGTTTATGGCAAATACATCGTTCCATTTCCAGTGAAGTTACTCGTAATTTGCAGTTTTATTTCTCCAGTGAGCATTCCGAGTTTTGTTGCTGTTTTTTTCAATGAAATGAATGCATACACGCACTTCTGACCACAATGAAAAAGTTTGACCCATAAACTCGTACAGCGAACTCGAACAACAATTCCTAACTGCAATTTTATTGCCAATTACAGATTTCCTTACCGTGCGTTTAGTCACAGCTCCGAAGCACAGAAGTAAATTACTTTTTTTATATAAATTATTTGGAACCCTATCATACAATACAACATGTACTGATAAAGATTTCATGTTTATTACCATCTCGGTAATTATGTTACCTTCAGTGGTTTTTAAAAACTGAATGGGACTATTGATTTTTGCTCGGCACTCTGGAACGAGAGAAACTATTGCCGTTATTGCCGTGTCGCTCTACGGAAACTTGAAGTAGTGTCAACGCAACAGAATCTGACATTCAGTTACAAACGATATTGTCTGTGGCCGAAACACAACCTTGAAGGTGGGCGCCTCTCTATAAACTAAACTTGGTTCTGGGAGCCTGTGTAATATTCCAGCAGCTGCCGTATAATGAGGAAAGATAAAATATACCATCGTATAACGAGCTTAGCACACGCCATTGCACGAAATACAGATAAGATATGCCTATAATTATTAACAGAATCTTATTTATATGTTATCATGGGAGCAAGAGAATATTAAGGACAAATTTTACTTATGATATTCTTTGATCAGAGTTTCGGGCCATCAGAAACTCCTCACGTAATAGTCGTAACTTTATTAAGGAATTTTCGGAAAGTATTTTCGATCACTACTACACATGCGCGAAATTAAACATTATTGTGCGTTGGAATGAAAAACAAGACTTTCTCCTTCATTATTCATATTTGCACGGAAGAAATATTTCATGCGCTTTTTTGTTATTTAGGGATACTGCTTTTAGATTGGGAAACAAGCGTACACCCACACATTTCGGGACACAAACACGTGCCTACCAAAGTAAAAACTTATTAATTATTTGTTTACACAAATAATGTGTTGAGCCAGTTGTGTTAACAAGGCCAAATGGTGCAAGGAAGCTGATAAAAAATAATACTTGTTATAAATAAATAAATAAAACCCACATTCAAACTATTCTTATTCCCATTTCCACAAGGTAACCATCTAATTCCGCTTTGAATTTAGATGAACTCACTGCCTCTGCCACTTGGGAGACAACTTATTGCAGTGTTCGACAATCTGCCCTCATAAGGAACATCATGTGATCGAATCTTCTGTTATTTCCTGAGATTTTATATGCTCCCTGGTTCTTGTCTCACCCATCAGTGAGAACAGACCTTCCCCATTTATTTTATTTCACCACTTCAGCGCCTTATGTACCTGAATCAGATCTCCGCTTAGCTGGCTATTTATCAAACTTTGCAGTCCACACCCAAGCAGTTCTTCGATGTATATCGATTGGCACTCATCACTAATTTGATCGTCATTCTTTGGAGGCCTCTCCAGGATTGCTATGTCTTTCTTTCAGATGCAAATGTGATCTGAAGTGGCGGCTCGTGACTCTGGTGTATGGGGATGCTGCTTCTTAAAGTTACATTAAATTGCCTTGGTTATAATACATGTAGACATAGATAATAAGCAAGTTAAAAATACTACAAAACATTAACTGGACATTCTTCGATTTTCATTTATTGAAAATAGATTAATAACTTTTAACTTTTTAATTCAAGTTTGGTGCACTGTTCAAATCGGCACTGCTCGATTCGCAGTTCCTTTGACTCGTTTTATCACCTCTAAAAAATGAGTATTAGCAACCTGCCAACTAGGCATTGACTCAACCACTAGGGCCAAAATGTGGAATGTGTAGCTCACAGTTCCACCTACGGTTAAACTTCAAAGTTGAAAACTATTTCTTGTTTTTATTCGTTTATTATTGAAATAATTATTAGAAATAGAGAATGAGTATACTATATGCAGGAACTGTTAATAAAAATATTAATTGCGTTGACTGTATATTTAGATTTAAAATGCTGCGGTGCTGCAGTTCCGCAGTGCCTACCAACGAGCTGCCCCTGGATCTAACCATTCCTTCTCCCTACCACCAAAACTGCAATATACTATGTGCCTTCCTAGCTGCTTTGTTTATGCTGCATGGAAATTTTCATATCGGAAAGAATCATAGCACATATCTTTTTAATCTTGAATAACCAACCTTTAGCTCTCTCTCTCTTTCTCTCTCGCCTAAATTATATGTGATACCAGAACTTCTGTTCCCCAATAACCTTAGATCCTTGGAACTGTTATTTTAGAAGCCACTGGGTCATTAATTTTAAGTGGAATTGAGATGGATTTCGATTACTGCACGTGGAAAGGGAAAACTGCAATTCTAAGAGAACAATGCAGTGAATTGGGAATTCTGCATGGAAAAGTATGATATACAGTACAATATACCGAATGGTGTTTTGATAATCGAAGATTCTATTTTAGGTGATTCTGATGAAGATTCTCTTTCAAATGTCGATTCCGGAAATATCAATGATCGTCAGATGATGAGATGATCGTGATCAAGTGCTACAGCAACAAAGGCGATGAGGCTGTAAATCACGAGTATTCTTTGATCTCTTTGTCTGTTTTGTGGAATGAAAAACCCGACTTAAAAACATAATAATAACAAAATAGAAAACAGCCATGCACCCATCGTCCCAGGTCATCAGACTTGGCCACGGTGAGAACAAAAAATATATTTAAAAAAATTTGTAATAGTAATCGTAATCGTAATAGAGACATGTGATGCAAGAAAGCAAGCACATGAGCTTATGTAGCATCGGCCAAAAAAAAATATATAAATAAATAAAATAAATAAATAATTCACACAACCATTCCTTCTAAATGTTTGTCCAGTTCCTCCTTGAATTTATTTAAGCTATCAACTTCCACAAGGAAAAATGGAAGTTTGTTCCAGCAATTAACCACAAGGCAAATTTTCGCACATCTGTGCTACAACTTTTTTCCTCAATTTAAATTTATGCCCCCTCAGGGGGCATAAATTAAAATAAATACAGGTCTGGAGGCCTAAAATGAGGCCTCCAGACCTGTATGCAGTACTCAAGGCGTGGCCTGACCATTGCCTTATACAAAGGGATAATCACCTCCTTTTCCCTGCTAGCAAAATTCCTATATATCATTGACAAAACCACGTTAACCTGCTCTTGCAGCCTGTCTGCATTGCTCAGAAAACTTCATATTTGACTGCACAATTACTCCCAGGTCTTTTTCACTTTCCACTTCCCTGAGTGTAATACCACACAGTTGGTACGTTTCTCTTGGGTTATTGCTACCCATATGCAGTACTTTGCAGTTTTCAATGTTAAACTTCAATTGCCGCTTCTCAGCCCATCTGCCTTAATTTTCAAGATCCTGTTGCAGTAGCACACTTCCATTACTGTTAATTAGCAACCCTGCTAACCTTTGTATCATCTGCAAACTTCGACATTAAGCCTGATATACCTTCATCAATATCATTAACAAATATATATAAAACAACAGTGGACCCAACACCGAACCCTCTGGAACTCCACTAATAACATTAGTCCACGAAGAGCAGCGTCTATTGATTACCACCCTCTGTCTTCTCCCACTCAACCACCCTGTTATCCAATGTAGCAACTTACCCTTAATACCATTCTGCTCCAATTTGTACAGTAATATTCCATACGCAACAGTGTCAAAAGCCTTCCTGAAATCCAATTATATGATATCAAAATTATTTTTTGCATCCAATTTCTTTGTAACCACATCATAGTATCCAGTTAAATTTGTCAGACGACTTTCCCTTAACAAACCCATGCTGTGTCTGAATTATTGCTGCAGTCTTGTCTAGATGATCCTTCAATGCATCTTTAACCAGTGACTCCATTATTTTACCCGGAACAGAAGTTACACTAACTGGTCTGTAATTACTCGCGTCACCTTTTGATCCCCCTTTTTGAATTGGGGATACATTTGCACATCTCCAGTCCATGGGGACCTCCCCTGAGTCCAAGGATGCTATCATAATTATGGCTAAGGGTTTGCTTAGTTCTTTTTCCGCCTCCTTTAAATATAACTGGATAGATCCCATCCACCCCAGGTGCTTTTCTTATGTTTAACTTCAACAATTTCTCCTCCACTTTGCTCTCAGTTATTACAAAATCATGAAGTATCCTGTTACAATTTGATAACCTTCTGCCATTTTCAAACCTTAATAACTCCTCATATGTGAATGTAGATGCAAAATACTCATTCAGTTTGTTTGCTATCTGAGCAGGATCATCAACAGTAGAACCATCGATATCAAGTGGACCAATCAGATTCATCCCCTTCCTTTTAGAGTTTATATAAGTAAAGAAATCCTTATTGTTTTTCTTAGCATCCTTTGCCAAAGATTTCTCGTAATCTGCCTTCGCTTGCCTAATCTC
The DNA here is from genome assembly GCF_048544385.1 of Mastigoproctus giganteus. NCBI lineage: Eukaryota > Metazoa > Arthropoda > Arachnida > Uropygi > Thelyphonidae > Mastigoproctus > Mastigoproctus giganteus. The sequence goes on from NC_143584.1 coordinate 84,857,553, forward strand.
CTTTGTGACTTGATTACAGATTAGCTTATATCTGCCATAGGCTTCTGTGTCGTGTGATAATTTATATGCATCCTATGCATTTTTCTCCTCTGCCATGAGTCTCATTCATTCATTTGACAACCGTTTAGGCCTAAACTTTGAACAATATTTTCTAATAGGTATGAAACGTCTAGTAGGTTCCACGATTAATTCCTTGAATGCTTTTTAGAAGTGGGAATTAATTCCCACTTAGAATTTGCTGTTGGTAACGTCACCAGTTGGTCCCACTGTACAGAATTTAAAAACTGTCTGAGACCTGTAGTTACCTTTATGGAAGGAAAAACCCTTTCCTTTACCCCTGATGGTAAATTGTAGAAAGAACACACACACACACACACACACACACACAGACAAATGTGAAGCACAAAGTTCCATGCAGTCAGAGTACGATGTTAACAGTTAAACAAAAGTGGACATACATATTTGTAACAAATAAGAAAATGTAATTATAAAATTAAAATTCCTCTACAGTAAAAATCATATCTTCATTATGTCAGCGAGAAATGACGAGATATTTATTACTGACTTCACAATCTTAGTCCTACTGTACTTCTTGTATACGCTAAGATAACGTCATACGAGCACATATGGGGTGTTTCTATTAGAAAGCACCAGAGCGTATCTCGTTTATTTTTAGGTTTTGCTTATTTATCATCTGGACCTTTTTGTTGTACATTTGAGCTGAAATTTTTGAATTTGTTATTAAAACTGGATTAAATGTTGTAGTTTAATTTGAGGATTTTTTTTATTTTATATATTTAAAATTTAGCCTAATCGACTGATTTTTTTCTCAACTGGAAAGTTGTTCTTCTCCGTCTTCAGTTTAGGGCAGAAACGTCATCGGTATACTACTGAAAAGAACGTAAAGCTTTTGAACAAAAAACACAAAACAACTACAATTGTAGTATGGATAGAGGCGACGCGAACTGTCTTCCTATAGCCTGCAGTTCAACACAGCTGAACGCATATCGAAAAGCAAACATTACACGAAGTTACTGATTAAAGAGGTAATGCAGGAATATCTAGACAGCAGTTCAGTCATACTTCAGCCACAGCACAGTTTTGTCAAGGGGCGATCTTGTCTGACCAATTTGACTAAATATTAAGATGCAGTAACAAAGTAACTGGATGCAAAAAATAATTTGGTATCATATACTTGGATTTCAGGAAAGCTTTTGATACTGTTGCACATGGAAGACTACTGTACAAATTAGAGCAGTGTGGCATTAAGTACAAGTTGCTGTTATGGATAAAGGGATGGTCGAGTGGAAGAATACAGAAAGTTATCACTGGACACTGCTCTTCACGGACTAGTGTTATTACTGGAGTCTCCCAGGGTTCGGTACTGGGCCCATTGTTGTTTTCTGTATTTATTAATGATACTGATGAAGTTATATGAGGCTTAGTGTCGAAGTTTGCAGATGGATGATACGAAGTTTGGCAAATGGTCAATTACAGTAATGATTGTATGATACTGCAACCAGATCAATAAAAATTACGCAGCTGGGCTGAGAAATGACAATCGAGATTTAACATTACTGCATATAGGTAGCAGTAATCCCAGATTAACGTACCAATTGTGTGGTACTACACTCATGGCAGTGGAAAGTGAAAAAGACCTGGGGGGGTTAATTGTGTAGTCAGATAAGAAGTTCTCTGAGCAGTGCAAACTGCTGCCAGGAGAGCACATGGAGTTTTGTCAATAACATACAGGAATTTTTCTATCAGGGATAAGGAAGTGATTATTCCATTATATAAGGCAGAGGTTCGGTTCCCAATCTTTCTCGGTTCACGGCGCCCTTACTGTCCCAGTAATTTTTTCACGGCATCCCTAGGCCAAAAGAAATACCTAGTGGTTTTTCGACCATTTAATATATACCTATATATCATAATTTTAATCTTTATATAGAGGTACTAAATAAAGATCAATTATAGATCACCACAAAATTAAAAAGATACGGTACAATGGATATTGTACCGTACCCTTTATATTGTACCCTTTTTATAATGAAATAAATATATAAATTAAAAAAATATAATAATAAATAACAATAATAATAATAATAACCTTAAGTAACTTAAACCCAAATTACACGGCACCCCAAGAATGTTGTTGCGGCACCCCGGTTGAAAACCACTGATATAAGGCAATGGTTAGGCCACAACAGAGAAGGGCAACGAGATTGGTGATGAGAACAAAGGCGTACTCTTACCAAGAAAGACTTTAGTTCTGCAAACTGCAGCGTTTGGAGACTAGGCACCTGCAAAGTGATCTGATTGAGGTGTATAAGGCCTTGAATGGATTGAGCAAGCTCAGTGCTGATGGGATTCTCCCTCTTGCTTAGGCTACGCACATGAGGGGACATAAATTCAAATTGAGGAAGGATAGTTGCAGAATAGATGTGTAGAAGGTTGCCTTTAGCCAAGTGGCTGATTGTTGGAATAAACTTCCGCCTGATGTTGTAGTATAGGATAGCCTGAATAAATTCAGAGACTAATAAATTCACAAACCAAACCGTTGGATGGATAGATGAAATGGGAAAGTCTTTTTGTTTTTCGGCTGATGCTGTATAAGCTTGCTTTCTTGCATTATTTGCCATTACTAATACTATACTTTTGTATTTGTTATGTGTTTTACCTTCCAATGCTTATTCTAATTTTAACATGATATCTAAAAAGTTTAGCCCAAATACGAGAAAAAGAGTCAAGACGAAAAACATCCTAAATCTAAAAATAAGCGAGCTAGACTCAGGGGCGTTTTAATGGGAGCACTGTATATAAATATATATTATGTGTTAAGCGCCAAGGCAGTTAAGGTCCTGGGCATTGGTGTATCGCGTATATTCTTTTGTCCGTTTTGGTGTTTGCTGAAAAACCGACCAAAGAATACAGACGTGACATCTGATGCCTCATGGACTTGGCTTCCTATATATATATACATATTTATGTAATTCTTTTCTTATTCTAGCCTAGCTGGAGTGTCCCGCAGTGCTACGATTGCGGCTGCTTACATCATGTCAATCACTTCTTTGAGCTGCCGTGATGCTCTCATGGTCGTTCGTGGTGCAAGGAGCGTGGCGAACCCTAACTGCGGCTTTCAAAAGCAGCTGCGAGATTTTGAATGTCACATGCTCACAGAGGTAAGACATAATTCCGAGAAGGAATTTTAGTTTATTGATGTTTTTGCAGGATCATACGCTCATAATCTTTGTTTTTTCAAGTCTTTCAAAAACCAGAAGGTATACGCTATTCGCCGAAACAAATCCAGAGGTTATACGGAGTATACCAGCCTATACCCTCCACTAAAGCCCTGCCTTCACCACTGTGCTATTGAATATGCATTCTCCGACTATGGCACTATCATTTTTTTCTTATGTCCTGTATGTATTCTGCTTCACGAATAGGAACCCACTTGAGTTCAGTGCATGGGTCCCTAACTCTTTAGACTTCATTGATTAATAGTAATGGTAAAACAATCATCCTTAATATTGGTCCCACAATGTGCGAATAGGTATCCTTCCTTCCTAGTCTTTAGGCATCCATTAATCTGTCCGCTACCATTGCTATTCTGATAGGTCTTGCCAAATGGTCCCAAGGTACTAGTTCTAGTTCGGATTCTGTGAGTTTTCGCATAGAATCTAAATAAATAAATAAATAAATATCTTTATCGCAGGCAGTGATTGGTTACATGATTGCCTGATGCAATAATGCCCCCAACAGCGACAATGCTTGGGGTTTAACATTAAATAACTAATACAAGAAAAATTACTTAAAATATGTAATTATACGTTTTAGGACATAAAACGTATAATTACATATTTTACGTATAAAATTAATATTAACATATGAAATGAAGACACATGAAAAGCGATGAAAAGACGATGGCAGTCACTCGGTTGAATACGAAAGCTGGCCCCCTGATGATGCGTCTTCTGTACGATTTGTCCTCTGTGAACTTTTTGTAGTCCATATCTATCTCCTGGACGTTGTGGAGCATCTCCATGGGCAGGAATCTATCTCCTATTCTGAGCCTCCACGCCACAGACTGTAGAGAGGGGAGGGCTCTTAAGGGTTTTGGGGGGGATCCTCCAATTGCACATCTGCCAAAAATTTGGCATATTGACTTCACCCGCTATCATTTTAATTGACACAAGCAAGCTGAGGACAAATATCCGTTTGGAGACTTTTCTGTAATTTAGAAGTTGGGTGATATCTGAAGTATGTATGAGTGGTGGCAGTTTATGCTTGAAGAGGACCCACCGAAAAAGCCAGTACTCATCAAATGCAATGGTTTTTAGCGTGGTTTTCGTTGCCGACTCCCAGATTTCTGACCCGTAGGTGAAAGCTGGCTGCAGAAACCGGTATATGTATTGCAGCGTGTACTCAGGCTCTGTGACATGAAGGAGGTGTTGTTTAGCAAGCCATCTTGCTCTGCAGACCTTGTTGTGAATGTCTGCAACATGGTGTTTGAAACTGACTTTAGGTTCGAATATAACGCCGAGATCTTTGTGCTTGATGACTGGGGTGATGAAGGTTCCGTGTATTTCCAGGTTTAGTTGCGTTGGGTTTGATTTGAGGGAAAATACCATTTGTGGAGATTTTTTTGGATTTATCTTAAGAGTAAACTGTGCCACGTATGTAATCAGATTATTGAGGCTGTTGATAATGGTTTCAGAAACAGAATCAGGTCGGGCGGTCCCGTTGATCCGATAGAGGAGCTTCAAGTCGTCTGCATAACTGATAAATTCTGTTTGCTGACACAGGAATGGATGGATGGCAGCCGTAAAGAGGAGCCCTGAGAGAACTCAGCCCTGGAGTACACCTACACAAACTTTCCTTGTGAAAGATTTTTTATTCACAGTCAAGTGAAGGACCCTGGTCGTAAGTAGCGACTTCAAGAATTCCAGTATATTGCCTTTTATCTGGTATCCATCCTCACAAAGTTGCAGGAGGGGCTGGATGTCTATGCTGTCGAATGCAGACTGGATATCCAGATAAACAATTGCCATCTCAGCCCTATTTTGTAGAGCCCCCAGAATGGTGTTGGTGGTTTGCAGTAGGTTGGTAATGGTGAACCTGCGTTTCAAGGCATAGTGAATGTATGGTGATTCACATGGCAGAACCTGGTTGGTTAGGATGGGAAGAAGGCACTTCTCCATGACTTTGAGGAGACATGAGGCTTTCATTATTGGCCTGAATTGTGAAATTGATGTTGCTCCTTGTGTTTTGGGGATTGGTCGGACAATATATTGATTTCAGGCTGTTGGGAAACTTTGCGTTGTGAGGATTACATTGAAGATACCTAGGAGTGCATCAATGATGAAAACACTGACACTCTTAAGAATGAATTGTGGGACCCAATCATATCCAGTGCAAGACGTTGGTGGGATATCATTGATGGCCTGGATAAGCTCTCTTTTTGTGATGATGATGGAAGCGAGGACATCTCGCAGACAACCAATTGGACCCTGGCCTTTTTTCACACGGTATGGAAGAACAGCGATTATAGTCATTCTGCCAGAATGGGCACCAACATTCGCGATTCCATGTTGCGCAGTCAATAGTCCAAACAGACCCATATCATGCCATTGAAATTCACTGTAAGTAAAATATAGATGGCATTAAACCCATGAATAAATACAACACAGCAAGGGTAGATTTAGATTTCCAATTACAACGCATTTCAACTCCCAACTGGTTCTAGAAGTCATTAATGATTGCCTTCCGGTGTTTGATAAATGGTGGTGTTATCTTCTGTCTTCCGCTGCCGTACAATGTTCCCAACAGTTTAACTTAGGGTGATCCCAATTGTTCTGCTATTAGACGAATGGGCATCGTCCTGTAATGAGTCATCCAACTAGAGTACCTCTTTCAAGGTACTTATTCTAGTTGGATGATTAGAGTACCATTCCCTTGTCTCATCCTGCTTCTAATTTCCCTGTCTTAATCTGTTGTCCTCGTATGCGTCGGAAAGCCACAGTTGCAATCTACTGCCATCTGGTGTCTGAGTGGGTATCCGGTACTTTTGAGGATGTAGTGCATATATGATTTAGTATCAGTAAAGGCCAAAAAGTGCAAGGAAGCAGGCTTTTGGTGCATCAACCAAATTTTAAAAAAAAATTCATAGAACTACGAGTACATCCACGCATATCGTGTGGATTCACTGGGCAAAATTGCAAATGCGGTATCACCACTAATTATTTAAAGATGCGCGTGTAGCTTTTTACCACGTATATCTTATTTTATCGTATTGGTACTTGCAGCTGTGTATGCCCTCTTCCTTTCCCTCCCCGTACTTTGTTTTCAAAAATTAACAATAAATAAATAATAAAATAAAAAGGAGAAGAAGAACACAATGAACATTGCTTTTGCTGCCACAAGTTTCAGGCAGTGCTACAGTTATACAGCGAAAATAGATAAGCTTGAAGAAGTAAAAAAAAAGATAAAGAGAGTGAAGGAAAACCTGGTCTGCTTCAAAGAAAACATCATTAGAGGTGTCTGTGTTATGTTAGCCATGAACTTTTGGAAATGTGTTTACAGAGTGTTTAGGCTACAGACTTTTTTATAGCTCACAGAATAACGACGATCTCATAACTTTATTGGAAAGCTGTGCGAAGTCAAAACAAGCCAACACTGCACGGCCACAATTTTTTTTTGGTTGTTGTATTTTCCTTTCTCCTCCGAAAAAAGTATGAAATAGTCCAAATTCATGAAACTAGTTTACCTCTATTTCGTAGTTGGCAGAGGTAACTGCTTCTGATCGAACAAATATATAGACGGGAGTGAGAACGAATCCTCCTCTAAATGAGGACCTTTATACTGGGTTATTCAATTAAAATGCAACTCCACTTTTCAACACAACAGAATTTTAAAGTTATACAAATGTAAAGTTCCGCACTTATGCTTAGGAAATAACAAACCGAAAATAATTTATACACTGGAGAGGGGGTAGAGCTGATGGTTTTAAATGACATAAAGATTTCGGCGTTCTTATTCAATTATATATGAAGGTTACCATGCAGTGAAAGCAGATGGCCAGGTGAGCATACAGTGCCGTTGCACATAGGCATAAGTAGATTATAATTGCATTATGAAAGTCAATGGTGAGACCGCATTTTGAATATTGAGTTCAATCCTAAACGCAATATTCAAAATGCGGTCCTGAAAGGGTTCAAATACTCGTCTGGAGAGAATAGCAAAGGACATCCATATAAGGAGAGACTACAATGATCTGAGTCACTGACCGTGGAAACCAGGAAACTCAGAGGGTAGGGATCTGAATGAGGTGTATAAGGTACAGAGGGGTGGAGACAAAAGAAATGACATTTTCATATTATAAAAGGGATATGAACAAACCAGGGAAAGAAATACAAACTATTGGGAAAAACTATGGACCTCGGGAGGTTTCAATTAGGGCTGCGACTGCTGGAATGAACTGCCTTCCTGAGTAGTCAAGGCTGGCAATCTGGTGAAATTTAAGGGGCAGCTGGTCAGTACTCACCGGCAGTAGGAAAAGCATGAAGAGCAAGACTGTATATTGGTTGTATAGACGAACAAATTATTATTTTTATTTTATTTATTATAATTTTTTTTGTTGCCTTTGTTAACACTAATGTGTATAGGAGCCAAATATAATTTGCTCATTCTCATTTTAAAAAAATCAAGTGCATGTCCACTTGTATTTTACACGAAATAAAAGTCTAATATCAAAAAATAGAGAGGAATGCGTTTCTGTTTTAGAATTTTATTGCGAGTTAAATACGAGTAGAAAAATTCATGTAAACCTCTTCTACTTCTTTACTTTCAGCAATGCATTTTTTCGTCTTTCGTATTTGGAAAGCGACAGAAGGGTAAAGGGGATTCATTATCAAGTAGCAGGCCCCCTCCCCTTTTAATTTTTTACTTCGGAAGGTATGCTAACTCAACATATTTGGTAAACAGTGGTCCTTTCCTTAACTTGACGGCTCTGAACGCTCAAGTGATATTAACAATTTATCTATAGAGGGAAGGATCTACAAAGCCAGAAAATGAAGAAAATTTTCACATATTACCGAATAAGTTTTTGCTTATTTATTAATGAAATCAAAATGGTATATTAATCCTCTGAAAAAGTTCAACAGCCATAAATGGCAAGAGCGTCGGAATATGGACTTGTAAGACACTTCACTAAAACGCAATAATGCGAGGTCACACACACAAGTTGTCAAACATTGTAATCCATTGTAAAGATAGGAACAACTATTCCTTATCCTTTCGTCTAACCCAGACCTTGTTCCCTGTAATATTTTCTCAGCACTCAGAAGCAAAGTTTTGTTTCGAATTCGAGGATTGTCGCTTAGTGCATTTAACAAGATGACAACCTTTTGGGATAGCATAAAGGCGTTACTTCCATGTTAGCATTGTTTGGATAGTAATGGATGCTATATGGGAAATATAAGTGTAAAGATAAAGTATTTTCATGCTTTATTCAGTTCATATAAACATATAAAAATTGCAAAAATAGTGATAAATATTGTGTAGTAAATATGAATGGTTAAGGTATCAGATATGGTTAAGATTTTTTGCCTCACACTGTCATTCTTGAATCAACAAAGACAATGAACAGTTGAGTGGAAAGACCATACTCTTCAGTGCCGTAAAGAAGAACCAGCTTATCGATCACGTAAATGCAAAACTATTATCACAAAAATAGAGAGAATATAAAGTGGAGAAAACCATGCAGAAGAATTTAATGATAGATTAAAGCGTAGTTTCTGAATGGGCACAGCGATTCGCAGTTTTGTTCTCTCCGAAAATATATTTACAGAAGCGAATTGGTTCGTAACAGTCACCCTCATCCTCTGAGTATAAGTGGATAGAAGAAACCGGAGTCTTCTAATCAAAGGAAGTTATTATTTGTGTATTTTTCCTGACAGAGAACTGATTCGGCGATGCCGGTGGAATAAATTGGTGAGTTGAAACCTGGTTGAATGATAATGTCTCTGAATTTTACGACACAGTTAAGGGTGCACGCACGCATGCATTCATAACTGTGTTGGACAAATATCCTCGATGGGATAAGTTTCCTGAATGTGAAAGATGATTACCTCGAAAAGTGGAGCCCTAATGCGCCATGGGTTTTGTTTCATTTCTTTGTTCTATTAAATGTAATTTTTACAAAAACATGTATATAGGTAAATACAGAACTCAGCTCTGTTACATAAAGGTGAATTACACACACACACAGTTTTTATTGATTTAAATAGATATACCGTATTTCAAAAAAAATTGTTTAAAATATTATAGCGACAGTGATTCTTAGGATGATATCTTTAACTGGTGTCTTTTCTAAAAAGTATAAGATATATATATATATAAAATTTTCATTATCTTTGGATATAAAGTCAATTCACCGATACATTTTTCTAGGAAAGGAGGCGATTAAAGAAGAATTATCCAGAGGGAGTGAAGGAGGATGATGAAATGCAATGTCAAAAGCTGATAACGTCTTATCAGTCAACAGAACGACCAGTTGAACCAAGGCGTCCTCTCTTGCGGAGTCCTTCATCTAGTCCACGACACCGACCCGTTAACAGCCCAGGACAACGGGTACTGAACAGTCCATTGCACCGCGCTATCGATAGTTCACGACATCGGTCATTAGAAAGTCCCCAACACCGAGCATTCGCTAGTCCTCAACATCGAGCATTCGCTAGTCCTCAACATCGAGCATTCGCTAGTCCTCAACACCGAGCATTCGCTAGTCCTCAACATCGAGCATTAGACAGTCCTCAACATCAAGCATTAGACAGTCCTCAATATAGAGTTTTAAACAACTCACGGCATAGGACTTTAGAAAGTCCACGGCATGGGACTTTAGAAAGTCGCCAGCACAGGACAACAAGCAGACCCACGCATTCCACTACACAAGACAAGAATGTGCCCTAGTGAATTCCACAGCAGTAAAAATAGTCTTCGCCATGTTTTGTTTTCATAAATAGGGAAGAACTAAATAATGATGTGATATAAATGAATACCTCATCAGGTTATAAGAATACAGAGTGATATTTATGGTGCCTTATTAACCTTTACTGCAGAGGAAGGCTACACTGGGAAGAGCAGAAATGTTCTTTGTATTGGTTTCATATGAGAGCTTAGCAAACAAGTAGATTAGAAGTGCTCAGTTTTAAGCTCACGGTGACTCCAATCCTTCTTTGAATCGACAAGGCGCCCACGGGCCAGGCGGCTGCACCTGCCGTATCGTTGAAGCCATGTCTTGAACAGACAATGGTTTTCGCCTGCTTTGTAAATCGAACCACTATATCTTCATATCTTATTTTCAATCAGTGAGCCAAATTTGGACAAGATATTATGCTGCTTGATACTTTTAAATCTTATATATAAAAAATACAAAATATGTCAACCTCGCAATGATATGAGAACATGAAAAAAGTAAATATAAAAGAAATTAAACCAGATATTTACCTTCTGAGATTATTTCGATCAAATACAAATATTACTGGGAGAATAAATAAACCAAATCTTCAATTTGTAAATTTAGGCCTAATTATACATTTTAATTAATCATGCTCATTAAGCGTACACATTAATTTTAAGAATACTATTTCTAAATTTATAAATAAAAAAGTCTACAAGTGGCTGCCCCTTTAATCTGATCGTTAATAAGAGAACGCTTTGTAATTTAGATGATATTTAGATAAACTGATTCTATATAATTCATGGGCTTAATAAGTTAAGATGGCCAAAAAAAAAAAAAAAAGTAGCTACAAACTTCTTCATAATTTTTCATTACATAGAGGATTCTGATTTTGACTCATTATTACTTTTCCATCATAAGCCATTCAAGCTGTTATTACATGCTGGGATTTAGTGATATTACATACAATGACAGCAAATATAAGGTATACTAAAATCAGATGGTATTATATAACAAATATATTTAAGGTATGCCATTACTATCATTACATTTTTTTTTTTTTTTTTTTTTTTTTTTTTTATGAAAAGCTACAGTACTTAGAACCGTTCTTGGGTTGGGGGTTGAGAAGATAAAAGAAGATATTTGTTGACATTAGACTTGAACTTTTATAGACTGTAATTTTCAGGAAATACGTAAAAGGAAGGTTGTTCCAGAAAACAGAAGTTGAATGAATAAACGAGGAAGATGAAAAGTTGGACAGTAAATGGATGTTGGCTGGTGGCTGCACGTGTTCGGACTGTTTTGAAAGAGAGAGCGGGAATTATAGAAGCCAATTCAGAAGAACAGTGCCCATGGAAATATCTGTAGAAGAGGCATGCGCAGAAACAGTACGTCTATGAGAAAGCGAGTGGAGAGACTCTGTTAGAGATGAATCATTAATTAACCTAACTGCCCTCTTCTGAATGGAATCAAGAAGCCTGAGCGAGGTTTTGGGGGCACCACCCCAGATGTGGGAACAATATTCCATGGCAGGGCGGTTTTGCGATTTATACAGAGTGAACAGCTGTTTGGAAGAAAAGTAACGCCGAGAGAGAAAGAGAAAACCAAGTTTTTCAGATGCAGAGGAAGCTATTGTTTTTTGGTTTTTAGGAGCATTAGCAACTAAGGCCATATTGTCCTGGAATATGCGGTGGTCATTCCCTGACCTTTCCGCATCCCCCGTATTTGGTGGTGACGGGCTCGAACCCCTTCTAATCAAGAAGCGTGTGCTACGCACTGCTGCTCCTTCCCACCTGGCTACGGAGGCGCCTCAGAGGAAGCAATATTTATAATGTGCTTGTGCCAAAAGAGATTAGAAGTCAGGGTAATCCCTAAAAGAGATATATCATTTTGCCTAGAAATCGGAGTGTCACCAAATATAAGCATAGGAGCAGAAGAACCCTTTTTGCGAGATATAAGACAAGACTGAGTTTTAGAAGGATTGAAATCAACAAATTGTCTTTGCCCCACTGGAGAATTACCTGAAGATCGGCATTTAAGGAATTGGTAGCGGTTATTTGAGAAGTTGAAGCTGATTGAGCAGGGAAAGGTTTCTCAAATTGGAAAGTGGAATGCAATGTGCTATCGTCGGCAAAACTATGGATAGGATTTCCAGTCAATGGAAGAAGGTCATTAATATACAAGAGGAAAAAAATTGGGGGAAAGAACTGAACCTTGGGGGACACCAGCATTAGTGGAAAATTTAGAAGACAGAGAGCCATCTACCATCACCCTCTGTGAGCAGTCAGAGAAAAAACTGGATAACCAATTACAAAAAACAGTGGACAAACCATAAGATGGAAGCATGTTTAGAAGACCTTTATGCCAAACATGATCGAAAGTCTTTGAGATGTCAAGAGCAAATGCTTGTGTTTCACCGAACTTTTCCATTGAATTTGTCCATAAATGGGTAACATAAGCCAGGATATCACCAGTGGATCGACACTGACGGAATCCATACTGGCGATCGTGATCCGACTGAAGGTTTCTAGATAGTTTAAGAGTTGGTGGTTAATTGTTTTCTCCATTACTTTAGAAAGAGTAGAAGTAATTGCAATGGGACAATAATTGAACGGGAGGGATTTGTCACCCTTCTTTAGGAACTGGCTGGATATGAGCAAATTTTCAAGTAGAAGGGAAAATACATTTGGGATAAGAAAGTGAAAAAAAGGCGGCAAAGAACAGGAGTAAGTTCAGGAGCACAGGTTTTGAGAACAAGTGGAGAAATACCATCAGGACCTGGAGCTCTCTTAGCATCAAGAGTCGTCAAAATCTTTCTGACATCCTTTTGACGGAAGACCACAGGAGGCATTGAATGGAGCGTGTTGGGAATGGTGGCAGGTGTTTTATCAAGATCATTAATACATGAGTTGGAAGGAAAATGGGATGCTAGCAGGTCAGTTTTATCCTTGGCTGAAGTCACAACAGAACCATCTGGTTTGGACAGAGGTGGGAGCAGAGATGAACAAAAGTTGCGGCCAATAGCTTTGGTAAGAGACCAGAATGCTCGGCTACCATTAGGGCAAGAAGCAAGTCTTCTACTGTTAGCCTGTTCAAACTCTAGTTTGGACTGATTAATAACTGCTTTACAATTGTTGCGAGCGTTAGTGTAGGCAGAAAATGAAACTGAAGAATTGTAAACAAGCCAATTATGATATGCAACATTCTTCTCATGAACAGACTTAGCAGCTTTGTTGAAAAACAAAGGTTTAGATAAAGGACGAGATTTTAAAGTGGAGTGTGGAATAAAGGATTACATTCCAAAAGAATAAATTCACTGACAGGATCTGAGCAAACGTTGACATCAGAAGCTTTGAAACAGTAATCCGACCAAGGAAATGAAGAAAAGAAATCTCTCAGGCCATCCCATTTTGCATTCTTGTAATGTCAAACAACACGGGGTTGGGAATAGCCATGAGATAAAGGCTCCATTGGATAAGAGACAATCACCAAGTTGTGATCTGAGGTACCTGAAGGACCACTCACTTCGACCGTGTACTTAGAAGGATTGTTTGTGAGAAAACGATCAAGCGTGTTGGCTGTGTGGTTAGGTTCTAGTAGGTAAATGAACAAGGTCATTAGTAATTGCAAAAGCCTCAGCATCTCGACCTGCTGGGTCGGCGTGACTAGAAAACGGAAGCCAGCTGGAGTTGTGAACATTAAAATCACCAAGGAAAATTATCTCACTGTTAGGAAAGTTGGACTGGAGAAAGTCAAGTTGCAAAGAGAGGAAGTCAAAGAGCTCCAAGTGGTTAGTGGAGATGGGAGAACGGTAAAGACAACAGATGAATATTTTGACATAAATTTTTAGCCCCAAAAATTACTCACATTTTCTGTCTGGCGCAGCCATTTTCAATTTTAAAAATATTTTAAAATTATATTTCAAACCTACTCGTTGAGCTCTTTCCAACGGTGTATAATAAGCTATAGGTTGTCGACAACATTTTTGTCCCCCCACATTTTACCCCTCATTCCTCAGAGAAATTTTTTTTTTAACAACGATCAATATGGTGTTATGTTGGCCCACCTGATGTACAAACCCATGCAAAATTTCAAGTCAATAGGTTGAGTGGTTACAGAGATACAATGCTGTGACAGACGGACGGATGGACAAACAGACAACCGAGTGACATTATAAGGGTTCTTCGTTAGACTACGAACCCTAAAAACGGATGTAGGGTTACTATTGATATTTTGACTATCGTCCATCAGTGGAAATAAACGGTCCTGATTGATTAGCCTGCCTATCATCCCTTGATGAGTGAATGGCTTGGTAATATTTGTTTGGCACCGCCCTATAACACACCTCGTTATCTTTGTCATTTTTGGATAGTTTTGGTACCCCGATCTCATATTTTTAAATTCGTTTGGTTCCGTAACTTTCTCACGGTTATCTAATTCCTTTATTCCTCCTGATTTTATTATTACTATTATTATATTTATTTATTTATTTTTATTTACTCATGTTCTCATATCATTCATCTCGTATTTCCACGGTTGGAGTTAGTGAAGCCACCGCAGCGGTTAGCCCATGGAATAGTTTATTAGCTTAGATATAACTTGTTTAGAAAATTGCGATTAACAGCGACGGATTATACAGCTCATAACGCCTAAAATGTTGATATACTGTATATCGCATAACTATAATTAACAAGCAGTAAGTGAGACACGATTAAGAACATATTTTGCTACTTTCACGATATCAGCTTTTAGGCTGATTGACTTAAACATATTTTGTATTTATTACGAATGTCATGCACTTGTTAAGAGAATTTTGTCGAAGTTCGCTGTAACCATCTTTCTAAACTAATATTCTTGTTAAATTCAGCATAACGCCATGCATTGGTATCATATGATGGAAAAAGTCGAGTTTGTATATTCAGATTTGGTTGCCAACTGTTAGTAATTTGACATGAGACAATAAATTTTTAAATAATTGGCGCAAGCAAATTGCTTGCAGTCAAACTAACTGTAAGAAGTCAGTTAAATGAACTGCATACTATAAATGAGTACACTTTTCAATTTGTTGCAGTCACTTGTGACAACTGAAAGTGAATACAGCAACAGGTTACTGCATCGTGTCCTCTTTCTCCCAGCATGCAAATTTGTGAACATGAACTATATATCAAATACAACATGGAAATATAATCAGAAAAGGAATATTTTATACAAAAGACCGCGGATATTGCTGTAATAATTGTTGGATATCGATAACACAACTAAATAAATAAGCAATAAACTCTGTAATATTTTATTAATCAGAACGTTTTACAAAAAAAAAAAAAAAAAAACCTATCCACTTATAGTAAGTAGGCAATCTGGCGTTCGTATCAACGATCGCATTTGTCTAAATCCGTGCTAAAAAAAAAAGTTCACACAGCTCTCTTTTCGTGCTATCACTTATTCGTTAAACTTAATATCTTAGCGCGAACATTACAGCAGGTGATCACGCAGTGCTTGTCTGATGAGCCGGTGACCAAATTGACGTAGGATTGTCAGTTTCAAAATACAGTATTTGATCCGGAGTTTATGGGGGGGGGGGAAGTAGTGGATGAATCCCGATTTTTTTCCCCGTCATATATTTTAAATATACATTTTATTTGTTATATTATTTTATTATTTAATTATTTATTTTATTTTAGTATATTTTAAATGTCGTAAATGTATATTTATTTAGATTACTTTATAACAAAAATTCAATTTGATAAACGTCACTAATATATATATATTTTTTAATAAGGAAAAAAAATTCCATCTGCACTCTGTGATAATTATTTAATTTTATGTATCTATTATATACAAACAAAATATTACTTTATATATATATATATATATTGTAAGTTCCTCTGACCTTATGTAGCTGTCTCGGGATATGAACAGAATTTATATTTTACGTTTAATAAAACGTATAATAATATACAATAACATCGCATACACGTCAAAATGGGATGGAAATTTTATTTTTTCTTTGTCACTCTATGAGACAGAGAAATGACGACAAAATCCGAAGAGAAAGGGGGCTGTAAACTCGGAGTCTCCGGGTGAAATCCGGAAAGGCAGAAACATTAATTTGACACCGCTTTGGAACAGCTGAGAGTTAGAAAATGCACAGTGAGGGTACAGTTTAAAAAATGTATGCTTGGTTAAATATGGTTAATCTTCTCCATAAACAGCGACTTACTGGCGCGCACAAACGATAGATTTAATTCCACACAACCAAGTTTTTTTCCGCCCTTATTACTATTCTTACAACTTTGTTATTACGTACGAGAAATTAATTGGATTTCTCTACAGTATTTAATCAAAATGTCATGCAAATTGATAGAGACTGCGTACCTCGTTGCAATTATTCCTATAGTTTATAGAAGGTTAGATAATTTTCCCCCCTCCAATGTGAAAGCATTGTTTTCTGTGAAGCACATCCATTGCCACTCTCTCTGATACTGTACTAGGCATGCATTTAAAATTGGCATGTACATGACATCATTAGCTGTGGATCTGTTTATGGTCATGTGTTTATTAAATAAACCGAATTGTTATTTACAAACGCAATCACTAACACTACAAATGCTTACAGATGTAGATAAATTCAATTACCAGACAATTCATTGAAGAATTGTCTCCAAAATTACTCAACCACTAGGTATACTTCTCTTAAATCCGAGAAAAAAAAATTAAATACAGCATCTCTTAATTTATAAGGTTTCTTATTATCAAAACAAACACAAATGTTACGGGCATTGATAATATTCAATAAGAAACTTGACTGCATGCACGTTAATTTGCAGTATAGGAGGTTTTAGCTTTAGAAAGATGGAAACAACATACTAGCTTCGATGTGGGACGACAATACGCCCAGGCCGCATATAGCAGCTATTCATTGAAACCCCCTGGTAAGTACCATCCCTGGCTGTGCATGACTTTATCTGCAGCCCTTCGTTCTGCAGTAGAAACCTGACTAATATAGCTACTTATCACTAATTAATTAGTAATTTGATGGAACATATAAGCATGCAGTTCAAAGGTAAATTCAGGTGTAAAACAGTAGTCATTTTGAATATTGAATTTTATGTCACATATATCAAAGAACAGAGCCACCTCAGAATGTTTTTAATGAAATAAGCATCATTTACTTTGTACAACACAAAACCTAATTCCTAATTCATGAAAGAAATCAAGCAACTTCACAACATTGAAACTATACATATTGTTATTCTCATCTCTTTTCAAGACATTGGAAAATATATTTAATACTATGCACACCCTCAATTAATATTTCCTTCATTCGTAGCTAAGCGGTTGACCATCACTGACTAGCATTAGTGTGCGACGAATAACATGACTAAAAATTAAAAGCAACTACTACAATGAACTGTCAAGTAGTATGCTAAAAGCATTTTCATCCACTCTGCTCATTGCAATTTTATCGCTCAATACTTTCAGCAGCCTGTATGGTTGTCGTATCGTTGCTTGTATATATTTTTAGAATGATTTTGTCACAGCAATATAGAAACTATTTTAAATGCCTATAGTTAATGTGTAAATATATAGATAACACACCTGTGTACAATGTATATATGTACAATATATACTGTGCTGTGTTAATTTGTTCTGTCATTTCAAGGATCCATCGCTTATATGTGAAGAAAATCCTCACACGATTTGATATCCTTTTTAAATTTTTTTGCTAAGAAAACTAGATAGAAGAAACTTCTGAGTGTTCACCACCCTGCTCCTATAATCCACTAGAGTATGTATTTACGCATGACGTAACAGATGTAGTGTTGTTACGACAGATATTTTAATTATTTTGCTGTAATTTTTTTAAAATATCTACATCCAGAAATTTTCTAATACAGTACATAGTATATATTCATTGTGCATCCTTATTTTACTGTGTTAATAAGGATGCACAATGGATTACTAGTCTTGTGTTTCCTGTTCCGTATGGCAAACTTTAATAAATACAAAATATAAGTGTATTCATGTAGACTGTGAGAAACTGATAAGTTACCAACTCATGAAATATTTAAAAAATCCTTCGGATGCTTGTTACTTTAACTGCTAAAAAATCATAATGTGCACGGAAAGCATTGTACCAAGGGAAGAGATAAATAGTGAATGGAAATATGTGATAGTACATTTTCCAAAAAATAAATTAAAGCAGACAAAAAAACAAACTAAAGTAACACAAAGATCATGAACGTGAAGCAAATTAAAGATAAAACATAAAAAACGTATTTAACATAAATCTAGAAAATCACCTGCTGTTATAATGGCGCATTCTTGAATTCTTCTTAACTCTTTATGAAGTTTGAAACATGCCTAGTCATGCTTGAAAAAATATCCGATTGAAACATAACTTGGTTATGTTTCAATCAGATATTTTTCGTTTTCTTTTAAGAAAGGAAGATACCCTGATCGCAGATGATTTTTTTTATGTAATTTTATAGTATTTGCCATTTCTATTATATTTATTTGTAGTTAACGTCAAATTTTATACTGCATTTTTTCACATGTTCACTGTCTAGCCCTACTGTGTAACTTCTATGCTTCTTACATTATTGTAAAAGATATTTGTAACATGGTGTAATTTAAATAAATATTTTTAAAGTTGAAACTTTACCAATTTCTCTCAATCTATAAGAATATATTTTGCTTCTTTGGTATGTCTCCAGTGTTCGAATTATCAATCATCTTTTAAAATTAAAAGCTCCATTTTAATTTTAAATTCAAATTCTTCGCTACTATTATTTATTAATATAGTTTCTAAATTATATGATGTAAGAAGGATCCAATTTATCCACGCGCACCCCAAAGTACACGCATTCTTCTCTTTCTTGATGATTTCCTTCTATTTCTGACTCTTGTTCTCTCTCTCTCTCTCAGGGTAATTTAGAAGTTTTTTTTTCGGCTCGTGCAGCATAAGCCTCTGGCTTCCTTGCACTATATGGCTAATAATAATAATAATGATAATAATAATAAAACATCATGAAAGTTGCCCCATTGGACTTACCTTCCCCAAGGTCGGAGCGACGGCTGAGGCAGATAATAGCGCCATCTGGTGTTACTCACGATAACTAAAAATAAATAAAATAAACCACCAGACATAAGCCGAAGCTAAACAAGTCCACCTCCATAGATGGATGATGTCGCAGAGAAATATTCATACTGCATCGAGTGTGGCGCAGGATAAAGTCACTCGCGTTCAGGCCTTAGGCACACGGGTCAGTTCGAAAAGTTGGAGACAGTCTCCCGAGCAAGACAGTGGAGCAAGTGGCGCTGTCCCCTGTAAGGCTACCATAAGAGAAGGGCAAGACCATCCAGCCCCACCAACTGGAAGTGCTTCCTGCACAACTGCGCTAGTGACCACCCAGGAAGGAAGAAAACGCCAATGCATGAAGTGGAGCATTGAAATTAATACGTACATCATGTAAGCATACTATGAAATAACCATACTATGCTTACATGACGTAAAGGTCGCGACTACAAACAAATGGTTGGAACAATACCCGTATATTCAGGTCACCGAACAGCGATTAGCAGACCAAAGAAGGACCATCGTCATGAAGAACCTAATAGCTCCTGCTATCTTGGCAAAAATCAATCAGGATGTCAGCGATCAACTACAAAGCACAAAGAATATGGTCAATATGGAACCAGAGGAGGAACAGCATACCATGGAACAAGAAGAGGAATACCAAGGAGAAATACAACCCAGAGTAGCTGAAGTTGAACGAGATGAAGTCATGATATCAAGAATAGAAGACGAGTGGAAGAAGGCCCTAACAGAATTCGAAGGAGTGGACCCCCACAAGAGCCCACGTGATATCTAGAGGGTAATAGACCACCTGAATCGGCAATTAATGCCACATTACCTTGACAACAATGGTGTAATGCTGGAGGCTATCCACAGCCGCATACTGTGCTGCCGTAGCAGCTACTAGGATTAATGGAAAAGAAACGAGAGACCAGCAGCAGCAGCAGAAGAACCGAAAACAGAAGGAACTGCCAACTTGGGAAAGAAGACTTCAGCAGAATATAGAAGAAATAAGAGTCAAGATAGGTCAGTTTGTAATAAGTCTTACTTCTATTAACCAGTACCAACAGGGTAATAGAAGTACGAAATTGATTGGAAAGGTGAAGAGCATCCTCAAGGGAGACAGCGTCCACAGCAAACATAAGACCAGAAATCAGAGAATAGGAGAATACTTGGACACACTGAAGCAGAACCTCCTCGCACTCAGCAAGACACTACACCCATACAAAGAGAGAAACCAGAGGAAAATAAACAACCGAAGCTTCGATGAGGACCAAAGAACCTTCTACAGGAAACTAGGTGAAGATGAGAAAGCAAGAACCGGACCACCCGAGAAGAAGACGATCGAGGAGTTCTGGGGAAATATCTGGAGCAGTGAAGTAAGACATAACAGCAGAGCACCCTGGATAGAAGTAGAACGGAAGAAAACGAAGGACATACAAGAGATGAGAGAGTGGGAGATTCCAGAAGAAGAAATAGAACAGTCGATCAGAAACAACCACAATTGGTGAACCCCAGGAATTGATAACGTCCGCAATTACTGGTACAAAAAGTTCACCTGCACACACAAGCACCTAGCAGAGTAGTTCACTCGAATGATAAGGCACTCGGGGACAATCGTGAAGTTTCTTACCGAAGGAATCACATACCAGAAGCCTAAAGACGAAGATACAAGAAACCCGGCAAAATACAGGCCAATCACCTGCCTCCCAACGATGTACACGATCCTGACCAGCCGCAGAACTCAGAAGATATCAGACCACTTAGAGAGTCAGAATATAATGGCCGAATAGCAGAAAGGATGCAAGCAGAGCAGCAAAGGATGCAAGGAGCAATTAACCATAGATGCCGCAGTTATGGAGCAAGCCTACAAGAAACACCGCAACCTATACACTACATCAATTACCGTAAGCTTTCGACACCGTCCCTCATAGCTGGCTAATAGAGACCCTGAAGATCTACAAGGTCAATCCGATAGTGACAAATTTCCTAGGAGTAACAACGGCGAAATGGAGTACCACCATTAAGGTCGCGAATATCACAACCAGGCCAATCCTCCATTAGAAGAGGAATCTTTCTGGAAGATTCCCTGAACCCACTGTAGTTCTGTCTAGTACTCAACCCGCTATCCCCCATGCTTAACGGTAGCAAGTATGATATAACCTCAAAGAAAGAAGAAAGAATCTGTACACCCTCACTCACCTGATGTACATGGATAACATCAAGCTCTACGCGGCAACCGAGAAGCAACTACTCCGGATCACCGAAGAATTCAGCAAGGACATCAGGATGGAATTTGGTCTAGAAAAATGCAAGACCCACACACTGCACCAGGGAAAATTAGCTGGCCAAAACTACCAGCTGCTGACTGGTAAAGAGATCGAAGCTATGACAGAAGGAGAGACCTACAAATACCTAGGGATGATCCAGGCTGAGCAGTTAGAGCACAAGGAAACAAGAAGTGTCTGACCAAAAAATATCATCAGAGAATCAGAAGCCTGCTGAAAGCAAAATTGAACGGAGGGAACACAAAGCCATAAACACCTATGCAGCTCCAGTACTAACATACTCCTTTGGGGTCATAGATTGGACTAACACCAGAATATAGAAGAATTAAGAGTCAAGATAGGTCAGTTGACCCAGTACCAACAGGGTAATAAAATTAAGAAATTGATTGGAAAGGTGAAGAGCATCCTCAAGGGATACAGCGATCACAGCAAAGATGAGACCAGAAATCAGAGAAGAGGAGAATATATCATGCGAAAGACAAGGACAATGATGAACAAGAGTCGCCAACACCACCCGAAGTCAGCAGTGGAAAGACTAACAATAGCTCGGAAAGAGGGAGGAAGGGGCCTGATAGACTTGATAGAGCAACAGAAAACAGCGATAGTTAACCTGAAGGAATATTTCGAGAACAACACAGCACCACTCCACCAGGCCATAAGGAAGATAGATAAGTGGTATACCCCACTCAACCTAAGCGAGGCACCCCTCTCGCCCAGACGGAACAAGAAACGAAGTTATAAAGATGGGCAAAGAAGACACTCCACGGCAGACATTACAATGATCCCCTCCAAGATCACATCGATAACATTGCTTCCAATGCATGGCTCACAAGCGGGACGCTCTTCCCCCTAGACTGAAGTATTCATGCTGGCCATCCAAGACCATGTAATCAACACCAGAAACTACAGAAAATACATCGCAAAGGAGCCCGGAATGTCAGATGACACATATCGATGATGCCACTTGGCGTCAGAAACAATCCAACACATCACCGCGCAGTGTAAGGCGATCACCCAGACTGAGTACACGCATAGACACAACCAGGTAGCCAGGATAATACATCAGAAGCTTGTGAGGAAATACCAGTTGACCGAAGAAAGTGTACTATACTACAAGTACGAACCCCAGGCAGTACTAGAGACCCGAACCCACAAGCTGTACTAGGACCACTCCATAATAACGGGTAAGACCATCCCGCACAACAGACCGGATATAACTCTTGTGGACAAGATGGAAAAGGCTACCTACCCCCTAATCAGAGAGAAATAATATAAGACCAACATTAATAATAATAGTTCCATCGGTTATTAAATTAATATTAATTTACTAACCGATGGAACTGATAATGTGATACCCAGATACTCTGCAATCTTAAACAATTTTGGATTTGAACATACCTTATTTGGAATAACTAGGCAACAAAGGATGGAAGGTAATAGAACAGTCAGCTCTTGTTTGGACCACCTAATTACAATTATCAAGTTTAAGTATGCTAATTCCTACATACTATTAAATCAACTTTCAGATCACAGAACATGCATACTAATAGTTGATATGTATTCAAAACAACATCCATATGAAGATATAAAATTGACAAATGCTACGAATAAAAATTATTTATCAACAAGTAAACTGAAACAGAACATAGAAAACATGTTAATACGAGAGCAAGCATCTTACACAACAAATGTAAATGTTTTTTCAAATAATATAATACAAATGATAAACAATTCGAGGTTTAATACCGATAGAAAAGTTAATCACACAGCCAACAACACAAACATTGGGAGTAGCAGGATTAAACTTAGGAAACCTTGGATGACTAAAGAAATAGAAGAACTAATGGTACAAAGGGATAAATATTTCAGGCAGTATAGAAATTGTCCATCAAAGAAAGAACATTATCACAATTATAAAACACTCAGAAATAAAGTGACAGGTATGATAAAAAAGCAAAAAAACACTTATTACAATCATCTTTTCATGGATAAGCAGATAATACAAAAGGATAAATGGAGCATTATAAATAACATGTTAAGTACAAGGAAGAAAAAGTCAAGGGGAAATCAAATTAAAACACTAGTAGAACAGATTTCTGGTGCAAACAAACAATATGAAACTGCAAATAGGTTTGCCAAAAATGTATTAGATCTGTTGAGATCTCTCAACAGATATTTAATTCATTATTGCCAAGATTCCTTTACTCAACAAGATAAGCTTCCTCAGATAATGGACTCTTGTGTAGTCTTTGCTCCACAATCACAATTAAAGAACAAGAAATCTTACGGACTGGACTCTATTACAGTAACTGAGGTAAAGAGAAACAAAGAACTGTTCTCTGTTCTCTTGGTAGAGCTAATAGCACGGATGTTAGAGTCGGGAAGCTATCCTACAAATTTACTCTCATTTAAGGTAATTCCTATATATAAAAAGGGACCACCTGATGACTTTTGCAATTACAGACCAATAACAATACAGTCAATTTTAAATAAGATAATAGAAAATTATATATTTTCCTATATAAGCAAATATTTACATCAATATGGACTGTTAAACAACTCTCTATTCTCATATCAGAAGGGCAAGAGCACACAGATATTATTAGAGAACTTAATAGACTCTCTAAACTTACATTTAAACAACAATAACTTACATTTAAACAACAATAACTTCATATTGATTTTATTTATAGATTTGACCAAAGCCTATGACCTAATTGATATCCCAATATTGCAACAGAAATTACTGAAATATGGTATAAGGGGAAGACTCAATCAACTCCTAGCAAATTATTTAACGAAGAGAAAAATAACAGTAGAAGTAGAAAATACAAAGGGAAAATCCTATAATATAAAGAGAGGAGTAGCTCAGGGCACACATGCTGGGCCAATCATGTTCAACATCTATATAAATGAAATATTCGAAGTAATTAAGCACTCCTTTATAAAAATATATGCAGATGATATAATCTTATATACAGGGTGATTCACTACCAGTGCAACAAACTTGCAGGAAGTGTAGGGGGCACAAAGACGAATCGGAATCACATAGCATTGCAGGGTCCGAAATGCCTTCGTCATGCGGTAGAGGACGTTGAACGGGAGGTCGCGTGAACAGCGATCCCGCTGGAAGTCAGCATTTGCGAACCGTTTCTGTTGAAGAAACCAAGTAGCAAAAGTCCTCCGGAGTGGATAATCCGCAGGCTCCAATGATTGGATGCGTTGCAAATGGTATGAACTCATTTGGTTTGTTGACAGTATCCTCCATACAGTGGATTGGGAAATACCCAATCGTTGGCCTATCGCTCGAGTACTCGTACTTGGATTGCCTTCTGCAAGACGTAAGACATTCTCCTCATTGTCTGGCGTCCTTGTCGTTCGCTCTCGATTCATGGTACCTCTCGTGAAACAACCAGTCTCATGTAATTTCTGTGCACAGAAAGTTACGAAAATCATATGATGAGGAACACGCCTGTGCGGGAAACGTTCCTGGTACAAGCGCAGAGCGGCGCGCCCGTTACAGTCCGCAGCTCCATACGCGAGGTGCATGTCGGCCAGTTCAACGTTTGAATACTCGTCCATCCTACTGCCTCGGGAACCGGTTCGCAAATGCTGACTTCCAGAGGGGTTGGCTGTTCACGCGTCCTCCCGTTCAACGTCCTCTACCGCATGACGAAGGCATTTCGGACCCTGCAATGCTATGTGATTCCGATTCGTCTTTGTCCCCCCTACACCTCCTGCAAGTTTGTCGCACTGGTAGTGAATAACCCTGTACAATAGGAAAAAACCTAACAAAAATGGCGAATGATTTACAACAGGATGCAATATATTTACAAACTTGGTTGAACGATAATAAATTAGCACTCAGCTTTGAAAAAACAAAATTTTTGGTAATAAGACCTCCTCATCAAACCTTGGACATTCAACTCTCTATCAAATTGTACAAACATGATTGCCTACATGATCAGAATTTCAAGAATTGCAAATGTCTAACTGTAGAAGAAGTTTCAAATCATTGTTACCTTTTGGGTTGTGAATTGACTACAGTCTAAGTTGGGCAATGCATATAACAAACTTGTACAAAAAAATGAGATTTTATGTGTACTTTTTCTAATACATTAAGAATAAGTTAAATCTTAGAACAAAAGTTACCTTATATTATGCATTAGTGGACTCCCAACTCAATTATTCAGTAAATATATGGGCACGAGCAAATAAAACAGAAATAAGGGCAATAAACAACTTAATGAATAGGATTCTGAAACTTTTAATGGGGACAAACTCTTGGAATGACCCGAACAAGAGAAGGCAATTTTTGTTGAAACATAAAATACTGTATCCAGTTCAAAAACTGAAGTTAAATCTATTCTTAAAGAATCTTAACACTGTTTTTGAAGAGTCGAACTGCAAAGAAATGTCTCACAAAATTTAAGGAACCCAAAAGCAATTACTTTGCCTCACCCTAGAATACTAAATAGATTTGGAGATAGGCACACAATGAATATAATAAACAACTTGTTGGCTAGTGTTGATTTCAGGCTCAGGAGAAGTTACCTCATCTCCAAATTAAAATTCCTAATAAGAAAATTCTTGATACTCAATGACACAGTAGATTAGAATTGATATGCAGATAAACTACTACCTCTGTTTACAGTGTGAAATATACTATATGTAGTGACTTCATAGTCTTTTCTGTAAGATAACAAATTTGTACAAAACTGTTGTAAAGGAAGAATTAGAACTTGTTGTCAAGAAATTTACTTTTCTTAACAAGTTCTTTATTGTAAACGAATTCTCTCGATAAATAAAATTGTATTGTATTGTATAATAATATAATAATAAAAATAAAAATAATATAATAATAATAATTTCAGTCTTTACTTTTTTCTTTCTTTTTTTTTTAATAATAACAATTATAACCATATAAAGCAGTCGTCCCTAGACACTTCACCTAGCAGGAAATTCCACCATAAGCACAAATTGTTGGTCAAAGGAATAGCGTAATTCCAGGTGCATAATGTCCTGCCGCTAGCATATTTAAGTAGGATATATAATTTTTAAATTGAAGAGTTCACGACTAAATACACCATCTATAGTTGTTCCATTACGTGTAGTATTTATCGAAAGACCTGATGACATGTCCAAGTTGAAGAATGTTTTCATAAATGTGCACAACTCTTTTCCAGCCTCACAGTTTAATTGTAAAGGGAAAAAAAAATTACATTCAATCTGAAAAACACCGGGTGACTTGAAACCAGATGCGTTTTCCAATTAACGCATTTCCGAAAGTTTTTTTGTACCTTAAAACCTTATATTTCTATTTCTAAATTCCTTAGCTTTTCAACGATATGCTAACGTCCACATTATCCCGTTTATTACGTGAGAAAATTTCCTCGGTCACATGTTCATATTTTATACTATCCTGGAAAAAAAACTACTGCAGTTTTCTGAGGTTTGAAAGTTTTCCCAAAATTTCATTAAATTTGGTCCAGTAGAAGATAAATTAAAGCGGAATAAATTTTCGTAACGCTTTTCGCATGACGGTTTTTCGTTACAAAATTTTTGGAATAACGCCAGTACAAACGTTTTTAAATTCAAAAATACGGTTATTTGTTTATTCTTCTCCCCAGTGGTCCGATCATGCAATTTTTAAGGGATGATCTATATCTCTATCAGCCACTACTAGTTTAAACGTTTACAAAACGTTTAAGGGATGATCTATATCTCTCTATCAACCACAACTAGTTTAAACGTTTACAAAACGTTTACCTTTGAAAAATTAGTGCATTTAATAAAGCGGTTTTTTCTTACTAACCAAGTGTTTTAAAGCGATGAATTTTAACCGGGGTACTTAAAAAATCGTAAGAAATACGTACGAATAAGAAACAAATACTTTTTCAAAATTATTAATTTCCTTGCATTTAATTTTATATAATAATTGTATAAGTGTACACTATCAATTTTTATTAGATACTATATTTTAACAATAAAAATATGGCATTCTAATAAAAATATAATGTTCTGAAAAGAACACCTTGGATTAAATCATTTTGATAAGAAAATGTTTTAATCATGACGTTAAAAAAAGGAAAAAATATATGCAGAACATGAGTTCATTCCTTTTAACCAATAAATATATGTTTTATAATTATTCACAGTAATAACATTATTAAGAGTAATTACTGACAAGTAACCCATGATTATTGAGGCTCCTATTGGCATGTAATCGTATTTATTGGAATACATCAGCTTGGCTAATCTTATGAATAATTTCGTATCTATTGATTAACTTGGGGAAGATTAAAAATTTACGCCACTTTTAAAATAATTTTTTCTCAAAAATCAATCCAGCTATGAATAAACCATAGGGACGTTCAGCTGACATTTCTCAATAAAAGTACGTTTTTAGCTAAACCGAATCCTCCTTGTACACATCAATATTATACACCAAGTGCACGGCGGTCTATACCGATAGCACACGATACAGTCTCTGAGTTCCGGAATAAATTATTGCAATCAATATTGCGTGCATGTTAGCAGGAATATCCGTTATCTTGTGGACAGATGGTACTGTACGGTTATCTGAACAGTTATTGAGAATATTGGCCTCCGTGGCAGCGCAGTGGGTACTCCACCATGATACTTGTTTGGAAAACATCCAGGTTCGTTGATGATATTTCACAATTAACAGAGCGATATAAACTCGAATACAAACTTGATATAAACTCCAATATGGGTAGGTGTGTATCGTGTCTATAGAAGGGTGTGTTCGAGGTATGTTTGCGTGTTTATGGGATTAAACACAAAGCAGACTGAACAGCTGATGGGCAATTAGCACTACACTACCGTCATCGCGAAGGCAGAAAGTACCCGAAACACCTGGTATGCATATTGATAAAAAAAAAAAAAAAAACCCAAACAGCAAATCTCCACGGGAACTCAGAATTTGTAATTGAGTTACTGATCAGAAAGCAAACTATCCCGCGGGTGGGGGTGGGGGGTACGAGCCATTATGCATCACAGACGCTATTTCCCTTGCAGATCAGAGGAATTTTTTTTTATAAAAGCTGTTTTCATTCTGAATATTGATTAGTAGATTTCAAGCAGAGGTGCAGGGTTTTCCTCACACTTAAGAACCAACATAAAATGCATGCAATGTACAGATACCAAAAATTTTGGATAATTTATAGATACAATTGATGCCTGATGGTCGTAACTAAATCTACTGGAAATAAATCTATAAATATGTAAACAGTTATTGTAAAAACCTATGGGACATCTCTGTGAGATGCCTTATTTGGGCATCTCTGTGACTATATCATTATCTATTATAGAAACTTTAATTTCTGATTTCTGTAAGTTTAAAGAGGCCAGACTAAGTTGTTATCTTTCAAAGTTACGAATAAAAATATGGCACAAAAGTTTTGCTTTTTCTTTTTCAATGTGATTTCAAACCTTCAAGTGCAGGGCTACTCATTAATTGCCTTCTGTTTTTTTTATCCTGACGAGTTTTTGTTTCGCAAAACTTTCCATTTCGAACTATGTTTAAGACACATGCACAGCATATACAACAATAATTACATACCGATTTGAAATCTGACGTAATTCTTTAACAATACAATGTACCAAACGAGCCGTCCGGTCCCCCTAACTCCTCAGCCTACCCTACAGTGGTAGATCTGGCGGTAGGATAGTTTCGCCATTGTTTTTCTACCTTTAAATTATTTTACATTTTTCAGTCCGCACAACATGCAAGGTCCTGTGAATACACAATACAACAAAAAAATTTCAAGGACAAGGACAGGCGCACTGAAAAAACAAACAGTTATAGCTTACAGATACCAAACGCAATATACATTCCATCTAATTCAACGAACTTATATTCTTTTATTTGTGTTTTAAGAAAGTACTGATTCTATATACAATATAGAATAAGAAAGTAAATAAAACAAAAATAAATATTTTTTTCTGTTTTTACTCCAGTATTCGAACATAAAGGTCACAGGAGTTCACAGGATAGACCGGAAATGTTCTTGTTTATACTCGGACACGACCATCAGATCAATGGAATTACAATAAATCGATCCATCGATCAATACAAATGTTAATCGTATTTAGCAGTCACGGGCTTTCTGTACTATACTGATTTTTCAACAAAATATTCTCCACGAGATTTTATCACAAGTGGCATTCTGGCGATTCATTTTAATTATTTATTATTTGCAATCGATTAATTATTTGCAATTTTTTATAGTGTAGTGACTAACATTATTCCAAGCGATCTACAAGGTTCCCCATAGATTTTGTGAATATGGGCAGACTTCACAGACTTGATGGTCTAGAATTCTAGATAATCCTATAAAAACTCTATTGGCCAACCATTATTTGCAATAACCCCTCCTGTTGTTTAGTTGCTAGAAAGTCGATGCACAGCTTAGAGTGTTGTGTAACCTAACTCCAGGGGCTCACATCAGGTGAGTATGGGCTTGGCACACCCAGGGTCCTGAGCTGGATATCATCATTCTTCTCTTTCTTGGTGATTCCCTTGTCTCTCTCTCTCTCTCTCTCTAACTTGGGAATTTTTTTTTTTTTGGCTGGTGCAGCATAAGCCTCAGGCTTCCTTGCACCATATAGCTAATAATAATAATAATAATAATAATAATAATAAAATTTCTTCCATAAAGTCGAAGTTCAGAGGATATTGCATTATGTTAAAAAATGTTTTATAGCCTTCTTTTCCTTCAATTCTGACGATGTCACCCACTTCAGAAAAAACAGAAGCAATCCTAGATCACGATGGAACCACTGCCGTACTTGACTTTAGGCATGAACAATGTGGCACCATTTTTACTTCAGTTGATGGACTCACATAAACTCTACGCTTGGAGCCAAAAATTTCAAATTTGGATTCATCTGTTCACCGTACGTTTTTCCGCTCTTCAATTATCCAATGTTGATGGGAAAGCCCAAGTCAACTGCTTCTTTCGATTTTCTGGTTTTAATAACAGTTTTCAGACCGCTGCACGACCCTAAAGTCTTGCTTGTTTAAGACAAAGTTTTACAGTGGATATAGCATATAGTGTACATAGTATTAGGGTCAGGCGCCCCCTGTGGTTTCCCACATCTGCGCCATATGTACACTGTGAAGAAATACAGAACTACTGTAAATGCCAGAAAAGTGTTCTGTGTTGAATACGTAGTTTTGCATTGGGTTCTGTTGGGTGTCCTGGCATTTGGCCACAGGGCCCCTGATGGAACCCCACGTTGCCTGCACACACCGCTAGGAGGTAGCCAGGCTGCCCATTATTCTCTGGCTAGTCTCTGCAGGGTCGCCTAAGCTTCCTGACAGAGACCAATGTAAAAAAAAAAAAAAAAAAAAGTTAGAGCGGGTGGGCAGAGTCGAGAAAGGGGAGACAGGTAGAAATATGGGGGATGAAAAGCATCCCCCAGGTACAATGAAATACATCCATCAGGCGAAAGTAAGGGATGGAAGTGGGACAAAAGTTGCCGTGCAAGAGAGCACAAGCGTGATCGCCATTTGGCAGAATCTTCTTGCTCTTCTCATTCAGGTCCCGTCGTGATGTCAATTTCAGTGGTGATGTCATCCGGTGATCTGTGTCTAAGTCAGTAGGGATATAAATAGGAATGTAGCTGTGGTTGTCCTATACTGGATCTTCTTAGATTTGGTGGTAGTGGTGTAGTCTCATTTGCTGGTAGGCCTCTGCATTGATTCCCAAAATATAGGTGGTTGTCTTCTCTTGGTTTTGACGATCATCGGAATAGTGACTATATCCATGGTAGGGTCTTCCGTAGTGCGAATAAATCTTGTGCGTAGCGCGTAAAGGCGGCATAATCTTCTCTTTCGAGGATGTGCTGTTCTTGGTTTTTAGTAAGGTAATGTATCCTAGTCAGGAGGAGGCATCTCAAATCTTCATATATTTCGCATACATCAGGGAACTTTCGAGGGAACCACAGAGGCATTGTGGGTTTTCGGTGATCCCGAGTGCAGTGAGCTTTCCTCTGATAGATCCATGACCAGTTAACAAAAAAGTGACGTATAGACCAGGGGAGAACCATGTGGGAGATTTTGGGTATACCCTTGCTATAGGAATGAATTTTCTGGTGACTTCTCCTTTTGTAGACTGTGTCCACCTAGACTGCCCGACCTGCTGCAAGTATGCAGTGAGGCGCTTCTTGATGTTATTTGAGGGGTCGGTGGTAAAATCCAGACAGGAAATGGCTTTACCTTTAGAAAGCATATAAAGCAAACCACATTTGATGATTTCTAGATCTAGAGGTAGCACGCCGGCCAACACTCGCAAGGCATGTGTGCTGACTGTGCAGCAGGCCCGGGTGATGGTGAGCAGAATGACACGCTGAATCGAGTCAAGCTTCCTCTTGTTAACTGCTTTGGTGGCCTTTGGAAACTAGATACCAGATGCATAAGTGATTATGGGGGTGAACATAGCCTTATAGAAGAGGGTGAGCGCTCGTCGCTTCAATCCCCAGTCCCGACGTGCGATTCTTGCCACTAGCGCAGTATATTTTCGAATCTTGGTATGTAGATATTTCAGGTGTGGTGTGAAAGATAGGTTCCTATCCAAGATCACTCCAAGGTATCTGATCTCAGTTGTTAACCGGATAGTTCTCCATTGGATTTTGATATGCGGTGGTTGTGCCAAGCCCAGTCCTGTAAAGTTCCGAGTGTTCTATTTGCTGCGGCTTCCAGTTGGGATCTAGTATCAGCGGCAAGGGTAAGGACTAAGTCGTCTGCATATGCTTGAGATTGGACATTCTGCAGGTCTATGTTCAGGAACTCATCAAGTACGATGTTCCATAGTAGGGGACCCAGGACAGAGCCCTGGGGACATCCTCTGTAGATTTGGCGCGTAACTTTGCTATATGGTGTCCTAATGGTTATGCTACGCTGTGATAGATAATTTTTTATGCATTGGTACAGGTTGCTAGGGAGATTTGCTGTACGGAGTCTGCCGAGGACGCTTGGCCACCAGAGTGCGTCAAATGCCCCGGCAAAGTCCACTGAGATGGCTAAGAAATATTTTCTGTCCGTATTCTTTGCGCCTTCAATCATGTTCTCCAGTGCATCAACAATGGAACGACCCTTTCTGAATCCATATTGATTTGGGGACAGTAAGTTGACATTGTTGTAATATGTTTCTATTCTTTGTCTTAGAAGATGCTCAAACAACTTGCTTATTACTGACAAGAGAGCGATGGGTCTATAGGAATCTGGTTGGTCATTGGGCTTGCTGCAATTTTTCAAAATTAGCCTGATGTTTGCCATTTTCCAGTCTGTTGGGAACCATCCACGCTGGAGACAATGGTTTTACAGTGGATGTAGGGAGTTTCTCTGTTCCCATTGAACTCAACTGGGATTTCAGGTGCTGTAGGACTCAGTGGTCTCAAACTGGCGGTCCGCGGGCCGCATCCGGCCTCCCGAAGCAATTTTACACGGCCCGCAAATACATTTCAATTATGTATTTGTTGTAAATACGGTGCTTATATTCACTCTCATTTTGTTAAAAAAAAAATTCCGGCCCGTCAGCTGCTTTCAGATCGTGCATTCGGCCCGCATGCAATTTGAGTTTGAGACCACTGCCGTAGGTCATCGACTGCGTTTAAAAATCAGTGTTATGGTCTTATCTTGTGCTTCCATTATTATGCGCGGTTTTCCTGATCGTGGTTTCCTTTAAACTGACAGTCTCATTGAATCGTCGAATGGTAGTTTGTACTCCTTTAAATGAAACACCTAGTTTTTCGCCATTACTTCTCATGGAATAACTTTCTTTATTCAGAGTTATAATAGCACTTTTTTTAACACTGAGTTGAGTTCCTTATTTCTTGCCATGTTTATCACGAAACACACAAAACTTACATCAAACACTCTTTCTGAATAACGGGTGTTCTATTTTATAAGTTACAACCCTTATTGTTCAGTTTATATTATTGCAAAACACTCTGGAATTATTTGCAATCCTCTATACTATCAAAACAAGTTCAGGAATTTTCTATAATGTTGTATCACATTTTACACTTTTCTGGAATATCATTGAATATTCTAGAAATTTCTTAAATATTTCTTAAATATTATTTAAGTGTTTTGATTTTTATACATAATATAAAATATTTTAATAAAAATTGGTAAACAAGTTGGTCCTACTTAAATAAAAACTTGGAAAATTAAGAAAAATGAAACGTGATTCCAAACTTTTAGACTAGAGTGTATGTATGGAAACTTTCCTAAGGAAAGTTTCCTAAGGAAACTTTCATGAACCTTCATGATGCATATACACCTTTCAAAATTTTGTACGCAGATAAGATACAAAGAGAAGTCCACCAAAGGCAGTACTACCAAGCTATTTCTACCTAGTGTCTCCTACCTCGCCGCCCTGGCTAGCCGGGTGGGTAAAGTGTCTGCCTGGCAACCCAAAGGTCGCGGGTTCGATTCCCGCCTCGGGCTTGGATCAAAGTACTGCAAAAAAAAAAAAAAAGTCTCCTACCTCAACAAACAAAGACTTAACTGGTTCTTCCCTAATGTACACTGCCTTTCTTCTGACAGGACATGGGTTATTCAAAAAGCGACTTCAGGACTTTGGGCTTGTAAATGATACCCACCGTGAATGAGAAGAACTAGAGGATTGGCACCGTGTAACATCCACCTGGACCTACGTAATCAACTGTTACTGAATCTAAATGTAACCACACTCAGTCCGGAGAACAACCTATTAAAATCAAAAGAAGAGTTTTTAGCTTTTAGCAGGTATGCCTCTGCAGTGTTCAAGAGGCGCTGGTATCGTCTTTATAACAGTGAGAATTCATTTCACTAGTCCTTCCCAGAGCCTTATAAACCTCAGTCAGGTCACCCCTGAGGTGCCCGACTGAGGTTTATGGTCGCCAATTCGTAGCCCACATAATCGGAGTCTTTCCTCATACGGTCGTCCTTCTGCAGATTCTCACAATTCTAGTTGCCCGTCTTTGGACCCGTTCAAGAAACTCAAAGCCTTTTTTCAGATGAAGTCTCTATACTTGAACACAGTATTCCAAATGTGATCTAACAATTGCCTTATGCAGTGCAATTATGACCTCCCTATCTCTATTGGATAGCGTTCGATAAATCATCGATAGGACATCATGGGCTTTCCTGTGTGCCTGTTTACGCTGCTCAGAAACCTTCATATCTGCCCGCATCGTAACTCCCAGATACCTTTCTTTCTCCACTGTTTTGAATTCAACTCCACCAAGTGTATAATTTATTTAGGGTTGCTATTCCCTAAGTGTAAGACCGTACATTTAGCTACATTAAAACACAGCTGCTACTTCTCTAACTATCACTGAAGTCTGTTCAAGTTATACTGAAGGAACGCTGCTTGACTCATTAACGACTCTACCAATCTTTATATCATCTGCAAATTTTGATATCACGCCTTCTATCCCTTCGTCGATGTCATTTATGAAAATGAGAAACAGCAATGGTCCAAGAACCGATCCTTGAGGGATCCCACTCCCGATATTACACAAATCTGAATAATATCCATTATTCACAACCTTCTGCCTTCTGCTCTGTAGCCACCCAGCAGTCCATCTCAGAATCTTACCAGTAATCCCAGTCTGTTCAAGCTTATACAGAAACCTCTCATGAGGAAACGAGTCAAATGCTTTACTAAATTCCAAATAAACTATGTCGAAATTGTTCCCTACATCCAGCTCATGAGTAACTGTCAAAATATCCTACTAAGTTAGTTAAACATGATTTTCTATTAACAGAGCCATATTGTGTGTCCTTCACAATGCCATATCTATCTAAAAGTCCCTGGATTACACACTTAATCATTGCCTCTAAGATTATTGGGAAGGATCAAAGGGTTTTTTTTCTCTCAAGCATTGACAACAATTAAAAATACCTTCAAATGGTTAACCAAGGTAACAATTCAAAAATGCCTTTAAATTGTTAACCAAGGTAACAATTTGAAGGCATTTTTAATTGTTGACGAGATGTAAATAAATTGTCTAATTGTTAATTATAGCTAGACTGGATTCAGGCGGCTGGTGACATCTTCGGCTGAAAACACAGTAATCCCGTGTTTCCCCTTACAGTTCCATCCAAGGGAGGTAAAAAAAAAAAAAAAATCTGGCCCATCTCAGAAAATATTGTGACAAAAAAGAACCGAAATGCAGCTGGAATTCTACTGTAACAAAATCCCAAACAGTCTTTAACAGATTAAAGGTAACGTGAACTTTCTCTTACTACTTGACTTATATTTTCATCTTAAATGCGAGATTAGATAAGAGGAAGAGTGATATTTCAAAAAAAATTTTGAATAATAATGTCGTTCGTAGATTGCAAAGTCTGCAGTAGCTAATTGTATTAAGGTTACAGTTAGGTGGAATTTACCGCGAATATCATAAAAGGACACCTGCGAACGCTTGAACTTCCTTTGTTTTGATTGAAACTGGAACTTTCAAGTAACTCGACTTCCACATACGTGGTATTGACGGTAAATAAATTTTCTGTTTATACTCCGGGACGACTATTGAATTTCATTACGAGTCGCCATCACACAGCATGATGGAAGTGGCGCTGAAATGGAAGTGGCTGCTAAATTTTCTGTGTACTGGATTAGCGTAAGCTGACAAATGCATTGGGCAAGGTGATGAGGAGTCCATAAATGAAACATTAGTTAATGTTTATTTCGTCCACAATACGTTTTTGCACTCTTCAATTGTCCAATGTTAATGGATCTTATCCCAAGCTGACCGTTTCTTTCGATTTTCCCGTTTTAATATGGATTACATTTGAGGCGCGTTAGCAAATATTTGTGGTAATAGTTCAAATACAATAAAATATATTCTAGGTTAAAAGCGCTAAAATACTAAATGAAGCTTTCAAAGGCTTCTGCCTTCTTTCTCAACAGTGTGAATATTTTATTGTATTTTAAATTCGGTATTTGTATTATCACCTTGTATATTTACTGTATATCACAGTTGTCTTATTTTAAAATTACTATCATCAGTAATATGGTATTTTGTTTTGTTTGCAAATAAATTTATTGTAAATATTAAAATTTTAAGAATTTGGTTTTTTCGTCCTTCGTTTTTACTTCAATGGTTGGTGAGAAACACTAAAAAATCATAGTAACAAACATAATATCCAGCGATTCCGCTATGATATGACAGCTGTGATATGTATGAGGAAGAAAAAGAAGAAATAATAACTCCGAATAACCGCATGGCCGTATTACATGCGGACGGACAGATGAAATGACAAGATGAGGCCAAAATAATATGCGCTTTTACGCATATATGGTAACGCACCTAAAAAAGCTTTTTACACAGTCAGGAAAAATAATTGAATGTTTACAATGAAACATTGCCTTTAATGGTAACATTAAAGGGGCAATGTTTTAATGTAATACAAAAAATAATTGCAAAAATTGTCATTATAAAGTAGATCAAAGATGTCCGATTAGTCCACCTAGTTGACCTATACCATTAAGCAAACGACAAATAACACTTAACATTCGCCTTCAGCAAAGTATAGCTCAACCAGGTGGACTCAACAGTGCATCTTTGATGTACTTTTTAATGGCAATTTCTGTAATCGTGTTTTGTATTACACAGCCTTTCGAATATTCCCATGGCCAAAATTCCTCAGGAGTCGAGTCCGATGAACGTGGAGTGATATGTGGGGGCTCTCCATCATGCATGTAGCTTGTGTCTTGAAAGCAATGGAGCTCTCGTAAATGAGGTAAAATCTCTGTTGTGGTTTCCATTTTCAGAAGTCGGCCTTTCAAAAAAAAAAAAAAAAAAAAAGGTCAAAAGATGAAATGAAAACCAAGCAGTCTTCAAAGATTGTGATTGTTCTGTTTCCATTTTATTAGCACTAATTTGGATAAAAGCTGTTATGTTGTTTCTGTAGGGTGTTTAGGCGCAATAGAGACTTAGACCATATTACACCGCATATGCCTGTAGACGGCGTGAATTTTGTGGTGATTTGCTGGACGAAAAACACGAATTTCCGGGAGTAATGCTACGCTCGCATGAGACTGACTGACTGACTAACTCGGCCACGTTGTGAAAAAGGACCATGAAAATTCATCGTGTCTTTGATGAGAGTCGAATTCAGGTCTTTTCTACTTGGTGTGGGGAGGACGGTGCTGCTACCAACTGTGCTACCAACGAAGGTCATAAAGGCCACACATTTAGATTTAGCGTTTGAATAATGGTCATAAAACGTGATGTATTCTTGTAATGTCATTGAAATATTGGCCCTCTATGGCGAACATTAAGTAGTTTTTGTTTCTCAAAAAAAAAAATTAATTAATTAAATTTTACACCTGACCGTATAATACGTGGGATGCATTGCAACACAAGTGCCTCCATAATGTTCACCAATCTCGTGCACGTGCTTCTGACACAATAATATTTCGCTCTACCGTTTCTATATACATTTTTTAAATGGCTAAGGAATTAATAACGATCCTGCCGCTATGTAGAATATTTACTACAAAATATAGGTATGAGATTTAATTTTATTTCAATATTTCAGTATATCAAATTTCTAGGTACATATTCAAAGATTATCTCTATACATTAAAAAAAAGTTTTCCTTCTGCTGATATTTATTCAAACCAATGGGAGAAGAGGTCGGGGCAATTACGTCACTACAAATGCTCAGATAAATAATTACATAGATCATTTCCTGATTAGATTTCGATCAGTACACTACGTTAGTATATTAGTATAATGTTATTATTATACAGATAATAACATTATTTTTATAATAATACAAACAATACAAAACTATACAAATATTTACAAAATACTAAACTATTTACAATCATACCTCTACTATATAGGGACGATGCGTCCCTTCATCAGCTGACATTAAAAAAAAAAAAAAAAAACGTTACAATGGAACATTAAATTGTCTAATACATGACCAGGCGTGGTAATGTATTACACAGTGAAGCACGTGCACGAGGTTGGTGAACGCTAAATGGAAGAAACACAAATAGATTACTGGGCGGAATCAGACACTTGCTGTTGACAATGTAGAGTGCATACGTGGGATGCATTACAAGACAACTGCCTCCATAATGTTCACCAACCTCGTGCACATGCTTCACTGTCTAATACATGACCACGCCCAGCACCATTTAATATTCGATTGTAACCTTTTCTGTATATTAATATCAGCTGATGAAGGGACCCATCGTCCCAATATAGTTTGTATATTTGTAAATAGTTTAGTATTTTGTAAATATTTATATAGTTTCTAAATATTTTAGTCCTGCTCTTTCGGATGCAACAATATTCCTCATGAATTATGGAACCCAAAGCAAAAGGCCTTTTCCTAAGTGACCTATGTAAAAGCAGGTAAATAATTACATAGTGATATTTATTCAACCTTGAGAATGCTGCATGTGGAAGTGGGGTAGCGAATGGGAGAAGAGGAATGTGGGTCACGTGGTACAAGTGGGCGGGACAATCACGTCACTACAAATGAGAATTTGATCCGAGAATTTGAGAGCTATCTGGATTGCATCGGGCTCCGTATTAATGCACAGAAGTCTGCCCAAATGACCATAATTTACAAGCAGAATAAAAATGACATCTCGATCTCTGTGAACGGGTCTAGTGTTGAGAAAATGCACTCTCACCTGGACCTGGGTTTTAAGTGGGATGACAGACTCACCTTTGCTCAACACTTCGCCCATATGAAGACAAAAATATTCGCTGCTTTATGGGCTACTAGACAAGAACTGGTAGGAATTAGGGATCCTCAGCTAACGACCAAGTACATTTTCAAGTGTGTCCTGCCAATTGAAATGTACGCCTCTCAAATCTGGTCCTCAGCTCCGATTTACATTGTAAGTCCGTCCTTGGGATCGAGTACTGGTTCTTGCGATGGCTTAACAGAGTTGCTGGCCATCCTTTTACTAACTCGAGGGCCATTCTCTACTCAAACCTTAACATCACACCTTGAATGCAGTGGACAATTAACAGGAACATACACACTCTTGCACAAATGCTCACGAGCAGAGTGGATGCTCCAGCCGTGGATAATATTCTAGTCAAACCAAGTGCCGCTGCTAGACGTTGCGGAGGAGTAAACCATCCACTGCGTCCAGTCCTGAACAATCTTAGTAGCCTGCAAAGATTCTTCCCATCAAATGCAGCAAAAATATTTAACTCACTACACATAGATGCAGAAATACTCTGTGAGTATGCAACATACCGGAAAGAGATCTTCCAGAATTCGTAGACTTACCGAAATATGAATCGGCTGCAAAGTACCAGATAATTGTGAGTAAAAGTGAAACTTTCTGCTTTAAGAACAATAATAATTTGGTACGCTGTTGATTGGAAAAATATATCTTCCCTAACAGTTGTGTAAGTTATATATGGAATTATTAGTGAATTGTAAATATATGATTGGTATAATGTATGTACAGAATCATAAGGTGTAAATACTGTATATATTAAACATAAAATGCGTATATAATATTTCGGGACGAGACTACGGGTTCAGTATATGTAACCCACTGCCCGTAGTATCTCGTACCCTGATATGTACTTAGCACCCTCCTGGCACTTTGCCGTCCCGGGATGGTTTCCTTTTCTGGAATAAACAGATGATAATAATAATAATAATAATAATAATAATAATAATAATAATAATAATAATAATAAAATGCACAGGTACATAATTACATAGATCATTTCCTGGTTAGATATCGATCAGTGCGTTTCTACAGGTGTGTCGCTTACGCAGAAAGGATTTTAATTACTCCGTCATACCTCTACATTTTATGTACAAAACCATGCGCAGGGATTGGCGCGCAAAGCGAGCAGGGGACGGAATCCCCTAGTTATTATTATTATTATATTGTTTTTTAATTTCCAGATCTCACTGTCCATCTTGGAGCTCGTATCCAAAAAAGAAAATCATATTATCCCTGGAAAGCCGCCACTATTAAAAAAACTGACAGGAACGCTTGGAAACCAGCCAAATACAATTATTACAAGGTCAATGAGTCGCCACCTAAAAAAAAATGGACACCTGCAACGAAGATTAATTCCTTACATAAAGCATGCTAAAGAATTACGTGCAATGAAATATCTCAGAAGAAATTAAAATGCTGATTGCTATTGTAAATGTTTGCGTTGTGTAAATAATAAGAAAAAAAAAATAAAAAAAAAATGGATAGCTAATTGGCTTTCCATTATGTTTACAAAAGACTGCAAGATAGTGATTAAATACATACATGAAAACACTTTCTTTTTCCTTTTTCTTTAAGACATACCACAACATTTCGGGCTTCTGTGCCATGGCCAGTCATATTCTGGTTGCTGTCTTTTTTTCATTTAAACAGCACTGCGGCGCATTAGTACGCAAATGCCTGTCTTTCTCAGACATGGGTTCTGCCTTATAGTTGCTATGCAGTAGGACAGTGATTTCTAACCAGTGTGCCCGGCACACTGGTATGTCGCGACCCTTTTACAAGGGTCGCGACATAACAACCACTGCAGTAGGGTATTAGCTGCATTATCAACTACGACGATTCTGAGTGGTGGTTACTTCAGATCTGTTCTTACTCGGCATCATAATCTTTTCTGTGATATTCTAATTATATTCTGCGCTGTGAAGTATCCTTCTAAAATCAGAAGTGCGTAAGATCTAATTTCAATACTTGTCTCTATAATAATCAAAGCAACTCATAAGAAATATAGGTAATGTATATTATATGACAAAAATGTATTCGGACACCCGTCC
Source organism: Mastigoproctus giganteus (assembly GCF_048544385.1). NCBI lineage: Eukaryota > Metazoa > Arthropoda > Arachnida > Uropygi > Thelyphonidae > Mastigoproctus > Mastigoproctus giganteus. Next base: position 84,898,673 of record NC_143584.1, read on the forward strand.
ACGAATATCGTGTACTGTTATTATTATTGTTGTTGTTATTTGGTTTTTTTTAGGAGCATTAGCAACTAAGGCCATATTGCTCCGGGATATGCGGTGGTCATTCCCTGAATGACCTTTCCGCATCCTCCGTATTTGGTGGTGACGGGCTCGAACCCCGGTCTAATCAAGAAGCGTGTGCTACGCACTGCTGCTCCTTCCCACCTGGCTACGGAGGCGCCTATATCGTGTACTGTCCCAGAAATCTACTGTGCGTGTGTATCGGTTCGAACATATCGATATAAATCTCATGGGTATGGTGTGGGGCAGTGCTTTTAGAAGCCAGTATTGGTCATGGATCGGAAATTGGATCATGATCGGATGCCACATCAGTAATTTTCCTGTGAGAGCAACTCGCAACTAGTCTCAGCCACTCAAAATCTGCTCTGGTGAATTTGGGGAGGTGTCACAGTTACGTGACGGTAGAAGTTATTCTAAAATGGATGACTGTAAGTACACTGAGTGGATAGACATCATGGGATAACTACCTAGTAACGGGTAGCCCCACTTTTCGCCCGGATAAGGGCAGTCACACGACGAGGCTTTGAGTCCACTAGTAAATATTTTAGTACACGAAAGCATTCCACAGGTATCTCCATCCATGCTTGCTGCACCGGTGTCCATAATTCCGTCGCATTCCTGGGTGAAGGTTCCAAAGCTAGAACGGATCTTTCCACAGCATCCCAAAGATGCTCCATAGGGTTAATGTACGTTGGACGGGGAGGAAAAATCATAGTGGTAAAATCTGCGGAATGCTCTTTGAACCATGTTCTAGTCGCCACGGCTCTGTGGGGAGGCGCATTGTCCTGCTGCAAGAGTCCATTGCCCTGTGGGGGGAACGATGACCATGAAGGGATGCAGATGGCCTGCAAGGATGGACACGTATCCTGGACCATTCAGAGATACGTCTAGACGTACCAGAGGTCCGAACGTGTGCCAGTTCAACACGCCCAAGACCATTACCAACCGTCGACTTGCCTGAACAGTTCCTTGTTGACATGACGAGTGCATAACTTCGTGCGGTTTCCGCCAGATACGCACCCTCCCGTCCGTAGCCAGATACGCCCGAAATAACTGGAAACGGGACCCGTCTTCAATCATCCAAGGTTCAGTGCCAATGTTCTTTCGCCCAGTTGAGGCGTAGAGTCCTATGTCGTGGCGTTAGCAATGGGACTCTGGTGGGTCGGCGGTTCCCATAATCTCTTGTGGCTAATGATCACTTGATTGTCTTGGTGACGTTTCTGGCACTTCCCACTGTTGCTTGCCGGTTAGCCGAAACAATGTGAGATAGACGTCGATGGCCACGTTCATCCACCACCTTTCTCCGCCCACAGCCTGTCCGCGATGAGATGTTATTCCGGAAATGGAGTATTCCCGATACACTCTTGATACTGTCGAAGGGGGATAGTTCAATTTATGTACCACCTCCGCGATAGAGTTACCCACCGTCACCCCTATTTCAAAGTCTGTTTATCCATACTGACATCGAATTACCGTCTACATGAATGCAGTGTCCCTATATATCTGCCAAGCGGTGGGTTCGTCCAGTAGCAAGAGGGGTGACAGGAACCAGATGTCCCATAAATTCTGCCCTTTCAGTGTATTATCTCAATAAAAAAGTGTGGGTGGCGTCAAAAAGTCACGGATAACGTTGAACTGTAAACAGGACATTTCGTTCCTCACGCATGTCATCTGCCGGGAAACATTAGGGAACAGACCAAAGGGGCCACAGAAACGTCTATCAGTGCGTCAACTATCATAGTTAGTGGTATAATCTCGAATTTAAATGGCAGTGCAGCTGTGTATAAGGCCAATATCATAGTAACAGTGTGAACCGCCGTTAGGAGTGGACGTAGATATAACATTCGTGGATTCTAGAATAGTGGCAGATGGTGCTACGGGATGGCTAATCTCGATACATTGACCATGTGTAGTATCGATGAAGTGTTTGGATGTTAAGATCGCCCAAACAGCAATTCCTATCGGAGCTTATCATCATGAAGTTTAGTGGAGGCAGTCTAATGGTATGGGGCTGTTTCAGGTGGTTCGGACTTGCTTCCTTGGTTATAGTGCCTGAAACCATGATCTACATGGACGTTTTACACAATTATGCACCTATATTAGAAACTTCTGTGTACCTGTTTGTTTGTAAAGCTAACGAATTCACATAAGTTTCTGATATAATTATTTTACTTGTGTTGTGAAATATAATAATGATACAATTGGAGGAAAGCATGCTGTTCTCTGCCTTTACTGGAATATACAACTATAGACTTTTTCTTACATTAACCGAGTTAGTCAATCTCAGGCAGGGGGGGGGAATAGTTTTTTTTTCTCGGAAACTCGCGGTTTTTTCATACAGCATGACATGCAAACCGGTCATAGAATACACGAACTTTACAGATACAATGCACTAACGCTTTATATCCTCAGTTTGTTAAAAGGGAAGGGGGATCAAGCCATACCCATATCTTATTTAACTCCCCCCCTCCCGACATTGTTTCTCAAGAAAGAAAACGTCATAAAGCAATCACCATCTCAGCGATTTAGCTACAAGATGAAAACTGTACTAAAACTCCAATGACATTTCGGAAATAACTTGGGACTCTCAGAGAGTCCCAAGTTATTTCCAACAGCTCCATAAGAACTTCACCAAACCTCCGTGAGCAAATCTGATGAAGAATTTTAAGAAAAATCTGCTTCACAGAAGAAAAGTTAGAAAAATCGATAACTACACGAATTGAGAGCAACAAAGTCTCAGAACAAATCTTCAAGTTTGAAGGCACAAGCATCTCAATTTTTACAAGCCTTTGAGGATCAACTCGATATCTCATACAAATCCGTGAAGAACACATTCTCAGGGATAGCCAGTACACAGTAGTACGTCTAATTCTTAAGAGAGATCATAAATACTTCCAAAACTGCCGAGTCTCTGTTTAACGAATATGGATTGCAAATTAATTTTCAAAACCATTGCTTTGAAATTGCATTTATTAAAATCTGCATTTATTAATTTGGCATTTGTATTTTGATTTTATAGTGAAAATAATAAAATTTCTCTTTATATTCCAGGACGTACACATAGGGTTAGAGGAATTTACTCTATAGAGACAAGAACATTGACGTACTTTTGGTAAGATTCACAATGCAACGTGCATACAATTCTGACACTACCCATTAGGCCAGTGTTTCCCAAACCTTTTTTAGTCACAGAACACTTTTCATCTCACAATACAGTATATTTAAGGAAAATACGACGCCCTGTGCATCAAGAGCATCTTTATTTCCAATATATATAAAGACGAAATTCAAATAACTGTCATCATGCTTTCGTTTTGGTCTTTTATTAGTTGATTCCCGTTTTTTTCACTTCGGATTTTTGGTTCACAAAAGGCTGCGATTGTTCATTCTCACTTTGAAGTGTGACAATATTGTTTTCATCGACCACAGTTGCAATACTAGTGGTACTTGATTCTCGTTTTAAAGTTCTTTTTTCGAGCACAAATCCATGGTCATTCATTTTAATAATAATGTTTCGAAATACTGATAATTATCAAAAAAAAAAAAAAAAACCTTATACAAGGAAGTGAGTTTAGTTATCATAAAAGTTCGCTTCTCCCTCTTCTTCAACCCATGTACTCCAGACTAAATAGCATACGAATGGCATATTAGATCACTACATTGCTACTTTTTCGTAGATTATTATTATTATTAGCCATATGGTGCAAGGATGCCTGAGGCTTATGCTGCACCATCCAAAAAAAAAAAAAAAAATCTCAGTTACCATGAGAGAGAGAGAGAGAGAGAGAGAGAGAGAGAGAGAGAGAGAGAGAGAGAGAGTTCCGCAATCTATTTATTAAAAAAAAATAATAATGTCAAAAATTATAATTATACTAAACTTATAATAATACTAATAATAATACTAATAATATTAATTTCAAACATGAGTGTTTGAAATTAATAATAGTTTAGTATTTTTTTGTTTTATTTTTTCTAATTATTCATTAATAATTCAGTTTGAATATTTAGAGATATATCACAGTTTTAGCTTTTTAAAATTTATTTTTATTTTTTAATAGCTATAAAACAACTGGTGTTTTCATCCATCAAGTATGCAAAATTAATTACTGCATTTAAGTTAAACACTAGAAGATTAAATTGACCACAGCCTATTAGATATAAATTTACATCAATTATGAACTACTTATTGGTAAATTCAATTGATTAACATGGTTTAAATCATCAAATTTATTTTGCGCTACATGCCATAAAATAATATTGTATTAAAGATGAAGTAAAATGAACACGAAAGAAATAGAAAACCCATCATAAAGTATAATTTATTTACAATTTATTTCTGAAATATCTCACTGTAATATTATTACAGTACTTTTTTTTTTTTCCGAATTTCTCAGTTAGCAAAACATTATGTGGACACCCACAGAAAACATTTAAAAGTTAGAACAATCAATTAATTCAATAAATCTGAGAGCTGTTTACAATATGACGTACAGCGCGCGCGTGTGGAAAAAGCATGCGCGTTTATCGCTTGTTACCAAAGTGAGCAAGTCTATGTAGCGTACGGTAATTGTAACGGTTTATTCCTTTTTTAGGAGTTTATTTTTAGTATTATTTTGTATTTCTAGTATTATTCGTTCAATATGAAGCCTACCAAAAAGGATTTCTTATACTGCATGGCTACTTTCAAGAGAAATAGCAAGTTGTGTGATATCAAATTCACCAGCAAAATAAACGGAGTTATAGGCTTATAGAAAGTTGTAAGGCATTTCTTTTTTTATTAACACAAGGATTTGAAACTTTTTTGGCAACGGTTATGGAAGCAGGAGAAAGCCAAGCGATCTTTGCTATTATATGGAGAGTCCTATGAACTGTATTTTACGAGTAAACGTCTTCATAATTCCGTATAATGTATTCATTATTCTTACAAAGAATCGCCAGACCTTTTAAGTAATTACCAGAGACGAACCCCCACTGTCTTTGAACAACTCTGTAGGAAGAAGCGTACAGGTGGAGATCACAGTTAATGAGGTAAGCTGTAGAGTAATATAATTTTATTCAAAATTTTTAAAAATTATACGCGTAACAGCATGTCATTTATGCAATTTTAAATGGCTTATTTAGGGAGTATAACGTCTTTTGTATAATTTACACTTCGGGGATTAAGCATAAATTAGGCAAAAGACTTTAAACCTATTTCCTAAAAAGGCAAACCCAATATACTAAATAATATTTTAATCTTGTGTCGAAGTTTCTGATACCACTTTGGAAATCCATTACGATGAAAATATTGAGCAAGTAATAGATCTTCAGGTTTCATTGATTATTTTTAAATTTTGAGTTTATTTTTAAAATCTTGAGTGCAAGGCTAGAAGGCTCAAAAGGGAACTTAAATAAATAAATGTTCCTGTTTATACTCCAGCACAATCATCAAGTCAGAGTGCTTTACTGAAAATCATGACTATACAATCGTTAACCGTATGTAGCGGTCACGCGAGCTTGAACCATGATCTACCCCAAGAACGTGTGTTACTGTACTCTCACCCCTGACCACTCGGCTGTGTCAGGTATAATTATGTTATCTTACAAGATAACATAATTAAACCTGAAATTCCTGTTTTGAAATGAAGATTCTAATGCCAGTTTAACATCCCCTCAGATAAACTAGCTCTGAAGAATAAAATTCGCGCTTTCCCTTGAAAAAAATACGAGTACAGTATTATCGTTTATGTACATTATATATTTACAGATTTCAGACGACTTTCGATTAAAACACGCATGCACGCACGCACACACACAAGAGGATGTTTCATAACATGGTCTGTATTTTTAGGATAGATTCAAGACCTGAAAACAGTGAGAAAAGTTCATATAAATATGTATCCAATTCTGATCTTTACGGAGCTATGGCAATTTAAATTTCAAAAAATGGCTGTGGAATTTAATGGTAAAAAGTTATAAAATAATTATGAATAAGCTGACACACCTAGGACATGTTTGCTTATTTTTATTTATTTTTATTATATTTACTATCGAGAATAATTTCGTTATTTTCAGGTTCTGAACCGATGCTAAAAGTACAGTGTTTCATTACAGAATGTTTCATATGAAACATTCTTCTAAAATCGAATGACTTTTATATTTCTACTTATTGTAAACTCAGGAAAAATTATGTCCATCTAATATGCATAAAATACTTTTTTTTTAAATAAAAAAAATCAGGTAAAACTAACCCTTACCTGTATCACTTCTGGAAGGAATCGGGGGTTAATACTGAAACAAGGAAATTCTCAAAGTTTCCAGATCCCTGGCAAACATAACGCATCCCAATAGAGATTCTCCTCCTGGGTGAAATTCTTCAAATACTAATTCCTGAGCTCAACACAAAAGGAAATAATTTAATAACCTTTGTTTGTCACATGTTTTCAGAGAGAAAAGGTTCTGAAGATAATTTCTTCAATATAACAAGAAAATCTTACGTCACTTACTAAAAAAAGAAAAAAAAAGGAAGGCACGAATAGTGGTGTTGGTCCTTTACGATATTTTTGTACATCGGCTTTCGAAAAGACACTATTTCAAGTTAAATTCATCTAAAAGTATCCTTGGGCCAACTCACTAAACATAGTTTTCTGAAACTAAAAAGTAAATGAACTTTCTACATTTTCTTATTGAGTGAATTAAAAAAACTACCGATTCAAGTTAATGAAATCGTCTTTACTTATTAAAATACTTCAGAAATGCTGAGCATAAAATACTTTATGCTCAGCATTTCTACTACATTCAGGACTACACGCAACGGCATTCACTTCTCTTCTCTTCTCGCATAAAAAGCAGAAGAAGAAGCTAAACTTCTAGCCAATAGGCGCCAATTAAAATATTCTATCACAAATCGGGTTAAGTGTTGCTATGGCAAACGATTAGATAATCTGATTCCTCTTAGACTTTAGGCTAGCACTAGTTGTATTACGCGATTATGTTTGTATGATACTTAGATCATTTTTACGAAAAGTATTTATAACTGAAAGTGAGACACTGCAAAATACGAAGGAATAAATTATTTTATAAATTTTTATATAAATCAATTTATTATATATATATTATATAATATATAAATATTAATATAAATATTAATATAAATATATTAATAAATAGATATATTAATATATTAAATTATTAATATTAAATTTATATATAATTTATTATATATAAATTACTACGGCTATCGAAAAGTATGGTTTAAATATGTATATAGTTTTTCATACAATTAAACTTTTTCTTAAGGCAGTGAAATGTTAATTCATTACAAATTAAAATTATTTCCGATATCAATTAATATTGATTATAAATATTGTTTTCCTTCTAATTTCAGGCCATAGACAAAATATCCATGCATGAACCTTTTTTAGAAGGAAAGAAATTTTTTCAAATAATTTTACTGTAAATAATATATATATATATTTTTTGTTTTATGCTCAAGCATTCTGTAATGACTTGGATAGTTTTATCTTCTGGACTATTAGTAAAATAAAGTTGGGAAAAGAAAGAAAATTTGGAAAAGAAAATTACCTGCAGTGCGTCCTGATAAATTACTAGCCTTAGACAATGCTCCTATTTACCACTTGTGAGATATTTTTAAAGTTATAATATAAAATAATTATATTATATGAAGAGAGAGAGAGAGAGAGAGAGAGAGAGAGAGAGAGAGAGAGAGAGAGAGAGAGAGAGAGAGAATACAATCCTTGTTATGTTTGTTTTTATGTGGAAGCGGGATATTCTTGGATGAGAATTTTTGAGACGTATTAATTAAAAGTATTTTAATAGGGTGTAGATTAAGTTAATCTAAGTTTCAGAACAGTTTAGAGCAGTGATTTTCAAAGTATACTCTGACAATGTACCGCTTTTTTATAATTTCGGTCAATGATATATTTTTTTAATTTGTATACATGTGTGTTGCTGTTAATCTGTTATTAATTATTACTGATGATAAATATATCAAGATTCCGCAGAAAATTTGCAAAATGGCTCCGCGGCCAAAAAAAGTTTGAAAATCTCTGGTCTAGAATTGTAGTGTAGGCTGGCTATGAAAATACTGCTGTTTTACACAAGTAATTTCTTGGCATGCTTGGGCGTTATCTTTATTGTACTATATTGCGTACATGGTAATCTATCCATCTAGGTATCTATCATATATATATATATATATATATATATATATAAATAATAATAATAAATAACAAATAATAATAATTAAAAACATTAATTTATGATTTATAACAAGCAAAAAAAAAAAGAGCAAAAGTCAACAACCTTTATGCGCGAAAAGAACAACAACTTTTATGCAACGTTTAATCAACAACTTTCATGCATTTCGTTTCTGCGCATCCGACGTATTTTAGGTTATATTTTTGTTATCTCCCTGTAAACAGTCGTGTAGAGGCGAACATTCTTTAAAGTCCTCTAATTTCTTGTAAAATCACAAATTATGCTTACGCTCTCTATCTGCCTGTCATGTAAAAATAACTCAGTGATATGTATGATATAATTCAACAATTTATAATTTGTATAATTTATTAAGACTGATATGTACAATATGTATAAATTATAAGTGGATAATTATGTATATAACTTACAGAAGTTATATACATAATTACTTACATATAATTAATATAACTTACATAAGTTATATTTGTATATCTGAATGTGCCGGTGTAATCTGTAAGCAGGTGCCTCTTAGGAGAAAATAAAGATAATAATAATAATATTATTAAAAAATAATATTGTATATTCATTCTCTAATCAGTGCGCGGCATTAAGCATAATATTGTAGTAGTAGGGTTTAGAAGCATCAGCGACTAAAGCCATATTGCTCCATGTATATTGTCTGTAAATTGCGAGTGTCCTCTGGTCGATTTTCTGTATTGCTGGACGAAAAATCTGAGTTTCCAGGAGAAAAAACACGCTACCCTCGCCTGAGACCGACTAACTCAGCCACGTTGTAAAAAAGGCCCATAAAAATTCCTCATGTCATTGACGAGACTCGAACTGACGTCTTTTCCACCCGTTGTGGGAGAGAACAGCGATTCCATCATTTGTGCTACCCACGAGAGCCAAACATAATATCCAGCGCTTCAGCTGCAATGCACATGAGGGGACATTAATTCAAATTGAGGAAGGATGGTTGTAGGTTAAACGTGTTAAACGTTGAGAAGTTTGCCTTCAGCCAGAGGGCGGTTGATTGTTGGAACAGACTTCCATCTGCTGTGGAAGTTTGAATTAATTCAATAATTTTGGCTTTTTTTTTCCTTTTTTTTTTTTTTTTGGCTGATGCTGTCTCAGCTTGGTTTGTTTGTTGCATAATTTTCCAATACTAAACCGCGCTAAAAGAGCCAAACATAAAATTTCATGAAAATTCAAATCCAAGTGGCAGTCGATAACACTCCTAAAAAAAAAAAAATATTGTTCCCGCCTCTTGTTGACCATGGAAGCGGGTTATAGTGGATCATGCAGATGAAGAGGACTTCTTCAATACTCTAACCCAACGTTTTTCAAACTGTGGTCCACGAGAGTAATGCCCGAAATTTTTTATACATATATTTAAAATTGGAAGAATTTACAGCATAGAAACCGTTTTTCTGAACTTGGGAGTCTACGATAAAACTTTTAACTAGGAGGCAGGGTCCATATATCACTAAATTTTCAGAACCACTGCTCTACTCCAATAGTTCCAAAACTTTCTCACCCGTGTCACAATTAGAGTGAAAAGACTATATTCGTGGCATTCCCGTTTTTGGGTGCATTGGCATATCCATTTGGGAAAGCGAGTATAGGGTAATTGTCTTCGCCATGTCCATCTCTCCGTCTGCATGTAACAACGCGACTCCTAGTGGAAGGCTTTTCGTCAAATTTTATATATCTCTCTTAGACTGTTTGAGCAGTTACAAATTTCATTAAAATCGGACTAAAACAAATCTGGAAATTTATTATTTCTTTATTCGTCCTTCCATAATAACTCAAATATCAGTGGATGGATTTTCTTGATATTTTTTATTTATTTATTTATTATTTATTTTTTTTTTTTTCGATTCTCTTAGATTTGTCTTCCCAAATTTCACTAAAATCGGACTAATAGAAATACGGAATTTATTAGTATTAGTATTAGTATTAGTAACGGCCGTATGGTGTAAGAAAGCCTATGGCTTATGCCGCACCAGCCAAAAAAAAAAAAAAAAAAAAATCCGAACAAAACAATGATAAAAACAAAAATTAAATAAATAAATAAATAATAATAATTAATAAATAAATAAAAATAATAAAATGAAATTAAAAATTAAATAAAAAGGAAATTAATCCTATCATCCTATGCGCTTCCCTTACCCGAAAGTACTATCCAGATGACCTTTGAATTTCCCCAAACTGTCGGCCTCTACCACCCATGAAGGCAACTTATTCCAGTAATTTATAACTCGCTGGCTAAAATAAAACTTCCTGCAGTCCAATCTAAACATTTCCCCGCGTAACTTGAATTTATGTCCCCTAGTTCTAGCATCATTTATAATCTTGAAAATTTTGTCCTCATTCATTTTACTGATGCCTCTCAGAGCCTTAAACACCTCAATCAAATCTCCCCTAAGGTGTCTAGTTTCCAAACTCTGCAACCCACATATTCGAAGTCTTTCTTCATACGGACGCCCTTTTGCCGATCTCACCAGGCGAGTTACCCTTCTTTGCACCCTTTCAAGAAGCTCGATGTCTTTCTTTAGGTGCGGTCTCCATACTTGAACACAGTATTCCAAGTGTGGTCTAACATAGGCCTTATATAATGGGATTATCACGTCCCTATCTCTACTTGCAAAAGTTCGATAGATCATCGATAGGACACCATGGGCCTTCCTTGCAACCTGTTTACAATGCTCAGAGAATTTCATGTCTGACCGTATCGTAACACCCAAGTCCCTTTCCTCCAGTACTGGGTTTAGTTGAACTCCACCAAGTGAATAAGTTATTTTGGGATTACTGTTTCCCAGGTGTAATACCTTACACTTTGTTGGATTAAAGCACAGCTGCCATTTTTCTGACCATTCTTGAAGTCTATCTAGGTCTCTCTGAAGAAGCTCAGCTTGACAGTGATCATTAACTACTCTACCAATTTTAACATCATCTGCAAATTTAGACATCACGCCCTCTATCCCTTCATCAATGTCGTTTATGAAAATTAAAAACAACAGTGGTCCTAATACTGATCCTTGGGGAACCCCACTTCTTACATCAACCCAATCTGAGGAATAGCCATTTATCACAACCCTCTGCCTCCTGCCCTGAAGCCATCCTTCTATCCATCTAAGGATTTTTCCAGTGATTCCAACCTGTTCCAGCTTATAAAGCAACCGCTCATGTGGGACTGAGTCAAAAGCTTTGCTGAAATCTAAATAAACAATGTCGAAATTATTCCCTAAATCTAGCTCGTGAGTGACCCTTTCGAAATAGCGAACCAGATTTGTTAAACATGATTTTCCCTTTACAAAACCATGCTGAGTATCCTTGAGAATTTCAATTCGATCCAAATGATCCTGAATTCCACCCTTGATCAATGCCTCCATGATTTTCCCTACTACTGAAGTCAGACTGACAGGTCGATAATTTCCCACTTCACTTTTAGAGCCACCCTTATGTATGGGAGATACATTTGCACTTTTCCAATCCAAGGGAATCTCCCCAGAGTCTAGTGATGCTCGCATAACCAGCCTCAGTGGTTCAATGCACTCGCTTGCCGCCTCTCTCAAGATTATAGGGTATATTCCATCAACTCCAGGAGCCTTACTAGTCTGTAGGCTTGAAAGTTTTTTCATTAAATAATCTTGCGAAATTTCAATATCATTAATTACATATTTTTTAACTTCGCTCCCACAATTTCCCATTGCCACAAAAGGCTTTTCATTTGTAAATATCGATGAAAAATAACTGTTGAGTTCATCTGCAACGGCAGCTGGTGTATTTATTACTATCCCCTTTCCCTTACGTAAAGGTCCGATCTGGTTTGTCCTGCTCTTCTTGGCATTTATATATGTGAAGAATTCTTTATCCCCCCTCTTTGCTCTGTTTGCTAGTGATTTCTCATAAACTGCCTTTGCCTGTCGAACCTTTTCTGTGGCTCTATTACACATCACCTTGTAGCTGTTATAGGCTTCAGTACTTTTTATTGCTCTGTAACGTTTCCATGCCACCTTTTTCTGCTCAAGTAATGTGGCAACTTCACTATTCATCCAACTTGGAACCCTTCTCGTGGAGTATTTTTTTAATGGTATATACGCATTCAAGGCATCGGTGATTAATGTTTTAAAAGCGTACCACAGTTCAAATGTATTCATTCTCTGCGCGATATCTACCCAGTTAATAGAGGCCATGTAGTACCTTAAGGCATCGTAATTTCCTTTTCTGAAATTAAAACCCATTCCTTTGCCTTTTACTTCTGCTACCTCTCTCGTCATCATCCACCGTAGAACTCCGTGATCACTTCCTGCTACTGGTTCCTCTACTGTCAGCCCTGTTATGTCATCTGATTCATGTGTGATGATGAGGTCTAGGATATTCTTTTCTCTAGTACTTTCCCTGACATGTTGATACAAATAACAGTCATCTAGTTGATTTAAAAATTTTGTTCCCCATGTCGAGTTTCCTTCCCATTTACTCCAATCAATTAGAGGCAAATTGAAATCACCCATAATAAGGCATTGACGCTTACTTGCCCATTCCATTTGCATGTAGAGGCTTTTGTCATAGTCTTCACAATCACCTGGTCTGTAGATTACGCCTACTCGCATTGTACCTTTGTTTCCAACTATCTCACACCATACAGACTCTATACTAGCATGTGAAATGTCTGAATCCGGGAAAGCTATCGTCGCACTCAGGCTGCTTCTGATAAGAAGCATTACCCCACCACCCCTTCTATCTACTCTATCCTTCCTAAATACATTATACAAGCCGTACTGAAACTCATCATCCCCAATTTCCGGGTGGCACCATATTTTTATACATCACAAATGCTATGTCCAAATGCTGTGTACATTGAAAGGACAAAATTCATGGAATACATACTTGGCCCCTGGGCAAAGCGACGCTGTCACCCCTCTCGCTAGTGGACGAATCCACTATCCCCCGCTTGGCAGGTTTGTTTGTTTGTTATTTGGTTTTTAGGAGCATTAGCAACTAAGACCATATTGCTCCGAGGATATGCGGTGGTCATTCCCTGACCTTTCCACATCCTCCGTATTTGGTGGTCACAGGCTCGAACCCCGGTCTAATCAAGAAGCGTGTGCTACGCACTGCCGCTCTTGCCCACCTGGCTACGGAGGCGCCGCAACGTAGACGATAATTCGATGTCAGTACGGATAAATGTCGTGAGTTAACCGACTTTGAAAGAGAGATAATAGTGGGTGCCCGACACATGGGTCACTCTATCGTGGAGGTGGCACAGAAATTGCACTATCTCCGTTTGACAGTATCAAGAGTGTATCGCAATACGCGATTTCCAGAAATAGCATCTCATCGTGGACAAAGCTATTGGCGTTTCTTTTTTTCATTAATTTATTACACACAATTTCAAGGCTACAATTTGTACAACTCAAGGTTATATACATCAATTTATTTACGTATATAGTATGCTCTCTGTACAAATCTTAGCTCGTGTGTGTGTGTGTGTGTGTGTGTGTGTGTGTGTGTGTGTGTGTGTGTGTGTGTGTGTGTGTGTGTGTGTGTGTGTGTGTGTGTGTGTGTGTGTGTATTGGGGTGGCTCCCAGGCATAAGCACATCTTCACCTTGATAACCTATAGAAACTACATAGCCGACCTAAGAATTATTTAGAATAAAAATGTGAGCTGGGACCTGGTCAACAAGGAACTGTTCAGGCAGGTGGATGGTCGGTAATGGTCTGGGGCGTGTTCAACTGACACACATTGGGACTTCTGGTACATCTAGACTCATCTCTTCTGAACGTTCCAGGTTACGTGTCCATCCTTCCAGACCTACATCCCTTCATGGTCGTCGTGCACCCACAGGGCAATGGACTCTCCCAGCAGGACAATTTCCTTCCCCACAGAGCCGTGGTGACCAGAACATGGTTCGAAGAGCATTCCGCAGATTTTACCACCATTGAATGGCCTCCCCGTTCACCGAACATGAACAGTGTGGAGCATATTTGGGAAGCTGTGGAAAGGTCCGTTCGAGCTTTGGATCCTCCACCCAGGAATACGACGGAATTATGGACAGTGGTGCAGCAAACAAGGATGGAAATACCTGCGGAACGCTTTCGTGAACTAGTGGATTCAGTGCCTCACCGTGTGACTGCCCTTATCCGGGCGAAAGGTGGGCCTATCGGTTACTGGGTAGGTATCCCATGATTTCTGTCTACTCGGTGTATTTTGGCAGAAGCATTAGATATCATGTTTGTTGCTATGTGCTGATTGGAGTAATGAGAGTAATATGGCGGATGTGCAGAAACGAAATGTTCTGGGTTTGTGAATAAAACGTGTTACTTTTGATATATATTTTTTAAACATTAATGCACGAAATGTAACGCCCTCCCATCTGATCAATGATCGCCTATATGGATTCTGTCAGTATCGAGCCACTAGTGATATACTGGATTGTTACGCATCTATGAGAATTCAATGGAAAAGTTTGGTGCAATTCAAGCAGTTGCTCTTGACATTTCAAAGGCTTTTGATCGTCTTTGGCATAAAGGTCTTCTAAATAAACTTCCATCTTATGGATTGCTGTCTGTTTTATGTAATTGGGTTTTTCAGTTTTTTTTCTGACCGCTCGCTGCGGTGATGGTAGATGGCTCTCCTCTTCTAACTTCTCCATTAATGTTAGTGTTCCTCAAAGTTCAGTTCTTTCTCCAACTTTTTTTCCCTGTTTATTAATAAATTTCTACCACTGACTGGAAATCTCATCCATAGTTTTGTTGATGACAGTACATTGCATTTCACTTTCCAGTTTCAGAAACCTCGCCTTGCACAAACAGTTTCACCTTCTCGAATGTCCATTACCAATTCCTTAAATGTTCAGCTCCAGGTTTTTTCCAGTGGGGAAGACAGCTTAGTTGATTTCAATCCTAAAACTCAATCATGTCTTATATCTTGCTAAAAAGTATTCTTCTGCTGCTCCTATGCTTATCTTCGATAACACTCAGATTTCTAAACATGGTCATGTACTCGTATCTCTATTAAAAATTACGTTGACTTCTAATGTCTCGTGGCATAAGCACATCTCAAATATTGCTTCCTCTGCATCTAAAACACTTGGTTTTTTCTCTCGCTTTTGCCGTTACCTTTCTTCCAAACAGCTACTCACTCTGTAGAAATTTCAAATCCGCCCTACCATATAATATTATTCCCGCATCTTGGGCATTCCCTCCCCCCCCAAAAAAAAACTTCTCCCAGGCTTAAATTCCATTGAAAAGAGAGTAGTTAGGTGCATTAGCATTAGTAGAGGTATATGATGCAAGAAAGCAAGCTTATACAGCACCAGCCAAGGAAAAAACCCCTTCCCATGTCACCCATCCATTCGTTCCAAATATTTGTCTAGTTCTGCCTTGAATGTATTTAAGTTATCAACTTCCACAACGACAGATGGAAGTTTGTACCAGCAATCAACTACACGCTGGCTAAAGGAAAATTTCCACACATATATATTCTACAACTGTCTTTCCTCAATTTCAGTTTATGTCCCCTCAGGTTTGTAATCTGAGCAGCGGAAGAATCCCATCAACATTAAGCCTGCTCAAACCATTCAAGGTCTTATACACTGGTGTGCAAAAATTTAAGGACCAGTCAGATTTTCACCTGTAGCTTCTCATAGGAGTGGCCTGGATATGGGAAAAGCATACCAAAGGAACTTCATGAGGCACAGAAATGGCGAAGGAAACAACACCGACCCAACAACGGAAACAAAACGGTACAGAGGAACTTTATTCAAAAATGGCAACATAGTACTGGCTGCCATGATACAGATGCATCACTACTAAAGATGGAACAAAGGGAACAGGTGGTCCTCAGTAGGAGATATGGCTACCCCAAATGTGGATGCACGCTTTGCACCGTCTCTCCATACTTAAGAAAAATGTTGTTGACAAGTTCTTGCAGTAACATCGTCCATTCCTCTGTCAGCGCCATTACGTCCACACCCACCAGGGTGTGGAGGTACCGCTAGGCGTCTCCCCAGAGCGTCCCATATGTGTTCGATGGGATTTAGATCGAAGGAACAGGCAGGCCAATCCATACGAACAATGTACTCACTTTCCAAAAGCATATCGCAGCTGCAGTTCGATGAAGAGTTGCGTTATCATCCATAAACACGAAATCGGGGCCAATGGCACCTCGGAACAGACGCACATGAGGAAGGATTACCTCAGTACAGTAGCGTGCAGCGGTTACAGTACCGCCTTCCAATATCTGGAGTTGTATACGTCCACCCAAGATAACGCCTCCCCAGACGAGAACACCTCGACCGCCACATCGATCCCCTTCTGTGATGTTTAGGGGGTGATTCCTTGTGACAACCTCTTCCCAGATTAGCTGACGTCCAGAATCGCTGTGTCGCTAAATCTACTCTCATCAGTAAAGAGTACCTTAAGTAAAAATTTTGTGGTTGTAACCTTTAGAAATAGTGTTGGTCCTTAAGTTTTTCACACCAGTGTACATCCCAATTAGATCGCCTCGCAGGTTCCTAGTCTCCACACGCTGCAATTTTCAGAATGTATGCCTTTCTTCGTAAGAGCACCCTTTTGTTCACCTCACCAGCCTTGTTGCCGTTCTCTGTACTCGTTCTAGCAACTCAACATCCTTCTTAAAACGAGGCTTCCAGACCTGCACGCAGTACGCAAGGTGTGGCCTGACCATTGCCTTATACAGGAGGATAATCACCTCCTTATCCCTACTCGCAAAATTCTGTAAATCATTGACAAGACCCCATGACCTACTCGGGTAGCTTGTCTGCACTCCTCAGAAAGCTTCATATTGGGTTATTACTGGGTTATTACCCCCAGTAATTGTGTAGTCAGATATTTCGTTCTCCATTACCCTGAGTGTAACACCAACCAGTTGGCACATTTTTCTGGGGTTACTGCTACGCATATGCAGTACTTTGCATTTGTCAATCTTAAACTTCAGTTGCCACTTCTCAGCCCAACTGCCGAACTTTTCCAGAACCTGTTACAACAGCATACTGTCATTATTGTTATTAACAACCCTCCCAACCTTTGTATCCTGTGCAAACTGTGACATTAAGCTTGATATACCTTCATCAAGGTCATTGATAAATATACCAAACATCAGTGGATCCACACCAAACTTTGGGGTACACCACAAATAACATTAGTCCATGTAGACCAGTATCCATTGATTACCAGTCTCTGTCTTCTCCCATTCAACCATCCTTTTATCCATTGTAGCAACTTACCCTTAATACCATTCTGCTCCAAATTGTACAGTAGTTTTCCATGTGCTACAGTATCAAAAGCTTTCCTGAAACTCAAGTATATGATATCAAAATTATTTTTTGCATCCAGTTCCTTTGTAACCACATCATAATATCCTATCAAATTTGTCAGACAAGACTTTCCCTTAACAAACCCATGCTGTGTCTGAATTATTGCCTCAGTCTTGTCTAGATGATCCTGCAATGCATCTTTAACCAGTGACTCCATTATTTTACCCGGAACATAAGTTAGACTAACTGGTCTGTAATTACTCGTGTCTCCTTTCGATCCCCCTTTGTGAATTGGGTATACATTTGCACATCTCCAGTTCGTGGGAACCTCCCCTGAGTCCAAGGATGCTCTCATAATTATGGCTAAGGGTTTGCTTAGTTGCTTTGCCGCCTCTTTTAATATAACTGGATAGATTCCATCCACCCCAGGTGCTTTTCTTATGTTTAACTTCAACAATTTTTCCTCCACTTTGCTCTCAGTTATTACAAAATCGTTAAGTATCCTGCTACAATTTGATAACCTTCGGCCATTTCCAAACCTTAATAACTCCTCATGTGTGAATGTAGATGTAAAATATCATTCAGTTTGTTTGCTATCTGGGCAGGATCATCAACAGTCGATCCATCGATATCAAGTGGACCAATCAGATTCATCCCCTTCCTTTTAGAGTTTATATAAGTAAAGAAATCCTTGTTGTTTTTCTTAGCTTCTTTTGCCAAGTATTTCTCGTAATCTGCCTTCGCCTGCCTAACCTCCTTTGTGACCTGATTACAAACTAGCTTATATCTGCCATAGGCTTCTGAGTCACTTGATAATTTATATGCATCCCATGCATTTTTCTTCTCTGTTACGAGTCTCATTAGTTCATTTGATAACCATTTAGGCCTAAACCTTGAACAATATTTCTTAATAGGTATGAAACTTTTAGTAGCATCCACGATTAATTCCTTGAATGCTTCCCATTTTGAATTTACTGTTGGTAACATCTTCAGTTTATCCCACTGTACAGAATTTAAAAACTTTCTGAGACCACTGTACTCACCTTTACGGAAGCAAAAACCCTTTCCTTTACCCCTGATGGTAATTATATCTTTAAGTAAATCCCACATCAGTACACTGTGATCACTGCCACCTAGTGGTTCCTTTATCTGCAAATTCTTAATACAAGAATTTGATCACTGCTGCTAACCAGATCTTTCTCTGGTTTCCTCTCGAACATGCTGCTGCAGAAAACAATCATCCAATAAATCCACAAAAGTCTGACTAGTGTGTGAGTGACCAACCCACAAGTTCCAGTCAATATCTGGGAAGTTAAAATCATCCATTCTAAGACATTCTGATTTACTGGCCCCCTCTATTTCTCTGTATAATTGTCTCAAATATACAGAGAAATAGAGGGTGTCTCAAAAATACACGGTATAACTTCAGGAATGAGTTCCTCATATGCAGACAATAAATATATTTTATATCGACATAGTTCCAGAAATGCTTGGTTTCCGAGTTATTAACCTTAATGTCTTATCTCCCTCAGGTGATTTCCTTCATCACAAGGTACTGGTGGTTTTGCATTCCGACCACGTACTCAAATCAGGAGCAAGTGGATAAACACTTTATGTACGGTTTGGCGGACGGCAATGCTCTGGAGACTCGTCGTTTGTAGCACGAAGGTTCCCAGAACGAAGATGTCCAGACAGGAAAACGTTTGAACGTATCCATCGCCGCCTTTGTGAACATGGGACCTTTACATCTCGTGCTGCCGACAGAGGACGACAAAGATCTACGACTCCTGAAATAGAGGAGATTTTGGACGTTGACCATGCCACTCCTGGATTCAGGACATGCAGAATAGCAATGCAACTGGATGTTCAACGTTCGACTATTTGGAGAGTGTTGCGAGAACACCAACTGTATCCTTACCATCTGCACTGGGTACAGGCCTTGTCACCAGCAGATTACCCTGCGCGAGTAATGTTCTGCCAGTGGTTCTTGCAGCAGTGTGGTACAACTCCTCACTTTCCTGCCGTAGTGTATTTACAAATGAAGCACAGTTCACACGAGACGGAATCCGAAACTTCACAATCGGTATGTATGGGCTGAGGAAAACCCACATGCAATTCTTCAATCATATCACCAACAGCGGTTCAGCCTTAAAATCTGGGCGGGTGTTTTTGGTAATAAGTTATTTGGGCCCCTTGTACTTCCAAACAAACTCGCAGGGCAGGCGTACAGAAACTTTCTGGAAAACAACATGCCTGATTTCTTGGACGACACGCCACTGATCATTCGTCAACAAGCACACTTCATGCACGATGGCGCTCCCGCACATTTCAGCCACCTAGCCTGCAATTACCTGAATCGAAGGTTTCCTGGTCGGTGGATAGGTAGAGGTGGACCAACTGCCTGGCCTCCTCGTTCACATGATTTAAACCCACTAGATTTCTTCATGTGGAGCAATTTAAAGTCATTGGTGTATTCGACTCCGGTAGCAGAAGCGGAAACTCTCCGCAATCGAATTGTGGTAGATTGCGAGATAATACGAAACATGCCAGGAATTTGGCATCGTCTTCGCGAGTCCATGAGACGTCGACGTGAGGCCTGCATTCAGTAGAAGGTGGACATTTTGAACAATTACTATAAGATGATGTGAACAGTTAAGTGTCATAGACAGACCTTCAAAACTTGGAAACCAAGCATTTCCGAACTATGTTGATATAAAATATTTTTATTGTCTACATATGAGGAACTCATTCCTGAAGTTATGCCTTGCATTTTTGAGACACCCTGTAAATACGTACAATTAATTGATTCTAGTAATTAGTTATTTACACATAATAAGCAGACGATTTATCTGTTTTTCTAGATGAAAACTCAAATTTCTGTGCAGAAAAAACGTACAAGACTTGACCAACTAAGCAGCTACGGTGTGAAAAAAGATTATATAAGCAGAAACTAAAAATCTGGGTCCATTTTGACCACCTGCGAGTATAGCATAGATCCATCAATCTATTAATAATATATATTTAATAGTAGTCGTTACACGGATCTTAAAATTGATAATGGACTACTATTTGGGATCAATATGAAATGTATATTGAGAGTATTTAAAATTTATACAGAGAATAGAACTCTCCCAGCACGCACGCACTCACGCACATACGCATTTATGACACTGAAAAGGAGTTAACAATTTAAGGTCAATAATGATCACAGATCCATTAACTTAGTATTAACGCGAACTGATAGCAGTACTCAGAGAAAAGAATATTACAATTTCAGGACACTGCATTTGGCGCTTAACACACACACTCCCATTTGTGAGTGTGTGTGTTAAGACAGTAACTAAGACAGTATCACCATACTGTCTGCAAACCGCATGCATTCTTTGGTCGATCTGTCTGTCTGGACGAAAACCCCACATTTCTAGGAAAAAAAAAAAAAAAAGTACGACCTTCGCCTGAAGCCAACTACTCAGCCACCATGTGAAAAAAAACCCATAAAAATTCTTCGCACCATTGACGAGATTCGAGCTCATGACGTTACCATGTCTACATTGCTAGCTGCGAGGACCCAGAATCGTATATTTAAAATTATATTGATATAAATGAAGTCAATATCTGAAAGATGACTTTTATCTGTAGATGCAAGTATAACCCCAGTCAGGTGGTTTTCGTCCACCCGCCACCCCACTCTTCTCTCTGGTGAGGCGTTGGGCATGCCACACTGTCATCAGGGGCCATCTTCTCTATTGGCCCCTTTCTTCTGTTTCCTACCCTCCAGTCTTTTTGCCTTCCTCCCTTACTTTTCTCTTGCACAACGTTTTTTTTTTTTTTTTTTTTTTTTAGTTTATATATATATATATATATTTGTGTGTGGGTGTGGGTGTGTGTGTATATATATTTTTATATACACACACACTCATGCCCCCACAGGTCTAAATCTAAAAACATCAAAATTACTGCCCGACCTATTTGGCCCTAGAACAAGTTATCAGCGAACAACCCTACGCTCTGTTAAAATTACAACCGTTGCTCAAGAAACAGCGATCATCTCATTCTTAAATCTGGTCCTAGCCACTGAAATCCCAGGAAAGTAGGTGGCAGGACCCGCCAGAGTACTCTAGCTACAGTGGTACACCCGGTCAGCCTCCCCGTGGCATGGTGTGGTAACGTCGGGTCCCACTAAGGGCTCGGCGGCTAATAGACCGGAGGAACAAAGGGCACAACACAATATACAGCACATGACCCCCACACACTTCAAATCTCTGGCCCCGATACAATGTACACCCGCGGAGATGGGAGAAATCCCAGGAGCCGTTAGACACTAACATACCTTATACCTTATACCTTATAACCCCAGTCATTCGAAATTTTATAACATAAATTTAAATAGTCAACACATTAAAATATAATTTAAAAATTAAATCCTAATCCCTCCTCTCTCATTTCAAGCGGAGAAAGTAGGTTCCTCATGAGTTATTGTCGGGTTTACCACCCGGACGACATGTAAATCGGCTCATGAGCACACCTACGTACAGGTGTAGTACATGAGATAAAGATCACATCTGATACCATATTAATTCTGCTCGCCGTTAGCAAAAGTAGCCCCAAACAAACCAACCAAACGCTCTTGACCGTACGCATACACTTATAAAGCTTGAAGTCAGCACAGCCAATGCAGATCCCTGTGAAATCCCCTTTCCAAAAAAAAAAAAAAAAAAAAGAAAGAAAGGAGAATGTTTGTCTGCACACTCACAAAAACTCGCCTCCGGATCGGCGAGAAGAATTGAATTCACGTTTTTCTAAGTAGGCCACAAAGCTGTGGAGTAAATTTTAGTTTCCCACAGCAATTTAATAAGCTATTAAAATTAGCTAAAAGACTCCGTTGACAAGCTTCATCTAAAACGCCAGTACCCTATTACATTACATATATCTTATTTTTCATTATTATTATTTTTTTTTTTCTTTATGCGAAACTTAACCCTCTACAAAAGATGTTCTATGCTTACGCATAATGCTGAAGTGCAAATATCATGAGCGATTTCTCCATTATTAAAAGAAAAATCAAGCCATACAGTCGAAGGATAAATGTACAAAAACCGCCCCGATTAGAAATTTCTGGATTATATTTAAAAAGACAATGGCAATAACTGTGCGAGATGCTTCTTAGTAAGAACGTTTCGCAAGTCCTAACGATCATAAAAAAAATACATTAAATACTGTATTGTCAACAACACAGTTACTATGGAGAGTATTTTAAATGCTGTGTATGTTTATGTCTCTATATTTCGTGTCGCAAATGTTGGACGCAGGTACCAGCTACCGTGATTAATATTCGGAAACGTTTCAGTATAGGACAATGAAAATGTTGCGATACGTAAATAAAGTTCTATTTATTATTTATTTATTTGCATTGTATTTTTATTTTTTTTTTTTATGAACGATGACTCGGCCATTTCGTGCACAAGGATTGGAGCGCAAAGAACATACGGCTTACCCTCTCGCCATTGCTCATTATTTCTTAAGCGTTTGTTGTTTACAATTTTCTTTATTATCTCAATTTACGTTATTATTAGTTATTTTAAAATTAGACTTATTAACTGAATTTTCCACCATAAATCAAAAATAAAGAACTCTACAGCATTCCCCGTTTATCTTGATTTCGCACTACACATTTTCATTGTTGCACAATTTTCTTATTTAAACTAACTCAGCAAGACCATTAGTGTGAGAAGACATTGTGTCAGAATAAATAATTGAAATCTGAAAACCGCTTACGAGAATAAATAATTAAAATATTAAAAAAAATTAAAAATTTGGATGAACACACGAATTAAACGAAATTCACAGCTTTTCCTTTCGTTTAAATTATTTAATTAAACACTTCACGATTTTGCGTGCCATCCTTGCGCAGGGGCCATGATAATCTAAGGAAGGGAAAATCTCTGAATTTCGTTTAATTTGTGTGTTCATCCAAATTTTCAATCGTGATTTTAATTTTTTTAATATTTTAAATTTTTAATTGTGATTGTAGTTGTTTATTCTCATAAGCGGTTTTCCGATTTTAATTATTTATTCTGACACAATGTCTTCTCACACTCCCCGTCACCACCAAATACGGAGGATGCGGAAAGGTCAGGGAATGACCACCGCATATCCCGGAGCAATATGGCCTTAGTTGCTAATGCTCCTAAAAACCAAATAACAACAACAACAACTTCTCACACTCATGGCCTTGCTGAGTTGGTTTGATGTGTTTTTTTTTTTTTTTGAGGGGGGGGGGGACTCTCGGCTTTCGATTCCGTTGCGCGTTGAATCGGTTGTATCTCTATGAGTGAAAGAATTGTTTAGATTATTTTATCCGTTTATTTTATTTTATTCGTTACATTTGTAGAGCATTGAATGGAAGCATTGTACACAAAAGATTGAAGTAATCTCTTACTCTTGTAATATACAGTATTGTAACAACGTAGAAGTTATTGAGCCTTGCAGCAATGTGTTTTTATTAACAATTTTCTTATTTACGCTTAGAACAGAGCAGTCAGTATTACACACACTTTTTCTGGAAAGTGCTTGCTCGGTGAGTATTTGGACATCCAATTCTCAATGGATGAGGTTCAGAATTGTTCGTCAGTTGTCAACCAGGAATCTGATGATCAATTAATTCTAACAAATTAAGTCACTACCGAAAAAAAAAAAAAAAAAAACCTGCAATGAACATAGATGGGATTTAATATTTCTCGCTTCTTTTTATTAATAGCAAAGAACTCATCAGTCTCTATAATACTGTATTGTAATACACTATAATACAGTGTTGAAATACTTGGCT
This sequence comes from Mastigoproctus giganteus, assembly GCF_048544385.1. Lineage (NCBI taxonomy): Eukaryota > Metazoa > Arthropoda > Arachnida > Uropygi > Thelyphonidae > Mastigoproctus > Mastigoproctus giganteus. The sequence goes on from NC_143584.1 coordinate 84,923,040, forward strand.
ACTGCGTTGTGCTAATCAGAAACCTGCTTTTGACTTTCAAGCCATCTGAATTGCCTTTCCATTCTTAACATGCTTAGAAAAGTGTAATTTTCCAGGATGTTGGCAGATGAATATTTGGTCACAAAACCCGATCGCTACCATTATGCAAAGAAAAATAAGCGCTCAATCAGTACTGGTCTCCATACCCTCGTGGTAGTACAGTCGTATAATCACCGTCCTCCCGATGAGGAGAAGGGTGATGAATTTAATCACAATGGGGATAAGACCTAAATTCGATTCCCGTCAGTGACGCAAGGATTTTATGGGCTTTTTTCGCAACGTGGCTGAGTTAGTCGGACTCAGGCGTGGGTTGATTAATTTTATTTTCTTCCGGAAACCCGAGTTTTTTTTACCAGCAGCTTCTTCAGCTGTTGGTAGTTTAGTTGTCTGTGGGTTTTTCCGCTCAGTAACTTCAGCAGTAACGATTGAAATTTTCTCGGAGAACTCCACTTTTCCCTCTTGGCAAACCGACCACAGAAGACAGACAGTTACGCTTTTTTATTTCAAATTCCAAGGTGCGGTTTTTTTCCTTCCTTGTGTGAAATATTAAAGGCAGAAATGGTGGGAGGGGTTACTTCACGTATATAAAATATACTGAAAGGACAGAAGTTATGGGATACCTGGTTCTGGGCAACGCGACGCTGACACCCTTCTCGCTAGTGGACGAAACCACTGCCTGGCAGATATATAGATACACTGCATCACTGCATTCACATAGACGGTAATTCAATGTCAGTATGGATAAACGTAGTGAGTTACCCAACTTTGAAAGAGAGGTACCGGACGCATGTGTCATTCTATAGTGGAGGTGGTGTAAGTGTAAGTGTGTATTGTTGTCATACGGGACCAGGGGTTTCTCCCATCTTCACGTTGCTTTCATCGTGGTGAACCAGTTCACTGGGAAATGCCAGAGATTTAAAAGTGTGTGGGAATTGTTCATGTGTTGTGTTCTGTACCGTTGTTCATCTAGTCATTTAGCCGTTGGACCCCTATTGAGGCCCAACGTTGTCCCACGTACGCCCCGTGCGGGCAGACCAGTAACCCAGTAGCTGTAGATTCACTCTGGCAGGTCCTGCCGCTTAATTTCCTGGGATTTCGGCGGCTAGGACCTTAAAAAAAATAAATAAATAAAATAAATAAATAAATAAAATAATAAAAATAAAATAATAAACAAATAAAGAAAGAAAAAAAAAATCTGCGCTATCTTAGGGGTAATATCGCTTTGGTTTGCTAGGCCGAGTTTTGGGGGTAAGGTAATTTTATCATATTAAGTTTTTGACGTGTGGGGCTTTCGCTATGATGAAGGTAGAGAGGGGAGGAAGACCGGCGATTGGGGGGAAAGACACAAATATGGGGCCAATAGAGTAGATAGCCCCAGTTTTCAGTGGGGCATGCCCATGCCCCACCAGAGAAGAAGTTTGGGGATAGAGGAGAGGGACATAAAACGTCCCCCCCCCAAGGAAGTGGGAATAATAGGTGAAGAGGGCTAGGGTGCCCTCTTCAGATTGCCATCAGGCTGTTTGCAGCTGTGCTGCGTTTAGTCTGTTCTCTCTCTGTGCTGCGTTCTGTACTGTTTTGTCACACATGGGGCGAGCCCCGTCCTTGCTTTTCTTTTCCGTGTGATCAGCACTTTTCTTGTCCAAGTACTGGTCCCCTGCGGGGTTTCAGTTTTCTGTCACATTTGGCGGCGATTTTTGTCAATCTCTGTGTACCTTGCTCCAGCTTTCGCTTTCCCTACATATACAGTTTGGGTCCTCAACGAGTCCGAAGCCAAACAACTTCTCCTTGTAGGGTCCGTGTCCGGTTAATAGTGTTGTCATATGGTACCCTGGGAAGTACCACGGTGGCTGCTTTGGGTATATTTTCCGGAGGTCTGGTAGAAATCTTTTTGTTACTTTGCCTTTTGTAGTCTCTGTCCACCTTCTCTGCCAAAGATCTAGGAGGTGGGTCTGTAGCCTAATTTTTTTCGTTTTTTAGGTTGCCTGCAGGGTCAGTCAGTCGTGTATCCTTGGTGGGTAGCGGCCACTCCAGTGACCAGCAAAAACAATAGCCCGCCCGAACTGCCTCCAGGTCCAGAGGGAGCGCTCCAGCAAGTACCTGCAATGCTGGGGTACTTACCGTGCTGCAAGCGCGCGTTGTTGATAGCAGTATGGTCCTTTGGGTCATTTCTAGTGTTCTTTTGTTGCCTACCAGTGTCGTTTTTAGATACCACACCGCTGCTGCGTATGTGATTGCTGGCAGGAAGTTGTTTTATAGTAAAGTAGCAGTGTTTTTTTTATTGAGTACCCAATCTTTCCTTGTGATTCTGGTTACCAGTCCGGAGTATCCTCTGATTTTTCTTCTTATGTATTTCAGATGCGTGGAGGTGGTACAGAAATTGCACTGTCCCCTTCCACAATATCAAGAATGTATCGGGAATATGCCATTTCCGGAATAACATCTCATCGTGGACAGCGCTGTGGGCGGAGAAAGGTCGTGAATGAACGTGGCCGTCGCATTGTTTCAGCGGAGAGCGACAGTGGCACAAATCACCGACGACAGACGGAGGTGCCAGAATAGGTTTGGGAGCCGCCGTCCCACCAGAGTTTCATTGCTAACACCACGATTCAGGACTCTACGCTTCAACTGGGCGAAAGAACATCGGCACTGAACCTTGGATGATTGGAGACGCGTCTCCTGGTCCGATGATTCCCGTTTCCTGTTATTTCGAGCGGACGGGCGGTTGCGTATCTGGCAGAAACCGTACGAAGCTATGCACCTGTCATGTGAACAAGGAAATGTTCAGGCAGGTGGAAGGTCAGTAATGGTCTGGAGCATGTTCAACTGGCACACGTTGAGACCTCTGGTACGTCTAGACGCATCTCTGAACGGTCCAGGTTATGTCCGTCCTTGCAGGCCATCTGCATCCCCTCATGGTCATCGTGCACCCACAGGGTAATGGATTCTTCCAACAGGACAATGCTCCTCCCCCACAGAGAGTAGAATTGTCCTGCTGTGGTGACAGCATGGTCCTAAGAGCATTCCGAAGATTTTACCACCATGGAATGGCGGCCTCCCCGTTCATCGGACATGAACCTTGTGGGCATCTTTGGGATGCTGTGGAAAGGTTCGTTCGAGCTTTGGATTCTCCATCCAGGAATGTGAAGGAATTATGGACAGCGGTGTAGCAGGCATGGATGGAAATACCTGTGAAACGCTTTCGTGAATTAGTGGACTCAATGCCTCGCCGTGTGACTGCTCTTATCCGGGCGAAAGGTGGGCCTACCCGTTACTAGGTAGGTATCCCATAATTTTTGTCCACTCTGTGTTATACGCGTTATTTCGTATTTTTATATATTGGAAAGACAATCGAGTGATATACCTGCATGACAAAATTAACAGAAAAAAGTGTTTTTATTGATTATTTTATTGTGAACAGTGTCGCTGAAGGCGAATATTTGATAAAATAGGCATTCCGCCATGCAAATTTCAAGTATTAAATATAAATCAATCTACCACCGTACATAGCCGCACATTATGCAAATTATTCATGCCTATAAAAACACGGACTGCAATCACGTCACTTCATTCCCGTTTTTTTTTTTTTTTTTTTTTGGCTTGGTCAGTGGGATAGCCATATCTGCAGTATTCAGGATGGCAAGTCATCGTCGTTTAGATCAGTGCTTCTCAAACTATCTATAGTGAAGGACCAGTTTCTTTTATTTTCAATCTGTTGCGGACCGATACTTTTGTAAAATACAATAAAAATGAATTACTCTCAATTTTTGAACAGTTCGAGGACCGGCACTGGTCCGCGGACTACACTTCGAGTAGCACTGATTTAGATGATTCTTTGAGATAGCGGGCCGTTGGACGACTTGAAGCTGGGCAGTCGCTGAAGGGGGGGTAGCACGTTGGCTTATTGTGTCAGCATTGTCGTCTCTGCACTATGGAAGCAATTTCAGTAGATAGGAACCATTACAAGAATTGCTTGCCAAGTCGCCTAGGGCTATGTCAACTAGAACAGACCGCTACCTGGCTCTAACAGCAAGACGAACCCTACGATGAACTGTCATCAACTGTCTCTTGGGGCTGTTGCGTCAACAAATGAAAACACTCCCAACCGGACTGTGTTAAGAAGTCTCAATTGAAATGGACTCTACGGAAGGAAGCCAGTGGTTTTATCCCATTAATCCCAGACCACGCAGAGCTTTTCGAAACTGGTGCCATGAACATGTAACTTGGAGTTCTGACGAATGGGGTACAGTTCTGTTATCTGATGAATTCCGTTTTAGCGTACAAACAGATTCTAGACGTCATTTCATCTGGAGACAATGAGGAATATGGTATCTTCCCTTCAACATCAGAGGAAGGGTCAGAGATCACCGCCTCCACACTCATGGTGGAGGCGGTGTTCTCGTGTGGGCGGAATAATGATCAACGGCCGCACCCCTCTTCACGTTTTTGATATGAGTATCGTTACTGCGCAGAGGAACAGAGACAGATCCTCGAGTCCTATATGCGACCTTTTAGGGGCGCGGTTGGCCAAGATTTTCTTTTCATGCACGACAATGCTACTGCACATAGAGCTCAAGTGGTGGAGGAATATCTTCAAAATGAAGATATCTAATGACTGCCGTAGCCAGCACGATCACAGACTTAAATCCGATCGAACATAAATAAATACATTTTCTGTTTATATTGCAGGACGACCACACGGTCAGAGGAGTTCACAAGATAGAAAGAATACAAGGAACAGCACCGTATTCAGCAGTCACTGGCTTTAAACCCGATCACTCTAGGCACGTGTACTTGTGCACCCTAGTGCCTGACCACTCGACTACGGCGGCCTCTTGTGACCTTTTTCGAACATTTTGTATCGACTTCTGTAATATGACATTTTTGGTAATTATTATAGAATCCCTATAAATGTCCCTTATAGCTATCCGAAATTTCTCGCTGTCTCCTCATTTCCTCACTATTCTATGGTGCACCACTATACCAAATTTTGTGCGGCTTCTTCGCAAGCCGCACGAATTACACCACGTTTTTACGTGTTCTGTTAATTTTGTGGAGAAGTGTAGTTCCTCTTATTTTAGCTCTCTATTTAATATTAACATATTTCTTAACTCTAGATAACTTATAGAAGAACTGAGAGGGCGCGGATAATCTGATTGTGTGTATGCAATTGTACTGAACAGAGGAGCTGTTTAACATGTTATTCATTTAGCCAGTTTTTAGTTATTTGATTAGGAGTTCAGGAGTGGCGAATTCAGAGTATTCTCTGATGTTGATTTTATTGTAGGTAGTTCATCGGGACCGATTTGCGACATAAGGTCGTAAGCGATGTTTAACTCTTGATTTAGGAATTTTCTTTCTCAAATGGAATCCGAACCTTTTATTGGAGCCATCACTAATGAAAATCAGGTTTGAATAATAATATTTTAATAATTCAGAAATTAATAGTCCGGTCGTTTGGTGTGAATATCTGCATGCGTGCCGTTGTTGGTGCGATGTTACTTTACGTGCTTTGTCACGTTCGTATTCAACACTGACATGTCACTTCTCTGTATAATGGATTTGCTACTTTATTCGTGTTCGATTTTTGTATCGAGTTTTGGCCTTGCTTGCTCCGATTTGCCTGAAAACCTAGGCTTCAACTTTCGTTGTATTAAACATGGCAAGAGGGAAGTTGGGAAATTCTTATGGTTCAAGCTCACGTGACTACTAAATATGATGAACAGGTGCAGTTGAAACGCTCATGATTCGCAGGAGTTCTAGGTAGTTTTCTGCTTGGTCGAGTTGGAAATTATTATTTTTTTATTTTCTTTCGTTCGTGTATATACTGTCCGTTACGTATCTGTGCTGCGCCTGAGGGTGCACTTTGTTGTGAATCCGTAATATAAACATCGCGAAAATTACAATTTGAATATGTTTAAAATATTACAAGCAGTTTTGATGTTCTTTCTCATACCCCAAAACTAGTCTCTTCCTTGTGATAAATACAAAACTTCTGGCGTTGTTTGCCATGAAGGGTATTTGTTTTCTTCCAAAAAAAAGTAACATTTATGGGGAAAAATAAATGAGGATTTTATTTATTTAATTGCTATTTTTCTCTTCCGAGGTAATGGCTAACGAGATGTCACTTTCTTGTCTTTTTTTTTTTTGCAGCAATAACATTCTTTCACTTGGCGGTTTTAATAATTTGCCTGATTGGGTGCTTTGGAATGTCATGTATCGGAGATGATGTCCTTATCCGATAATCAGTTTGATTCTGGTTATTTTCCTTTTTTAATGTTTTTATCAAGTTTAAAAATGTACTAACTGTTGTATTCTTAAATCGTTCTTCAAAGTGTGTAGTATGAAGTGTCTTGTACGCTTGTTATCATTGGGATATTCAACCTTCTTCGACCTCCCCCATCCCCTTCTAGATTTTTTTTTTTTTTTTTTTAAGTGCAGTCTTCCCCTGTTTTTTTCGTGTTCTCAAATTGATCTAAAACTTGGTGGAATGATCGATTAACGAGGATATTAAAACTTCAAATGAAATTATTTTTTGTGTTCAAAAAATGTTCTTCGCAAGACACCTACAATTTGTATTGAAGCTCGCAGGTTGTTTTCAAATGCGAAGCGCTCTGCAATTTCTCAGGAGTTCAAGCTTGTCAGTCACTTTCTTCTGTCAGTCGTAGTGGATAATCCCCACCTACTAGTGCTGTACAAAAATTAATTGTACTTCACTTTTCTTTGTTTATTACTAATTTTTTACTATCATGTTTTTTACTTTCCATAAATACATTCTTGTTATTTGCTTATATGGATTTCCTGTTTCCTTTTCCTTATGATATTCAGTGTTGCAACTAATTTTGCATAATAGCTTAATTACCAAGGCCATGATGCGGTGGTTCTCTATTGGTCCACGAAGTCTTCACTTTACTTTATGTTCCCTGTGAACTCAGATCCTGGTACAGCCGAACTATTTGCACCCAGCCAATAATTAATAAAAATCATAGCAGACAAAATTCACAACACACTAGAAATGGGCAAACTAATTTAAGAATAAAGACTAAAGAAGGATATTTATATAAAAGAGCCCATGCGTTATTCCTGAAGTAAAAATGATAATCTATTGATACCAACGATTCTAATATTTGCAACTCCTTTAAGATTTTGCTCGGAAAGTTAAAACGAAAGTTCTAATTGCGAAGATTTTTCAAATTATCGAACTTTCTAAGCTTTACAGTGAAAGTGTTATGAACGCTATCACCCCTGTCCCGCACCTTGCAACATCCTTCTATACTGTAGTCTGTGTCATAATAGTATATCATCACTACACAGGCTGACGTGCTGAATGAAAAGTTGTTTCTTCAAGTGTTTTTCCCTCTCTCTCTCTCTCTCTCTGAGCAAGCAACGTTTTTCTAGTGTGTCTCGTGCTTTGCCTGTGTATCTCCCATTTTAAAAGGTTTTTTTTTTTTTTTCTCTCTCTCTCTCTGTAGTTACAGGTTATTGATACAGTGATTATTGATCCTATCCATTCCAGGGTAGGATCAATAACCACCATATGGGCCGAATAGCGATTACATGGGAGCTCCTATCTCCATGACTTTACTCCTTGGGGCTAGTCTCTTCGCCTCCTACCTCTAGTCGACTTCCTTCTGTGGACTACTCCCTTTTGACCTTATTCATTCTGACTGACCCACCTTTCGTCGCTATTTCCCTTTAACTCCTTTCAATTTTTTTTTTTTTTTTTTTTTTTCAGGAAGCTCAGGCTGCCCTGGCGAAGACCAGCCAGAGAATGATGGGCTGCGGCGGCGTAACATAGTCCCACTAGGGATCCTGGGGCCAAGTAGCCAGAACACAACAGGACCCAACACAATACTATACACATACAACACACTACACATATTTCTGGCATTTACAGAGTTCTGTATAATACACAAGAGTACTGATGGAAGTCATTGAGGGAAAGTCATCGGTGGCGCCTTAGTCAAACACTGTGGCAGTTCTTGGAGTACTAGGTGTGCTTTCACCAGCAATAAAATCATAGATATGATCTACCTCCCTTAATAAAAAGTTAATAAAAATCAGCAGCGCAATCCTGGTGACATTAAAATTTAGTTGCTCTGTGCCCTTACGAAAAAAAAAAAAAACAACCCCTTAAATTACATAGCATTGGATATTTGTCCGTTAAATGTAATAAGAGGCATACATTGTATTCTGAGTGATTTAAAAATACAGCGTCACTTCACCTTCTGCTAATGTTTAACAGTTACTAGCCTACAGCACTCATATTTGAAGGGTTGAAACTTTCACAAGTTGCCTCAGAGGATGTAGATAAAATATCAGAAAATGTTACAGGTAGTGTTCAGAAGGTTAAAAAATCGCATTAACTAATTTGTGGATGGCTCCGAATTTCAGCAAAACTCCCACTTCATTTGATAACCGGAAAAATAAGAATATTCATATGTTAATTTTCTTCTAAATATATTACTGGTTTATACACTACATAGTTAATTAGAAATCTGTGGCCATTGAAATGCCTCCTAAGATATTATAATTAGGGCTTGCTCTTAAATCTAGGCTCCATTCAAAAGAAGGCAGTCAGGTTAATTAATGACCCGTCTCTTATGAAGTCTCTTCACTCTTATCTCATCACGTCAGGCACAATGTGGCCTTAGCAGCCCTTGTGCCAATAAACAACAAACCAACAACAACTCTGTCTCATACACATTCATTTTTTGCCGCATGCCTTTTCTGTAGATACTCCCACGGGCACTGTTCTTCTGTTGGTCTCAAAAACTCATCCCCCCCTCTATTTCTCTCTTCCAAATCAGCCTGAACATGTGAAGCAACCAGTCAAACAATCCTTTTACTTTCCAACTTCAAACTTACAGAACCGACTTTTCTTCTTCCTCATTTATTCACTCAACTTCCAATTTTTTAGTACAAACTCCCCTCCCCTTTATACATATTTAATAAAAATTACGATCTGCAGAAATTCAAGTCTAATATCAACAGGTATCTTCTTTCGTCTTACCAACCTATGCACGATATTAAGTACTATAGGTTTGTGGAAGGGGGTGTGTACTTGGAGTACTGTCAGGCACATATAGTATATACGGGGTTTTCATTCAAAAAAAAAAAAAAAAAAAAAAAAGTGGTCTGGAAAACTAAAACTTCTTGTTCACCAAAAATGCAGATTTTGTTATTGTAATGAAATAATCGCTGAAATTATTAAAAATTGTGGAAACAGAGTTTGCTGTATTAAACTACTGACGAGGGAACAGCAGTTAACTAAGAAAAATGAATTATCCCTCCCCTTCCCCGGGAACAAATATTAACAATAAACCAACTTCGGGGTGGGAGAATGAACGTGACTCCTGAACCCGTAAATTCAAGGTTCGTTCTTAGTTAACAGTCGGGTGTCTTTACCGGCAAATTTATTTGTAGTTATTTCATTAAGTAATGCAAAGTGCGCATGCGATTGCAGAAATGAGATGAGCAACCTAACTGTACACATAATATCACACTTCTGTCATTTATTTTTATTACTATCCGTTTATTGAACGAACAACCCTATACAAATTTATTTGGAGGGTGGTACAAAGGTCTCCGTAGCCGAGTGGTCAGGAGCGGGAGTACAGTAGCACACGCTCCTTGAGTTAGACCGGGGTTCAAGCCCCTGACTGCTAAATACGGTCGATCTGCAAACCCGCATTGGACTAGCGTGGCAGATTATGGTCCATTTCCCGCAATATGAATTGTTGAGGAGGCTTCCATCCTGCAGTGGGTGATAATGGCTGCAGTTTAATTTTTACACTTACCATGGTTTTTACTGTGGGATGAAATAGTCTGAAAGATATCTGTACTTAGAACCAGAAGGGGAATATTTTTCTCTCTCGTTATCCAAATCAGGGGATTCGCTGCTCCCCTTTCAATTGGCAACTTAGAAAATGGCCAGGGTTTGAGTGTCCTGTTGAGATAGTAAGAAGGGACAAAGTTTGGCTTAAACGACCAGAAAGTTAGGAAAATGGCCATAAAATGTGACTGCGCTAGACTCACCCCATCAATAGTTATTGTTATTATTATTTATGGCCATATGGTACAAGGAAGCCTAAGGCTTATGCTGCACCAGCAAAAAAAAAAAAATTCCCAAGTTACCCCCTGTGAGAGAGAGAGAGAGAGTAGAAAGGAATCACCAAGAAGAGAAGAATGATGATATCCAGCTCAGGACCCTGGGTTTGCCAAGCCCATACTCACCAGATGTGAGCCCCCGGGGTTAATTTTGACTGCCATTCACTTCAATTATAGTCTACTAATTGCCCAGTTTGATTTTGGTATCTGTATAATAATTTGCTTACATCCCTCTGTCTGGAATGCTTCTTGAACTTGAATAACTCAGGCTAAACAATTTTTTAACCTCATTACTTTTGCAATAGGTTTAATTTAACAGTAAAATTGAGATTAAAAAACAATGCAGCAGAACCTTCCAAAAAATTTTCCGACCGAATTTCAAAATTTCCGTTGTTTTTACTGCTGCTAAATAGTTTTGGTATGTTATTCCAGGATTACTGCTACCCAAATCTAATATCTTGCATTTATAAATATTTACTCAGTCGCCATTTTTTATTCCATCGACTTCGTTCATTTAGAGCTTCTTGAAGTAGTATATGCTGATCAATGTCTTTAATAACCCTGCCCACTTTTCTATCATCAGCAAACTTCGATATGAAACTTGAAATACCCACATTAAGAGCATTAAAAACATTAAAAGATATATAAGGAACCAGTCCTTAAGTTCAGTGGCCATTTACAGCCACTCCTGGTCTCCTACCACTTAACTATCCCTTTATTCATAGTAGTAACTCTCCTAGTACCACATTTTACAATTTGTACAACAATAATACAAGTAGTAATTATTTGAGATTTAAGTACTCTATATAATGTCGAAATAATTCCTTGCATCTAGTTTTAGCTAATTACATTGGTCCAGACATAATCTCCCTTTAACAAATGTATGTAGTTATTGATGATTCAGTCCCTTATGCTTCCATCAAGCATATGTGATTACCGAATACGTAATGTTCTTATATTCTCTGTTTTGTGAACTCCAGGATGACCTCATAATGTCAGAGTTGCGCTTCATTCTTTGAAGCACCCCTGCAGATTGGAGATGTGAAAATGTATCTCCTATTTGAACATCTCTAATCTACAGGAACTTTCCCCAAATTTAAGGATGCTCTCATTATTACTGCTGACCGATTGACTACCTCATTCGTTACTACTTTTAGTATAATTGGATAGATCCCATCAACCCCAAGTACTTTGTTCACTTTTAGCCGCAGCAATTTCTGCTCCACCTTCCTTTCGGTAATAGAATCATTTAACTCCCAATCAATATTAGATAGTTGGCTGCTAATTCAATCTCTAAAAACTCCTGTATGAATGTAGATGCGAAACATTTATCCAGGTTATCAGCAATGTATACAGGATCATTAATAAATAGAAATACTTAGTTGTTATTGACGATCGGCTATCTTTCCTTGATCATGTGTTATGCCCGCGAGATAAGGAAAGAATATTTATTTTATATGAAATTACGAAGAGTTCTGTGCCCAAGTTTTGGAATAAAAGAGAAGCATTTAAATACGTTGTTGTTATTTGGTTTTTAGGAGATTAGCAACTAAGGCCATATTGCTCCGGGATATGCGGTGGTCATTTCCTGACCTTTCCGCATCCTCCGTATTTGGTGGTCACGGGCTCGAACCCCTGTCTAATCACCTGGCTACGGAGGCGCTTTAAATACGTTGTATGAATGTTTATTGTTCCCATAATAACTTATCGGCAAGAGCATGGGCACAAAAAGTTGATAAAGTTTTAATCATGCACAAAGACCACCTCTATTGAGTATCACTGAAGCGAATAGAACTTTGTCGAATGGTGCTCTGCATTATTTATCCGGAAAGATTCCAGCAGATTTGTTAGCGGCTGAAAGGAAACTTTAATATGCTCTAAGGAAACGAATCATAACGACACTAATGGGAATAGAGGTAGGGGAGTTGGAGCATACCCTAAATCACCAGGATCGCTAGGAATGAAATTTCGCAAATTATCTTTATCTTATGGCAGGATCGCTGGGATCAAGCAGATCAGGGAAGGGACACTTAGAGATTCATCCCCTACAGTCGATAATATCGATCCTAAGAAGAGGCCGTGGTGCACTGGAGGATAATGGTGACTTTAATAACTGATCATGGACTCAAGAAAAGTTGAAATACTTTAATTTGGTGGAAAGTGACTTAGGCCTTTGTAGACTGAGTCTAGTTCACGTGTTACGTTTGAATGTCTGAATTATTGTGATCTGAGGCTTAATCTGATTATGACGGTCGAGGATATTACATAGGATAACGTTAGTAAACTAATTTTGCATAAATAGTATTTTAGAAAATTTTGTAAATTCGTAGTCGGAGTTTTCAGAAGGAAGTCTATGCAATGTATGTATGTAGAGAAATGGTTGCGCTCTGTAAAATTTAGAAGAATTTTATATAGTCAGATTAATTAGTGCATAATGTAAATAATCCTTATGTAAATAGTACAAAGTGTACGTATATTGTATAGATACGATTATGTAAAATGTATATAGCCATGTAAATATCTGTGAAATGTATATGGTATATACGTTTTACGTGTACCCTTTAACTTTTGTTAAACATTATATCCATGAGATCTCCTGAATAACATTGCAACAATTTTTTGGTAGATTGTGGTATTGAGATGTTTTTGATTTTCAAGTGTATGTAAAATTTAAACTGTATAACGTTATGCTAGCATATAATAAGAACGATGTAAGTGGTCTCTGGACGTCAGTCCAGAAAGCAATCTTTTGTATGGTTAAATAAATGAATTGAATAGTTATAACTATTAATTGCGCTTATAACTGGAGAATTATTGTCGCTTTCATACCTGCAAACGCCAAAAGTCTTCCCTGTTCGTCTTCGTCATTATCGTTAGTTAAGAAACCGAACCTGTCCTGCATCAATTCGTTCGATATAATATCTAGAGCATTTGATGAGACGCAATTTGGCCACAGCAGCCCTTTGTGTCGTTGCTAAACCCAATAGCGACAATAGCACTTGATGACTCTTTCACTTCTAGTTTAGAACACTTCGATTCAACCTGTTTAAAACTGGCGTATGATCTTTATTTTGTAACAAATTTATTTGTACTCATTATTATCCAACGAGTTCCTCTAGACCAGCTGTTCCCAACCGGCGGTTTTCGAACCTCGGGGGGTTCGCACTAAATATTCCGTAATGGCGTCTACTTAGATTTACATAGGTATATTATTGTAAACTACAAAATATAACTAATAATAAACAATAAAGTAAATTAAAATTAAATAAAAAGTAAAAAATTGCCAAAGAAATAAACCGCATCTCCCACAATTCCTTATAATTACTTTACTTTACACAGTATATCATGTTAAATAAATATCTAAAATTATTTCTTGAATAAAGCAGACCAGGGAAGGAAAGAGTATGAAAAATGTTATTTTTTGGTTTTTTTTTAGGAGCATTAGCAACTAAGGCCATATTGCTCCGGGATATGCGGTGGTCATTCCCTGACCTTTCCGCATCCTCCGTATTTGGTGGTGACGGGCTCGAACCCCGGTCTAATCAAGAAGCGTGTGTTACGCACTGCTGCTCCTTCCCACCTGGCTACGGAGGCGCCGAAAAATGTTGTTTATGCATGGGTAATGCGAGATATAATCAGACGCATGCATACTACCTGGGTAGTAGAAATGATGGAAGTGCACATTACCAATGCAAAAACAACCTTTTTCATACTCTTGGAAAGACTCTGTTAGAGATGAATCATTAATTAACCTAACTGCCCTCTTCTGAATGGAATCAAGAAGCCTGAGAGAGGTTTTGGAGGCACCGCCCCAGATGTGGGAACAATATTCCCTGGTAGGGCGGATTTGCGATTTGTACAGAATGAACAGCTGTTTGAAGAAAAGTAACGCCGAGAGCGGAAGAGAAAACCAAGTTTTTTAGATGCAGAGGAAGCAATATTTGTAATGTGCTTGTGCCAAGAGAGATTAGAAGTCAGGGTAATCCCCAAAAGAGATATATCAACTTGCCTAGAAATCGGAGTGTCACCAAAGGTAAGCATAGGAGCTGAAGAATCCTTTTTGCGAGATATAACAAGACTGAGTTTTAGAAGGGTTCAAATTGTTTTTACCCCTGAAGAATTACCTGGAGATCGGAATTTAAGGTATTGATAGCAGATATTCGAGAAGTTGAAGCTGTTTGAGCAGGGCAGGGTTTCTAAAACTGGTAGGTGGAAAGCAATGTCCTTTCACTAGCAAAACTATGGATAGCATTTCCGGTCAATGGAAAAGGCCATTATTATACAAGAGGAAAAGAGTGGGAGAAAGAACTGAACCTTGGGGAACACCAGCATTAGTGGAGAAGAAGTTAGAAGATAGAGAGCCGTTTATTATAGTGGAGAAGAAGTTAGAAGATAGAGAGCCGTTTAGAAGATAGAGAGCCATCGCCCCCAGTGAGCGGTCAGAGAGAAAACTGGATACCCAATCACAAAGAACAGCCGGCAAACCATAGGATGGAAGCTTATTTAGAAGACCTTTATGCCAAACACGATCAAAAGCCTTTTAAATGTCAACAGCAATGGCTTGAGTTTCACCAAAAAATTTTCCATTGAATTTATCCATAGATGCACATCTTCTTCTAAAGGAGTGTTCCATTTCCAATGGGTTTCTTTCCTCAACCTACAAGTTATTTTTTGGTAGGAATTTTTTCCCGACATAAAGTACCGTTCAAGGTGTGTTGGTCAGTTAAACCTTCGGCTGTCATGCATTCCCGTACTCCATCCATGTCCTCCTAGGTCTTCTTCTCCTTCTTTCAGGAGGTATCCATTCCAGGATAGCCTTTGAATATCTGGTTTCTTGCATTCGTTTTACATGTCCATACCACGTTAAACGCTTTTCTTTGATAGTGTCAATGCTATTCTTTTTCACTTCCATTTTCTCTCATGTCTTCATTCGGTTTTCTTTCTCTTCTGGAAGTTCTTGCATAGATGTACATAAGCCAAAATATCACCAGTGTAACGACACTGACGGAATCCATACCCGCGATCGTTGACCAGATAGTTTGAGTTGGCAGTTAATTGATTTCTCCATTACTTCGTAAAGAGTAGAAGTAATCGCAATGGGACGATAATTGGATGGAAGGAATTTGTCACCCTTTTTAGGAACTGCCTGGATATAAGAAAATTTCCAAGCAGAAGGAAAAATATCTTTGGAATAAGAAAGTGAAACAAGACGACACAAAACAGGAGTAAGTTCACGGGCACAGGTTTTGAGAACAAGTGGAGAAGTACCACCAGGACCTGGAGCTTTCGTAGCATCAAATTCATCAAAATCCTTCTGACATTCTTTTTACGGAAAATCACAGGATTCATTGAATGGAGTGTACTGGGAACGTTTTGAGGTGGTTTACCAAGATCATCAATACATGAGTTGAAAAAAAAAAAAATAGGTTGCCAGCAGGTCAGCTTTATCTTTGGCTGATGTCGCAAACGAACCTTCTGGCTTTGACAGAGGCGGGAACAGAGATGGGCGAAAATTGCGGCCACTCCTTTTGGAAAGGGAAGCTTTGGAAAGACCAGATGCTCGGCTACCATTAGGGCAAGAAGCAAGTTTTCTACTCTTAGCCTGTTCAAAATCAAGTTTGGACTAATCAGTAACTGCTTTACAAAGTATAAATAATACTTAATAATAATTTTTATTAGGCAATGTCGCTTATAAAAACATAGTACTGGAAATATTTTATAATGGAAATTAAGTAGTTTTATACGATTTCAAAGAATATAGGGTCAGGGGTTCGCGATAAAAATATTATGTTGAAAGGGGTTCGCGAGTCAAAAAAGGTTGGGAACTGCTGCTCTAGACTTGGTATTTTTGTAGTGTCAAGATCCTCATGAAATACTGCCCTCCATTTTAATATTACATTTTTAAGAACCCTACAAAGCTCCACATGACTGTCTGATGGGTTAGATGCAGTGTTAGCTATTGATACGGTTATGTACTGCCCTCCAAAATGAATCTGGACAACCCATTTTCATAACCCATTGGACCTTTCTAGATAAACAAGTGGTATATAAGCCATAACAAGTTAATTGTATCTAGTCATGGCAAGTAGAGCTAAAATAACTAACTGACGATTTCTAGAGGGAAGCTATTGTCAAATGTCACATAGCTAGCTTGTCGATTCATGCAATTGTTAATAGTTTACACCATCCAGAGTCGACCATCGGTGACGTTATCTTGAAATGAAAGTGTGTTGGTACTGCCATCGTCCAGCAACGCACTGGAAAACCACGGAAGTTCACTCCTCATTATTATAGGGTACTCAGAAGGGTAGTAAGACATCCCTGCAAACAATGAACTGGGAGTCTAAGGTGCCGACATGGGGTTGAGAACTGTACGAACATAGTACATACAGGCTCCACAGCCTTGGAGAATAGCAGCGTGTGTCAAATATCATCAACTGTGACCAGCGGTCTCGCCTTGCATGGTGCAATGAATTCCGTAATTGCTCTAGAGCAGTAAAAATCGGTTCTACGGAATGACGAATCTCGCTACATCCTATTCCAAACAGATAGGTGAGTGCGGAAGGTGCTGGAAGAACGTCCGCTGCCAAAGGGCATTGTACTGCCACCAAAGGAGTTCGTAGGAGTTGAGGTTGCGTTATGTAGCTGTTTCTCGTGGTGTGGCATAGGAACTTCGTTGGTTGTGCGGAGAACCGTGAAAGCTGACTCCTACCTTACAGTTCGGACAATTCCATTCTCCCTATAGTGTGACAGTTCTTTCTTACAGATTTACGTTCGTTTCATCAGGATAATGATCTGTTCATGGATATTTTCCAATGAAAATGTTATTACAAGACATGAACTTCGTGCACAATTACAATAAAAATAATTCGTTCATTATTTTACACGAGTTAATTGAAAACAGGAAAACATTTATAAAATGCTATTAATTATAAACGCATTAAAAGAAAAATGTCCTAATTTTTTTTCTTAAAAGGATGGGGAGGGGGAGAAAGTCAAACTCATCAGCTCATAATCCACCCAAAAATATTTCTTATCTACCCGTGGACTCCACACTGGTTGAATAGCACAGTTCTAATTCATGAAGGAGGAAAACTTAATGTTACGAAAAACACTAATTCACGTGAACATTTCTTGACGGAGATGACGTTCCTGTTAGTATACACGTTTGATTTAGAGATTACGAAGGCCTTCATGTAATCCGGTTCAGCTGTCTTAAAATCCAGTATAGCCATTACTAGCCATTATCCTACCATTTTTCTCCACAAACTGAATTTAAAATGCAATTATAGGTTATAGATTTTTTAAAGTGGGTGCAGTGTTTTATCACTGATTAATCCCTCAAAAAAAAAAAAAAAAAAAAAACGCTTCTTTAGCGATGCTACATGGCCAATTTGTGGTGATTTGTGTATTAATAATTAGTAATGTGAAAGTAAAACATTAAAGCAGAGTAATGTCATTTCCAGATAATGTGACGTAGCCCAGTGGTCAGGAGCGAGAATGCATAGCATGCGTTCCTTGAGTGGACCGGGGTTTAAGCCCGTGACTACTAAATACGATAAATATTTGTATTGACGATTTATTGTAAACTCTACTGACTTGGTTGTCGTGCCGGAGTATAAACAGAAAAAAAATTTATTTACTTAACAAAACTGAAACAATGCTCTCTTAATATAATTCAATAAGAGACTATTATACTCAAGATCGACATTTTCCATCATCGAAATATAACATTATCTTCAGTTATATTAGGAATAGCCCAAGCAAGACCTAATCGTTATTAATAGTCGTATCAGCTCAGCTTTGTTGTATCGTTGTTAGCTATCCATCAGATACTTTAAAAGGTTTTCTCTATGTTGCATTTAAAATTCAGTTTGTGGAGAAAAGTGAGAGGATAATGGCTAGTAAAAAACGAGATCGGACGAAAATTGCTTTTTTTTTTATGTAAACCCCAAACACGAGAGGTATTAGAACCTATATTACTTGGTACCGTGTTTTGGTTGGAGGTTGAGAAGACGAAAGAAGATATATCTTGATATTGGAGTTGAACTTCTGTAGACTAATTTTCAGGAAATACGTAGGAAGGAAGGTTGTTCCAGAAAACGGCAGTTGAATGAACAAACGAGGAAGATGAAAAGTTGGTTCTGTGAGTTTGAAGTTGGACAGTACATGGATGTTGGCTGGTGGCTGCACGTGTTCGGACTGTTTTGAAAGAGAGCGCGGGAATTATAGAAGCCAATTCGGAAGAACAGTGCCCAACTGCTTGTGCAATCTGCCACAATCGAAAGATGACTTAGGCAAGGTAGTTTGGTTTTACGATATAATTAATGTATCGTTTCTCTCTCTCTGTTCGAGCTAATGTAGTAGTGAATTAACTGTTATGTTATACTGAATGAATTTGCTCCGATACATATTGAAATCATAATGTGCATGAAGTCGAAATGTTTAAGAAAGCATCAGCAAACATGTGGGGCATCTTCTGAGTCTAATGAATATATCCCTTCAGATTCTTGCAGTTACACTAAGGTTGGTAGTCAACGATAAAGCATTCAGGATTGCACTTCTCTTCTGCTAAAAGCTGATCGGAGCAGCCCCAATATCACAAAGCAAGAGATGCTAAAATATACTGAAAGGACAGAATTCATGGGATACCTGGTTCCTGGGCAACGCGACGCTGTCACCCTACTCACTAGTGAACGAACCCACTGCTTGGCAAGTATATAGGTACACCTCATCACTGAATTCACGTAGACGGTAATTTGGTGTCAGTACAAAGTATGGATAAACGTCGTGATTTAACCGACTTTGAAAAAGGTCTGACAGTGCGTGCCCGACGCATAGGTTCCTGTATCGCGGAGGTGCTCCAGAAATTGCACTGTCCCCGTTCGACAGTATCAAGAGTGTATCAGGAATACGCCATTTCCGGAATAACATCTCATCGTGGACAGCGCTGTGCACGGAGAAAGGTGGTGGATGAACGTGTCCGTCGACGTCTGTCTCGCATTGTTTCAGCCAACCGAAGAGCGACAGTGGCACAAAAACCGCCGACTTCAACGAGGGAGGTGTCAGAAACGTTTCCACCAAGACCATCAGGCGATCATTAGCCAGAATAGGTTATCGGAGCTGCCGACCTACCAGAGTCCCATTGCTAACATCACGACACAGGACTCTACACCTCAACTGGGCGAAAGAACATCAGCTCTGGACCTTAGATGATTGGAGACGGATCTCCTGGTCCGATGAGTCCCATTTTCAATTATCTAGACCGGACGAGAGGGTGTGTATCTGGTGGAAACCGCACAAAGCTATGCACTCGTCATGTCAACAAGGAACTGTTCTGGCAGGTGGACTGTCGGTAATTGTCTGGGATGCTTTCAACTGGCACACGTTGGGACCTCTGGTACGTCTAGACGCATCTCTGAACGGTCCAGGTTGTGTCCATCCTAGCAGACCATCTGCATCCGTTCATAGTCATCGTGCACCGACAGGGCAACGGACTCTTCCAACAAGACAATGCTCCTCCACACAGAGCCGTGGTGACTAGAACATGGTTCGAAGAGCATTCCGCAGATTTTGCCACCATGGAATGGCCTCCCCCTTCACCGGACATGAACCCTGTGGAGCATCTTTAGGATGCTGTGGAAAGGTCCATTCGAGCTTTGGATCCTCCACCCAGGAATGCGAAGGAATTATGGACAGTGGTGCAGCAAGCATGGGTGAAAATAACTTTGGAAAGCTTTCTTGAACTATTGGACTCAATGCCTTGCCGTGTTACTGCCCTTATCCGGGCGAAAGGTGGGCCTACCCGTTACTAGGTAGGCAATGATTTCTCTCCACTCAGTGTAATTACAGCATCCGTTAATGATTTTTATGAAACCAAAAAGACTCTTATACCACGCTGAAGAGATTTGTTGCTGGTTGTAACTGCAACCAGCAATAAAGATGAAGTGCCAAATTGCTGCTGTTTGTGTACGCACTCCCTTGCAAAACCAGGTCAAAACTTTTAAAGCGCTTGGATACAAACAAGAAAATAGCACCCTCCCCTTAAATATGAAAAGGTCTGTATTAATTTTTCTGCCCACGAGAGCTGGTGCCTAGATGCAGCCCCTTCCATGTTAATACAGCCTTGATTCTCGGGTTATTTATGCTGTTAATCCATAGCCTTCGGGCGTGTACACCTCAAGTTTGATGGCATTATAATAAAGAAGTATTTATTTATTTATAATAATGATTTCTTCATTGATTGTCTTCCTTTTATGATGATAAAGACACTATCCTTTGTATGTAAAAGGATGAAATATCGAGAGAGAGAGAGAGAGAGAGAGAGAGATAAAAAGAAAGAAAACGTGTGTAATATTTGCTTTGTGTCTGTCATTTTTGTTTTTAGTTCTGTTTACTTCTAAAAGATATATTCCAGCCGATGAAACGCCTGTTTCATTGGCTGCAGTATAACTCGGATCAATACCACACGTAGCAGAACCACCGTTTGCTGCGATTATACTTTTCGGGCGCTGTTGTAGTTCAGTCAACATTGGTAACTAGAAACGCTTTTCTTGTTGTGTGCGGTTATGAATTATAAAATCAGCTTCCAGAATACGATGGTGAGTAATTTGTATTTTAAACCTATTTTAATGTAAAAGTCGTTAAAAAACATATGATTATGAGTTATGATTCTTACAGAGTAATAACTTTTATTTGCGTGCGAACACTGTTTAATCCGATTTAATTTTTGTTTTTGTTTTTTTTACTCCATATTTGTTTCAAAACCAGTTTTTTTTTGTTTTTTTTTTATGCAGTGAAATTTGCTGATTTGTTTGACGTCAAGGCTTCGATTTATTTAAGTAATATTAACTAGAGTGATCAAAACTGATTCATTGAGAACACTCTCTCACGGACACATTACACCGAAAAGTTAGTGATTTTGATCATTTTATCCTTTGTATGCCAGTATGATAAATGTGTTTGAAATCCATTATGATTTGTAAAATAAAAAAGCTCCTTGCTTTTGCGGTTTTTTTTTTTCTCGTGGTTATCTGTAATTTAATGACGATATAAAAGCCGTAAACTTAATGTATGAAAAAAAATTATATACCATATCATTTAACTCTCATTTTGTAACAGAAGAGGTAAGTTAATCGTATACGTGCACTGTTTCTTTTTAAAAAAACAGGTTATTTTATACTGATATAAGCATTGTGGTGAATTATTGGTGATACTGGTCTAAGTGTAAATATGTGAGCTTATTTTTTATCTTTCTTATTTAACTGGGTGATTTGATGAGTTTGTTACCTGAACATGGTATCTTATAGGCTCTATTTTTATTTAATTTAATTCAGATAAAGTAAAAGTTACATTCACCCCTAGACAGCAATCAAATGCTAGGAGGGTAAACAAAACCATAACACAGCAATACAAAATCTATATTGGTTAATATAAAATATACAAAGATACAAGGCGAAGACCGATTATGTTTGACATAAATGCTCAATATACAGTCAGCGACTGTCCAAGCAGAGTGCGGTGATGCCGGCAGGATGCTGTAGGCTGACTGGAACAGGAGAAGGAGCACAGATGATCCCCAATTACAGAAGCCACGTAGGACAATGATGAAATGAAGGTCTAAAATTGCAAGTTGGCGTAGGTATCTGCAAAAACTTTTGTTCTGTAGGCCTTTTCAACACAAATTGCCTCAGGGTTGATGTTTAAGTCGTTGAGAAATCCAATCGTGTTTGCTGGGAACATGACTGAGCGAGTTGATTTGGTTGAGGGCGGGTCGGATCACCGATGTTTGCCGATTACTTATTCTTCTGTTATTCTTGGGCAGGATGATGCTGAGAGCGTCCAGCTTACCGGAAATAAGCTTGAGAGGGTAATTATGCTGCGAGTGGTGATGATTTGCTTCCGAGGGGTCATTCCATGCAGCGAATGTAGTATACCCTTAGAGATAGTAAGGGGATGTTCTGAAGTCTCCTATTGAGGGATCGAAGAAGCCAATATTCAATCCCCAAGAACTGCCGCAGGTAGGTTGGAGGAGCAAAGGACCAGATTCCCGATGCGTAGAGAGCCACCGGAACTACACAAGGTCGGATATACTTAGTTCTCAGCTTGTTATTGCGGTAACCCATTAGTTCCTGTCGAGGTGACCAAAGGGCTGAGAAGAATTTGTTTTTAGCTTCCTTGAAGTGCTCCTGAAAAGACAGGTTCGAATCCCAGACCAAGCCTAGGGCCTTGTGAGAGTTGACAAGTTTAATTTGATATTCATTTATAGAGATGTGCATTGAGATTATTCTTCTCCTTTTTGTAAACGTCATCCGGGCAGATTTTTCGGCATTTAGTTCAAGACCAATATATTGAAGAAAGGTGCTTATCTCAGGGATTTGTTTTGTTGTAGCTCTTTGGATAGAGAGCGCTTGCTCCGGCTGATCCAAAAGAATGAAAAGCTTCACATCGTCAGCATACGATGGCATGTTTTGGAAATTTGCTAGCAGAGGTTTCAAAGCTGCTGCGGAATAACGCCACCCTGTGGAACTCCTCTGAAGACAGCTATAGTCGGCCTAAAATGACAGTTTACTGGAGCAGAAAGTTTAGATTTAGCAGCCCTTCATTTTAAGAATTAAAATGTAAAACTGTAGTTCATTGGCAGGAAAGATGCTGTTAGAATAAAAATTTTATAAGAAAAAAAAATGACAAAGTTCATATGAAATAGGCTTCGATCATTAAAGTTTGGCTTAGGAAAAAGCCATAAAAATATATTGCTGGTTATTAGTAATGCGATGCCAGCTACCTGAGGTCTTTGTCAATCGTCATTGCTGTCCTAATCGGAGGGAGACGGATATCTATTAGTGCTGTACGTCAGAATTTTAGTTGAACAACAAGAGCAGGCAAAATGCTGTTGAAAACTAAGTGCATGGCTATTTAAACAGCATTCAGGAGAGGTGAGAGCCGGGGCTCGAAATGGGAAATTTTTACGAAACGGAACGCTCGTCAGGGAAATAGAACAGAAGGTCCTTCACACATTACATTACTGATTAGAAACAGGAGCGACGTACCGATGCGTTTCGACCCTGCGTGGATAAAAATAAATTATAAAATAGATAAATATTTTACACTTCATACTTCGAGTGGTACAGTATTTTTATGGCATTTACCAAAATTGCAATTATGGCTTCGAAATATTTGGTAATTGTATTTATTCTTTATTATGTTTAGGTTTGCTTTCGTTTATTTAAAACTGTTTGCTCTTTTGTGGTGTAGGTGATTTTGATTTCGAAAACATAATAATTCACTCTCTATCATCACTAGATACATCTTCCACTCATATCTGTTGGTCTCGAAACAGAAGCTCTGCAACAGTAATCTTCCGAGACCCACAGATCAGTGGAAGAAAACAAAATGAATGGAAGATTTCTCTAGTGAGGATAGCCTGTGAAAATAAAACGTGGTGTTGTGATCAGTAATTTCTATAATTAAACACTATTATATCACATTGAAGGGAGAGTTGCAAGCTGCATCCAGTAGCTGAGGAGAGGTACCAGCCGTTACCGGCATAAAATAAAAATAAGAATCACAAAATTTCAGAAATAAATACTCAGAAAATACTCACCCAAGGAAGTACTGCGACACGGTTTCCTGCTTAAAATATGGCGTAACTGCTCTCGGAAACAAACTAGGAATTTATTTCTGAAATCTTTATTTTTACTTGGTAGGTTTATATTTTTAATTTTCCTTCGATTGCAGGTGATAGTTGACACATTTTCAGCATTTGCTGGTTGTACTTCTTCCCTTCAGCGTAGTATAACAGTGTTTAATTATATATATATATATATATATATATATATATAATTATTCTTTTTGTATTATCATTCTATTGTGGTTTATTCCGTCTAGCCTAATCTCGGTTATCTTAATTTCCCATGGTCTAGGCCATGGGAAATTAAGATAACCGAGATTAGGCTAGCTTAAAGACCAGTAATGTATTAACTATAATACCTATGTGTAGAAAATACCTGTAATTAAGAAAATGAACAAAGACGGAATAAACCACAATAGAATGATAATACAAAAAGAATAACAATATGTACTCTGTTCGTACCCATGCATTGCTAAAAAAGCTACTGGGACAACAGAAAAAGCTAGAGATAGAAATAAATTAAGTAAAACTACTATAAAAGCATATTAAAAATAAAATACAACATGAATTATCATATTACAAAAGAATAATATATATATATATATATTTATTTTTATTTATTTATTTTTTTTTCTATAACCGCCTGCATTATATAATTACGGACAGAAAATTCACGTTATTCTAATAATCAGAAAGTGAGTCTTCTGTGACGGTAGTGGTCTCGTCTGGACAGGTCTGCGTTCGAATCGCGTCGATGAAGGAGGAATTTCTAAAGATCTCTGCAATCGGGGTTCCATTTAAGGCGCCAGATCTTTTTTTTTTTTTGGTAGTTGTTGGCGCATCGGCTTCTGTGGCCATAATGCACCTCCCAAGGTTTTTGCAGTACTTTGATCCAAGCCCGAGGCGGATTCGAACCCGCGACCTTTGGGTTGCTAGGTAGGCACTTTACCCACCCGGCTAGCCCGGTCGGCAACGCCAGATCCCACCACTCCCTGTGCCGTAGCACATCCGTAACTGGGGTCTTATTTTTATGGCTACAGAACTTAGTGTAAAATTTTAGTAATAAAAAATATAATATAATAAACATTTTTGTTAGTTTAACAATTTTACAGCTTCTTAGATTGCCCTGAGAAGAAATGTTTAGATTCCTCCACATATCTTAATCAGGGCAGTTTTCATCCCTGCCTCGTGGAGGCGAGCTTCTACTATCTGTTAGTCTTTTCCGTATATTAAACAGATTTTTACAAATTCATTAAAAATTGAGAGTCTTTCTCTACTAGTGAACAGAGTACCCAGACAATCTCCGTCCATGACTCCAACGTTTCTTTCCAATCCCGATCTTAAATCCACATACTGGATACTTTCTAACATGATATGCTTAGATGTTTCATTTTCTCCGCATGTACACAAGCCATTCTCCCGCAATCTGAGCTCGAATAATTTATAGTTCAAACCATGGCCAGTTAAAAGAAAAGTGGTGTGCAAACCAAATTGTTGCCAAGGCCTTTGGTAGTAAATTATTCCCACATTTGGAAAAAATAGGAACGTTTGACGGCCTTTATTTGTTCCATTCCACAACTCCTGCCATTTTATTTGGATTTCATTTATTATTCGTTTTTTCTCTTCTTTAATGTCAGATCTTGAGTACACGTATCCATCTCTGGGACGTGATGTTATACCCAGTATATTATTTCTCACATTGTTCTTTGTGAGATATATTAGGCCTTTCAATAAGACTTCGTAAAATGCCGGCATTCTTTCTGCAACCACCTGCAAGGCCTGAGAGGAAACAGTCCGACAAGCTCTGGTGATTCCAAGTAGTACAAATCTTTGTACCTGAACTAGGTATTTCTGAATCATTACTGTATCCACTCTATGCACCCAAGCTCCTGAGGCATAGGTCACTATTGGAACAAATAAACATTGATATAACAGATTCAGTGCTCTATCTTTGATTCCCCAATCGGTCCGTATAACCCTTCGGAGCTTGACATACAAGAGCTTTATCTTGTTCTTTAGATACTTTGCATGTTCAGTATAAAATAGTCTTTCTTCCAGTTTCAGGCCCAGATACCTAGTCACTTTCACATATCTAACTGTTCCCCCTTCCAGCCGCAAAGTGGGAGGTTGATTCATGCTTACTTTACCTTTTTAACAGCATTTGTACAGTCTTTCCCAGAGAGATTTTCAATTTATTTAACTCACACCATTCTTCTAATGCACTCAGAGCCTCTCTGGTCCTAGCTTCTAATCGAGAGCCTCCATGTATCAGGATTGCCAAATCATCTGCATAAGCAATATACTCAATCCCTTCAATATGTTGCTCCAAAAAGGTATCAAGTACTATATTCCATACAAAGGGGCTCCATCACCAAGCCCTGCGGAGACCTCTATAGATCTTTCTTGTTATTTGTTCATATCTTGTTTTAACAAGTATGGATCTTTCTTTAAAGTAATCCCACACAACACAGTATAATCTCATAGCACATTCTGTTTGTCTTACTCTCGATAAGATGCTCTTCCACCAGAGTCGGTCAAATGCACCGTGAAAGTCGACAAATACAGCTAGGACATATCTAGCATCACTCCCCTGAACAGCCCGGGTACGTATATATACAGCATCCTCAGTACCACAACCTTTTTTAAAACCAAACTGATCTTCTGAGAACATAGACTTATTTTCATATATAAGCATTAGTCGGCTTATACATAGCCTTTCATAAGTCTTCCCCATTACTGAAAGGAGAGCGATGGGTCGATATGCCCCAGTCTCATTTAGTAGTCGATCTGTTATCTTCACTAGTAACTTCACTTGTGCTTCCTTCCAACTCCTAGGAAAAACGCCTTCTCTAAAGCATTTATTATACAGGTTGAGAAATATCTGTGGAGTCAGCGAGAACGCCTTCTTCAACACAGACACCTCTATTTTGTCTTGGCCCGGCGACTTACCATCCTTTGCCTGGTCCACAGCACGACTCACTTCTTCAAGCGTAAAATCACTTTCTTCATTATGGGATATATATTGCATATTATCCAATATTATCTGATGCTGCATTGGCGTCTCTACATCTCCATCCAGTTCCGGAAAGAGATCATCAAGTATCCTGTTCACAGTATCTTTCCAATTTAAAGTTTCATTGTCCTCAATTCCTACCGTAGTTGTTATGTCCGCTAAATTTTTCTTGGAAATTAATATTTTATAAATAGTTCCCATGGATCTCTGGCTTCTTGCTCTTCGACATATAATTTCCACTGACATATTCACGCCTTTTTCTTTGGTACACTTGCACATAATTTATTGCAATATCCATATTGCCCAATCTTCGATGTCTCTTCGACATTGTCTTCTTAATCTATTCACATCTTTCCTTAGATTTGTCAGTCTGACAGTCCACCAAAAAACTGGTCTACTTGCTATACACTTTTTTCTCATGCTAGCATTTCATGATTTTTTAACACATCTGTTTACATTTTAACATAATCCTCCACATTTAGTTCTTGCGATTCAATTTTATTAACTAAATCTAAATACTGTACTTATCTTTAAATCTTGGCCATGCAGCAGTTTGCACAGAGAATCGATCCAAATTGTACCAATTCCTAACTTTGTCTTGGCTCCTTATTTTAAATAGGATTGCATTGTGGTAACTAGTGGTGTAATCCTCCACAACCTTCCAGTTTTCGATCTTATTCCTTACAGTCCCAGTTGCAAGAGTTAAATCAATATAGGATTGGCCATGCACCGTACTGTAAGTTGGTGGATGTCCTACAACATTTAATACTTCCATTCCTGAGGTGACAACTCCCTCTGATCCCAGCAATCTTTTTACTTATTCCAGGTACACTATTTCTTGTTCAATGTTACCAGAGTGCGGACAGTACAGCGTCACGAGGTAGATGCTACCAAACATACCCACCAGCTCACAACACACAGCATTTTTGTTACATAGTGTTAATATTTTTGTCACCACTATGATGGTAGCATTCGGCAAATCCCCCTCGGACAACACTTTATATCTTTGTGGGTAACATCTTACTTGTTCCTGGACTGCATAAGGTTCCTGTAGGAGTGCCACTGCAACATCGTCTCTCTCCATTAAAAAAATTCACTTGAGAGGCCACACTTTTTACTCTCTCTCTGCATTTAGTTGTAAAACCGTAATGCCTTCACCCATAATTTATTTTTTTTATATATTTCCAATGCTTTCTTATATTCAGTGCCATTCTTACTCACGGCAACATGGCCCGCCTCCACTCGAGTCCTCTCACAACTACAACAAACAGGCTGCTTGTTTTTATTCATGCAATTTTTGAAGATGTGTCCTACCTCTCCACAGTGTCCACAACACGTCTCCTTTCTACAATATTTTGCTACATGGCCATGCATAAGACATTTGTAACATTGTGTAATAGGGAAAATTTCTTTATCTGCAAGCAGACCAGCCAATAAGAAGCCTATTTCTAACTTTTACTCTTTTCCACACACTCGTACTGAATTGGAGTATCCAATTCTCTGTATCCATTCCTTTGGTTTTATTCACAGATAAAACCACAATTCCCTCTAAACACTTCTCATTAATCCCCATATCTTTAATGTTTTTAACCCACAGTTCTTTAGGTAAATCTTCCTTCTTTATCCACTTCTCAACATTAACTACTTTAGGCAAGATAGACTTTGGAATTGTGCATTTCAATCTTTGCAATATCATTGTCACTCGCTGCCTCCAGAATGACTCCACGATCTCTTATTGGTCTTATGTTCTTAACTTTAACGTCTTTCAACATAGGCCTTATTTCCTTTAATATTCCTCCTTTCACTTTTTTATTTTATTTTATTTTTATTAATAACAAGATACACAACAGGTAACCATTAACAGTGTATCTGAGATCAGTACAATAAACATAATAATATGAAATCCAAGAGGAAGATAAACATTGATATAGATTCAAACATTAAAATCATATGTACAAAAGAGGATTGCATTAAGTTAAGTTACCGGTAAAACAAGTAATAATTAATACGCTAGAGAATATAAAAATAATAAAACACTAAATTACAATAATTAGATCAGAGCTAGTCACTTTTCAGTTTAAGAGAAGAGGCAAACTTGTGTATGGAGTTCATCAGTGACTGGGAGTTGTCAAAGAAGTCAATGAGAGAGTCATTTGCTAATTCTGTTCAGTGGACTGAACTTCAGAAAGTCCGTGGTGGCAGAGTTAAGGCGAAACGGTGTATGGTTCCTGACTTGTCTACAAGGAGCATTGAAGTTGATTTTGCTAAGGACATCAGATGCTTCATAAGTTCCAGTGATTACTTTAGCTAGAAGGGTGATATCAGCAGTAACTCTTCTAGTGCACAGAGGTCTCAGATGAAAGTAATCACGCAGCAATTCATAATACACTGAGTGATAGAATAGAGGATTACGGTACGTAAGGTAACGGACAAAATTTTTTGGACTGCTTCAATTTTGTTAGTTAAAGTCTTTGTGTGAGGATTCCAGATCGGTGAACTGAATTCAAGGATTGGCAGAACAATAGTTTTATAAAGGATAACCGTATATCTGTAGTTTTTGAACTTGTATGTGTTACGTTTGATGAATCCCAGTGTTTTGAATGCTTTGCTGGTGATTTTAAGGACATGAGCATCGAATTTAGCACTGCTGGAAAAGAGAATCCCCAAGTCGTTAACTTGGTCACACCTTTCGATTATCACAGAGTTAATACTTAGTTGTGGAGATCTGCCAGAAGAGAAAGAGATTACTTTGCACTTCGAGGGGTTAGCAGACAAGCCATTCAGAGATAGCCACAGAGAGAATTTATTGAGAGCACATTGAAGCTGTTGAGAATCGGTAATCTCCTTCACTGCTGAGTAGATCTTAAGGTCATCTGCATAGAGAGCAACTTGAACATTGGAGGTGTAGATGAAGGAAGGAAGATCATTTACGAAAACAATGAAGAGAACCTAAGGGGGAGTCTTGTGGTATTCTACTTAGTGGTATAAAACAGTCTGAGTTCACTTTATTGATGATAACGCTCAAGAAACGGTGAGTAATATAGCTGCGTAGCCATGAGAACCAAGGGTCACAGATACCATGTAGCTTAGGTTTTTCCAGAAGTTGTTCGTGCGG
Organism: Mastigoproctus giganteus; assembly: GCF_048544385.1. NCBI lineage: Eukaryota > Metazoa > Arthropoda > Arachnida > Uropygi > Thelyphonidae > Mastigoproctus > Mastigoproctus giganteus. The sequence continues at coordinate 84,952,944 of NC_143584.1, forward strand.
GACTTTATCAAATGCCTTAGATATATCTGTGTAGACAGCATCAACTTGAAGGTGGTTATTAAGAGTTTCAGAGGTGTATTGCCAGAAAGGAAGTAAATTTGTGACTACTGACTTTCCACTGCAGAAACCATGTTGATTCTGATCAATGAAAGGCCTGAAGAATTCGAAGAGATGTTGTGTACTGCTGTTTCGAAGAGTTTAGCCAGGCTGTTTTGCAAGGTTATGGGTCTGTAATCAGTTACATCATTTTTATCACCTTTTTTTTTTAAATAGGAACTACGTTGACCTGCTTAAAGTGCTTAGGATACTTCCCCAGCCTGAGAGACAAGTTGAAGATCCGCAGTATGAGGGGTTTTAAGGTAGTGACAGTCATTTTCCAAAATAAGCCTGGAATGTCATCTGGGCCTCTAGTATAGTCATTTCTCATGCTTTTTAATGCCGAATTTAAATCTTCATCAGTGATAAAGAGGTTAATGAGGATATCATCTTTAACAGGAGTGAAGTCAGGAAATGAGGCAGGTCTCAATGTATCATTTGTTTGAATTCTGGAAAAATGTTTGGCAAACTCTTGAGCAATACTGAATTCGTCCGATAAGAGAATTCCATCTGTGTTATGGAGTTGTAACTTTCTTCTGGTTATATTCTTATGCTTCATGAAATTCCAGAATGGTTTGATTCTCTGTGAGTAAGCAGACTATCCTGAACTGACTCTGTATACATATTGTAAGAGTTTAATATGAGCGTTTTCACTTCTTTGCGGAGTTGGCTGAATATTTCATAGTATTATTCACCTGATTGCTTATACTTATTTCTATAGAATTCTTTTGATTTAATTTTATGTATTAGTTCGCTGTTATACCAGTGCGGGTAGGTAGAGCGTGCGGTCAGATGGCATTGAGGAACAATGTCAGATATAACTGAGTGGACACAGTTGATCAGGTTGCTGGTGAGCACATCGATGTCAACCATAGCGTCAAAGAGCTGCTTGTCTATGTTGCTGAGAGCTAGGTTGAGCAGAGGCCAGTCAGCCGTTTTGAAATTGAATCGTGGAGAACGGGAGCTGCATTTGAAGTTATGAGAAGTCACAGTGATGTCAAAAGTAATTGGCGAATGAACCGAGTGAAATATACGGTTGTCATTGTGAACCTCTATATAAGTAGAGAAGAATATTAGATCAAGGTAGGCATTTTCTCTGGTTGGAAAATTGGCACCCACCGGTATTGCACTATCTCCGGTGGGTGTGGGATTTGTGCCCATGGCACTTAAGGTAATAGTAGACCCAGGCTTGGCTGCTTGTGCCTGGGGGCAGGCAGCGGCTGCCTGGGTGTTGGCTGCTCCCTGATGGCAGGGTGGACATACACAAGCGATAAAAAGCTTGCTGAGTTTCTGCACCACCACAGACGTGCAAGGTGGAGATGGGCTAAGGCCTAGGAGCCACCCTTGATACAGGTAAAACCACACACACACACACACACACACACACACACACACACACACACACACACACACACACGTGTTCATATATAATATAGTATATATATAGGTATAATGAGAATGATAATGCTAATGTATATAAAATTGTATATATATCTTCTCTGTAAGTTCTTGTATATAAAATGTAAAGAATTGTGTGTACAAATAAATGGAAAAATGGAAAATGGTTGGAAAATTACAAACTTGTTCAAGACCATAGCTGTGAACCATGGTAAAGAGAGCCCTAGTCTGCAGTGATGGAGAAGAAGATCCTAAATTGGCCAGTTGACAGTTAAAGTCACCCAAAACCATTGCTCTGTCGGCAAATGGAATTAGTGGGAAGATAGATTCCAGCGAGCTTTCTAAGTACTGAAGGTCGATATTAGTTAAGGGAGGCGGAAAATAAAGCGATACGATTAAAACTTCTAACTTTCCAAGATGAAGAAGGTAGTATAGTGATTAAATATTTGTGAAATTTGATGCAATTTCACAGAGTATATGGTTAGAATGTATAATAGCTACTCCGCCTCCACGAGATCCTCTGTCCTTTCTATGGATTGTATATTGCCCATCTATAATCTCCTGCTCATCAATATCTATGGAGAGCCAGGTTTCAGTGAGCAGGTAAATGTCGTAAATATGTGAGCCTTGGATTGCTCTAAAGTGGTTTAGGTTAGCATTAGCATTATTAGCATTAGTAGAGGCATTTGATGCAAGAAAGCAAGCTTATGCAGCATCAGCCAAAAAAAAAAAAAAAAAAAAAAGTAACATAAATAAATAAAAATAACCACTTCCACTTCACCCCTCTGTTCGTTCGAAATACCTGTCCAGCTGAGCCTTAAACTTATTTAGGCTATCAACTTCCACGACAAGGGATGGAAGTCTGTTCCACCCACCAACCACCCGCTGGCTAAAGGCAAATTTCCGCACATCTATCCTACATCTGTCTTTCCTCAATTTGAATTTATGCCCTCTCAGGTGATTTTTCTGAGCTAGAGGAAGAATCCCATCAGCATTGAGCATGCTCAAACCATTCCAGGCTTTGTACACCTCTATCAGATCACCCCGCTGGTGCCTAGTTTCCAGACACTGTAATTTGCAAAACTTAAGCCTTTCTTCGTAAGAGAACCCCTTTGTCCCATTCACCAATCTAGTTGCCCTTCTCTGTACTCGTTCCAGCAGCTCTACATCCTTCCTGAAATGAGGCCTCCAGGCCTGTATACAGTACTCTAGGTGTGGCCTGACCATTGCCTTATACAAGGGAATAATCACCTCCTTATCCCTGCTAGAAAAATTCCTATATATCATTGACAATACACCATGAGCTACCCTTGCAGCTCGTCTGCACTGCTCAGAGAACTTCATATCTGCCTGCACCACCACCCCCAGGTCCCTTTCATTCTCTACCACTGTCAGTGTAGTACCACAGAGTTGATACGTTGCTCTGGGGTTGCTGTTTCCCATATGTAGTACTTTACATTTGTCAATGTTAAACTTCATTTGCCACCTCGAAGCCCATCTGCTCAACCTTTCCAAATCCTGTTGCAGCAGCATAGTGTCAGTAGTGTCCTTGACAACCCTGCCAACCTTCGTATCGTCTGCAAACTTGGACATTAAGCCTGATATACCATCATCAATATCATTTATAAATACAGAAAACAATAAAGGCCCCAATACTGAACCCTGAGGGACTCCACTAATAACATTAGTCCACGATGAGCAGTGTCCATTGATTACCACTCTCTGTCTTCTCCCCCTCAACCACCCCTTTATCCATAGCAGCAACTTGCCTCCAATGCCACACTGCTCCAATTTGTGCAGCAGTCTTCCATGTGCAACAGTATCAAAAGCCTTTCTAAGATCCAAGTATATAATATCAAAGTTATTCCCTGCATCCAGTTCTTTTGTGACTGCATCATAGTATCCAATCAAATTGGTCAGGCAAGACTTCCCCTTAACAAAACCATGCTGTGTCCTAGCTATAACTGAAGTCTTGTCTAGATGATCCTGCAGTGCTTCTTTCACCAGTGCCTCCATTAATTTTCCGGGAACAGAAGTTAAACTCACAGGTCTATAATTACTTGTGTCAGCCTTTGATCCCCCTTTGTGAATTGGGGTCACATTTGCACATCTCCAGTCAATGGGTACCTCCCCTGAGTCCAAGGAAGCTCTCATAATTATGGCTAAGGGTTTGCTTACCTCCTTTGCTGCCTCCTTTAATATAACTGGATAGATCCCATCCACCCCAGGTGCCTTTCTTGTGTTTATCTTCAACAATTTCTCCTCCACTTTGCTCTCAGTTATTACAAGATTCTCTAGCTTACTGCTAGAGTTGAATACACCTCTGGCATTCCCCTCGCTGAATAACTCCTCATGTGTGAATGTCGATGCAAAATATTCATTTAGTTTGTTAGCTACCCGAGCAGGGTCATCAACAGTTGACCCATCGATCTCAAGTGGACCAATCTGATTCATCCCCTTCCTTCTAGAGTTTACATAAGTAAAGAACTCTTTGCTGTTTTTCTTCGCATCCCTTGCCAAGGATCTCTCGTAATCTGCCTTCGCCTGCCTAACCTCCTTTGTAACTTGGTTACAGATCAACTTGTATCTATCATAGGCGTCCGTGTCACGTGTTAATTTGTATGTATCCCATGCATTTTTCTTCTCTGCCATATGCCTCATTAGTTCATCTGACAACCATTTAGGCCTAAACCTTGAACAATATTTCTTAGTTGGTATGCAAAGCCTAGTAGCTTCCACGATAAGTTCTTTGAATGCTTCCCATTTTGAATTTGCTGTTGGCAATATCATCAGTTGATCCCACTGTATAGAATTTAAATACTGTCTCAGTCCATTGTAGTCGCCTTTACGAAAGCAATACCCCTTCCCTTTACCCCTAATGGTAGTTACCTCTTTGAGTAACTCCCACTTCAGCACACTGTGATCACTGCCACCAAGTGGTTCATTTATCTGCAGATTCTTAATGCATGAAGAATCACTACTGATAATCAAATCAAGAGTATTACTCCCTCTAGTTGCCTCCCGAACATGCTGATGTAGAAAACAATCATCCAATAAATCCACAAAAGCCTTGCTACTGTGTGAGTGACCAGCCCCCAAATTCCAGTCAATATCTGGGAAATTAAAATCCCCCAGGTTGCTAACTATACTCCTGCAATTCTGAAGGTAAACACTGAACAGTTGAGATCTGGGGATTCTATGATGAGAGGAGAGCATAGTATGTGTACTTAGCAGGGCCACTGTGGAGAAGAGATTATGCCTGTGGAGAAGAGATTTTGGACTCCCTTAATGGTCTGTCCGTGAATCGTTTTACTAGAGCCTCTGATAAGAGGGATCTTAGATTCAGCACGTTTTCTGTTTGTGATGGAAGGCATGTTATTATGAAAGATGAATAGGCGGAACACCTTGTCTTCAGAGAACGGACATCTACACCGAAACCATATTCTTCTTTAACTAGTTGATAAGATCTTCAGATTTAGTGGCGGGTCCAAGCCTAGAAACAAAAATTCGGGTATAATTGTGATATTGTACTTATGTTTGAGTAACTGAGACTTTTCTGGATTAGTTACATTCTGTGTTTGATGAATTTGGCTGGAAGCTTGGAGGAAGTATCTTGAGATAGAGGCTTTAACATTTTCTGAAGGTTTGTTCTGTTTTGATCTTTGACGTGATATTTGAGACTGGCAATCAGAAACAGGTTTACTCACTGTGGCGGCAGCCCTACAGATAGGTTTGCAAACCTCATTAGATGTGGCAGCAGTTATTTTTGCATATGTTGCCTTAACTGATGTTGAAGAGGATTCCACTTGGTGACCCTGAGCTTGTAAAATAGAGGTTCTGACAGAGTCTGTTTGGCAATAAATTTCCCTGTTGAATGACTTGAATCATGAATGTTAGCAGGCTTTGGCAAATTAATATTTGCAGCAGTAGGAGTATTGAGGCCGGTGAAAGATGATCTGGTCTCAATACTAAGGGCATCGTCAGGTAATGAAGAATTCTTATTCACTTTGAGCTCATTAGTTTCAAGAGTAGGTTCAGAATTCTTCCTAGCTCCCCCCAAGTGGCAAGACATAATTGACGTGAGATTTTTAATTTGGGCGTTAATGTCGGAAATTTCAGCCTGTTGATTAGTTAATATTGTTTTTATACCACGAATCTCCGTGGATTGCTCGCAGTTTCACTCATTGAGTGTATTAGAATCCAGGGGAATATCAGATTTTGCAGTATGATGCTGATTAGCTGAGTCTGAATGAGGATTTTCTGCATAGTGTTAAAGAATAGTTCCTGGAATTCAGTTGATTGCAGAATACAAAAGGTTGGATTCAGAGTTTCAGTAGGGAGGGAGTTAGCACTGAAATCTTCTGACAGCACAGATATATGTGTTTGAGTTGAACATCTAAAAGTTGATGCGACCCCGAAGACAACAAAGAAGGATTAGAGGCTCCATCCACGTAAGATTCAGAGTCAGTAATTCTAGTTATTGGCATGGTATTTGTCTCAAATGAACCAGAGTAGGGTATTTCAACTTTGTTGGCGGAAGAGGAGGAAAGTGTCTCAGGTTCCGTGCTGTTTTGTGTTGCAACAGTTATAGGGCTTTTCTGAGAATTTGTGAGTCGACATCTATCACAACAGAATGCTTTTCGACGACTTTTATTTAATTTTTTTAGGTCAGATTGGGTACAGTCATTGCATATTAATTGCTTACACTTAATACATTGGATAATGGGGTCAGAGCTGGTGCCACAGATGGTGCAGACGCTAGAATTTTGACAGAAGTAGTATTTGTCATATTGAATTCAGTTACTGTAGTGTTACTAGACAATTTAATATCACCACCAGTTGTGGTTTTGCAAACAATTGGCACTGTGACCAACCGGTCGTCTTAGTTGTCCCGCAGTGAAATCCACAGGTAGCAGGGGTCTGGGTATGGAGGGGAGAGCAGAGCGGATAGCTGTGCGAAACTCTAATGCCTGGTCAAGGTCAAGTGTCTGTTGGACACATGTATAAGCTGAATTACAAGATAATGGCTGAAAGCGCTTGTATAAAGTAGCAGAATGAACATGCAGAAATTCATTTAATACTTATCTGTTGTCTGCTCAAATAATAAAGCATTTGCATCTGGCAATCCAAGGGCCTATATTTATGTGGTGGCATTAATAGGAACTTAATACTTTAATTAAAAAACACACAAATCAAGAAAAGTTTACGGAGCACATCATACAAACAGCCGGGCACAATCGTCCCCCTAGCGGTTATCGACTTCACTTGTTTTAAATATTTTGGTTGTTGTCTTCAAGACAAGACATTTTCCTATAGTGTTCTAAAATACATTAATGTTTTCAGTAAACATCATAAAAATCTTGATTAATTTAAGCGAAAATTTAAGCAAAAATTTCAAAAGTACAAAATTTCATTTATTTGCCACCTAACCTTTATTTATTATTTATTTATTTTTTTTATTATTAATTTTTGGGGGGCCCCCAAATATAATTTGCCTAGGAACCCCAACTATCCTTAATCCGCCACTGCATATTAGCATATGAATCCTTTCTTCCTTTTCCATCTTTTTTCTTTTAATATAATGTTCCCTATATAGACATTGCCTTCGTTTCCAACTGATCCCACATGTCTAATATAATTCGTATTGATGTTGAAGGTACTTTACTATACATGTCCCATAAAAAGGATTTTAATCTATTTCTTATTTTTTGGACACCTTGAAATCCTTTATAATCCGGTCTTATATCTACGCTTTCATCTTTTTTCTGCTTTTTCCTGGACTGTGATTTCTTGGAAATACTTATATCGGATTCTCCATCTTTAGACCTTTTGTTTTTTCTTGATTTTTCTACTTGAGCCGTTTGCGGAGTACTAAGATCCTCCTGAGTCATTTCTGAAGGTCCAGGGAGCGACAATGATTGGCCTTTCACTGGAGTTCTGACCAGTGTACGCCCAGAGAACACTTCTATCTCCGTCATCTCTTGGACTTGTGTAAAGACTTGTTGGTCAATTTCTTCACGTTCTTCTTCTTCTGTCAACTCTGAAGCTGCCAAAACCACTTCATCCCCCATTGGATCCAATTCATTAGATGAAGACATTGTATAAAATAAAACCACAATATATACAATTAAAAAACAAATGAAAACAGTGGCAAAAGTTAACTATCTACAATATTTACAATCTTTCGAAGAGCAAGCAGCCGTTAATCCAAAGTTTTAAACTCAAATGGAATTTTAAAACTATTAAAATCACTCCACCACCCAAGTTTAACGGGTGGTGATCACAGAGGCAATTACCTAAAGGCACGGAAATGCTTTAACCAGATTCCCAATTCACCACACCAATCAACGCCCGTTTAGCTGAGTAGGGTTCACCCTGCTCGCCTACCCTAGACTACGTGGAAATAGGGCAGCCAATTCAGGCAAACTCAAGTAATAAGATAAAGTATAAAATGGAAACTATCAATAATACCTGCTAATTAGCAATTACTTCAAAGCAAATCTTACACTCAAATATACCCCAGTATATTTGAGTGTAAGATTTGCTTTGGCTGCAATCGGGGTTAGTTAGCCGCTTTCAGGCTGAGTGAATGTGGTTCTCCCCGTGAGTTATTCTAGAGTTTTCAGCCCGCACAACTTGCAGATCAGCCTATGAATATACGCTTGCACAACGGAACAATATGGTTTAACTTTTAAGTCACTCCTTTGACGCCCCTGAAAACCATTAACAACGCTATAGGAAGTTAGAAAGCTGTACGTTAGGGTAATATTTGGATAATTTCTTTTATAATATTTATAAATGTTTTATGTCCGATAATGAACACACACACTTATCTGATAAGCTTTCATTTAAAAGATAACTGAAATATTTTCTTTGCAACAAAATCTAAAAAAAGTGACTTTATTCTATATTTTTCATTCTCTTGAAAACGTCGACATGAAATTTTAATCAGTATACGTCTCTCAGCAGAAAGCATGCTTCCACTCTGAACATAAGAAAGTACAGCCATATAAACACTTGAAGAGGCCACATTAGAGATCCGCACAAACTAATGAATTCATTTCTGTCTCTCTGTGGAACACGAGAGCCGGTAATTTTATTAATACATTAGAGATTCTGAAGGGTTTTAGTAAATCTTTGGCCAGCTGGAATCATATTACTAATGCTTATCACTAACTGGAACGGTGGGCCCCAATAGGAGTTGAACGGCTAAATGGCCAGATGAACAACTGTACACGACATCACACTTAAACATTATTCATACACTTTTAAATCTCTAGCCTTTACAGTATACTGTAACACAAGACAATGTATACTACGCGGAGATGGGGGAAACACCTTGGGCCGTGAGATCCTAAACACACTTTAACTGGAATGGCGAATATATATATATATATATATATATATATATATATTCGTATATGTATATATACATGGTGTCTCAAAAATACATGGCATAACTTCAGGAATGAGTTCCTCATATGTAGACAATACAAATATTTTATATCAACATAGTTCCGGAAATGCTTGGTTCCCGAGTTATTAATCGGAATGTCTTATCTCCCGCAGGTGATTTCCTTTATCACAAGGTACTGACAGAATCTGGTGGTTTTCCATTCCGACCATGTACTCAAATCAGGAGCAAGTGGATATGCACTTTACGTACGGTTTGGCGAACGGCAATGCTCTGGAGTCTCGTCGTTTGTAGCACGAAAGGTTCCCAGAACGAAGATGTCCAGAGAGGAAAACGTTTGAAGGTATCCATCGCCGCCTTTGTGAACATGGGACCTTTACACCTCGTGCTGCCGACAGAGGACGACCAAGATTTGCGACTCCTGGAGCAGAGGAGATTTTGGATGTTGTGCATGCCACTCCTGGAATCAGAACATGCAGAATAGCAATGCAACTGACTGTTCAACGTTCGACTATTTGGAGAGTGTTGCGAGAACACCAACTGTATCCTTACCATCTGCAACGGGTACAGGCCTTGTCACCAGCAGATTATCCTGCGCTAGTAATGTTCTGCCAGTGGTTCTTGCAGCAGTGTGGTACAGCTCCTCACTTTCCTGCCTTAGTAGTATTCACAGATGAAGCACAGTTCACACGATATGGAATCCGAAACTTCACAATCAGTAGGTACGGGCTGAGAAAAACCCACATGCAATTTTTCCATCACATCAACAACAGCGGTTCAGCCTCAACATCTGGGCGGGTGTTTTTGGTGTTAAGTTATTTGGGCCCCATGTACTTCCAAACAAACTCACAGGGCAGGCGTACAGGAACTTTCTGGAAAACAACATGCCTGATTTCTTGGACGACACGTCACTGATCATTCGTTAACAAGCACATTTCATGCACAATGGCGCTCCCGCACATTTCAGCCACCAAGCCCGCAATTACCCGAATCGAAGGTTTCCTTCGATTCGGGTAATTGCGGGCTTGGTGGCTGATCCTGTTGATGTGATGGAAAGTGGATAGGTAGAGGTGGAGCAACTGCCTGGCCTCCACGCTCACATGATGTAAACCCACTAGATTTCTTCTTGTAGGGCCATATAAAGTGTCTTTGGTGTATTCGACTCCGGTAGCTGATGTGGAAACTCTCGGCAATCGAATTGTGACAGGTTGTGAGACAATACGAAACATGCCAGGAATTTGGCATCGTCTTCGCGAGTCCATGAGACGTCGATGTGAGGCCTGTATTCAGGCAGAAGGTGGACATTTTGAACAATTACTATAAGGTGATGTGAACAGTTAAGTGTCATAGACAGACTTTCAAAACTCGGAAACTAAGCATTTCTGCAACTATGTTTATATAAAATATATTATTGTCTACATATGAGGAACTCATTCCTGAAGTTATCTCGTGTATTTTTGAGACACCCTATATAGTGTTTTTTTTTTTTTTTTTTTTTTTTTTTTTTAAGGTCGTAGCCGCCGAAATCTCAGGAAATTAAGCGGTAGGACCTGCCAGAGTAACTTAAGTCTACTGGGTTCCTGGTCTGCCTCAACGGGGCGAACAACGTTGGGCCTCACCTGGGGTCCAGCGGCTAAATGACCAGAAGAACAACGGTACACGACACCACACGTATTTCAATAACCACACGCTTTTAAATCTCTGTCGTTCCCAGCGAACTGCTACACCCACAATGAAAGCAACGCGGCGATGGGGGGGAATCCCTGGTGCCGTTTGACATCAACATACTCTACAAATAACTGGAATGACAAATCGCCAATATGGCTGCCGTTCTTACTGGCCAAGTTGTTATATCTCCGCGATTTTGGATTATAATATGTGGTTTAAGTGCATTTTATTTCAGGAAAAGTGTATTAGCAAGTTTTTAAACATCAGTGAATTCTCCAGGTGAGAAACTTTTGTGCTTACTTTGGGCTTTAAGCTGAATACAAGCATTTTTTTTTTATATGTTCCCTTTATCGTCAGACAGGGCACATGCCGCTGACGACAAGGAAATAGATAGAGAGAGAGAGAATAAACCTTCTGGCCATCACGTTTGGAGCCAGCTTGGGGAAGTGTTTCATCGTTCGTAATCTTGGACAGAGACTGTCTCTAAATTTTCAGTGGATTCTGTGCATTTATTATAAAAATAGAATGAAAAATAGTGGATTCTGTGCATTTATTATAAAAATAGAATGACTTTTGTGTTCCTTACCCTGTCCATAAACTGTCCATGATCAAGTTGCGTTTTGCTGCTCTGCCTTTGGCCTGTATGTGAATATGAATGCTACCGTCAAGATCAGTACATCGAAGAAGAAAGAAATTAGTCCCGTTTCTCTGGGAGCACTTGGGTGTTGCACCCCCTCCCCAATTCTTTAGTTGACTGTTACTCAGCAACCACTGCTGCTACAAACGTGCAGCTGACTTCTTCAGCCTTCGTTTGAATAGCCCTTCCATTTCATCTGCATAAATCTTGCTATTTCGGATCGGATGGATTATCCGACCTAAAGTACATGCCTGGAGAAACAACCGAAAATGCAGAAATATCGGCCGCTGCAGTACAGCAATGCGCCAATTCCCCCCTCCCCCAAAGTACTGAACAAATCGACGGACCAGATGATCCCCGGTCCAAAAGAAAAAGAACAAAAAAAAAAAAAAAAATTTCCCGAGACCGACAGAGAAACACAAGGTCACCAAGAAACAGGGACGGACAAGATCCTGCTCCCCCAGCAGGGAGCTGGGGGCGAAGTACAAACTGAGGAAGAGCCCGTGGACCCCACCCTGCCCGAGGGCTCTGGCCTTGATAAGATCCTAATCTTAAGAACGGCCCTTGAAGACCTGAAAACAGCAATAACCGAATCACAACCGGACTACATGACAAGATTGTTACCATTTGGACCAAATTGGACAATATTCTCCAGCAAACTAACGTGGAATACGTACGAGCTTTTGCAAAACTTGAAGCATACATGGCTATGGAAGTGAACCAAATGCAACAGTGTACCCCCCTCATACGCCCAAGCGCTGAGAACCACCACTCCGGACACTGCACCCCAAAGACAGGGACAACAAGCGACTCTTGCAACAAAACGCAAGACTGTCCTACCGACGCTGCATTTGGTTATCCTCAGACCAACCTCCAGGGAAGAGCATCGCACCAGTAAGGAAGTCAAGAAGACCGTAATTACCAATCTCTCGCAGGATTTTAAAACAACAAAAATAAAATCTGTTTTTAAGATGCGGAATGTGGGCGTCATCATTGTGTAATGAGAATGCGTCGGAGAGCTTCGTAAATCTTCGGAGATCTTTGTATTGTGAGGAGAATAAAGCGCCGGATGGTTTCTAGCTTTTGGTGATTGACGACGGTCTGTGTCTTTGCAAATCATACTCCAGAAGCATAAGTGATGGCAGGGATGAAAACTGCCTTATAGAAGAGCGCCAGGGAGCACTTTTTGAGGGCCCAATCTCTCCGGGCCACCCTGGCCACTAGGGCAATGTAGTTTGTGATGTTCTTACATAGGTTGGCAAAATACGGAAGGAAAGGTAGATTTTTATCGATGACTCCAAGGTTCCATATGAGCTTGCAGTTTTATAGTAGTGCCATGGATCATTATTTGTTGCGGTCTGGTTGGTGCTAGCGTACTCCTGAGTAAGACGGAGCAGGTCTTAGCAGGTGAGATGTTCAGCTGGTTGTGAGTAGCCCATTATTTTAGCACTGTCAGCACACGGTTTGTATAGGTCTCTAAGAGAGCCCTGGAGTCCGTCCCCAGCATCAGGATCAGGTCATCCGAGTACGCCTGTGATTAGACTTCTCAATGTCGATGTTCAAGAAATCATCCAGGATGTAGTTCCAGAGCAGGGGCCCTAGAACGGAACCCTGCGGGCAGCCTCGGTATATATGTCTTCAAACGTGACTGCAGGGAGTATTGACCGCGATGTTTCTGTCTGCAAGATAGCTACTGATGCAATTACTGTATATAGGTTCTCCGGGATCTTGGGCTCGTCTGAGCCGACTGGATAGCGACAGTGGCACAAATCACCGCCGATTTCAACGAGGGAGTTGCCAGAAACGTCTCCACAAAGACCATCAGGCTATCATTAGCAGCAATAGGTTATGGAAGCCACCAACCCACCAGAGTCCCATTGCGACGCCTCGACACAGGACCCTACGCCTCAACTGGGCACAAGAACATCGCCCAGTTCAGGCGTAGGTTATGGCAACCGCCGACACAGCAGAGTTCCATTGATAACACAGTCACACAGGACTCTACAGTGCCGATATTCTTTTTCCCATCAATTGGGCAAACGAACATCGGCACTGGACTTTGGATGATTGGAGAAAGGTCTCCTGATCCGATGAGTCCTGTTTCCAGTTATTTCGAGCAGACGGGAGGGTGCGTATCTGGCGGAAACCGCACGAAGCTATGCACCCGTCATGTCAACAAGGAACTGTTCGGGTAGGTATACTGTCAGTAATGGTCTGGGGCGTGTTTAACTGGCACATGTTGGGACATCTGGTACATCTAGACGCATCTCTGAACAGTTCAGGTTACGTGTCCATCCTTGCAGACCATCTGCATGCTGCATGCCGTCATGGTCAGGGCAATGAACTCCTCCAGCAGGACAACACGCCTCCCCACAGAGCCAGGGTGATTAGAACATGGTTCGAAGAGCATTCCGAAGATTTTACCACCATGGAATGGCCTCCCTATTCACCGGACATGAATCCTGTGGAGCATCTTTGGGATGAATTATGGACAGCGGTGCAGCAAACATGGATGGAATGCTTGGATAGCTGTGGAATGCTTTCGTCAACTGGTGGACTCAATGCCTTGCCGTGTGACTGCCCTTATATGGACGAAAAGGTAGGCCTACCCGTTTCTCGTGATCCCATGATTTCTGTCCACTGTAGTAAATAGATAGCAGTATAGATTTCATTAGGAATTGGTGTTTAATAGTATTGCAATAGTAAGGAACCTTTTAGCGATAAATTGTATCTCTCCTTTTTTTTTTTTTTAGAGTCACGCAGAATCTCATTAGATAACTGTTTGCAATTAAGCACGCAATGTGTTCAAATCCACGTGATACCACAACATATGGTAATATGTATGTAGTTTGTATCATGTACACCCTTCTAACCTTATGCAGCTGTCTTGAAGTACTGTATAAAGAAAATTTATCTTATTACTTTACAGTATTCCAAATAGGGCTCAAGCTAGAGTTTTTCAATGGTGTGCAAAACTTAAGGACCAGTCAGGTTTTCGCCTGCAGCTTTTCACAGGAGTGGCCTGGATATGGGAAAAGCATAGAATAGAATAGAATCTTTAATTGCAGCAATGATAGACATACAATTAGTCCCGTCACGGCAAGGTGGTGCTAGGAGTTAAGCATACCAAAGAATTTCGTGAGTACAGAAATGAAAAGGAAACAACACCGACGCAACAACGGAAACAAAACGGTACAGAGGAATTTTATTCAAAAATCGCAACATAGCACTGGCTGCCATGATAAAGATGCATCACTGCCAAAGATGGAACAAATTAAAGAGGTGGTCCCCAGTAGGAGATGTGCCCACCCCCTAATGTCGATGCAGGCTTTGCACCGCCTGTCCATACTTAGAACAATGTTGTTGATAAGTTCTTGCGGTAACATCGTCCGTTCCTCTGTCAGCACCATCTTCAGCTGGTGAACATTTTCTCGTGGGTGTGGACGTGCCGCTAGGCGTCTCCCCAGAGCGTCCCATATGTGTTCGATGGGATTTAGATCGACAGAATAGGCAGGCCAATCCATGCAAACAATGCCCTGATTTTCCAAAAGCATATCACAAATATGCAGTGAGATGGCGTGTGGCATTATCATCCATAAACAAAAACTCGGGGCCAGTGGCACCTCGGAACAGACGCACATGGGGAAGGATTACCTCAATACAGTAGCGTGCACCGCCTTCCAGTATCTGGAGTTGTACGTCCATCCAAGATAACGTCCCCCCCCAGACGAGAACAGCTCGACCAGCACATCGATCCCTTTCAGTGATGTTTGGGGGAGGGGTGATACCGTGTGCCAACCTCTCGCCAGATTAGCTGGCGTCCAGAATTGCTGCTGAGACTGAATCTACTCTCATCAGTAAAGAGTACCTTTCCCCATTGCGCTGCTGTCCAGTTCTTGTATTCGATGAACCACTGTAAACGGTGTCTCCGATGGGCAGGTGTTAAAGGGACACAGCGTACTGGCCGTCGGGCAAACAGTCCACCTTTGTGGAGTCGCCTGACCACAGTAAACCGCGATATCCTGCGTCCTGTGCAGCTGGTTTGCATTGGATCCCGCTGTTTAGTGTCGGTCCCTCTTGGCCTGTAGGAGTATAATGCAGTCATCATTGAGCGTTGTTTTTTGACCACCGCTGGTCCTTCGAACAGCTGTACTTATCGTTCTGAACACCGACCACGCACTGAGACAAATGCTATGGGCGATACCGAACTCTGCAGACACACTCCTCGTACTTCAACCTTTCTCGAGCTTCCCAATTATTCGACCCGGGGTAAATCATCCAGATGTTGTCTACTGGCCATTTCGTTGTCTGTAGCACTGTATGAAACAAATCGAACTTCTGTAACAATCGTACTATCCATTTGGTAATTTTCACATAACTGCTGAACTGCTGCTTTGATCTGTTTATGTGAGCCCTCATCACGATTCAAATTTTTGCATATGCACCAGCTTTCTACTGAACGGCCACAGGCTGTTTCGTTTGATTTTATGGTTGTAACCTTTAGAAATAGTGTTGGTTCTTAAGTTTTGCACACCAGTGTATATAAGTACAATTCTGGCTAGAGGATTGCCTAGCGAAGCGATAATTTAATGAAACAGAGAAACCAGATCTCCATTATACCTATAATATTTGAAATATTATAGGTATAAGTTGCCTTGGGGATTCACTATAATAAATAGTACTTCTCACAAAAGAAGCATTCTGTTATTTATTAGTATAATAGTACTCTGCTGCTACGAAACCCCACAACGCCATCTGTTACAATGTTGTTGCCATCTCCTCAGTGGTGGACGAACGTATCCCTTCCAGGACTATGGCGAAAACCATAATCCTGGAAGGTATTCGCTCGAAGGTATGAAACGCTGATAGGTATTTGAATTAAAATCCATATTTAATTTCCGTTAACCGAGGTTTTCCTCTATTCTTCGTTTTAAGGCATAGTCACGCTTCCATTTTAAGATGTACGATTTTATTGCTTTCTTGCTTTATGGATAAAAGGCGGGTTCTGTGGAGGGTTGCATGCTAAGATGAACGCACAACTTCCATTTCGGACTTACGCAGGCGGAACCGTTATGCACTAGCGTTGTTTGTTGAAATGCCATGCACAGCCGTTCTGAATACGATGTCATACATTATTATTATTACTTGCCATATAGTGCAAGGAAGCCTGAGGCTTATACTGCACCAACTAAAAAAAAATTCGGAGATAGAGAGGGAGAGAATGTGTGTCAGAAGTAGAAAGGAATCACCAAGAAAGAGAAGAATGATGTTATCCAGCTCAGGACCCTGGGTGTGCCAAGCCCATACTCACCAGATGTGAGCCTCTGGGGTTGCATGTACGTTAATGCAAGTGAGTACAGAACGACTACAAGCAGGTGCAGAATAGTAGAATAAATGGATAAGTTGAAGGAGCTAACGGAAGATATATCAGTTTTTTAAGAGTATTCTTAAAATATAAGAGGTTATTAATAAAGCGAGCTATTTTAGGAGTACAGAATGAATAATCGGGTAAAGCTTAAGTATATAATCTAAAGTTTAAATATTGAAACTACTCTTGCAGAAAAGAATAGCATAAGAGAGCAACAGCCAGAAAAGTGACACTAAGAGAAACAGTGCTAGTGGCGTAATCGGAAAAGAAACGACACTTCTGATCTAAAACAACTCCTAAAAGAAGTCGAATGCCACTCTATCTGTAATTCAGTCCGCTTCACTCCCAGAGAGCCGTTCTGTGACTCTCGCCTCATCGACGGGAGGTCAGAATAATAATATGCCCCCTAATAACTGCTTAGCTTTGAAATTTAACTAGGCAACTCGGTAAGATTCAACATATCGTGTCTGTAAAGTAGTGCACTCGCATTCCAAGTTTGTTTAATGGGATGAAAAACCACAATTTCTGACACAAACTAAAAACTATATAATACTGTTTTAAGCAATATTATACCGTTTTTATAAAAATATAACTTTTACAATTACATAGTTTTTAAATTGCTGAAGTAACTTTCCAAATATTGGTGTCATAAATCACATTTAAGTAGCAACAAATTTTGCATTTTAACTTTAATAAAATTATTATTTTTTGAATGAGGAAATGAAATATTAATCCTGGAACAGAACTGAATCTGTTAACAGACCATTAGAAAGATTCTGAACCGTTGCCTTCACTAGCTTTCATAGCTCAGTCAGCAGCCACCCAGCCAGCATTGTCGAGTTAAAGTTCGAATTTCTTCCGGAATTTTCATGCGGTGAGTTTGCTACTCTCAGTCAGAGGCATTAGAGTTTTTCTACAAGGAAACAGCGCATAATTTACAGGCTTAATATCCAAGACACATTATGGTCCCAGTTATCTTTGCATTAATTTAAAATTGAACGGTTACGTGAATTTATGATCGAGAAAGCTCAAGCACTATTCGATTTTTCCGGAACATTTCGTGATCATAGCGCTCATCAATTCTGTATAGTGTTGCTGTTGCTTCTTCTTACTGGGGTCGTTGACATACGTTCTATCATTCACTGTTGAAAGATAGAGACGGTGACTCATAATAACCGACATGCTCGTTTAAGTATTTCCTCTCCCTATGGGAGTTGCTTTTCATTACTCACAATATCGAAATTTGACTACTTCAATTATCATCATTTCCGGGAAATATGAAAATCGGCCTTAGTTGTCTCTCAATCAATACATCAATACTGTTCAGAAAGCGTGTTTGTCTTTTTTCAGAATATAGTGAAAAGACCAGCAGAGAGCTTTACTTGAATTGATTTGATGGCCTCGCATCATGTGAGGGGGGCCAATGAATGCATTGCGCATGGTTGAGAAAAATGTACAAGTTTCATTGCTTGCACATGCGCGCAATGTGCAATAAAGGTCGATGGCATTCTTGTTTGGAGAAGTCGGTAAATATAAGTTAAAATTTTACAAAGGAAATGTGACGCTAATTAGTTAAGAAATACAGTTCTGTATTTCTGCGGTGAAATACTATTCACCGCAGTTCGTTGACAATTGATGCGATGAGGAGGGAAATCAAATTTTCATAGCTCCGAATTCGATAAATTTTTAGATTTATTATTATTTTTTTTTTTTTTTTAAAGCAGGGATGGGTAGAAATATCGCGATTTCTGTCTGTTGAATTTCATCCAAGACAGAAATCTCTTTCAGAAAACGCGTAATTTTAAGCCCTCATCATCTGAATCGTCTTTGGTCATAATTAAAATTAATTAATACAAGCTAGTTGAGTGACTGTAATTCAATCTCACGTGACTACTAGATACGGTAATGATCTTGTTTCTCTCTATTTTGTGAACTCTTCTGACTGTGTGGTCATCCCAGAGTACAAAAGGATTTTTTTTTTTTTTTTGCCCACTAAGATTGCTTTAAGGATATCCCAGGAGGATAATATATACCTGGACTCCAATGGTTTCTTACACTGTCAATACAAACAGATTAACATTTTCCTTAGATAGTCATTTTCCTGATCTCAAGCTCGTGTCATAAGCGGTCATCAAGATGGCGACGAAGCATTTTATTTGTTATAAAAGAAAAAACCACATGTAATTTTAAGTAATATTTAAAAAAATGAGTAACATTTTACATATTAAAGAAAGATTATTACGTTACTGCATAAGTAGCCTAACATTATTTTGATGCCGTTAATAAAACTTGAGGGTGTAGACAAAAATTAAATTTTATATTTCTAAAACTTTATTCATCGTGTATTATAAAATTATAAGTCAGTTTTTATAAATGATTAAATATGGACGTTAATTCACTTATTATTATTTTGTATTCGTAGTAATTCTTGTGGCCATTCATTTTAATCTAGGGAATAATTATTTAATGTGTATGTTTAATTAAACGTATTTATTATAACAATATAACGTATGATCGAAATTCAATGTAACGATACGAGGGAGGGTTCAAAAAACATTTGTATTCACTCAGGAGTAGTTGTGATAAATGATTATTATTTTATTTTTTTGTTTCTCTAAGCAACCGCGCAAAGTTTGGTTTCGATCTGACAATTCATTTTTTTTTTTCTTTACAGCACTGAGTGAAGTGAAGTGTCACAATGGATAAAGTGGAATACAGATCAGTGATTCAGTTCTTTCTGGAAAACACCCAAAACAATCCACGAAGAAATAGTCGCTGTTTATGAAGAAGACCCCAGGTTACAGTGTTGTTGCACATTGGTATAAACAATTCAGATGTGGAAGAACTTCAGTGCATGATGAAAAATAGAAGGATGCCCAGCAATTGCTGTAACAGAAGAGTTGCAAAAATTGAGGTATTAATCCTGGAAGATGGCCATATTAGTGGCAAAGAACTAGCTGCAGAGCTCCAAATTAATGTAGGGTCCGTGGAGAACATCATCCATCAACAGCTACATGGGCCAGCTAGATGGGTCCTCGGACTTCTGACCCCTTAACAGAACAAGGAAAGGGCGCAATGTGCACATGAAATGTTTTTGATGTGCCAGGAAAAGCAAGAGGAGTTTTTGTCATGGCTAGTCACCATGACTAAAACTTCATGGTAACTTCATAAAAGTTCCATCGCTGTGATCCCGAAACTAAACAAATGTCAAAACAATGGAAGCATGGAAATCACCATCCCCCAAAATAGGAAAAGGTGCAATAAAGTGCTAGCAAGGTGATGTTGTCATACTAAGAGATTACCTTCAAAAGGGCCGTACTGTGACGGCAAATAATTATTCCAACCTGCTAATAAAGCTACGTGCTGCTATAAAAGAAAAAGACGGGGAAAGCTGACAAAAGTTGTTCCCTCTTCACATTCCTTGCATGCTTCAGTGAGGAGTGCCCACTAATGCGGGTTTGAAATATTACCGCATCCTGCTCATTTCCCCCGACATTGCACCCTCCAATTTCTTCCTCTTTCTTCCCCTGAAGTACTTTCTTCGTGGACAACACTTTGCTGATGATGGCTTGGTGATTTATGCTGCCGAGTCGTGGTTTACAGTCAGAGGACTCCTACAAAACTGGCCTGCGGAAGTGTATTGAGAGGTGGAAAAAATGTGTCACTTTGCCTAGTGATTTTGTTAAAAAAAAAAAAAAAAAAAGTGCAATACATCGTGATTGTTTCAACCTTCTATCACAACTACTTCTGGGTGAATACAAATCTTTTTTGAATCTCTCTCGTACATATTTTTACTAGCAATAAATGACTATTTCTCCCTCATGTGTAAATTTTTTTTTTTTTTTTTTTCATTACAGATAAATCCAGTTCCTGTAGGTACTTCTAGAGGATTCATCATATTCGCAAGCCTCTATGAGCGATGGAATTACAAACTGCTTTTCGAGCAGAATCTGACAAGCATAACCAACTTGGATAATGTTGAAGAGGGGGGGAGTTGTTTTAATCATATTGCTTAATTAATGAAATCGCACACTAGATGTGCGATTTCATTAATTAACTCGCACATTAGATGTAACGTCATATTGAGGTAAATTATTCATTTACAATTAGATGTAACAGTATGCAAGGAAGAATTATTTTATGATTCAAATGTTTTAATAGGAAAATGTCAGTAGTTATGTATGTAATAATTTTTAAAAGTGTGAGCGCTACTTGTAGTATGAAAGGCATGCTTCTCCGTTGCCAGTGTTAAGATGAACTTGCATTAATACATAGCAAACAAACACCTAGTTTAGGACTGGAAAAAGGAAGTTGTTTTTATTTATTTATTTTTTTTTTTTTGTTAGCGCATAGGCTTCTGTGGTCATAATGCACCTCCCAAAGTTTTTGCAGTACTTTGATCCAAGCCCGAGGCGGGAATCGAACCCACGACCTTTGGGTTGCCAGGCTGGAACTTTACCCACCCGGCTAGCCCGGTCGGCGAAAAAGGAAGTGTAAATTCTTATCAAAACGACAGCAAGAAATTTTATTATTGAAGGAATTTATTGCATTGGTAATGCACACAATTTCTACTACCAAGGTACTTTTAACGCGTCTTTTGATTATATGTCATATTGTGAATACCTTCACAACGAATTTCCATGGTATTTCGGCGCCTCCGTAGCCAGGTGGGAAGGAGCAACAGTGCGCAGCACACGCTTCTTGATTAGACCGGGGTTCGAGCCCGTCACCACCAAATACGGGGGATGCGGGAAGGTCAGGGAATGACCACCGCATATCCCGGAGCAATATGGCCTTAGTTGCTAATGCTCCTAAAAACCAAATAACAACAACAACCATGGTATTTCACTACCTCGAATAAGTAATTGTTCGCCTATGGAGAAGACTAAAGTTAATTATTCTCTACGGGTACCACCACCTAGGCGGCACCGTTTCGAAGCATACTGGCTTCGTATCGGTGGGTGGGCAAGTATCCTGTTGTTTCAATAGTGGCAACCCAGTTATGAAGTATAACTCCACAATATACTTCATAATTCGGTTTTCACTATTGCAACAATAGAGTACCTGCCCGCCCACCGATTAGTCACATTTAGACATTTTTCCAAAAATGAGATTCCCTGTTTACTTTCGTTATAGATTTGCCAATATGCATGGTGACCCTTTATTGCTGTATTGGGTTGAGATCCAACAACTGTGCAGACAAGGACAAAGAAGTGATCACTGTTCAGGAACTGCTCCAGCAGTATGTGGAGTTGGTGGCATAATAAAACCTCCAAGTAGCTGTCACTGAACAGAGCAGATAGATATGATGAGGGTCCTCCTTTCTACCACAATGTTTAAGAAAGCTTGAGAATTCATTCATTTGTTTATAGGTATCAATAGCCCTAGCGTTACCCAAAACATTCTGCTTATCATTGCCGTTCCTGTCCTCCAACGACTATAACCAGGTTATAGTCGTTGAGTATAATGGCCAAAGCGTCCGTTATATTCGACGACGGGAAAAGGATTACGTAACAGAAAGACACTGGTGTAATTGCACCTTTGGTCCCCTGCAAGCATTTCTTTCTATTGCATGCTAAAATCAGAACAGTGTGCATCCACTCGAATTAAGTCACTGTCAGCGGCATTATGCTTTGAGAACTGCTGTTGCCATGTTTCCATGTAATAAAACGTTATTTTTGCTAGTTTGGTCCATCTGTACATAAGTAAAATCCTGACTGTAGTACGATCCTTTGAAGTCCATCATTTCCGTGGTTGGGAACAATATATATATATATATATATATATATATATATATATATATATATATATATATATATATATATATTGTTCCCAAGTGTCACAATGGATAAAGTGGAATACAGATCAGTACACACACACTGTTGTGAATATTCTATTCACTACAGTATACATACAAGGTGTGCCCAGTAATGTCTCAAGGAAACGGTTTGTACCGGTTGCGTGTTTCTTTGATAATGGACCATTGGTGGCCCATTGCTAAATGGATATTTTCACCACTGCGAATTTATTGTAAGTGACTGAGATGTTCATCGTAAGCTTCTACAGATATCCGCTCTCCTACTCTGATTTGTATGAAATTGATGCAAATATATTCATTAAGCACTATCTAGAGGAGAGACTGTGACATTCTGAAAAGAGCAATTCATGTTGCATGTGTAATTCATGTTGTATGTGTAATTGAGGATATGAGTGAGAGCGACTGGACGTACGAATGTGCAAAAGAATAACTGTTCAATGATGTACTCTGGCACTTGCTTCATACCTCCTCCTTTTCATTGTTTCCTACAGAAGGCCACACTTTCCATTTTAATCTGAAAGGTAGGTCATGACTCATGAATAAATCTAGTGTTTTTAAGGCAAGTATTTTTATTTAAAACATAAATTTCATGCTTTTTTTTTTTTTTTATTTTAGAAAAGAAATTTCAACGTTCGACGGTTCCTCCAGCAACAGCCTCTCCTACGACTAATGCCACTTTTCCAATCCCTCCTGCAACTACAGCCAATCCTACAACAACCACTCCTGCAACCTCTCCTCCAACTATTACCAGTACAACCACTCCTGCAACCTCATCTCCAACTAGTACTACAGCCAGTCCTACAACATCTCCTGCAACCTCACCTCCAACTAGTACTACAGCCAGTCCTACAACAGCTCCTGTAATCTCGCCTCCAACTAGTACTACAGCCAGTCCTACAACAGCTCCTGCAACCTCGCCTCCAATTACTGCTGGTTCTACAACTGCTACCACAGTCAGTTCTATAGTTTCTCATACAACCTCTACTGAAGTCAGTACAATTCCAACAGATACCACTACGTCAAGTTCTGCAAGCTTCTATACTGCTACCTCCACTATATCTGGTACTACAGCTTTTACCACTTGTCCAACAATTATTTCTACTTTAGTTAGTCGTACGATTACTGATACAATCACAGCCAGTTCTACCCCTCCTGAAAGTACCCCAGCTCCTAGAACTGTCGAAAGCACTACACAACCTTCAATACCAACTACAACAGAAACTGTTACTACAGGATCAACAACAGCAGCAGAAATTTCCACCACAAGATCAACTGGCGGTAAGTCATAATCCATTCATTTCTGCCTTTTAGTTTGGTTTTGGACAATCATTGAACTGTTTGACAACAGACAGCCACCATTTTATAGAGTACTGATTATTTAATGAGTAATCGTGCATTAACCGATAACGTGAGTGGAAAAAAAGAATTTTAATGCGTTTGTTATCATCGGTCCCAATATTCACAAATAGATTATCATCATCATCAATCAATAACATGATGTATTTTTTTTAATTCATTTTTGAACTTCATAATATTGCAGAGTGATTTGTGAGGGCAGATTCTGAGGGACCTATACAAAACAATAAATTTATATCTTAAAAGAGACAAAATTATTTCATCTGAAGGAAACTTCAAAATCTTAGCATTCGTATCTTCACTTTGAAGAGTTTTTGGTAATTCTGCATTTTTAAAACGTCACACTCAAAGCATCAGAAGAGTTTTCAAAAACAACTTTTAGTTATAATCAAGAACTTTTTATGGCCATGTTTCAGAATAGATATACTTGTACTCTGCATACATTTTTTGAAAATATCAATAAGAACTGATCAAGGCGATTGTAAAAGTGTGCAATAGTAGTAATTATATCAAACTTCTTAGAGAGGAGATAATACTTTCACATCCTACATTCACATATTAGAAATTTTTAAGAAAAGGGGTTGCCACAAGTTTATGAAACTCTACCAAGGAGCCAAATTATTTTGTGATAACTGAGAAGAGAGTGGAAGAGCAATCATTGAAGTTAAACATAAGAAAGGCACCTGGAGTGGATGGGATCAATCCAGTTATATTAAAGGAGGTGGCAAAGGAAGCAAGCAAACCCTTAACCATAATTATGAGAGTATCCTTGGACTCAAGGGAGGTCTCCACGGACTGGAGATGTTCAAATGTATCTCCAATTCACAAAGGGGAATCAAAGGGTGACCCAAGCAATTACAGATCTGCTTAACTTCTGTTCCTGGGAAAATAATAGTCACTGGTTAAATACACAATACAAGGCCATCTAAACTGGAATGCAGTAGAATTTGTTAAGATGAAGTTTTGTCTGACCAATCCGATTGTATACTCTGGTGCAGTAACAAATGAACTGGATGCAAAAAATAGTTTGGATATCATATACTCGATTTCAGGAAAGCTTTTTATGCTGTTGCAGCTCAGAGAGAGCAGTACAAATTGGAGAAGTAGGGCATTAGGGGTAAATTACTGCTCTGGATAAAGGATGGCTGAGTGGCAGAAGACTAAGTGGTTATTAATAGATGCTACTATTCGTGGACTAATGTAATTAGTGGAGTTCCCCGCAGGGTTTATTGCTGGGTGTATTGTTGTTTTCAATATTTATTAATGATATTGGTGAAGGTATATCAGGCTTAATGTCTAAGTTTGCAGATGATACAAAGATTTGCATTGGGTGCAGTGAGTCACTGTAATCAGGATGTGCTACAAGAGCTAGAAAAATCAGATGGGGTAAGAAATGCCAATTGAAGTTTTAATATTGACTAATTCATGGTACTGCATATGGGTAGCAATCAAGCCTTCACCTTGAATTTTCTTTATAGTAGTATTTGCTTGGTAAAGCAAGTTTTTTAAGTTTCTGCACCTGGTCTTATAGTACTTCTGTTGGTGTTAGTTCATGGTTGGCCATGTCAATAAGAATATGTGGACATGTGTTTTGTCTTATGTAAGGTGGCCCCTAAACGTTAGTTCATCTCAGCCATGGTTCTCTGTGATGATATACAGTACTAGCAGCTAGTACAACCTGTCTCACATTACTTACAAGAGCAGATGCATGTTTATTTCTTAAGCCATCACGAATTGCCAGCTGTAAAGTATGAATACCACAAAGCATGTGTTAGACTCTCAAGAGGCTTGAAATTTCATCCATGATGTCACTTAAATCCAGTTCTGGTTCTAATTCTGGAGTCTCACCACTTGATTCATCTCTTTCACTTTCATCATCTGTAACTGAATCACCTCTCTCTCTCTCTCTCTCTCTCTCTCTCTCTCTCTCTCTCTCTCTCTCTCTCTCTCTCTCTCTCTCTCTCTCGGTCTTTTTTTAACTTCTCAATGGTACTTGACATGTTGGAGGCATTATCAGTTACAATGCACAATACTTGCTCTTTTCTTATTTCAAACTCTTGAAAAACGCCTTTCACTAGTTGATAAAGGTAAAAAAAAGTAAAGTGCAGCCATTATCAACCCACTGCAGGATGGAAGCCTCCTCAACAATTCATGCTGAGGGAAATGGACCATAATCTGCCACGCTGGTCCAGTGCGGGTTGGCAGATCGACCATATTCAGCAGTCAGGGGCTTGAACCCTGGTCTACTCAAAGAGCGTGTGCTACTGCACCCCCGCTCCTGCCCACTCGGCTACGGAGGCCTTTTAAAGGTAACCGCTTGTATGTTTGGCATATATTGAAACACTGATTTTATTGGTCAAAGTTTTACTGATTTTTGCTCCACAAGTCAAAAATCTTGCCATCAGTGTCATTCACTTGGCATGTGCAAATATATTATTTATCATCTTCAGTGACCATAAAGGATTCAAATACATTAGACCCTGTTCTAGATCCATTGTTCATTGTAGAGGGCTTCCACACATTGACATTTCTGAAAAAATAAAATGAATTCGAAAACCACTCTGGTTTAGACATTAAAAAAAAAAAAAAAAAATAGTAAACAAAAAGAACAGGGAAATGAAACTACAGCATGAAGCATTAAAGCATATAACATGTGTCAACCTCATGATTATGACTGACCAAGTTAGTTGGAGCAAAGGAGACAGCTTTTTTTCCACTGGCTCTGGCTCCAGCTCCATAAAAACCTCTTGCTCCAGGCTCCACAGCCCTGGTGGGATGGGAAGCGTTTTTTTATTTTTATTTATTTATTTATTTTTTGGTTTTGCTGATGATGTATAAGCTCTTGCATAATTTATCACTACCAATATAAATACTAATAAATATAGAAGTAGGGGTATTTACGGTACTGGGACAAGCTGCGATATGCCGAGAAACAGGTTAGGAAAGCTGTTGGTTCGTCTTGTCTGTTGCAAAATAGCTCTCCTCTCTAGCGGTGCGTAGCACACGCTTCTTGATTAGACCGGGGTTCGAGCCCGTTACCACCAAATACGGAGGATGCAGAAAGGTTAGGGAATGACCACCGCATATCCCCGGAGCAATATGGCCTTAGCTGCTAATGCTCCTAAAAACCAAATAACAACAACAACAACATCTCCTCTCTAGAGGTGGCTGGAGAGTATAAACGGAAATTTATTATTTAATTACTTAAAATACTTATTTTTACTGGTTGTTTTGTCAACAAATCGTGATTTGGAAATTGTTGTTCTCGGTTTGAAGTTTACTACAACTTCATCGTAACTGATTGTAACAGCGCAACAGTTCATGCATTTTTTTGTGGCAGCGTACAATAACAATATCGCAATTTGGCGCCAGTGTTCGCGTACGTTATCCTAGAACCACAGCCAGTTCAAATTTTTTGAAAATTCTTGCATCTTGATACGCTTTGGAGTATTCGTCTTCGACACTTCGTCCCACTTTGGAGATTGTACTTTTGCAAAACAGATACAAACAAGCCCGTAGAAACTATCACCAGGAAATCTACAAGAGGAAAAAAGCTTCGTGGGAGCAACTGAGCACCCAGGGAAACAGTTTTCCCTGGGGGCTCGTCTACAGATTAATAAACAATAAAATTCCAACTGGTGAAGTATTTGCAGCGGTTACAATTACTGATGATCAAGAAACCATATCTTGGGTACCCACCATGAATAGGATCCTAGATGTTATTACTTATCAAGAAGAAGAATGCACGGATCCAAAGCGGATAGACATCAGAGTGAAAAACCTTGTTACTCGGGCTCGCCTGTTGAACCCCCTTTTACCTTTGAGGAGATTGATATTGCTATCCAGTCCATGCGTTCGGGCAAATGTCCTGGACTTAATGGCATTGAAGTGGAAGTGCTCAAGCGCGTATGGAAAATAGTTCCTGTAGTTATTGCAACATTGTTGAACTCTTGTCTCAATCAAGGTATTTTCCCTACAATTTGGAAAGTTGCTAACTTAAAAATTCTTCTCAACAATCCAAAGAAGCCAGAATCTGATCCGCTGTCATATAGACCTATTGCCTTGCTCCCAGTTATGGGCAAGGCTCTTGAAAAAGTTATTGCGAGTCGACTCCTGACTACCTATGTTATGAAAGTACTCTCTTCGCCTGTACAGTTCGGTTTTACAAAGGGTAGAAAAACCGAAGATGCCATTGCTTCTCTTTTAGAAATACAGCGGGAAACCACGACTAAATATCTGCTCGGTCTCTTTGTGGACTTCAATGGGCCCTTTGACACCCTTTGGTGGCAAAGTGCCCTGGAGAGGTTCCTGGAGGCCGAAGTGTCTTCACCTATATACCGGTTGCTGATGAGCTACTTTTCGCAGCACTCGCTTGTTATTAAGAGTGGTTCCATTCAAATGTCAAGGAAAGTTACCAGAGGATGCCCACAAGAGTCTATACTTGGGCCCCTGTGCTGGAACTTAGCGTTCGACTCCTGGTTAAATAAACATTTTGATGCAACAACCATGATCTCATATGCAGATGACACCATCATGGTCCCCTATGCTGGAACTTAGTGTTCGACTCCTGGTTAAATAAACATTTTGATGCAACAACCATGATCTCATATGCAGATGACACCATCATGGTCCAAGGAAACTCCAGGAAGTCTCTTGCAGGAGCTGTCTGTGTGGTCTGACGAGCATAAACTCCAGATATCTATAAGTAAAACGTCCCAAATGTTGCTTAAAGGCAGGTTAGACAGAGGCCGTCCCCCTCAAATAAAATATAAAGGACAAGCTATTAAATACAGTTCAACCACAAAATACTTGGGAATTATTCTGGATGATGGTTTGAGTTTTATACCCCATGCAAAATACATTAAAGAAAAATGCAAGTCATTATTATCTAGATTGAGACAAGTAACACGACAAGAGTGGGGCCTTAAAGGTCACTCACTGAGATTGTATTATAACTGTATATTCCTGCCCATTATCACATATGGTGCCGGCGCCTGTGGTTATAGGGCAACCAGGTGTGCCATTATAAAACAGCTATTGCAAGCACAGCTTGTTGCCCTTCTTATGTTATCCAGAGCTTGTAGGACAACTTCTACTGCAGCTTTGCAGCACCTGACAGGAAGGATGCCAATACAATATAGATATTTGAGATACCACCTGAAAAAAAGGCACATCCTACTTCTCTTGATAATGTGGAACTTGACCCGAATGTTCCAATAACAACTGAAAAGGAAAGATTGCGCACTATTTATGTTAATAAGTGGCAGGCTGACTGGTCTGTATCGGAGACAGGAAAGGTGACAAGAGAGTATTTGCCGAATGTAAGGGAATTCAGGAAAAAGGAACTATTGTGGTTTGCTCCTGGACTATATGGAACATACCTTTTGTCAGGTCATGGCAGCCTCAATAGCAAGCTGTATAAACTTGGACTGTCTCCTACCCTTCTTTGTCTCTGTGGAGGTGAAGAGGACGCAGATCATATCCTTTTGGAGTGTCACTATTATACCGACTTACGAAATGAACTACAACTCATTACTGGTTCTTATGACAGGGAGAATAAGCATTTTCTGATCCAATCACAAGATGCATTTTAAGCTTTTAACTTATTTGAAACACGAGCATTTAAACGACGAGAGGAAACGAGAGCTACTGCCCTGAGATAGCCTGAATCCGGATCAAGAGAAAGACTTGAACAACGACTGAAATTATCTCTGAAGACTTGATCAAAGACTGACATTCTCCTTGCAGACTTTCACAAAAACTGCTATCTAGAAAGAATTTATTAATATATTGTATTTCAATATTTCCAAGAAGCTTCAACTGCTACTTCCTGCATTTTATGCATCGTGATGGAAATTAAATCCTTATTGATTGGAGTGACGAACCTACTGTGTCAGAAATCGTAAATAGTGTGTATAGTACAGTATGTAGTTTAACTCTAGTCCTTCAGCTGTGCCATGCCATTGGATACCTATCTAACAATGAAATTAAGGATTGCTGCAACTACCGAACCTTCTCCTGGTCCGTTGTAGAGTTATGATATGCCTTTGCTCCAAGAGGATTTCCTATCAAACGATGGGAGTGCCAAAGATCTCTTGAACCTTCAACGTTGGAGGAGCTACCCTTCAAGCTGAAGGATCTATTGAGGATGCGCCTCGACATCTCCTAATCCTGCTCACAGGATAGAAATTGCTAATCCTAAATTAGGATAGGATTGCACCACGACATGTGACTTCTACAAAGGCTGAAAATTGCCTCCACCTCCTCCTTTTTTTTTTCCTCTCTTTTATCTTTTCTTAATTTCTCTTAACGTCCTTTTATTACGGCGGGTCCCTTCTCTGACCCCCCTGCACTTCTTTCCTTCCCCACCACCCCTAACCTTTCCAGCTATTTTTTTTATTTATTTTATTTTCTTTTATTTTATTCCTATTTTCCTTTTCTCCTAACTTTGCCTATCCCGGAACTTTGTTCCGGTATAGACTAGCACGAAGGTAGTAGATCTTGGCCGCCTCCACGTGGCGGGGTCGGGGGTGGGACACTGTGACCAGGTGTTGCTGCTTCCCACTTGCTAAGAGCCAGGTACCGGCCGACTACATAACAACAGAACACATCATAACATTCACACATCCAACACACTACATACAAATGGCAGATCTTGGCGTGAGCCTCAACACAAGGAGTACAATAGCGGCTAATGGGGGGAAACCCTGGGGTCCACCACAACAACACATGAATATTCCCTACATCTTGATACAAGCTTCCCAACTGAAATCCTTGTATATCCATACCATTACACACTTGGTAGATAGTTATACTTCGCCTTATGTTCTCCAAAGGGAATATTTACTTGATACCAACAACGTTCTCCCTCATTAATAATCAATAACATTTTGTACATTTGTGTTCCCCTATCGTAATTCTGTCGCTTGAACAGGATTTGATTCACCCACCACACTGGCATACGTTCAAGTAATATATGGACATCCATATATAGGAGTCCATGCATAATTTCAAATCCATTTGATAACCATAATCTCATTGAAGGGCAATCTTTAACAATGTAGTAAAGGTTGTGTTTCAATATTTCAACACAGACACTGGAGTAATTTGAAAATTGTACGCATTTTTGTTTAATTTTCGTCTTGGGGAAAATTTTTTGGCGCCTCCAGTGACAGAAATCAAATTTCAGTCTTCATAGCCTGGGTTTATGCCCACATTCGAGACGACTCCATTATCCAGGACTCCCTAAATAGCTAATACAGTTTTAATAAGAACAGCACACCCAAAAAAAAAAAAAAAACACGTGAATCCACTATTTAAAACTCAAGGCGCTGCCTTGGCGGCTATTTCGATACTTTTTTTCGGTGTCCCGAGTTTTAAATAAATAGCCGATTCGTCTTTTTTGATTGCATTACTTTTATATTAAAACGATATTATTAGTTTTGGTCTACTCGTGAATAATGGTATCTTTCCCAGTAGTGAGCAAAAGCCCGAGTCTTGAAGGTCGAAAATCGATCTCTAACTAGAGGGATGTAAGTGGTCTTCAAGATAGAACTGAATAAAAATTAAACAAAGTTTTATGGAATTTTACAGTCTTTCTCGTAGTGATTGAATGGTTTTCATTGTGGACTGAAATATTTTCCCCCATCCTCCTCCCTGATGGAAAACAACCGGAATTTTGGGGCTGGGAGTCGAATCCAGGCCGTTTTTCCCATGTAGTTCGGACAGTGACTATTGCCACAGCACTGACTTAGACGGTGGATAAATAGGAGTGATACCATTTACAATACTGCTTGTTAAAGTTATAAATGAACATTATACAGTGGTAACTTGCCTTCCGAAGATACATAAGGACATTGTACTGTATATGGGATAAAAAGAAAGTTTGGCCACTTTTTAAAATTTGTTGGGAATTGCTCTAAATAAGGTTGTGAGGTTACTATAAATTCTCTTTCAGAATCGGTAACGTTTCACATTGTTGGACGTGTCAGTTCCTTACGACTGCTGTAACCCTTTCTGTTTTCTTTTAATACAGCGCATAACCTTTATATTCCACACTAGAAATGAAAAGATTTTCTGCTTACTGTAGCCAAGATGAGTTTTGTGAGTGTCGAAAGAGATCAGACTACAGCAACAAATATTGGCTGAAAAAGGGATCTCTGTTTTGTGTACTTTATCACTTTTGTTTATTATATTTTTAAAATGATTTGTATATGTCTTAACCCCAGGGGTTCACATCTGGTGAATATGGGCTTGGCACACCCAGGGTCCTGAGCTGGATATCATTATTCTTTTCTTTCTTGGTGATTCCCTTTTACTTCTCTCTCTCTGCGTCAGGGTAATTAGAATTTTTTTTTTTTTTTTTTTTTTTTTTTTTTTTTTGGCTGATGCAGCAAAAGCCTCAGGTTTCCTTGCATCATATAGCCAATAATAATAATATTGATAGTCTCTTTTTCTCAATTTCATTTTACGTTTAACTGGCTGGAATACAAGCAAAATATAAAATGGATCTTCCACCTAGGCAGCAAAATCCATTTTAGAAGAAAATGTGGATTTCTTGAACATATTGTAATAAAACAATTATTTAACTTTTTTTTTTTTTTTTTTCGAACTTAAAACAAGTCGAGGAAAAAATGCGAAAATAATATCGATCTCAAAGATTTAATTAATTTTAAGCTCACACGGTAAATACTGTTTCTCTAGAATTCCCGCTGACAAGCATCTCGTCTTCTCCAATTGGTTCCCCAACTGAGTTCGCTACCATCGACCAGCTGCCCGAAATTAAGAAGCCTGCTGAAACCAATTATACCGCAAGTATTTTTACATCTTCTACTAATGTAGATGCCATTGATAAGACTGAAGCTACTACTAACACCGAATTTACCACTGTTGAAATTTCAAATATCGGTTCCGATAGATATCAGAACAGTACAGTCCCCTCCACCTCGCTAGGTACTGTTTCTACTCTAGTTATTTCTGCTGCAGATACTACAGCTTCCACAACCAGAGATACTGCATTAACTTAAAACATTGCAGAATAATCTCCATTTCTGTGCATACAAGCACAATTACATCTACCCAAGATAATTCGACATTTCTTTCTACCTCTGCAAATGTCGCTGATAGTTCAGTACCTTCTAACACCAATCCCTCTTTTTCAAAAGCTAAGCCTACTGTAGCTGCTTTTGGGAGTACTGATTCCACTGATACTACAATACCAACCAGCAGTGTGAAATCTGCTTATCCGGCAAAAACCTCGGGTAATGCAACTTCTACTGGTGTTGCGTTAGCGTTTGGTAATACGAATCTAAGTGATATCGCAGAAACTTATAGCAATTCATATCCTAGTGATGCTACATTAACTTCCAGTAATGCAGATCATACCGGTGCCTCATTAACTTCTTCTGGTAAGGCAGATACCTCTCTAACTTCTAGTGAAGCAGATCCTACTGCTATTATAGTCACTCTTAGCAAAGCGGATATAGATAACAATTTAAGTACTATAGTAAGTTTTATTATATGGACAACCACTCCCACTGTTGCTACTATTACTGGATATACTTCTGCTACTGGATATACTGCAGAAACACCTTCAACTTTAGATACCGCTGTTACTCCAGAAGATGTTTTGAAAACTTCTGTTGCCCTCACTATTGATTTTACCACAGAAGAGGATACAGTTACTTCTACAAAAATGATCACCAGTACAGCTTTAAGTGCCACAGAGAAATGGACGTCGACCTCCGAAATACCAACTACGATCACTTCGGACACTACAACAAGCCCAACAACCACCGAAGCCAAATTGCGATGTGGTTAGTTGCATTCGTTCATAATTTCCTTTTTTCTGTTTATTTATTCATCCATCCTGTATTAAGTGCGTCCTTTTATTATTTGCGAGGGTATGACTTCAAAATCACAGCTTAATTCACATCATCCACTATTTAAGAAGCAACGGATTATCAGTCAGTAACTCTAATTATACTTATTTCATTATGATATAAAATAGCAGAAACTTCTCTCCCGAAAATACAAAAGGGCTTATTTCAAGTAACTTATTTTTTTAAAACTCGTTTGTTATAATTCCATTTCATAAAATCTTGAAACTTTCATTGTCTACGCAGGGTTCTATATTGAAATAATTATTGACTCCTCTTATTGACAAGCGCTATTGTCACATTGAAATATTACGTGTTTATTGAATTTTCTTATTTAAACATTGTTAGGAAAACCTCATTATTGGTGGTTAGGCGCTGATTTTTGTTTCCAGATCCCACCCTCCCCAATACGAGAGAAGTAGGCTAGAAATTGGCTACAGAATTTACAGCCATAAAACATCAATGGACAATGCTGATAGAATTGCCACGAAAAATCTGTATAATGCATCGGGCATGGACTAACCACGAGATATTGTCACCAACTAATATGCAAGAGTGATGCCATTACACTAAGGTTAACTGCTATTTTCAGGTTTTTGTTATATGGACAACTGCAAGAATTTGTTATATTATTTTGTTATATGGACAACTTTTTTATTTTTTTTTTATTTTTTTTTTTTTTATGAAAACCCAAAACACGAAAGGTATCAAAACCTATTGTATTTAGTACCGTGCATGGGTTGAAGAAGAAGTATGGGGGGAGGGGGATGCCGGAAACTTTGCTCTAGAGACTAAACATGGGTTTCACCACTTCAAGCCTCCAATAAGCAAAGTGGTGGTATTTCACCGGTTGATGAAAGTCATCTACCACCTGCTAGAATCTGCAAGGATTACGTTTTGTCCGACATGAATGCTCTATGTTCTACGCATTTTAACTGATTGCAATGGGCTTTATTTATGATTTTTGACAAATCAATTGATGAAGTTTGAAAATGGGTGGTTCAATACCACGACCTTGCAACACACCTTTCTGTTTTTAAATTAGATAAAGGCCTGTTATTCATTGTAATTTTGATGTAGTGATTAAGGACCATTGATAGGTTGGGAACCCAGAAGAAATTTGTTTTGCGTTAGTCTTTCATTTCCAGAGGTTCTAATTGTCAGGAAATGCTTTGGAATGAAGATCCTTCCAGAGAGCAGAAGTAGAGAAAATGGCTAAGGTAAAGAAAGCCAACACGAGAACCACGGAAAACTTTTACCGGTCAAAAGCGTTTCCCGGTACCGCAGCTTCTCCTTGTATTCTCGGTAAACATAAAAAAAAAGTAGTTCGGTGAATGAATGTTAGCTATTGCCACATGAGTTCTGATTGATTTAGTAAAAAAGGAGGCGGAATTTAGAACAAGGTTCATTCAAATTTCTGTAGAAACAAAGCATGCAGAAAATTTCAATGCGAATTTTACGAGAAAGAGCCTTGATCAACTTGCATAATGCATCAAGATTTTGGATAATTTGAGAAGTTTTAGGAAACTATTGGATGTAGGTACGTTATCCTATGTTAGAAGTGATATTAAATTTGTACAGGATTAAGAGCTGCTCAGAAGACAAATCATTACAGCAGGAAAAGAGAAAGCCTAGGTTTATTTTCTTTCTTTTTTTTTATGCAGGCTTTAGCCTAATTTTAATTTAGCTAACTTTAGCTTAATTTGTAGTAAAGAAAGTGTTTATTTAAATAAAATAAATTAATTCATTATTACGCAACAGATTTCAGTTGTGAAATTTTTCACTAAGCTAACTGATAAAAGCTGCATTTTGCTTATTTCAATTTGAATTGCTGAAAGGCTTGTTTGTGTTGCAAGAGAACCCACAAGTCTTTGTAGAACCATTTGAAAAATAACGACGAAAGTTGTGTGTGGACAAGTTAGGAAAAATTATTTACATTCTGTATTATTGTTATATTTTTTGCTAATTTAGTTTGCAAAGCAGCAGTGCAGTGAGTTCTCTAGATCAAAGGTGGCGCATTTAGCTTAATAAAAATAACGAGTACTAAATCATAAATAGCATCTTATGAAATTCAAAATATGTACACCCTAACCTCCGAATTCGCTTATTCGCGAATCAAGAATTTCCTTTGACCGGTTTTTGAGCACGAAAACGTTATTGAAATTATAAAAACAAATTTTATCTTCTCAAGTTGCCCAATGATATCGCTACTTTCAAACAAATGGCATCGAAAGGTTAACCTGCCATTTATAGTTGTTAAAGTTGCATTTTTAGTTTGAAACAACCTTCGTTAAAGGTTCACAGCCACTGCATAGTGTATATGCAATTCATTAAAACATGTTCATTGAAACGACACGTCCAGGATATACTTTGTATTCATTAAAAGGAGTCCGTGCCGTTATTGCAAATTGGTATTCGCGAATACGGAGGGTGGGGTGTACTTCCATTTTAAATTGTTAAACTCCCTACCCGCATCCATTTCATTCTTGTGCCTATTATATTAAATACCTTGACTTGTTTGCATACTAGATTGTGCCCGCTACAGTGACACTAGTACTTACCACTATCCTGATGTGAAAAGCAGTGGTAGAGACATCAGCGCAAATCTCGTTCGGTTCGCAAATGGTCCTCTTGGATTTGGCAGGGCCATCAGCCTTGATTCCAACTTAAACGAAAGCACAACAGCCTGCTTAAAAATCACAGAATTTAATGCAACAGATAAGAAGTGCTTGGAAAATCCCATTGACTGCAAGGAAGGTTTGTCTGTTAGCATTTGGGTAAAGATCACATTCGATAGAGATGATCAAGCATCACACTTTATTTACAGTACAGGTAAGCATTGTTTTCATTTAACAATTTATTTTTATAATTAAGTTTTCTGTGACATTGCAATGTTTTTATTTTATACTATTTTCTTTTGTGTTTTATTGTTTTTCTTTTACTTCATTATTTTTTAAACTTATAAGTTACAACACACTTCTCGCTTAGATCAGTTGTACCCCAAACTGTGCTCCGCGGATCCCCGGGATCCGTAGAATTTCTGTAATGGCTACTTTGAATTTTACTTATTTTTTTAAACAAAATTTTCTAAATATCGTTACAGACTGGATGTCGACATGAGAATTCGTTTGTCTACAATCAGTGGCGTATCCAGGTATCATCGTAGGGGGTGGGGGGGTCACGGCGACCAGGTATCATCGTAAGGGGGAGCATAGCGATGAAGGTTTTTGAGGGTTTTTTTTTAACACCTCCTGCGTCCATTTTCTTTAATTTCAAATTTTTGGTTAAGGGGGGGGAATATGTCCCTTCTGCCCACCCGTGAATACGCCCCTGTCTACAATCGCTCCCAACTTTAAAGGACTTTGTGAGACGAGAAAACAACACTATTCTTCACATTAGTAGCCTGTGAAGTAAGATTGATTGTATACTCAAATAGTGACAGTTTATTATTCAGTTATTTTTTGTGTCAGTCTGAAAAAGGTATATTGTAAACACATTATAAATCAGCTTTGAGATATAAATTTTTAATTTTGGATACCTATTGTCCGGACACTATATTTAAGTGAGCTAGGATGAAGTGGAGCTCGTGACTCTGATGTTTGGGGGTGCTGCGTCTTAAAGTTACAAGTTGCCTTGGTTATTAGATTATGCCCAGTAATAATAATAAGCAAGTTAAAAATACTACTAAACATTAACTAGACATTTACCATTAACAGAGTTGAACTTTTATTTAAAAACAAAATCCATTCTTCGGTTTAAATAACTTTTTCATTCAAGTTTAGTGCACTGTTGACCAATCTTTTCTCTATTGAAAGCATTGCTTGAGCATTTAGCCTTTCCTGATTTATAGTGCTCCTTAAAAATGTTTTTATTCTTTTTAATGTCAAATGGTAGCGTTCGGGCTCTGAAGTAGTCATCAGAAAGGTCAAAAGAACTTTTATGAGTTTTGTAAGTTCACTAAGAACTTCAGCTAGATATTATTTTCTGAGATAAATTTCAGTAAATCGGTTAATTTGTAATAATTGTGTAGATCATGTCTGCTACAGAAAACTTGTAATTCCGTAAGAAGTTTTTCTCTTTCAATAAAGGGATATGCCTCAGTAGTCTCCCATACCTCTTCCTTGGACATTTTCCTACGAAAAATAACGAAGTCCTTGTTAAACAATTTAGCAGATTAATTGCTTTGTAAAGGATTATCTCTCACCTATGTCAACACTTATAATTGTCCTTGAGGTTGTCATTTAGTCCTTGACGGTGTCATAGACATTCTCGCAGATATGCCAGATAAGCTCTACTCGCTACTTGGGAGTCTAAAACGCTAATGGAACTGATATTCGGGTGACACTCAAGTCAAGTGGACCCAATTTCGGCGACGTCCGAAATTGGGTCCACTTGACTTTTGGCTGTCACAGACTTGAGTGTCTGTGACAGCCAGATCCTCTGCTTGCACCTTCACGATGGTGGGACTGTTAGTAATCCTGGGTATAACCTCCATGCACAAGCACACGGTGGGTGACCACCCAGGTATGAACCAACTTAAGCAGGGGTCGACGTGTGGCACCCAGACCACATGGAGGAATGCCGCACCTCTGTGTTACCAGGCAGTACTAGGTGGTAGATGACTCTCATCAACCGGTGCAATACCACCACTTTGCTTATTGGAGACTTGATGTGGTGGAACCCAGGTTTAAGCTCCAGAGCTAAGTTCCAGTCAACCCTTCCCGATCTCTTCCATCATGCAGTATGATTGATGACTTTTGAGGTTATGATGAACATCGTGGCGACATACAAACTTCCTTACATTTCGAGAGTACAGCTCTAAAACGGTGTTCACAGGCCGGCCGCTAGTTAGTACACTGGACCGAACCTATTGGTAATAACTCTCTAGGAGGCTTCCGGATCAGCTAGTGTATAATCTTGCTACCTCTACTCTACTCTGCCAGATGGTGACTGGAGGGAGTCCGAGTAGTGTGTATGCGGGGGCATTGTCGAGGCCACGTTATGTCAAGGATCTGGGTATATTCTTACCACATGTACGCCATATCCAAAAATTTCATTACTTCATACAGTATGTCCCATCCACTTTTTCTTACTATTGAATACACCACGAATTGTCAAACAAATAGAGTAAGATTATCTGCGAAAAGATCTAAACCTCCCAAACACTTCCTAATTCATTTCACAAATATACATGGTCTCATTTCTAATCTCAACGATGTCCATTTCCACTTGCAGTCTGTCAAACCCCATGTACTTTTTCGACAGAATCCCAGTTATCGGTTGATTCAACTACTGCTCATCTCAGTTGCCCAAATTATTTGCTGTACAATTGCTTTCGCCTAAAATGTGGTACTTGTGCATATGTCCGTTCCGATATTCCCTGTCGAAAACTTGGTAATTTGGAATCTCCTCTTTTCGATCTTCTCTGGCTTAAAATCCCTCTACCTCATTGTGTCAAATTCATCTGTTGTCTCTACCATTGGAGCTCTTTGACTTCCTCTCTTTGCAACTTGACTTTCTCCACTCCAACTTTCCTAACAGTGAGGTAATTTTCCTTGGTGATTTTAATGTTCACAACTCCAGCTGGCTTCCGTTTTCTAGTCACGCCAACCCAGGTGGTCGAGATGCCTAGGCTTTTGCAATTACTAATGACCTTGCACAGATTGTTCGTTTACCTACAAGAATACCGGACAATCCTAACCATACAGCCAACACGCTTGATTTTTTTCTCACAAACAACCCTTCTAAGTACACGGTCGAAGTGAGAGGTCCTTTAGGCACTTTAGATCACAACGTGGTGATAGTCTCTTATCCAATGGAGCCTTTATCTCATGGCTATTCCCAACCTCGTATTGTTTTGCATTACAAGAATGCAAAATGGGATGATCTGCAAGATTTCTTTTCTTCTTTTCTTTGGTCGGATTACTGTTTCAAAACTTCTGATGTCAACATTTGCTCAGATCGTGTCAGTTAAATTATTCTTGCAGGAATGGAATACTTTATCCCGCACTCCACTTTAAAACCTCGTCCTTTATCTAAAACTTGGTTTTCCAATAAATGTGCTAAGGCTGTTCAAGGGAAGAACGTTGCATATCGTAATTGGCTTGTTTCGAATTCTTCAGTTTCATTTTCTGCCTATACCAAAGTTTGCAACAATTGTAAAGCAGTTATAAATCAGTCCAAACTAGAGTTTGAACAGACTAAGAGTAGAAAACTTGTAGAAAACCGAGCATTCTGGTCTCTTGCCAAAGCTATTGACCGCAACTTTTGCCCATCTCTGCTCCCACCTCTGTCCAAACCAGATGGTTCTGTTGTCACTTCAGCAAAGGATAAAGCTGACCTGCTAGCATCCCATTTTCCTTCCAATTCCTGTATTAATGATCTTGGTAAAACACCTCCCACCATTTCTAACACGCTCCATTCAATGCCTCCTGTGGTTTTCCGTCAAAAGGATATCAGAAGGATTTTGATGATGCTAAGAAAGCTCCAGGTCCCGATGGTATTTCTCCACTTTGTCTTACAACCTGTGCTCCAAACTTACTCCTGTTCTTTGCCGCCTTTTTTCACTTTCTTATTCCAAAGGTGTTTTTCCTTCTGCTTGGAAATTTGCTCATATCCAGACAGTTCCTAAAAAGGGTGACTAATCCCTCCCATGCAATTATTGTCCCATTGCAATACTTCTACTCTTTCTAAAGTAATGGAGAATTCAATTAGCCACCAACTCTTAAACTACCTAGAAACCTTCCATCTGATCAACGATCGCCAGTATGGATTCCGTCAGTGTCGATCCACTGGTGATATTCTGGCTTATGTTACCCATTTAGGGACTAATTGAATGGAAAAGTTCGGTGAAACACAAGCATTTACTCTTGGCATCGCAAAGGCTTTCGATGGTGTTTGGCATAAAGGTCTTCTAAACGAGCTTCCAGCTTATGGTTTGCGAACTATTTTTTGCAATTGGTTATCCAGTTTTCTCTCTGATCGCTCAATGAGGATGATGGTAGATGGCTCTCTGTCTTCTAACTTCTCCACTAATGCCGGTGTCCTCCATGTCCATTCTTTTCCTCTTGTATATTAATGACCTTCTTCCATCGACTGGAAATCCTATCCATAGTTTTGCCGATGATAGCACATTGCGTTCCACTTTCCATTTTGAGAAACCTTGCCCTGCTCAACCAGCTTCCACTTCTCGAAAATCTGCTGCCAATTTCTTAAATGCCGATCTCCAGTGGGGCAAAGACAATTTGTTGATTTCAATCCTTCTAAAACTCAGCCCTGTTTTATATCTCGCAAAAAGCATTCTTCTGCTCCTATGCTTATCTTTGGTGACACTCCGATTTCTAGGCAAAATGATATATCGCTTTTGGGGATTACCCTGACTTCTAATCTCTCTTGGCACAAGCACATTACAAATATTGCTTCCTCTGCATCTAAAAAAACTTGGTTTGCTCTTTCGTTCTCGGCGTTACTTTTCTTCCAAACAGCTGTTCACTCTGTACAAATCGCAAATCTGCCCTACCATGGAATATTGTTCCCACATCTGGGGTGGTGCCCCCAAAACCTCTCCCAGGCTTCTTGATTCCGTTCAGAAGAGGGCAGTTGGGTTAATTAATGATTCATCTCTAACAGAGTCTCTCCACTCGCTGTCTCTTAGACTTACTGTTTCTGCTGCATGCCTCTTCTACAGATACTTCCATGGGTACTGTTCTTCTGAATTGGTTTCTATAATTGCCGCTCTCTTTCAAAACAGTCCGAACACGTGCCGCCACCAGCAAACATCCATTTACTGTCCAACTTCAAACTCACAGAACCAACCTTTCATCTTCCTCGTTTATTCATTCATTCATCTGCCGTTTTCTGGAACAATCTTCCTTCATACATATTTCCTGAAAATTACAGTCTACAGAAGTTCAAGTCCAATGTCAACAATATCTTCTTTCATCTTCTCAACCTCCGATCCAAGTAAGGTACTAAGTACTATAGGTTCTAATACCTCTCGTGTTTGGGGTTTACAAAAAAAAAAAAAAAAAAAAAAAAAAAAGTCGCATACTTCCTTCGCTTGAATCATGGGTGTTTTTGAAGGATTTTCACAGTACATTGAATTCCTAATTTTTAGAATGGCATTCTTAAAGTTTCCTATGTATTCATGTATTTTAACTGCCTCAATTTCTCGAGATTGCATTTGATTATAAATAACTTCTACGTTAGGCATTATCTGATGGAAAATTTCTAACCAGAACTCGAATTTTTCATTACTCAAGATGTGCAAAATTCCAGGTGCTTCTGAAATCGGCTTTTTTGCGTTTGCTGTCGCTTGTAGTTTCTCCATGCACTTTAAGGATTCAAATTTTCATAAACGCTGTTCACGGTGCATATATTGAACTTCCATCTTGTAGGGAAAGGTCGGGCAACACGGCTGTCCATATGCTTCCTGAGAACAGAGAGGATACGCTGTGGTGATCTCGAAAAGAATGTTGGTATCGACATGAGGTTCGAAAAGAATATTCTTGACTCTCGGGTACTACTTGCTGCATTTCTCATCATCAAATTCAGTTGGTGTTGCATAGCACTGAATAAAATGTGCATTTTTGTACACTTCTTTTATTTTAGCCTGAACTCCCCCTTTCTTGCCTTTCATCACACTTGCGTCTGAGCAACCAGTTTTTGAGTATTTCCTTTGAGGATTATGTCTAACTGATCTAGAATGCGCTTCGATATTCCGTCTGCCGTTTGGTTTTCCGGAGTAAAAAAAAAAAAAAAAAAAAAAAAAAAAAATCCCAAAAACGCTCAAAAATGTCTCCATTCAGTTCATATCTCAGAACAATTACCATTTGTATATGTTCTGAAACATTTGTTGTGTCATCAGCGATGACAGCTACGAATGAAGCTTCTTTAATGGCCCTTTTTTTATTCCATCCCGGCATATTTGCAGCAAACAGCCAAGATTATCATTCTGAATAGTTTTTGAAATGGCTTTAAATGCTGCATTACTTTCTAAATAGTTCTTTAAATTGGAATATAATGTACAGACGAAATTTATTAATCCTCTGAATACTCCTGGATTTTTAGAATCGTCTTTTTTTTTTTGTCATTTCCACGGAAAGGAATTTCAAACTGTCCACAAAATTTAATGCAGTCTATTATTTTAGATAATACCCCACGATTCTTGGTAACTTTTCTGTTATGTTTGCAGATCGAAAGTCTGTAGACCTCACTAAGCTGTTTAACATTTACGCTTCCTAAAAGCGATAGTGAAATCATTATCAATATGTTTCTTCGAACTTTCATGTTTTAGAGTTTTTTCTTTCATTCTGTTTATGTTTGTAAAGCCACTTTTTGTCCACGTTAAGTCACCTCCGAACAGTGACATGGAAAACAAAACAATGCATTTTTAACTTCACAACTACAAAGCCAACTTTTCCTTTGGTACCATTCAGTGCGAATATATTTCTTATTATTACTTATTCCTCGAGAAATTTGAATCTTTGGTGTGGGACGGCTTTCTTTTTTAATCGCATTTTTTTCCCTTGGAGAGATAATTGTGAAAAACTAAAGTTTATTCGCTGTCACGCGATTTACTTCATGGGGAGGCATGGAGGCCATGATCCAATCAAATTTCACAAAATCGTGTGTCGTAGAAATAATGTTTTAGTTACACATCACCTCATAATATAACTTCAACCAACCAAGCTCAATTCGCAATTAAGGTGTAATCACATAATTACACTATTTGACTTAACGCTGATATTATTTAGTTACTTAATGGAAATTCGGGCGAATTACAAAATGACACCGACATTACACACCCTATCATGGTCAATGGTGAAATTTTCACTGCGCGCTTAACAGTGACTTTGATTTTTTTCGCCTATAAAAAATGTCTATTGGCAGGTTGCCAGTGGCTACCAAATATCTACCAACTACCAAATATGTCACTGCCTGATGCACAGTGAGGCCTACGGTTAATTAAACTTAAAAGTTGGAAACGATTTCGTGTTTTTATTCGTTTATTATTGAAATGATTACTGGAAATAGAGGATGTCCTGTTAATAAAAATATTCATTGCGTTGCAGTGGTCTTCACAAAATTTCATATAACTCCGTTCACTGTATATCTAGATTTAAATAGCCGGGGGTGCCGCAGTGCCTATGGACGAGCCGCCCCTGCTAGGATGTGAAGGTCCGTGGTTATTTTTGGAAGCCAAAAAGGGGTCCACAAGCAAAAAGGTTTGGGAAACAATGACTTAGAGGACATGCAAATATGTTTTCTTATGCTGTTCACCTAAAATCAATTCCACAAGTTATGAAATACGTAGATGCTCAAAAGTTAAAGAACAAATGCAAAAACGAGAATACATTTTTAAATACAAATAAAAATAGAACCAATATTCGTCATTTATAAAACAAAACAGTGTAACTGACTTCCGAAACAAATTCATCCACAACTAGGCGAATATGCAAATAGATAACCAAATGTAAACAATGTTTTCGCAATCTGTATCGCTCACACTATGGAATTCAATGTAATCATCATTGAAAAAAAGGGTGTCTTAGTCATCATTAAGGAAAATGGAAACGACTGTATCAAGCCGAAATGACCAATGTGACTGTGAATCGGAGCTTTTTTGAGCATACAGTGGAACCAGTTCCAAAATACAATCGCATACTGTTGGTCAAAGGGTCGTCTGAGGCCCTCCCTCGTGCCACTTCCACGAAAGGTTACCATTATCCAGTCCTGCATCAAAGGACCTTACAACTGCAACTTGCTTGGGGCTTACTGGATCTATAGGAGAACTTGTACTATCCAATATTATAGGAGGACTTGTACTATCCAATATTATAGGAGGACTTGTACTATCCAATATTATAGGAGGACTTGTACTATCCAATATTATAGGAGGACTTGTACTATCCAATATTATAGGAGGACTTGTACTATCCAATATTATAGGA
The DNA here is from genome assembly GCF_048544385.1 of Mastigoproctus giganteus. NCBI lineage: Eukaryota > Metazoa > Arthropoda > Arachnida > Uropygi > Thelyphonidae > Mastigoproctus > Mastigoproctus giganteus. The sequence continues at coordinate 84,997,529 of NC_143584.1, forward strand.
GGACTTGCACTATCCAATATTATTGGAGGACTTGCACTGTCCAATATTATTGGAGGACTTGTACTATCAAATCATACTTTCTGTTGAAGGACCAACTGTCTATTTCCTTGGTCACTACACCCAAATGAGCCAATTTCAATTGGTGACGACAGCATGTTGATTGTACCCAGGAGAAGTGGCGAATTTCCGCACAGGCGCACGAGGCGTGCGCGTGGGGCCTCTTAAATCGAGGGGGCCTCAAATCTCAGGACTCAAAAAAAAAATTGTTTCATTTTAAATTTTTACACTCATCTTTATTACCGTTACTGAATAAAACTATATAAGATGAGAAGTTAGTAAACTCTTATGCGAATATCCCTACGTATTATATGAAATATCTATGCGAACTAAGTGAATCTTAAGTAGAATACATATTATCATTAATGCTTAAATTAAACTGTTCCACAGACTCTTTCTGTTATAGCATGTGAGCTTACCCGTGTGCTGCTGGTTCAATCTTACCGTCAATCGAAGCTCTCTGTGAATTATACAACTGCCGGTAAGAACGCACACTAATATGTATATCCAGAAAACCTGGGTTTCATATGATAGTCCAGTAGTTTGGATTAGGACAAAAATCTTGTGCCCCAAAGACTCACTCAGATTGACACTGAGAGCAAGCTCGCAGCATCGAAGATTGTGTTGGGATTTCACTCAAAAATCTTCCTTTGTAATTGGATCTTTGAGTGCCGCTTAACTATGGTTCTTCATCAATGATCTACTCAGTGAGTTATGTGTATGTAGCAGAGAAATGTCACTAGGCAAAATGATCAACAAAACAAGGTTTATTAAGCATATAAGTCATACAAATAGTTACAAAAGAACTGGTCAAAGTTTTAGCATGATTGGCAATTGGTGCTTGGAAACGAATTGAATAGCAGGTATTTTAATAGCAACGTAAATTAAATAGCAGCTAAAATTATAATACTACTAGTATTATAATTTTATTAATTATAAAATTATAATACTACTAGTATTATAATTTTAGTGTTCTTCGTGTTGGCACTTCCACCATTACTCTCACAAGTATTCACAATGGCTGGTGTCAGGCATACCATACAACTGTTCTACTGCTAGAATAAGGATATATGTCAACTTAACAATTATATATTAGTATTTTTAACAACTAGGTCATTAAGTCTCATTACATATTAAATTCTAATTACTAAAGGTAGATAAACAATTGTCAGAGAGGCGCCTCCGTAGCCAGGTGGGCAGGAGCAGTAGTGCATAGCACAGGCTTCTTGATTAGACCGGGGTTCGAGCCCGTGACCACCAAATACGGAGGATGCGGAAGGTCAGGGAATGACCACTGCATATCCCCAGCCCAGATAAAGGGTGAGGGTTGGCGTCAGGAAGGGCATCCGACCTACAAAAATTTCATGCCAAAAAAAAAAACGCTGACCCCATATATAATGAAAAAAAGCGAGTACAAAAAAAAAAAAAAAAAAAAAAAAAAAGATAAAACAATTGTCAGAATGAGTCTATGAGAAGAGAGGTCAGTGGGTATTAAAGGAAGGGGGCGGTAGGATTAACTTTGAGTGGTCGGGTTTGGTTTGTTCTAAAAAAGGCTAGTTAACTTACCCACAAATTGTCATTCTTCTTCGATACTTCTGGCTTTGACTCTTTTGCTCCATAAGTATGGTTTTGGGGATATCTGCTCAATAGACAAGATCTGCGATCTTCCTTGGTTTTTCTTTATCTGGCACTCTTCAAGGCTCTGCTCTACACTTGGCTCTAGAAAATCTCTTCAAACTCCATAAACCCTTGAACGCTCCAAAATCGATGCAAAACAAGCCTTTACAACATCCAAATTCTTCAAAATCGACCCAAAGACTCTCTTACAACTCCAAATCCTCCAAAATCTGGCCAAAGAAAAAGCCTCGTTTTCTGTCCTCTTTTAATATATATCCCTGCATCCCACTTCCTAAGTTTCCCATGACCTGTTCTGATTTCATGGGTTAATCATGGGGCAAAGAATTACACTTGGGGACTGTCAACTTTTGGGATTTGACACTACTAAAAATGATATGTTATATGTAGAAGGGAAAGCTCATATTTGTGTAGGGCAGTTTCTTTTGTTTTACAATCGTGGTCATCGAACATAAATCGATAAACTTTTACGTATGGAATTTTGAAATGACAATCGATGTGTTTATCAGATTCGATTGCGTAAGATATCATGTCTATTGGTCTGCTTAATCACCTTTCTCCGAGAAAAGTCGTGTTCTCCCCTCGTCGTTCTTGGGACTATTACGTGTTCACTGCCTGCCTACTGCTATTGGGAGAAGGACTTGACGTCACTAATTGACTGGACAGTTAACGGAGGTGTAATGTTTCAACTACTGCATCCCCTGGGGCGGTGCTGGTTTCACGTGCGAAAACGAAAGTGAAACGGAACTAATTCCGATGGAGTGACGCTACTTTAGTTATACAGGCCGCGGAAAAAGTATAGGGCACTTAGAGGAATAAATGCTTCTTAAAAGTGAGCGAAAGGGATAAAAATGATAGCATTTTTACAAAACACCTTCCGTTTTTCCTAGTGGAAAAAACTGAAAGTGTTTAATTCCACGAGTGAAGAACCCTGTGACGATATTGCTCAAGAAACGATATTAGAGGAGGCAGTTCAAAACTATTCGCAACTAATTGGGAACCAATAAGCAAGCGCAGTAGTCTTTTAAAGCCTCTGAAATCACTACACTGGCTCACATGTAACGGAGCATCGTCTTTTTTAATAGCGTTCGGAACTAACATTTCGCTCACGAATCTGTTGCAAATTACTAGAGTTTGTGTGGTTGTTGTTTTAGTGTAGGAGTAGTTTTGTTTTGTTATCAAGTAAGTATCTGTAATATCTTATGTATTGTTATGTATTTATCAAAACTGAATTGTTTGACGAGGCGTGATATTTATAGCAAGTGATAATTGGGAATTAAATTTTTAATTCCCAATTAATAAAATATGTATGAAAGAATTGCGCAACCAAAATGATTAAAACCGCAACACCAAATCTAGAGCGCGTGCTATAGTAAAAACATGCACACTAGTGGTACCGAAAATATTTAGAGGGGGGCCTCAAAATTGAATTGCACCTGGGGTGCTAAATCCGGCACTGCCCAGGAGCTAAGGACCATGGCGTTCTTCAGTGGTGAGTCGCCATACAGTCTTATGTTCCTGTTGCATTCATCTGGGAAAAAGAATTCGTTCCTGTTAACATCGCGGAAAGAGGTTTTGAAGTTTAATGTGTTGGGCTGGAATCGCTGTCATTGGCCATATGATTTCCATGGGTTGCCGCAGAGAATGTCACGGCCGTAAACCGGTGAGAAGATATAGTTGAATCATAGGTTTGGCCTTTTCCGGGAGAGGTTGGTCCATTTTAATGAATGATAATACATGTACTCCAGAGTTTTTCTGATGACAACTTTATAGAGAGAAATAGCCCTTATGGAATGGTTAGTCAGATAACTATCACAGGCATTCCAATAACGAATGCCTGTGATTCTCTAGGCGAAAGGATCACTAGTAATAGTTACCCTCCCAGAAACCTCAGCAATGGTTTCCAGCACAAATTAATAAATAAATATTCATTTATTAACAACAAATGTCTTAAGGAGGGATGTTTTCCTGTGGACTTGAAGATCTCGCTACTGAAACTAATTAAGAAGCAGCACAAAAACCCTACTGACCCGCGCTCTCACCGTCCAATTGCGCTACTTGCAAACTTTGGAAAAATACTGGAGCAGCTTATGGCGCTCAGGGCCACAGCTCTCTTTCAAGCATAGAATCTCTTCTCCCCCTGCCAGTATGGTTTCACTCCAGGACGATCCTGTGAGGAGGCTCTCTTTGATCTAGTTCTGCACATAGAAAACTCTGAAGCAAAATTTGAACTTGCCATCTTCATTGACTTCAAGAGCGCGTTTGACACTGTCTGGTGGGGCAGTGCTCTGGCACGCCTCCGGATAGCCTCCTGTTCCAGCCATCTCTATAGACTTTTTCAAAGCTACTTTTCAGATAGAACAGTAATTCTAAAGTCAAAATACCATCACGTCTTCAGGCCAATCACCCGGGGGTGCCCTCAGGGCTCAGTCCTGGGACCTCTCGTGTGGAATATAATCCTACAAGACTGGCTTTCCCGCTCCTTTGCCAATACCAAGATTGTTGCTTTTGCGGACGATCTCACGATAGTGGTGTCCGGCCGCTCTCGCAAAGCCATAGAAGACAATACTAATCGGGTCCTTGACGACCTCTCTTCCTGGGCTGCACTAAATAAACTACGGATAAATCCAAGCAAGACTAAAATGATGCTCTTTAAAAATAAGCTGGACCTCAGGCGGCCTTCGCAAGTTAGTCTCTGGGGGTACAACTTCCCATTTCACACAGACCACTGTGCTAGGGGCGGTTCTGGATCACAAATTATGCTTTCACCCCCACCTCATCCATCTCTCCAAGGTGAAAAATTTTCAGGCTCAATCATCAGAATCACCAGGAATGAATGGGGCCTGTCCAAGCGGTCGCTTCAGCTGTACTATAAAGCCGTCTTCCTTCCGATCGTGACGTCTGCTGCAGGTGCTTGGTTCCACCGAGCTAGATTGGTTAATATGATAGGCAAATCAGGCTCTATACAACGGATAATGCTTCTGGCTACCCATAGGGTATGCAGGACAGTATCCACTGCTGCTATCCAGGTCTTAGCTGGGACCCTTCCACTGGACTTGTATGTAACCTTCCGTGGCCTGGCCTGACCTTTAGAATCAACAAGAAAATTCCAACCAAGATCTTATACATTGAGGTAAACCTGAACAGGTTTACCTCAATGTATAAGACCCTAAGGCAGAGAAAACACGCTGTTATAATGAGATGATAAATATCTGGCAGACAAGATGGGACACTTCCACCAAGGGAGCAGTTACAAGGAGATTCCTGCCGGATGTGACTTTCCCCTCCTCTAAGTTGGCACAGAAGTGGCTCTCTTTAACTCTTGAGACATCATTCCTACTCACTGGGCATGGCTCATTGAACGAGAAGCTCTTCCAACTAGGCCTAATACCCATAGACGTTTGTTACTGCGGGGCCAAGGAGAATTGGTTCCACCTTCTCTTCGAGTGCGCTCTCTATGAGGACCTGAAGCAAGACCTAGCAAATACCATCCCTCTCACTGAAAACCAACTGGACATTCTGTTACAGACACCACGGAACCTTGCTGCCTTCCAGAACTTCTCGACGCAAGTATTCACGCGCAGGAAAGCCTCCTACAGAATAATGCAGGCTACAAATGGGGATCCCCAGACAGCACCTTAAAAATTTTATTTTTAATTTATTTTATTTTATGTTTTCTTCGTGCTAGCGTACTTTTTTTCCCCCTTCATTCCTCTCCCCACTAGTGTAGCTTCTCTCTCTCTTTTTTTTTTTTTTTTTTTTTTAATTATTACACCACAAAATTTTTTTTTTATCCACTTCCTCTGGAATGGGCCCCCAGAGGAATCTGGTCCACCTTTTGACAACATCAGGTGAGTCAGAGTTTCTTTTGAGACAGTACGTGTTTTATTGAGACTGGCCCACTTTCCGTGGTGTGGACGAGTACCCAGAATCAATCTGTCCAGGTGACTGATGCTTCTGGGTAGCCAAGAGGCCAGAACAGAATACACACATAATACACACAAACCTACGTCATTCACATTCTGGCCCATTTGTAGTAATACTGTTCTTCACAGAGATACGAGGCGGAGTTGAACAGACGTTCTAGGAGCCGCCCTTTACAAAACACATGTCCACAATTAGTGCATATACAGCAAGCCCATCACAGCATATGGCCAGGGACAGATAATAATACAAAGGAAATAACATAAAATAATCGAATATATGTACATAGCAGATTTCATATAGACATTAACAATGACGAGGAATTATAGTTATGAAAAGAATTTGCAGTGCAGCAGGCTTTCAGTTGCAGTTACTGGGTTGAATTATTTCTCTTAATTTTATCGGAGATCTGACTCCTGTAGGCTTCAGAGTTGATTAACCTGTTGCAATCAATGTTGTGATGATTTATGAGGTGAAGGGATGCATCGGGGAACATTCTGCCCATTTGTTTGAGCCTGGAGAGGTTGGATTTGATTTGCTGGTTTCTTGAATTTTCCCTGTTGGGAACAGTTATTATATTGGCTAAGTTTGGTGAATCGCATGCAGAAGTGATTAACTTTGCAAGAAGCATGATTCCAGACTAGTTGATCATCTGTTGCAGAAGCTTTGTTTTTAAGTTTTCATAAAGCTATTGTCTGGATATTGTATGGGGAAAACGAAGCTTACTTATTGAGCCATCTAAGAACCCAATATTCTAGGGCAAGGAATTTCTTAACGGTTACTTGAGGAGCACCAGATCAGATTTCGGAAGCATAGGACAGAATGGGAAAAATGCATCTTTGAACATGCTTAATGACTGTTTTTCTGTCTTGAATCGCTGCTGTTTCTTGTTTGATTAACCATTTTGCTTTTTGAATTTTTTGAGCAACATATAAATAGTGGGCATTAAAGGAGAGATTTTTATCAAAAACAACTCCAAGGTCTTTGTGAGCATAAACATTTGGGATTAGGACATCTGCAATTTTTATTTATGTGATTGGGTTGTTTCTGAAGGGAATAAGTAATTTGAGCAGATTTGCTTGCATTTATAGTCAGATTGAGATCTTTCAGATACTTGATGATTTCACAAATCTGTGAATTCGCGTCATTGATAACTTTGCGAATATCATCACTGGCTTTGGAGATTATAAATAACTTTAAATCATCGGCATATACCAGTAGATTTGGATTTTCTTGTAGAAGTGGTTGAAGAGATGCTGAAAATATAGTACTGGAGAGAACGGCCCCTTGAGGAATGCCTGAAGAATATTGTCAGTACTAGTGACGATTTAGGCTGTATTGAAGATAGGAAATAATCATTGTGTCAACGAGAAAATGATTTTTTAGTATTTCAAAAGATTTTTTGAGATTATGTTGTCGAAAGCACCTTTTGATGTCAAAATAAAATACATCGCATTGTGCCTTATCTTGAAATACAGTTTGGATGCGTACAATGGTGTCAGCTAGGCTTGTTGTTGTGGAGCACCCTCTAGGACCAAAATGCATGTTGACAGGTATATTGTCTCGTTCCCAACGTTAGGGAAGATAACGTGTGATTTCACACGTTATATTGCTACTTAACGAGATTACACGTCTTATTTCTACGAATTATCGATATTCTTCCACCCCCATGCTCATGGAACCCTTACAATTACTGTAATTTCGGGTCAAAATTTCTGCCTTTTGTGTACTGTTGAGCAAAACGTTGAGACATTCGTTTTAACGGTTTAAAAATTATAAATTTGATATACTAGTAATAAAAACAAACATTGGATACACGGAACTATCGATGCAGTTCAGGAAAAAAGGAAAAGAGACGACCAAGGAGGGGGGGGGGAACTCAACATCAAAATCCAGAGTTTCTAAGGTTAGGAAGAACGTTTGGCCAGAGTTGATTGCAAAAGCTCCAAATGAGCATTTATAGTGCAACTTATAAGCAACATTCATGTTTAGGCGGGATTGGAGTCATCCATTAATGCTAAAGGTCACTAGGCCGCAGTCTATCTGTGGCTATCGACTGCAATGTTTTTCTATTAACTGGGTCTGAGTTATAGACAATAAAAATAACCCAACGCAAAATTTCTTTTTTTTTTTTCCCCTTTTTTTTCTTTCCCTCTTTTCTTTTTCTTTTTTTCCCCTTTTTTTTTTCTTTCCCTCTTTTCTTTTTCTTTTTTTCCCTTCTTTTTCCCTCTTTCTTTTTTGAACTTCCAATTTGGCCACTTGGCTCCAACTAAGAAGAATCTACCTGCGTATAGTTAGGGAAGGATGTTACATGGTTGTTTTCCATCAAGATTATTATAATATTTAATACCACTTTTACACTATGTGAAATTAATAATATAGTTTTAGGCTATTCGCCTAAACTACAACGTTTCAGATATCTTACCGATACCGATCATCAGACCCTGCTGTTGGGGGAACAAAAATAGAAAGGGTTACAAATTTGAATACAATTACTAATATTACAATTATGAATATTGTGATTTACAATTGCCATATTTACAATTACAATTTGCAAGTAAACAATTCTAAGTTTGGATATTGTTACCAATAAAAACCAGATATTAGATTAGATTAGAATTTTTAATCTCTGTGTATTTATCTAATCTAATATCTGGTTTTTATTGGTAACAATATACAAACTTAGAATTGTTTATTTGTGAATTGTAATTGTAAATATGGCAATTGTAAATCATAATATTCATAACTGTAATTGTAATATTGATAATTGTGTTCAAATATAACCCTTTCTATTTTTGTTTCCCCCCATCATCAGACCTTGCTGATGATGGGTATCGGTACGATACCTGAAACGTTACCTTAATGTATAGTAGTTTAGGCGAATAGCTTAATAAACTATATTATTAATTTCACGTGGTGTAAGAGTGCTACTTGGGTACTTGATATCTATAGATCTTAATCAGGTGGGTTCCTGTCTCTGTCGCGAGGTGGTGGGCCACCACTATCTTACATTAGAGTATTCCATCTTCTAAGTACGTCACTCACGAAATCATTAAAATATGCAAATAGGCGACGATCTGTGAACAGAACCCAGAGTCGCTCTTTCTCTAAAATCCCAACTGAACTTTCCAATTTAGATCTGATATCCAAGTAACGATGACAGTCCAGCATAATAGTGTGTCCGGCGGGATCGGAGTGACAGATTCTGGGGTTGTTCTAAACTGCGAAATCTACAAGCCATAGAGATCACAGAACGAGTGAGAGAGAGAGATAGAAGCCAATGAACTTTTTTACTATAATGACCAGTCATCCTATGAAGGAAGGAAGCCTGGTAATGTCTTGGGCCTTTTGTTATGTAATTAAAGATTTTTTATTATGTATAAGTATAGTGCGAAAGCATCAATAATACATAGCCAAATCTGAATGAACAGAATATTACCAAAGCGGCGTCATATTGTGAATAGCTTCACAACGAGTTGTCATGATATTGCACTACTTCAAATAAGTAACGCGCTTCACCTGAGGAGAAGACTAATGTTTCTTATTCTCAGCATGGATACCACCACCCAGACGGCACCGTTTCAGGGCTATTTTGTATTTGTGTGGGATAATAACTCGACTATGCAGTTGTCCCTATTAGACTTAGAAAAACAAAAAGGTAGAAAGAAAGTAATAGTAGGAGTGGAAGAGGAAAAGAAACGGTGTAGAAGAATGAAAAGGACAGTAACTACAACTCACACCACTCAAAAACTCAAACTCCTCGAATAGGCAACGCTTCTCCAGTGGAGAAGGCTGTTGTTACCTATTCTTGGAAACTCCGGACATCATCAGGCTCCCCCTTGTGCCGCTTCAGGGCTGTTTGCCCTTCTTCGGTGGGTGGGTAGGTACCCAAGTGATGCAATGATGGCAAAACAGTTATGAAGTATAACTCCACAATATGAGAGATGCCTGATAGTGTATGATGTATTTAGACTATAAAGCATTTGCCATTATTGCATCACTCGGGTACCTGCCCACCCACCGAAGAAGGGCCAAATAGCTCTGAAACGGTGCCGTCTAGGTGGTGGTATCCATGCTGAGAATAAGTAACATTATTCTTCTCCTCTGGTGAAGCGTTACTTATTCGGAGTAGTGCAATATCATGGCAACTCGTTGCGAAGGTATTCACAATATGAGATATAACTTAAAACGATGCCGCTTTGCTAATATTCTGTTCATTCAGATTTGGCTAGGTATCATTGATGCTTTCGCACTATACTTATACATAGTCTGGACCTCAAAAGTCTAGACTATGTATAAGCTTGAGGCTTATGCCCTAAACGCTTTATAGATTTTTTATTATTATTATTAATTTTTTTTGTGTTTGTTCCTTAGCTTTTGAGCAATAATGTAGGTATCTAATCTCCTCTCGTCAGTCTGTTTAGCTTGAAACTTGACTACTTACTTCAAACTTATAAATTCTGTTCACATTCCAGGCGCTGACGAGTTTGGAACACCAGGTTTCGCATTTTTCTATATGAATATATCAATGAATGCTTTAATATCAACTGGAAAAGATATATGGAAAGTATATGCCCCTGGTCCTGTCCGGAATGATACATGGAGTCAAATTGGAATAAGATGGAAACAAGAAATTGGCCTTGAGGTTAGTACGCTCTCTCTCTCTCTCTCTCTCTCTCTCTCTCTCTCTCTTAACTGCAATGAAATATCGGAAAATATAATTTATTTGTTGATGTCATTTCAGACAGCCTATATTATCATATTAAGAATTTCGGTGTTATGCTTTTTTGAAGTAGTATGTGATGCAAGAAAGCAAATGCACGAGCTTATGCAGCATCAGCCAAAAAAAAAAAAAAAAAAAAAAAAATTACAAAACAATCCCCTCTAAATATTTGTCCAATTCCTTCTTAAATTTATTTAACCTATCAACTTCCACATCGACAGATGGAAGTTTGTCCTAGCAATTACCCACCCGCTGGCTAAAGGCAAATTTCCGCACATCTATTCTACATCTGTCTTCCTCAATTTGAATTTATGCCCCCTTATGTTCGTAATCTGAACAAGTGGAAGAATCCCATCAGAATTCAAAGTGCTCAACCCATTCAAGGCGTTATACACCTCAAACAGATCACTTCGCAGGTGCTTAGTCTCCAGCTGCTGCAATTTTCAGAACTTAAGCCTCTCCTGGTAAGAGGATCCTTTCATTCCCCTCACCAATCTTGTTGCCCTTCTCTGTACACGCTCAAGCAAATCTACGTCCTTCCTAAAATGTGGCCTCCAGACCTGCACACAGTATTAGCATTTTTTTTAGCATTAGTAGAGGCATTTGATGCAAGAAAGCAAGCTTATGCAGCATCAGCCAAAAAAAAAAAAAAAACCCACTTCCACCTCACCCCTCTGTTCGTTCAAAATACCTGTCCAGCTGAGCCTTAAACTTATTTAGGCTATCAACCTCCACCACAAGGGATGGCAGTCTGTTCCACCAACCAACCACCCGCTGGCTAAAGGCAAATTTCCGCACGTCTATCCTACATCTGTCTTTCCTCAATTTGAATTTATGCCCTCTCAGGTGATTTTTCTGAGCTAGAGGAAGAATCCCATCAGCATTGAGCATGCTTAAACCATTCAAGGCTTTATACACCTCTATCAGATCACCTCGCTGGTGCCTAGTCTCCAGACACTGTAATTTGCAAAACTTAAGCCTTTCTTCGTAAGAGCACCCCTTTGTTCCATTCACTAATCTTGTTGCCCTTCTCTGTACTCGTTCCAGCAGCTCTACATCCTTCTTGAAATGAGGCCTTTAGACCTGTATACAGTACTCTAGGTGTGGCCTGACCATTGCCTTATACAATGGAATAATCACCTCCTTATCCCTGCTGGAAAAATTCCTGTATATCATTGACAATACTCCATGAGCTACTCTTGCAGCCCGTCTGCACTGCTCAGAGAACTTCATATCTGCCTGCACAATCACCCCCAAGTCCCTTTCATTCTCTACCACTGTCAGTGTAGTACCACAGAGTTGATACGTTGCTCTGGGGTTGCTGTTTCCCATGTGTAGTACTTTACATTTGTCAATATTAAACTTCATTTGCCACCTCTCAGCCCATCTGCTCAACCTTTCCAGATCCTGTTGCAGCAGCATAGTGTCAGTAGTGTCCTTGACAACCCTGCCAACCTTTGTATCATCTGCAAACTTGGACATTAAGCTTGATATACCATCATCAATATCATTTATAAATACAGAAAACAACAATGGACCCAACACTGAGCCCTGAGGGACTCCACTAATAACATTAGTCCACGATGAGCAGTGTCCATTGATTACCACTCTCTGTCTTCTCCCCCTCAACCACCCCTTTATCCATAGCAGCAATTTGCCTCCAATGTCACACTGCTCCAATTTGTGTAGCAGTCTTCCATGTGCAACAGTATCAAAAGCCTTTCTAAGATCCAAGTATATAATATCAAAGTTATTCCCTGCATCCAGTTCTTTTGTGACTGCATCATAGTATCCAATCAAGTTGGTCAGGCAAGACTTCCCCTTAACAAAACCATGCTGTGTCTGAGCTATAACTGAAGTCTTGTCTAAATGATCCTGCAGTGCTTCTTTAACCAGTGCCTCCATTAATTTTCCTGGAACAGAAGTTAAGCTCACAGGTCTATAATTACTTGTGTCAGCCTTTGATCCTCCTTTGTGAATTGGGGTCACATTTGCACATTTCCAGTCTATGGGTACCTCCCCCGAGTCCAAGGAAGCTCTCATAATTATGGCTAAGGGTTTGCTTACTTCCTTTGCTGCCTCCTTTAATATAACTGGATAGATCCCATCCACCCCGGGTGCCTTTCTTGTGTTTATCTTCAACAGTTTCTCCTCCACTTTACTCCCAGTTATTTCAAGATTCTGTAGCTTACTGCTAGAGTTGAATACACCTCTGGCATTCCCTTTGCTGAATAACTCCTCATGTGTGAATGTCGATGCAAAATATTCATTTAGTTTGTTAGCTACCTGAGCAGGATCATCAACAGTTGACCCATCAATATCAAGTGGACCAATCTGATTCATCCCCTTCCTTCTAGAGTTTACATAAGTAAAGAACTCTTTGCTGTTTTTCTTTGCATCCCTTGCCAAGGATTTCTCGTAATTTGCCTTCGCCTGCCTAACCTCCTTTGTAACTTGGTTGCATATCAACTTGTATCTATCATAGGCTTCTGTGTCATGTGTTAATTTGTAAGTATCCCATGCATTTTTCTTCTCTGCCATATGCCTCATTAGTTCATCTGACATCCATTTTGGCCTAAACCTTGAACAATATTTCTTAGTTGGTATGTAAAGCCTAGTAGCTTCCAAGATAAGTTCTTTGAATGCTTCCCATTTTGAATTTGCTGTTGGTAACATCATCAGTTGGTCCCACTGTATAGAATTTAAATACTGTCTCAGTCCATCGTAGTCGCCTTTACGGAAGCAATAACCCTTCCCTTTACCCCTAATGGTAGTTACCTCTTTGAGTAAATCCCACTTCAGCACACTGTGATCACTGCCACCTAGTGGTTCATTTATCTGCAGATTCTTAATGCATGAAGAATCACTGCTGATAATCAAATCAAGAGTATTACTCCCTCTAGTTGCCTCCCGAACATGCTGATGTAGAAAACAATCATCCAATAAATCCACAAAAGCTCTGCTAGTGCGTGAGTAACCAGCCCCCAAATTCCAGTCAATATCTGGGAAATTAAAATCTCCCATTATAAGACTCTCTGATTTACTGGCCCACTCTATTTCCCTGTACAGTTCCTTATTATACTCATCAGAGTCATTAGGCCTATAGCACACTCCTACTCTCAATTTTGATCTCCCAATGCTTATGTCACACCAAACTGACTCAACACTGCACTGTCCAGCGATGTCGACTGGCTTCACTTCCTTGGTTTTTATGTGTTTCTTAACTAATAGCATAACCCCTCCCCCCTTCCTATCCTGTCTATCCTTTCTGTAGACGTTGTACTCCCCAAATTGCAGTTCTGCATCCCTTATATCTGTGTGACACCACGTCTCTGATATCCCAACAATATCTGCCTTTGATGTTTTGAGCAATACCTCAAATTCATCAAATTTATTTACTAAACTCCTAGCATTGGTGTACACGCAAGTATACCTGCACCTGTTTCTATTCTTAGCTACCCTAACACAACCCATGTGTTTACTTGTACCGCAATGGCTCCCAGCAGTCTCTGAAATACCATGTATCTTGTTTTTCAGGCTTCTGCTCATTCTAATAGAAGCAGTGCAAGAATCTCTTTCACCTCTGCCAGTGGCTACTGTCAATCTATTGGTCTTTGTCTCCCCCCAAGCTAGCAGTTTTCCGACCCACCTAACACTGCCTAGACAGCATCAGCAAATATTCTTGCACCCTTTCTATTTAAGTGTATCCCATCCCTGTAGAAGCAATCTCTCCTGTTAACAAGTACAGTCCAGGCTGAAAAAAATTCTACCCCTTGAGCCTTGCACAATCTTTCCAGGGCCGAATTGATCGACAAGGCTCTCATCATATACTCCCTCCTATCGTGTCTGGGCAGAATTGCAGACACTTTCAAATTCAACCCTAATTCTCGGCTTTTGTTCAACAGTGACCTGTACTTGTTAAGTAATTCTGCCGGTCTCCTACTCTTAATATTATTAGTGCCAACGTGTACAACTATATCACCTTTTGTGCCCTTAAGATCAAGGCGTGGCCTGACCATTGCCTTATACAGAGGGACAATCACGTTTTCCCTGCTAGCAAAATTCCTGTGTATCATTGACAACGCCCCATGACCTGCACTGGTCGTCTGTCTGCATTGCTCAGAAAACTTCATGTCTGACTGCACAATTACTCCCAGGTCTTTTTCATTTTCTACCACCTTAAGTGTAGTACCACACAGTTGGTACGTTTCTCTGGGGTTACTTCTATCCATATGCAGTACTTTGCATATTTCAATGTTAAACTTCAGTTGCCACTTCTCAGCCCATTTGCCCAAATTTTCTAGATCCTGTTGCAGTAAAACACTGCCATTGCTGTCATTAACAACCCTGCCAACCTTTGTACATCTGCAAAGCCTGATATACCTTCATCAATATCATTGATAAATATACAAAACAACAGTGGACTCAACACCGAACCCTGTGGGACCACTAATAACATTAGTCCACGAAGAGCAGTACCCATTGATTACCACCCTCTGTCTTCTCCCACTCAACCATCCTTTTATCCATTGTAGCAAATTACCCTTAATACCATTCTGCTCCAATTTGTATAGTAGTCGTCCATGCACAACAGTGTCAAAAGCTTTTCTGAAATCCAAGTATATGATATCAAAATTATTTTTTGCATACAGTTCCTTTGTAACCACATCATAATAACCAATCAAATTTGTCAGACAAGAGTTTCCCTTAACAAACCCATGGTGTGTCTGAATTATTGCTGCAGGATCATCTTGTCTAGATGATCCTGCAATGCATCTTTAACCAGTGACTCCATTATTTAACCGGAACAGAAGTTAAACTAACTGGTCTGTAATTACTCGTGTCACCCTTCGATCCCCCTTTGTGAATTGGGGACATATTTGCACATCTCCAGTTCGTGGGGACCTCCGCTGAGTCCAAGGATGCTCTCATAATTATGGCTAAGGGTTTGCTTACTTCCTTTTCTGCCTCCTTTAATATAATTGGATAGATCCCATCCACCTCAGGTGCCTTTCTTATGTTTAACTTCAACAATTTCTCTACCACTTTGTTCTCAGTTATTACAAAATCATTAAGCACCCTGTTACAATTTGATAACCTTGTGGCATTTTCAAACCTTAACTCCTCATGTTTGAATGTAGATGCAAAATACTCATTCAGTGTTTGCTATCTGAGCAGGATCATCAACAGTCGAACCATCGATATCAAGTGGACCAATCAGATTAATTCCCTTCCTTTTAGAGTTTATATAAGTAAAGAAATCCTTGCTGTTTTTCTTAGCATCCTTTGCGAAAGATTTCTCGTAATCTGCCTAATAAATAAATATTTGAAGATGAATCTCTGTTGAGTGAACGTATGATGAATTTTTTTTTTCTTACGGTGGTCAAACTTTCTACAGTATTCGATGGATTAAAAGACAATAAAATGTGTAACAGCTGTAAATTTTCATAAATAAATTTGATCCTTACCGTGTGAGATTAACTTAAGATGAAGGAATATTGTGAAATACCAAGTAGTAGAAAGTTAATAGAAAATACACCATATTAGGATGATTAGAAAGTCACCAGTTATTTTGAAAATGCAGCTGTAGGAGGGAAAAATCGAATCGCAGAGTATTTTTTAAATTATATAGGTGGGGTGATGATGTCCTATGATCCTCAAACATGGGTTTAGAGAGTTTGATATTTAATATGCGTACATGTTTTAGGTAAGTATCAATGATAGAACAGACTACAGCAAAATTTGAAGTATCCGGTTAATACCAACTATTAGTATTAGTAATGGCTATGTGATGCAAGGAAGCCTAAGGCTTATGCTGCACCAGCCAAAAAAAAAAAAGGGAGTAAAATAATAATAATAAAATTAAATAAAGAAATTAATAAAAGAAAAGGAAACAGAATGCCTATGCATTTCCCTTCTCCCGTAAGTGACTATCCAGCTGACCTTTGAATTTCTCCAAACTATCAGCCTCAACCAACCATATAGGTAACTTATTCCAGAAATTTATAACTCGCTGGCCAAATTAAAACTTCCTGCAATTTAGTCTAAACATCTCCCCATAACTTGAATTCATAGCCCCTAGTTCTAGAATCATTTATAACTGTGAAACTTTCGCCCTAACTCATTTCACTTTTGCCTCTCAGAGCCGTAAACACCTTAATCAATCAAGTTTCCTCTAAGGTACCTGGTTTCCAAGCTCTGCAACCCACATATTCGAAGTCTTTACTCTTTTTTTTTTTTTTTTTTTGGCTGGTGCAGCATAAGCTTCAGGCTTCCTTGCACCATATGGCTAATAATAATATGGACGACCTTTTGCCGATCTCACCAGACGAGTTACCCGTCTCTGGTCACTTTTAAGAAGCTCGATCTCTTTTTTAGTTGCGGTCTCCACACTTCAACTCAGTATTCCAAGTGTGGTCTAACAATAGCCTTATATAGTGGGATTATGACGTCCTTATCTCTACTAGCAAATATAACACTATGGGCCTTCCTTGCAAGCTCTGTACAATGATCGAACTTCATGTCTGATCGTATCGTAACTCCCAAGGCCCTTTCTTCCACTGCTGACTTTAGTTCAACTCCACCAAGTGTATAAGCTATTTTGGGGTTGCTGTTCCCCTTCCATTTTGCTGAATTAAAGCATATACCGCTTTTCTGACATTCCTGAATTATATCTAGGTTACTCTGAAGAAGCTCTGCTTGACGATGATCATTAACTACTCTACCTATCCTTGTATCATCTGCAAATTTAGACGTCATCAACCGCTCTCTCCCTTCATCGAATAAAATAAAAAATCAGAGGAATAACCATTTATCACAACCCTCTGCCTCCTGCCCCGAAGCCATCTTATTATCCATCTAAGGGTTTTCCCTGTAATTCCAACCTGTTCCAGCTTATAAAGTAACCTCCCATATGGGACTGAGAGACCTGGCGAGCTGAACGAGGTAGAAAACAATAAATCCGAAAACTCGTGCCAACGGGAATCTGTGATTGATAAAAGGGCAATGTTAAGATGATAAATTTAGTTGCTGTTCGAAGTCTTAAAAAATCCTAAAACTGGCCTGAGTCGTCGTCCTGCACAGAAAATTTTGAAAATGGAACTAAAGTACAAAGCATAGAAAACTCATGTGTGCAGAAACTTTATACAAAGGATTGTGACTGAAAGATGGTTTTTTCATAAATTGTGCTTGGTGATTGAAGAGCTGGAAATACCTCTTAAAGAATATTTTGTTAATTAAGTGAACCTGGTTTTCGCAATTGAAACTTCTTTAACAGAAGATCGTGTAGTGTCCCAGTTATTACTCGGATACTATACGATCTGCCGAAAACAGCGAAGAGACAAAACCATCCAGGATTGTGGTGTGAGATGTTATATGACAAAAATTTTGGTCCATATTTTTCATAAGATACAGTGAGTTCAAAATAGATACCGCGCTACGTGCTTCAAAATTTTGTTAATGTAAATAAATACATTTTTCAGTAAGTGACAAATCTAATCTTTTCAGCTAACTCTTTAACTGGACTAAAATGAGTTATTTTTTATAATAGGTACCCAGTTTCAGATCATCCTCTTATGCTTACATTACTGTACGTATCTGAAATGCATGTCAGGAAACATTTCAAAGGTTTTAAAATTTGAGATGAATGAGAATTTTGCGAAGGAATCCAGTCCTTTGCACATTTCATTCCATCAAAGGGCTGAAAGCTCTAGGTGGTGGGTGATGTCCTATGATCTTCAAACTTGGATCTTCTTCGTGATCTGGCAAAAACATTAAAATTTTATGACTTATACTAATAGCTACAAATTAAGGTACAACTGGCAGAAACAATAACCTGTTTTTTATTCTGCGATATGTATACAAATCACTACTTGCAGAGCAGTACAACTTGTCTGTAGCAACAGCTTAACCAAAAAGTTAGGAAACTTACGTTCTGTCGGTATGTTTGGAAGTATTCAATATGACACATAATTAGAAGTATTCAATAAGAAACAGTGACTTCTGGTGGTGATTATGGACGTTTCACATCGCTGTTGCGCCTTCAAAGGGCGAGGTAACAAACAGCATTTCTCCAAAAGGCTCATTAAATTCGTCGGGAGTCTCTAAAATGGTCGTGATTCAACTGCTTATGGCATCCTATGCATGTCTATAGCGTATAATGTGAAATGACATTATACGCTATAGACATGTTTATTATACTTATATTGTAAAATAGCAAGTTTAATTCTAATTAATAAGATTATTTTTGATTTCATTTCAGTTATACGTGAACGGAAACCGTGTCGCCTATGTTCGTTATCCAGAGGACAAAAATGAAACACTTACTGAAAAAAAGCCCCTGAAACCGTTGGAGATAACTGTCGGATGTAAACGCATGGATCAAAACAAATATGGTAATTTTGCCTATGGAGAATATGATGAAATGACCATCTGGACTTGGGCCCTCAAGGACGACGAACAGAACTTTTGGATGGGTTGTTACGGTATTGAAATTGCCAATAATTGCTAGTAGAATGTTTCCTTGATTTATTTCTCCAACTCCTGCATTTATTCTGTCTTGGCTGCACTTTACTTACCAAAGTATTGTTAATGCTCTTAGGTATAAGTAATAGATTACATATCTAATCTTAGAGGAGGAATAATTCGTTCTTTAAATTGAATCAGTCTAATTGAATATGCAATAGCCAATAGCCGATTTATCAATCAGGACTATGAGACGTCAGTTTTACGACTGTTTTTATTCTCAATAGAGTCTAAGTACAGTGTATTGCGCGTATGTTCTGGGTTGACAGGAGTAGATAAGTTGGGGGTTTAAACACATTTGCATAAAGTCTGGAGGGATTTAACACATTTGCATACTGTGCCACGAGCGCTGGTGAGAAAATTATATTTAGTTCTTATTTCGTACCCTAGATGGCTCCACGTATATTTCTCTATTTTATTTTATTTTATTATTATTTTTTTCTCTCACATTCGGCATTACTGGTGGCAAAACACCATGTCCTCTCATAGTTCATTGAGTATTATTGTATATTTTCTTTGGCGTGTGTCTTCTCATAGTTTTTAAACCTTTATTGATCCTTTGATAAAAAGAAAGTTCCTTGTCTTGTCATAGTATTTATTAACTAATCCACCAGAGTCGGTTTTCTTGTGTGTGTGTGTAAACCTTTTTATAGGTTCGTTTCCTTAGAGATTCAATCTGAAAATACATTTTTAATAGAACCTTTTATTATTGTATATCTTCTCATATTTTTTATTATTGTTTTTGTGTGTGTAAACTCTATTTATTATTGTATATCTTCTCATATTTTTTAACCCTTTATTATTGTCTTAACTTATGTGTGTAAACCATTTTATTGACACATTTCCTAAAATCAAAAAAAACTCAAACATCAAAGAAAATTTCTGCTTTTTAATGAACATTTTTAAAAAAGCTACATCTATGAACAAACAGTGACATTTTGAGATGTGTGGAAGCACTCCATCCTCCAATCCTCATGCTGCTGTTCCGAGATAATAATAATCACTATCAGGATGATGATGCAAATATAAGTAGTGCGATGTCTTCGGCACTGTCCATTCCTACCTGTGGAGATGGAGAAATGTTAGCAGACTATTATAATCCTAAAGTAATAGGTAATTTCAGTTCTATTGATGCTCTTCAAAAACATACTAAATTACCAAGACGTGTTGTGCGCGAATTCCTAGCTAGTCAACCTACTTACGCGAGACATCGACAGCAAAGAATTAATTTTCGGAGGAGCCAAATTATAGTTCCCGGACTTAATCACACTTTTCAATGTGAACTGGGTGACTGTCGGCTCTCGCCGACTCAAACGATGGATATCATTACCTTCTGGTTTGTGTGGATTGTTTCTCGCGATATTCTTGGGTCAGAAAACTGAAAAGCAAAAAATCCAACGAGGTGGTGCAGGCATTCAAATCTATTTTCAAAGAAGAAACACCATTTTGTGTTAACACCGATTAAGGAAAAGAATTCACTAATGCTCCTCTTCGTCGGTTATTCCAATCCCTTGGTATCAATTTCTACACAACAAGATCAGAAAAGAAGGCAGCTATTGCCGAACGGTTCATTCGGACACTGAAAGAAAAAATTTATAAGTGGATTTCTTATTCCAAAAGTCAGAAATATATTCACGTACTCGACGATATTGTGGCTACGTATAATCGTACTACCCATCGTTCTATAGGTATGGCCCCTGTAAACTCTTGCTAACGAAGAAGTGTATAATAGACTCTACCACAGCCATACCAAAACCCTGAAACCGAAATTTAAAATCGGAGATAGAGTTGTTTTGAGCAGCGGGTCTCACCCTTTCCGCAAAGGTTACTGGGGGAATTGGACGAGAGAAGTGTTTACTATTACACGTGTTTTGAAGCATAACCCTGTTGTGTACAGTGTGACAAGCCGTGATGGTGAGCAGATAGAAGGAACGTTTTACGAACCACAGTTACAGAAAGTTTACTTTGACGATAATCTTTCCACTGACGTCTACCCCATCGAAAAGGTACTTAAACAAAAGACAGTTAGAGGACAACGTCAGTTATTAGTCAAATGGTTAGGCTACCCACAAAGCTTCAACAGTTGGGTCAGCTCACAAGATGTTTTTCCTTACACTACCCAGTAATGCTAGTATGGATCTGCATCCCAGAAATTCTCAGTCACAATTCACAGTGGAACTGCCTAATGTTGTTTCTCTCTCAGGCAAATGGGAAGTAGCACTAGCTGAAGTATATTTCTCCCTTTCATGGGATAATATCTCCGATGGATGGAACATATTCTCACTGTACCCCAAAAAGAAAAAAGAAGTCAGAGTGATGACTGTATTAAAAGAAAAGTATATCACTTCCTCAAAACTTATCGATGATGTTAATTCTGTCGACAGTGACATTCAACTGAAAGTGAAAACAGACGGAACGAAAGAACAGTTCACGTTAAGGGTGAAGAACGATGGTATGGTGAAAATCCCTAAAGTTTTTACACAGGTTATAGGTCTCGATAAGACATTTAGCGAGGATCAAGGAGGGTTACATATTTTCAGGAATTATCACGTTGGCGAGTGGGTTTCCAAGAAGGAAATCACAATGCCTAAAGAAACATCCAATAGAACGATCACATATTGGGGTCTGAAAGCAGAAGCTGTTCAGGTCTGTAAACTACCACGAGGGAGCTACAAAAGTATATCCCAGGTGCTTAACACCATGATGAAACTGGCCCCCCAACTCGACGCAAACGTCTATCGAAATCGATCCTTCAGTTTACCTTCGCTTCCCAAAAACGGCTCGGTCAGATGTTAGGTTTCGAAAAACTAGGCAGAGACTTAGAAGGTAGAGTTTACACTAAGTACCAAGCAGATATATATAGAGGCATCAGTTCCTATTTCGTCTATTGTAACTCAATCGAGGATCAGATTGTGAGCGATACAAAAGCACCACTGTTACGTGTCGTATCATTTTCCAATAACGGAGAGTTCTCGCATTTAGATTATTATCCCCTCCAGTTAAGCACGTTCCATACCGTTACAATCCAAGTGCGTACAGATAGCAGTGAATTCGTGCCGTTCAGTGACGGAAAGACCACAATTAAACTCCATTTCCGTGAACGATGAATGCGTACGTCCATTACTACACAATGCAAGCAGGGGGAACCCCTATTCGGTGGGCCCTCTATCCAGAGAGGTTACGGTTTAGGAAGCATCTTCTGAACAGCATTCCATTTTCTCACACCGATACTCAAACCAGCAGCAGCTTTCATCTGTCAACAAGTACTGTCAGCAGTACGTAATATTGTTGATGATGTCATATCAGGCATTCCACCTAAACGTTCCTTTTTAAATCGTGTATCAGAAGTCGGGCAAGCCATTAAAGACAAGGTGCGTAATCAGAGAGGTGGTAAACGTAGACGTCGCGATATTTTCGATGGAAGTTATGATGTCTAAGTTGGATCTTTTCAGTAAACCTGCCACTAATATGTGTGTTGAACGGTCGTCGTATATTACGTTGCTTCCTCTGGCATCTGTAGACAGTGTAGGCCCGATCGAATTCTATATTCCTGGGACTTCAGAAGAGTATCTAGACCTTGGGAAAAGTTATTTGCAGTTGAAAGTGCGAATCACGAGAAGCGATGGAAAAGATCTGGAAGGAAATGATAAAATAGGAGTCATTAACAATTTCTTTCACTCTCTATTCAGCCAAGTCGATCTCTTTGTACAAGACAAACTGATTAACCCATTGTCGAATACGTACCCTTATCATGCATACCTGGAAACGCTTCTTAACTATGGACGGGAAGCCAAGAATTCGCAACTGACAACAGAGATGTACGTCAAAGATCAGTACCCCTGATGTTTAACAGATGTTCGAGAAGGACGACAGTGGTACGTGCCAACGATCGAAATCCTTCTCAAAATCGAAAACTGCAGAGATGTTAGGAAGACTTCGACTCGATATGTGTCACCAGTCTAAATACATAGTGAATAACGTCTCCCTCCGTTTACGACTGGTAAGAAGTTCCCCCGAATTTTGTTTGCTTTCCAACGATTCGTCAACTGCCAAGTTGAACATTATGGAAGCAACATTATTCGTACGTAAAGTGAAATTGAATCCTCAGATCCAACTCGCATACATCAATGTTTTAGAGAAGAACCTGCTCGTGTACCCGATTAATCGCGTGAACGTGACATACTTTTCTATCCACAAAGGAATGGTAGATTCCACACGTGATAATATATTCCTAGGACAAATTCCATCGCATGTGATTGTAGGTTTGGTGTCGAGCGAAGGTTTCAATGGATCGTACACTCGTAATCCTTTTAACTTCTCTCACTTCGATCTGTGTTACTTACAAGTGATGGCCGATGGTATTCATTACCCGTCAATACCTCTGACTCCTGACTTCAAGACAGGACAGTATACGAGATCGTATCTGTCGCTCTTCTCTTCATTAAATAAATGGACGGAAGACACCGGAAACGATTTGTCGTATTCCGAGTACTCAGTCGGTAATGTATTGTACGCTTTTGACTTATCACCCGACGAAAACGCCATCGGTGAAAACGTTAGTGCAATGAGACAGGAGAGCGTACGTCTTGAACTGAAATTTTCCTCACCATTGCCTGAAAACGTCACGTGCGTCTTGTATAGTGAATTCGAGAACGTGGTTTCGCTGACAAAAGACAGATCTGTTCTTCCTGATTATGAATACTAAAGAAATAGCACGTTTGTTGGAAAGTGTTAAAGATTACCCATAGGTGTATGTGCTCGCGACGAACTGCCTATGAACATTCTTAGTAAGCCGGTTCTTCTCGTTGTCAACACCGACCCCTCCCACAGACCAGGAACCCATTGGATAGCTATTTACCTCAGAGAAGAAGAAGGTGATTACTTCGACACTTTTGCCCACCCCCCCCGCCTGAAGATTTTGCGGCGTTTCTGAAAAGGCAAAGTCGCAAGTGGACTCATAACAAGACTGTAATACAACATTGGGAATCTATAGCTTGTGGACTGCATCGTTTTCTTTTTAACCCATAGATGTCGCGGTATTACTATGAGGCAGATGGTTAACGAATGTTATTGTAAAAATTTGTGGGGCAATGATATTATTGCCACTTTAGATGTAATCGATCATTTAAATAAACAAATTAAAAAAAAATGTCTACTTACATGCTTACCCACTGTATTTTCCTTCCTCTCAAGCGACAGGGAGATGTCAGAATCGACGGTTTCTTCCTTGCCCGTTTGGGCGCTCGCTTTTCCCCGGCCGCCGCAGGGGGGAGCACGAGGGTTTCCTCCGGAGGTCCTCTTTTCTTCTTCAGCCCCAGAAAAGCCTGCAATGTTTGAAGGTAGGCCTTCACCTTGGATTCGATCGAAATGTCCTGTCTCTTCAGATTTCGGACATCTCTTCATCCAGAGAAATCATCCGTTGGTGTTCTGGTGGTGCCAGTAGTAAATATTTTTTGAACGAGTCGTTCATTTTCTTATTAGCGATGTTATCAGTGGAATTATCAGACGGCCCAGTAAGGGAAACTGCTCCTCCTTGCTGGGTAATAAGTCTCTGTCGCCGTGTGAAGGGGACTATTTTATCCGCTAGAACATGCAGCAGTTTCTTTTTGCGCTGCAGTCTAAGACGTTCTTGGGGGGTGAGCGGTATATTACCTCTTAGTAAATTCTTACACAATTCGCACAAAACCGTGACCTGAGAATGTGATGCCTGTCTCAAAATTGTATTTGCTTGCTTGGGGCTGGCACCAGACAAAAACCTGATGAATTCACTATGTTTTCGGAGTCTTTTAGCCATGTAGGTACTTATGCGATTGACGGGCTGTCCTCTGGTAATATGCACCAGCGCAGACGTAATTGTTCTGGCGTATCTTGTCGAAAGTCCAGTAATAAATATGAGAACGGTTTTTCTGTGGCCTCCTTATAAATATTGACTAGAACACTCGAACGCCCTGGAAATTCTTGCGAGGCTAGGTGATATATTTGTCGGGAATCTCTGGGATTTTTAAAAACGATTAAATAGTGGGAGTTAAGACTGATGGTCTTATATTAACTACCCTGACAGAACAAATTTTGGGAGAGAAGACATATACTTGTGTTCCTGTGATGGCTTCCTTTAATGAATATTTCAGTGATTTCGGAACTGTCTTTCGCAATGTGTAGGAGATCGTCGATTATAATTAGATTTCTGACACGTCTATCGACTTTGGGCAGTTTCAAGCCTTTTACGAATTCCACGTGTGGAAACTGTAAGAACGGGTCCTACTCTTCAGAGTAGCAGTAAATTATTCTCTCCGGAGGGAGTGAAATTAGCTGTTCACTGTCTTTAATAAGGGACAGAATGAAGGTTGTTTTACCGCTTTGAGTACCACCGGCCGCGACACAAGTGAAGGGGTGGATAAAGGAGCACATAGTGACAGAGTTATAACCGACGAATCATTTTTGATTGTGTTTTTCACGGAAGTAAAATTTTCTTTTGAGTTTGTGTTTTTTATCTAAGGAAATCAGTCAATAAAATGGTTTACACACATAGGTTAAGACAATAATAAAGGGTTAAAAAATATGAGAAGATATACAATAATAAAAAGGGTTTACACACAAAAAAACAATAATAAAAAATATGAGAAGATATACAATAATAAAAGGTTCTATTAAAAATGTATTTTCAGATTGAATCTCTAAGGAAACGAACCTATAAAAAGGTTTACACACACACACAAGAAAACCGACTCTGGTGGATTAGTTAATAAATACTATGACAAGACAAGGAACTTTCTTTTTATCAAAGGATCAATAAAGGTTTAAAAACTATGAGAAGACACACGCCAAAGAAAATATACAATAATACTCAATGAACTATGAGAGGACATGGTGTTTTGCCACCAGTAATGCCGAATGTGAGAGAAAAAAAAAAAATAATAAAATAAAATAGAGAAATATACGTGGCGCCATCTAGGGAATAAAATGCGAACCAAAATGAATTCAGTAAGTGGCGCCATCTAGGGTACGAAATAAGAACTAAATATAATTTTCTCAGCAGCGCTCGTGGCACAGTATGCAAATGTGTTTAAATCCCTCCAGACTTTATGCAAATGTGTTTAAACCCCCAACTTATCTACTGACAAGGCCTGCAGTTTATCATTGATAGACTGGGAGTCTGGAACTCACAAATTTTCACACCAAAAATGCGAGAATGTTAATGAGAAATTTTATTTCAATAATGACAATTGCTTTCAATAACCAAACATTCATTTGGCTGTTGAAAGTCTCGCCTTTATAAATAAGAAACGAATTTTGAGTGTTTGTCTATATGGTTATGAAGTAGGTTCAAATAGAAACCCAATCATCCCTGTCATCTGTTAGCCCAATTCAATGATATACATTTCGAGTTTCACCAAGCGCAGGTTACCTTCCTTTTAGAATTATTCTGCTTGATGAACTACTGCTAAATTTCAGCATCCGACTAGGATCTGCAACCCTTCAGCGTTCCTCTTCAGGAGCCTGGGGATAAGAAAATCGCAGAGAGATCATGGCTAAAGATGTTGAAATAGGATTGCTTCATTTCCCATCGCACTTCACGTAACAATAGTTGTTTTCTACATGTCATTCCTTCACGAGAGTTGTCATGAAGGATTATGACTCGCCGTAGAGGAGAAACACTACCTTTGCATCGTTTCTTCGAATACTGAGCATTGATGGAAGCTCTAGATTTCCTGAAGTTTCGATCGATCCTTGATGATCAAAGAAGTTTTTAGCATCACTTGGATAGCAAGGTAATACGATGATCCACAATTTGTGATTTCCAAACAGGTCAAGAACTTGCTGCCAAACATATTGCTTGAGCAATGAGCGCCATGATCTATCTTGCTTTGCTGATCATAGCGTTCGTTTCTAGTGATCCTTGGGTCTTTATTTCCAGTTTAAAGCTAAATTTTACTGCTATAATCTGAGAATAACATATATTTTCCTTTCTTTTTGTTTGCCAACTCTGGAGGACAGACAAGAACAAAAGTAAGTGCAACATATTGTCCTAAATTAAATTATATTAAAAATAATTTTTCTGAAAAATTGTAGTGCGATTAAAGTACATTATTACCAATGTATTGTGACACTAACGAATAAGCACATTTTCAGCAAGTTGGGCGTTGTCCAGGAGTATAAAGAAAAATTTATTTTATCTTTCTGAATGAAGCTGAGAAAGATAAAAGTGCTCGGTGAATTTCATTGCGTACTTGGGAGGGGGTGGCGACCCAGGTACGCTTTGGTGTGCAGCGGATTTCTTAGTATTCGAAGATATTCCTACGTAATAAGTGGCCCAGGGCCGCCGCAAGTGGGTAGGCGAGGTAAGTATCGCTTATGGCCGGCAGTTCAAGCGAGCGCCAAAAAAAAAAAAAAACTCTTGACACATACAAGTTGGACTTATGTTTAATTAACGAACTTCTTTATAGCAAAATTTCTATAAATAAATAAATTTTCTGTTTATACTCCGGAACAACCAAACGGTCAGGGGAGTTCACAAGATAGACAGAATACAAGAAACAGCACTTTTCAGTGCTGTTTCTTGATTCAGCATGACTGCTGAATTAGAAACGTGATTCAGCAGTCACGGGCTTGAACCCTGATCACTCAAGGCATGTGTACTTATGCATCGCACGCCTGACCACTAGGCTACGGCGGCCTTCAAATGTGTTTCCCCTTCACCGAAATCTTCAGTCATATGAAAAACATAAATACATTTTCATAAACTTTTCTTTATTCAGTTCGGGCGATTCCTGGGGTGAATCGCCCGAACGTGACTCATGCATAAGCGAATCCGGTTCATGTTATATACTACATTGTTCCCCTATTTATAAATTGTGCATGACCGAATTCGTGTAGTGTAAACACATGTTATACGAGGACTGACTGTACTAAACACTGTATTTTAATTTTTTCTCAGGGTAACTATTTTTTGTTACCATGTGCAACTTATTTGTTAGCATATGCTTATAGCTTCGATTCTTCATACGATTTCAATTTTTTAGCATGCTTATAAATATCACGAAACTTACCTCCTAAACCCTATGGAAAAAATATAATGAAGAAATTAAAATGGGAAATTAAAAAATATAAAAAAATTCCCCAAGGGGAAAATGTGCACTCTTTTCCGCTTGGATCATCATACATAAAAATTAACTATTGTGGAACTAAGAAAGAGCAGAACCAAGAGTCCTAACGTTGGAGTTTCGCAGTTCCGTCATCAGTTGGTTCATTTATTGGGAAAGAAATTCTAAGTGTTATAAAGGTTAACTCCAGCTATGATGGTTAGCATGCACCACAGGAGCTGGATAACATGTAAATTCTCGGGCCCGAAAATTTACACGTTATCCTGCGAGGTTTAGTCGGAAAATCATGCAATGGCTAAAGATAATAATAGCTAAAGATAATAAAAGATAAAAATGGCTAAAGTATAATAATAATTTATAACTGGAATTCAGTTTTGCTAATATTATTGAATAATCTGTTTGAGTGTTATAATTATGTGAATGCTAATGTTCTGTGGCTGAATAATTAACATGAAGGCTGGGGGCTTACATCTGGTGAGTATGGGCTTGGCAAACCCAGGGTCCTGAGCTGGATATCATCATTCTTCTCTTTCTTGGTGTTCCTTTCTACTTCTTTCTCTCTCTCTCTCTCAGGGTAATTCAGAAATTTTTTTTTTTTTTTTTTTTTGGCTGGTGCAGCATAAGCCGCAGGCTTTCTTACACCATATGGATGATAATAATAATAATAATAATAATATTATTTGCAGTTTTAGTGGATTCAAATTTTGCAATAATACTACAAATGTCGAATGCATTACGATACCTACAGACGCTGCAGCTTGCCTGCACAGGCCAAGTTTGTGCAGTCAAACCGGAGCATGTGTAAGTAGCGCAGGGCGCCTGAATGGCCAATTTGGCCCGGTCTGTGTAAATTTGGGTGACGACAGGTATTGCACATAGATGTGGTTTTTCCAAATATGGCACATACAAAGAACCTTGTGAAGGTGCACTCAACGCCGTAAGCCGACCGGGCTAGCCGAGTGGGTAAAGTACCTGCCCGGCAACCCAAAGGTCGCAGGTTCGATTCCCGCCTCGGGCTTGGATCAAAGTACTGCAAAAACCTTGGGAGGTGCAATATGGCCACAGAAGCCGATGCGCCAACAACTACCAAATCAAAAAAAAAAAAAAAAAAATCAACGCCGTAAACAAATTCCCTCCTTGATAAAATTGTTCTATAATTATTAGCTTCACAAATTATGATTGTAATTGGGCTTCTGACATCGGTAATTTCCAGATTCTGGGTTATGAGAATGAGCAAACAGCAGATTAGACAAAAAACCAAACGGCTAAGATTTAGTACTCGGTGCACCCTCTCTACACTCGCCGACACGGCAGTGATTGACGGGTGCTGACTCCGCCCAGTGTCACGTGTTCTCCTGAACATACCGAAACATCTGGCACGCGTGCCATGCCGTGCGTGTCACTCGTGTTATGAATTTCGCTGTTAGAAATGTCACGTGGTGTTAATACTTGATTAGCATATTATTTAATTTTATCGATGCGTAATTATAAAACAAAAAAATAAAAGTTGTTTGGTTTTGGAAAAGGCTGAATAATATGTATATCGGGGGGGTGGGGGCAGAGCCCCCACAGAAACGGAGGGTCTGGGGGGCACAGCCCCCCAGAAAAAAAAAATCCCTCTATTTGCGTATTCGATTGTTAGTGACTTACTCTTTGGTTTCCCTTGGTCGAGACGGGTGTCTCTTGTATTGGGTGGTTTTTTTTTTTTTTTTTTTTTTTTTTTCCTGCGAAAATATAGCTTTTTTTTCCCTTTTTTTTTTCCCCCAGAAAAAAAAAAATCCCTCTATTTGCGTATTCGATTGTTAGTCACTTACTCTTTGGTTTCCCTTGGTCGAGACGGGTGTCTCTTGTATTGGATGATTTTTTTTTTTCCTGCGAAAATATAGCTTTCTCCCCCCCCCAGAAAAAAAAAATCCCTCTATTTGCGTATTCGATTGTTAGACTTACTCTTTAGTTTCCCTTGGTCGAGACGGGTGTCTCTTGTATTGGGTGATTTTTGTATTGTATTGAGAGAGAGAGAGAGAGAGAGGTAGAAGGAAATCACCAAGAAAGAGAAGAATGATGATATCCAGCTCAGGACCCTGGGTGTGCCAAGCCCATACTCACCAGATGTGAGCTCCTGGGGTAGAGTTGTAGTAATGCTTCCAGATATTTTATTCATGCAAAATTTTTTTTTTTTTTTTCTCTATATCAACGTTTCGATGGAACACGTTATGCAATAAATTGGATAAAGGTTCTTATACATTAAAGAAATTGTCAGATACAAGGTGGTCTGCCAGGGCTGATGCAGTTTTAGCATTAAAATGTGGCTACAAAAATATAAGAGGCATGAGATGCGATATGCAATTCCACAAAAGAAAAAAAAATTGTTGTTATCGAAGCAAAATCATTACTTAAAGAAATGAATGATTATGAAACTGCTGTAATGACAGTCCTATGGAATAAAATTTTGCAAAGAATCAATGCAAAAAGTAAATCTTTACAATCTATTGACTGCACAATTGTTAAAGGTGCGCCATTATTAAACAGTCTAGAAATTTTTATTAATGGAAACATAAGACATACTTTCAACGAAATCGAATCAGAAGTTAAAGAACTAACAGATAAAACATTTGAAGATGATTGCGAGCGAACATGTACAGAAAACATGTACATGTTTTCTGTACAGAGTACATGTACTCTGCGTAATATGCGATCATTTAATAGCAGAACTGAACAGACGCGGAAAAATCAATGAAAATGTTATAAGTAATTTTAGAGTTTTTTTCCTGTTTACATTGTGTGTATAAGAAAAGAAAAAATGCATTAATAATTTAATAGAAATGTATAAAGATGATCTAGATTCAAGTAATTTTAAAGATGAGTTGGAACAGTTTTTAATTTTTTTAGATTAAGAAGACAAGCGGTCAATTAATAATATATACAAAAAAGCATTAGATATGAAAGCAACTTTTCAAAATGTGGAAATTATTTTGAAAATTTTGTTAACTATGCCAATTTTAAACGTATCAGGGGAATGCTCATTTTTTTGTCTAAAAGAGTAAAAAATTATCTAAGAAATTCAATTTCAGGGGAAAGACTAAATAATATGGCTATTTTATATATAGAGAGCAATTTACTTAAAATTATTGATTGTGATGAGTTAGTAAATAAGTTTGCAAAACGAAAAGCAAGAAAAAAATTTATTTAAATATTTTCACATTTGTAATTTTAATTTCAAGTAAAATTCTATGATATTTTTGTTCAAATTTCTGATTGTTACTCCTATTATATGTATACTATCATTAATTATACTTTTACATATGTTTAACTTATTAGTTCAAAACTTTGTGATTATTATTATTCTATTATTAATTATATTATACATATATTATATTCATTTATGTTTTATTTCCAAATTTTTTTGGAAATAAAACATTAATAGTACATAATATTTTTTATTTATTTAAAAAAATGGTTAATGAGGCACACAGGTTTGGGAAACACTGGACTAGTCATTGTATGACCAAATGCTTTGCTGTGGCCACTTCAGGGCCACTGCGACCCTATGTGCCACCAGTAAGCGAAATCAAATTTGCTGCCCCCAAATTTGATTTCGAAAATTATGCAAATATTTTTATTTTCCCTGTCTCTCTCTTTTTTTTAAGGGGCTCAATATTTTCTTCTGCGCTCGGAGCCTCAACCAACCTTAATCTGCCTCTGCTAGTCCACCAAACTTTTTGTAGCTGATGCTCAAATTTTTCAGCACACTGTACACTACAATCACTACTACTACACTCATATATTCACAAACTGGAAAGTTATTTCTGTTGGGTATATTTAATGATACACTTATTATTTGTGTTCAGGTGAAAATATCTAATACTGGGAATCAAAATGTGACATCACATTGACCGCCAGAAGGCGCTCGGATCTGCACAGTGCAAATAAACAAATTTTTTGTTTGAATTAAATTTTTATTATAAAACTTGGATTAATTTGCATTTTCCATAGCACACTTAAAGCATACTTGCGGCACACAGGTTGGGAAACACTGGACTAGTCATTGTTCAACTTTGTATGACCAAATGCTTTGCTGTGGCCACTTCAGGGCCACTGCCACCCTATGTGCCGCCAGTAAGCAAAATCAAATTTGCCGCCCCAAAATATTTGGATTAAAAAATAAAATAAGGCGTAAATAATTATTATTCATTTATTGAAAAAGAAAAGAATTACGACATATCTCACATATAATATAATGAAACATTATTTACCAAGAGAGCTATTTAGATGTCAAAACAACAAACAAATATAACGAAATCATTCTGAAAATAAACTTTAAATTCCAAATCACAGTAATCGTACAATAATAAAATAAAAGGAAAATTATACAAATTTGTTTCCTTGATTTAAAAGATATGAATTTATTAATTCATTTATGTTTATTTGTTCCAAAAGATCATTTTCTATTGAAATTATTGCCAAATTAGGGGTCCTGCTGAGACATTTTCGATCGTAAATAATTTTTCATTAATTTTAATTTATGTTCCGCAGGCTCTTTCTGTTATAGCATGTGAGCTCACCCTTGTGCTGCTGGTTCTATCTTGCCATCAATCAAAGCTCTCTGTGAATTATACACCTGCCAGTAAGAATGCACACTAATATGTGTATCCAGAAAACCTGGGTTTCATATATCTAGAAAACCTGGGTTTCATAAACCTGGGTCCAGTAGTTTGGATTAGGACAAAAATTTTGTGCCTCACTCAGATTGACACTGAGAGCAAGCTCGCAGCATCGAAGATCGCGTTGTGATTTCACTCAAAAATCTTTCTTTGTAATTGGATTTTTGAGCGCCGTTTAACTATGGTTCATAATCAATGGTCTACTCAGTGAGTTATGTGTAGCAGAGAATTGTCACCAGGCAAAATGATCAACAAAACAAGGTTTCTTAAGCATATAAGTCATACAAATAGTTACAAAAGAACTGGTCAAAGTTTTAGCATAATTGGCAATTGGTTGCTTGGAAACTAACTGAATAGCAGGTATAATCTTGCTGCTACTAGTATTGCAATTTTACAGTGTTCTTCGTGTTGGCACTTCTACCATTACTCTCACGAGTATTCACAATGGCTGGTGTCAGTTATTCCATACAACTGTTCTACTGCTAGAATAATATGTCAACTTAACAGTTATAATTAGTATTTTTATGTCAACTTAACAGTTATAATTAGTATTTTTATGTCAACTTAACAGTTATAATTAGTATTTTTGACAACTAAGTCATTAAGTCTCATTACCTGTTAAATTCTAATTACTAAAAGTAGATAAACTATTGTCAGAATGTGTCTATGAGAAGAGAGGTCAGTGGGTGCGGATAAATTAAAGGAGGCGGAGTAGGATTAACTTTGAGTGGTTGGGTTTGGTTTGTTCTAAAAAAGGCTAGTCAACTTACCCACAAATTGTCGTTCTTCTTCGGCACTTCTGGATTTGACTCTTCGCTCCATAAGTACGGTTTTGGGGATACCTGTTCAATTGACAAGATCTGTGATCTTCCTCGGTTTTCTTTATCTGGTGCTCTTCAAGGCTCTGCTGAGTACACTTGTCTCTAGAAAATCTCTTCAAACACCATAACCTCTTGAATCTAATCAGCGACTTCCAAATCTCTTTTCACAACTCTGAACGCTCCATAATCTAGTCAAAGATTCCCTTACAACTCCGAATCCTTCAAAATCTACCCAAAGGCTCCTCGTTTTCTATCCCCTTTTCGAATATATACCCCTGCATCCCCCTTCCTAAGTTCCCCATGACCTGTTCTGATTTCATGGGTTAATTATGTGGGGCAAAGAATTACACTTGGGGACTGTCAACGTTTGGGATTTGACACTACTAAAAATGATATGTTATATCTAGAAGGTAAATCTCATATTTGTTTTGGGCAGTTTCTTTTGTTTTACAATTCATGTCTCTTGTTCTGCTTACTCACCTTTCTCTGACAAAAGTCGTGTTCTCCCCTCGTCGTTCTTGGGGCTATTACGTGTTTGCTGCCTGCCTGCCTGCTACTATCAGGAGAAGGACCTGACATCACTAATTGACTGGACACTTAACGGAGATATAATGTTTCAATGACCGCATCCCCTGGGGCGGTGCTGGTTGTACGTGTGAAAACGAAAGTAAAACACAACTAATTCCGACGGAGTGATGCTACTTTAGTTATACAGGCCGTGGAAAAAGTATAGGGCACTATGAGGAATAAATGCTTCTTTAAAGCGAGCGAAAGGGATTAAAATGATAGCATTTTTATATTTAGATGAACTCCGTTCACCTGAGGCAACTGAAACTGGTAAAGTTAGAAAAATTTTTAATGAAACTGCTACATTTGGAAAAGTATTTATAAAATCATTTTTAAAAAATATTGTAGCACTTCAAATGGAGTATATAAAATATTTTCAATATAAATTTGAAGTATTCTAAGTTCTTCAGATAATGCTAAACCATCAGTTCGGACTCATTACGATCAGTGTCATTAACTTAATATGTAAATCTTTGCAATAATTTAATAATTCCTCATATGACCATTTTTTTTAAATTCAGAAATATAAAATATTTAAAATATCTCTACATTCTTTAATTTTTTTTAAACCTCTCAATTAACGAGAAAATTGTTGCGTTCATGATTTGAAAGAAAAAAAATTTAAATTTTGTTGCTCATCCTAAATACTTTCATCTCTACTTTAATAATCGAAATGACGTTTTTTCAATATCAATTATTAGCCGAATTGACAGGTTTTTTTTTTTTCCTTTTACTGCATCCTCTATTCCATTTTCTTTAAAATATTCCGTGATATTTTGTAGACATTCAAGAGCTTCATATATATCAGAATCCTTTTTTTTTTTTTCAAGCATTTTACTTATCGGATTAATTTTATTTAAAATATCATGTCAAAATATAATTGAACAAAGAAACTTATGAGATGTTATTTTTAAGACTATTGGTTTAGTATGATACCTTGTGTCCATATTTTTATTTTCATCTTCAGTGATTATAGCAAGATACTAGAAATGACTAGCTGCTCTAGTCATTTCTAGTATTTTATCTGTAATATTTTGTGAAATTATTTCAATATTATTTTGTACTTGATCACCCAAATAATGCACAATATTTTTCGATTCAGATTTCTGAATATGGCAAATATAAAAAAAAAAACAAAAAAAAAACACCCATTATCAACCCACTGCAGGATGGAAGCTTCCTCAACAATTCATGGTGAGGAAAATGGACCATAATCTGCCGCACTGGTGCAGTGCGGGTTGGCAGATCGACCGTATTTAGCAGTCAGGGGCTTGAACCCCGATCTACTCAAAGAGCGTCTGTTACTGCACTCCTGCTCCTGAACACTGGGCTACGGTTGGCGAATATGTTCTGCCATAACTGAATCAAATTTAGTAATTGTTTCAGAAGGTTTTAAAAAGTTACCATTGTCATTTTCATAAAAATCTTTTGAAGATCCCCTGAACGCTATACATTGCCTTGCTAAAAATAGTATCATATATATTATTCTGGCTGATATCCAAAACATGGGTATCTCCATTGTGGGCGTGGTGTGGCCGAAGAACGGAGTGATTGTCCGGTCGAGTTCTGTGATTGTCTAATTATTGGGAATGCATAATTTACCTCATTGTGCGTTTTGATTGTTGCAAATTCACTTCTGATTTTAGCGGGAAATGTGAAATTATTGTGCTGACCGCGATTATTGCGTGTTATTCCGTTTGCAAAAGGATGGATGTAACACTGTAACTGTATGAGTGTGACTTTTGATACCTTCAGATAAATGCCTCCAGGGAGGTTTCTTTCCCAAGGTGTGAAAAACTGCTCTTCTGCACCTGATAAAGAAACCATAAGCCACCTTCAGATCCTCGCTCCTTCCGTCCCATTGCACTCTTGGCAAATCTCGGGAAAATTTTCGCGCGTCGTATGGTCCTAAGAGTCTCGGCACTTTTCCAGGCAAAAAATCTGATCTCTCCACATCAATATGGTTTCACACCAGGACACTCCTCTAAAGAGGCCCTTTTTGACCTGGTGTTACATATAGAAAACTCCGAGGCCAAGTTTGAATTGGCAATATTTGTTTGATTTTTAGAGAGCATTCGACACTGTCTGGTGGGACAGCGCTTTGGAGTGCCTCTGGTCTGCCTCCTGTTCTCATCAATTATATAAACTTTTCCTTAGTTATTTTTCTGAAAGAACTGTTATCCTAAAATCCAAATATCAACATGTCCTCAGGCCTGTCTCTTGGGGATGCCCCCAGGGGTCAGCTTTGTGGCCTGTGGTGTGGAATATGGTTCTACAGGATTGGTTCTCCTGTTCCTTTGAGAACACGAAAGTTGTAGCCTTTGCCAATGACCTTACGATCGTTGTCTGGAAAATCTAGGAGTACCATTGAACATAATACCAATCTGGTCCTGTCTGATCTTTCCTCCTGGGCAGCACTAAACAAACTCTGCATTAATCCAAGTAAAACCAAAATGATGCTCTTTAAGCACAAGCTAGACCTCAGGCATCCACCACAGGTTAAAATCTCTGGAACCCGGCTACCCATAGTTACTGAAGCTACCATTCTTGGAGTGGTAATTTGTGGAAGATCACAAACTGAGCTTCCTGCTCAGAAGTCAAGAAGCTCTCTGGCTCCATTTCCTGCCAATCGTCACATATGCAGCCGGTGCCTGGTTTCACCGAGTTGGCTTGGTCAAGAGACAGATTGAGTTCCATCCAGCGTACAATGCTATTGGCTACCCTTAGAGTTTGCACAACAGTATCTACAGCAGCCATCCAGGTCATAGCTGGAATTCTTCCTCTGGATTTGTATGGCCCTTACAGAGGGCTAGTATTTAGAATTACAAACAACATCCCCATTAAGTTCCTTGACATCGAGCTTGGTTTTGACACCGACCCAAAAGCTGAGAAAGTCAGATGCTACGAGTTAGTGAACATTTGGCAGACCCGCTGGGATACATCCCAGGTTGGGGGTGGCTACTAGAAGATTCCTTCCTGATGTCACCTTTACATCCTCCAAATCTGTCCAATCCTGGCTTTCCCTCACCATGGAGACTTCCTTCCTAGTTACTGAACATGGTTCTCTTAATGAAAAACTGCACCAACTAGGCCTCTGCACGACTGACCTATGGAGCCAAGTAAAACTGGAGGCACCTCCTTTTTTACTGTATTTTGTATGAAGATTTGAGGCAAGATTTAGTGAACACCATCCCAATATCTGAAAATCAATTAGACCAGTTACTCCTAACCCCTGAATGTTTATTTGCTCTTCACAACTTTGCTATGGAAGTCTTTGCTCGAAGGAGATCATATAGGCCCAATGCCGAGGGTCAACACCCTCGGCATTGGGCCTTAAGTGGATTAGGCAATGGTTTTTTTTTTCCTCCTTGCATTCCATTTGGAGTCAGCCACTCCAGACTTATTTTTATTTATTTATATATTTTTTTACAAAAATATTTATTATGTTTATTATATTTTTTAAAATTATTTTTATTTTATTTTTCTCGCAGAAATTATTTTATTTTTATTTATTATTATTTTATTTATTATTTTTATTTATTATTTTATTTTATTTTTTTATTTTTCCATACCCTGCACCACGGGTGGTTTTTTTTTTTTTTTATTTATTATTCTTTCCCCATAACCTGCACCACGGGTGGGGTTTTTTTTTTTTTTTTTTTCTATTTTGTCTGCCCCACATCAGGTGGGTCAGAGTCTTTTGAGACAGTACTTGCATTACTGGGACTGGCCCACCTTCCCATTGTGTGGACGAGTACCCAGAATCATCTCTCCAGGTGATCGATGCTTCTGAGTAGCCAAGCGGCCAGACACAACAATAGAACACACACATGATACACACAAACCTCCGTAACACACATATCTGGCCCATTTGTAGTGATACTGTTCTTCACAGAGATATGAGGCAGAGTTGAATAGATGTTCTAGGTGCCACCCTTTACAAAAACACATCCACATACCTTCAGAATACATGCGCTCAGTGTGGATATTTGAAGTATACTGGCATGCGAGGACTGATGAGATTAGTTTTTTTTTGCTTTCGAGTTGTTTCTTGATGATTTGATGTTTTTCGCAGCAATTGTATGTATGATGAGTTTTTAGTATCAGGTTCCCTTTATATTAGCGGAGGCGTGGGCAAAGCAGTCCCCAGAACAAAAACAAAAAAAAAATTAATAAAATAAATAAACAAATATTTCTGTTGATGTGTACGAGCAATTCTCATTGTTAACACATGTAAAATCATGTAGTGATATACAGAGGAGAAGAATCAGTGGTAGTGGTTGTATTTAGTGGTAATTTTTGTTAGGTTTTTTTTTTTTTTTTTTTTTTAATTGCCCTTTTCTTCATTTCAGCTCCGACATATTGTGGTGTCACGTGACATCCCCCAGTAATATGCAGGAGAGGGGGATAGCAGTGAGTGGAAGTTGCCTTAAAGTCCTATCTCTGCTTTCTTCCGCTCTTTCTTGCTGAAGTACGGGGTTGTAGCCATGTTCTGGAGTATAACCCTGTGAAATTTAAATATGAAACTCAGACAGTGCTGGACCAAGTTATTTCCGCACCCTGGGCAGAAAGATTTTTTGGTGCCCTTTACTAAGAATATATATTTTTTTGCCTCATTGTTCTTCTGTTTTTGGCACTCCGGAAGAGAGTCCTGCTAGCCTGTACCTTAATCTGGCACTGAATAGAGATCCAGATAATAAGAAAATTAACGTAATTCTGCAATATCATGCACTGTATTTATTTCAAATGAATAATTTGCCTGCCATGTTGAATACTGGAAAACGATAAACAATCAGATGACCAGTGCGACTTCTGAGTATGTGGAACAGGAGGTTGGATAGGTTTTATGAGTACCACTAAGTTACAGAATGGTAATCCCTTTAACTCTTAATTTGTGCTTAGTAGCAGCACTAATTGTCTCAATTGCCTGAAGGCCAGAGGTGCGAACTGTTAATGCTTTCCCAGTTAAATCTCGTAATCCATTCGTTATATGGAATTTATTTTCTACAAAAACTATTTTAAATGTAATTACCAAGGGGAATTCAAAAAATATCACTAAACAGAAAATTTCATTTTAAATAAGTTTGTTAAATAGAGGTCCGATTTGTATATGTCAAAAAAAATTTTGGCGCCCTCCTGAAATGCTGCCAGTATGCGACACTTGCCTCTCCTATTCACTTGTGGTGGCCCTGAATAAGAACAAAGTAGGTTCATGCAAATATATATTGCTTTTGTAAATAACCTTTATGCTGATTTCATAATTATTATTAGCAACTTTTGTGCTTCCCCGCTTGACTTCTGATTCTTTTTAAGTGTTTTTTAATGGTAATGGACCACTTGTTAAAAGTTCATATCGCTCCTATTGTCAGATTAGGCGAGAGTTCAAGAGTTCTTCCCTTTGCATTTGATTCACTGGATGCCAACAGCAGGTCTGTTTATTACTTAAATGTTCTTGAAAACAGTCTAAATCGAAACAATTCTTTCCATAACAGCAAAACTCTGCTTTAAGTCTAGATGCGATGTCATTCTGAAAACTTGCAACAGTAAAGCACTATATTCCCATTAATCCTATAGGCTTAATGACAATATATTAGTTGCCCCATGATGAAGCTGCCTGAGGATGATAACTGGGAACAAGTCTTTGTGACATGTTATCTTCCTAGAATTGTAATAGAATTGCACACTACAGTGTAATAGACATTCAGCCATCTTTCTACCTCCTTCATGTCGTCTGCTCTCAATTCTCCTTCAGGAAATTCTCCCTGAGAAAATTGTCTAACAACTCTAAACGGTATCACTTTACAATTTGTTAAAATGCCTATGTAAAAAAGATGACAGCTTGCAATCCACAGATGAAATAGAAGTTGATTTCTTTTTCTTTCAAATATTTTAAAACACATCTGAAATAAATTTTTCAAATTGTACCAACAGTTTATTACA
Organism: Mastigoproctus giganteus; assembly: GCF_048544385.1. Taxonomy (NCBI): domain Eukaryota; kingdom Metazoa; phylum Arthropoda; class Arachnida; order Uropygi; family Thelyphonidae; genus Mastigoproctus; species Mastigoproctus giganteus. The sequence goes on from NC_143584.1 coordinate 85,037,481, forward strand.
AACCTTCAGTCCATTATATTCAACACACACACACACACACACACACACACACACACACACACACACACACACACACACACACGTGTGTGTGTGTGTATATATTTATAAAAGAATGAAAAGTTTACCTCAATATGATTAAATATTTTTCATATATATATATATATATATACACACTGAGTAATCACTGAATTATGACACCTACCTAATACTACATAGGTCCTCCTTTTGCCCTCAGTACAGCAGCTATCTGAAGTGGCATTGATTCAACAAGATGTCGGAAGTGTTCGGGAGGTGTGGCCAACAAGCTGTGTGTAATGTGGCTAGCAATGCAGGTATGGAGGTGATTGGGTGTATCCAGACACCTGATATATCTTTCCATAGTGTCCCACAAGTGCTCTATGGGATTGATATCGGGCGAGTTTGGAGGCCAATCGATATGCTGGAAGTCAGAACTGCGTTCCTCAAACCATTCCTGGACATCAAGTGCCCGATGGCTCACCGCCTTGTGATCTTGGAAGACACCATTGCCATTTGGGAAAAGGTGCAACATAGTGGGGGTGTACACGGTCAGCAAGCAGTTGACGATAGCGGAGACCAGTGATACGTTGTTCCACATTCACTGGGGGGTCCAAGTTCCTGCCAGTGAAACATGCCCCACACCTTACAACTGCCTCCACTGGCCTGCACTTTTGATACCATGCATGATGGATCAAGAGCCTCACGTTGTTGATGCCAGATCCATACACGACCATCCACAGTGTGGAGTAAATAACGTGACTCATCCAACCAGCACACCTTCTTCCAGTCTTCTAACGTCCAACTTGCATGCTCTTTGCACCAGGTGAGTCTTTTATACCGATGAACCTTGGTTAGTAGAGGATACCGTAGGGGTCGTCTGCTGGTATAGCCCATACATGTGAGCGTGCAATGCATGGTCGTGCCAGATACTGTTCCGGGTTGGCTCATGTTGTATTGGGTAGTCAACTCTTCAAAAGGCTGCACATGTTTGCCTGTACAAGTAATCGGATCTGGCCTTCATCTCTAACATGAACCTTTTGCTGACGGGTTGTTGTTTGACGTCAGTCCCGATACACTTTAATGACGGTGGCTCTCGAACACCCCACCAGTTCAGCTGTTTGGGAAATCGAGGCACCAGCTCGTCAAAATCCCATAATCTGTCCTTTAGCAAAGTCCAATAAATCCTTCCTTTTACCCATCATGCTCGGAATTTTACTACTTCAGGAACCACTGACACCTTATCTATGCTACGTAGGTCAACTAACTGCACTCTCGTACCTCATGTGGTCAGCGGGTCGCATTCAGTTTTCATAGGGGTGGTCATAATTCAGTGATCACTCAGTGTACATGCAAAAGAACATTATTGTGTTTTGCGGTCATATGGATCTGAACCACAGTCAACTCAAATGCCTGTATACTGCTACTGTTGCCGCATTGACCACTTGATTATGTCAAGCCTCTTATTATTATTATTATTATTACTATTCTTAGCCATATGATGCAAGGAAGCCTGAGGCTTATGCTGCACCAGGCAAAAAAAAAAATTCTGAATTACCCTGAGAGAGAGAGAGAGAGAGAGAGAGAGAGAGAGAGAGAGAGAAGGGCATCACCAAGAAAGAGAAGAATGATGATATCCAGCTCAGGACCCTGGGTGTGCCAAGCCCATACTCACCAGATGTTGAGCCCCTGGGAGTGAGAATCAATTTAAATACAAGGTGTGGCTATTAAATAACGAGACTGGGCATGCAGCAACTACACACCAAGTGCCACCTGTAAAACAAAGACAGAGCAGTTGACCTTGAACCTTTTCATAGTCAGTTCCAAAATGCTGTGCAGTGAAACAGGGTTTCATTAACTTGAGTTTTTGCAGTTTTCCTGAAAAAATGACAAAAAAAAAAAATCGAACAACGAATCAACCTAAAATTTTTAACAAAATTAAAGAAAACAGCAAGTGAAAGTTATGCATTGCTACGTAAAGTTTATGGTGAAGATACTATGTCAAGAACTCAGATGTTTGCATAGCATAAAAGATTTTTAGTCTGAAGGGAATGTGAAAAACTATGAACAAACAGGACGTCTGGTATCCATGAAAACTGATGAAAATGTGGACCAGGTAAGGACATTAATTAGAAGTGATCTTCGTTTAAGCATTAGAATGGTTGCATCAGAATTAAGCATGGACAAAGAAACAGTTGAAAATTTAGACGTGAGAAATGTGTGTCAAGATAGTGCCAAACTTTTTGAATGAAGATCAAAGAATGAGAAGGCTCAGTTTGTGAAGATGTTTGGAAAAAACTGAAGATCCAGACTTTATGACTACTGTAATTACTTGTGAGAAAATTTGGATGTTCCAGCATGACCCAGAAACTAGTCAATGCAATGGAAGACAAAACAATCCCCCTGACCAAAGAAAGCAAGGATATCAAAATCAAAAATGAAAACCATGCTTCTTGTTTTCTTCGATATTAAAGGAATTATTATGGCTGAATACGTCCCACCAAATCAAGCTGTTAATCAAACTACAGAGAAGTTGTGACAAAGCTGCCCAAAAGAATTCCAAGGAAGAGACCTGAATTGTGGAAGGATGGTTGGATCCTCGAAGACAATGCTCTAGTGCACAAATGTGTCTCTGCTTGCCAGTTTCTGGCCAAAAAAAAAATCCCTGTGTGTGAACATGCACCCTACTCGCCAGCCCTACCACTTGTGTTTTTTTCCCCTTCCATAAACTGAAAAGCATACTTAAGAGAACCTATTTTTAGTCCATTGGTGACATTCAGGAACAAAGCGACTGAATTGTTAAAAGGGCTTACAGGAGACTTCCAGAAATGTTTCTGTGCTTGGAAAAAACACATGGAACAGTGTGTGTGTGCAAACCCAAGCCAATTATTTTGAAGGGGATAACTTATGAAATATTTCATTATATTTATTTTAATGTAGTATTCTTGTTTTTAATAGCCACTCCTCTTATTCATCTGCAGCACTGTTTCTTCTGGTGATCCATTTTCCTCAGTTTGAAAAAGCTACATTCATTAAAAAGTTTTTCCTCATTTCTTTTGTGGTTACTGTTGTATTTTTATAAGCGATATTCAATAAATTCTAATTAGAATTTAATATATGGAAATTTTAAAAGCAAAATTCAGGTTGTGTTTTATAATAAAATTCATGGCTGTTGATCTCAAGAAATACTTGGTCTTCAATACACATATATGAGAAGCACACGGTATGCATGGCATTTACTTGTATCATTTGAACATCATGGTATGACTTAAAATCAATCGAAAAATACTGGTGAAGCCTTTGATCTTTATTGCTAATTAAAATTATGGTTTGTCTGTTTCTGATTGTGTACTTAATAATAGAATACTTTCTCTTTTATGTAAACAAAAAAAAATAAATAAATAAAACAACATCATGCTTTCATTTTCAGCTTGCGATCCTGAAATCCACATGTACAGGTGCGAGACAAACCTAGACAAGTTGGCAAAGCTGGTGGTAAGGCCTTTTTTAAAATTATACTAAATAGTTAAAATTAAGTTGTTTTTTCCAACCCTATTAAGCTTGAAAAGGACATTACATGAGAATAATACTAAGCAACAATACTATCTAATAAAATAAATCTTTATACCCATCAATTAATCACAAACAATCCCAATAACTGAATAAAATGTTTCAGATTTTTATATTGAATCTGGCTTCTGGTGCCAGGATTTTGAGTTCAGAAGATTGACTTCTCATAAGAGAACCCAACTATACTCTACTGAGGGCACACTAACTACAGAAAATAGTGAAATTAATACATGGAATTTTAACTCCTACTGATCTGCCGTCTGCACAGAAAGTTGAAGACTGTCTCTTAACTGCACATTAGTGCAGGTCTTCCACTACTTTTTAGTAGTTATTTTAAAAAAAAAAAGAAAAGAGAAAAAAAAAGAAAGTAGTTATAGGACTTTTTAACCAGTGCAAGGTCTGCAAAACATTTATTATTATTAGCATATGGTGTAAGGAAGCCTGAGGCTTATGCTGCACCAGCTAAAAAAAAAAAAAAAAATTCTGAATTACCCTGAGAGAGAGAGAGAGAGAGAAGAAGAGAAATCAAAAGGGAATCACCAAGAAAGGGAAGAATGATTTATATCCAGCTCAGGACCCTGGGTGTGCCAAGCCCATACTCACCAGATGTGAGTATGGGCTTGGGTATGTATTTAGTAGGCAACTCAAAACCGAAGAGGGTGCCTCCATAGCCAGGTGGGAAGGAGTAGTAGTGCGTATCACATGCTTCTTGATTAGACTGGGGTTCGAGCCCGTCACGACCAAATACGGAAGATGCGGAAAGGTCAGGGAATGACCACCGCATATCCCGGAGCAATATGGCCTTAGTTGCTAATGCTCCTAAAAACCAAAACAAAAACAACAAAACCGAAGAGTACAGATGTACTCTTCGGTTTTGAGTTGCCTACTAAATACAGCATTATTCTTGTATATTCTCTCTATATATCTAATGAACTCCTCTAGTGCTGCATGGCCATCCCGGAGTATAAATAGAATTTATTTTTTTGTTTAAGAACTGATTGGGGTGGTCTCCATCTTGTTGTTTATAGTTGAGCGTGGAAAGATGTATTTTACTCCATTTTTGAAAAAACAGGTCACACCATGGATTCCGGGTATCTCAAGATGGTTAAGAATGTGCTTGTGAATGGGCTACTTTATTCGTGTTCAGATTATGCATTTTAATAATTTTCGTATTCAATGCCATGGGCTTTGTTTGCAGGCTACAGTTTGCAATAGATGTCTTCCCACCTGAGAACAGAGGATTTTATTTTACAAGAATAATTTTCTGCAAGTCGCTGTTTTCTAAACGTTAACCAGTTGCTCACTTGTTTCTATGCAAAGGCTTTTTACATGAGATGTCCGAAAAGCCCTGGTTGCTATAAGCAGGGCCTTCTGCCAGACCAAATTTCGTTGACTTGTGTTAATTATTTTGAAAACTGTGCTATTCTCATCGATACTATAATTTAATTTTTAATAAATATATATTTATTTATAATGTAAATAAATAATATTTCTTTTTTATTGCAGGAAAAAAAAGATTTTGACGATAAAGCTACAATATCATCTTTGGAATACATTAACAAAGTACTGGCAAATATTCCAATGCCAGACGATTCTTCAGGTGAGTAATATTGAGATATGGAATGAAAGCCTTTGAAAGGCTTATAAAATAGGGGATTTAACAAATTATAATGATCTACAAACATTAATAATTATCTGACTTCGCTAATATCAGAATCACAAGCTTTAATGTATTCATCATATTTTGATAGTTATAATTTAAGAACAATCAAATGCTTAATCTCTCATGAATTCATATTTAATCAATGCATTAGTAGAGGCATACGATGCAAGAAAGCAAGCTTATATAGCATCAGCAAAAAAAAAAACGCTCCAATTTCACCCCTCCATTCGTTCCAAATACTTGTCCAGCTCAGCCTTCAATTTTTATCCTACAACTGTCTTTCCTCAATTTGAATTTGTCCTCTCAGGTGATTCCTACTGATCAAAAATACTGATCAGTAGGAATCACCTGAGCAAGAGGAAGAATCCCTTCAGCATTGAGCATGCTGAAACCATTCAAGGCTTTATACACCTCAATCAGATCACTTCACAGGTGCCTAGTCTCCAAACACTGTAATCTTCAAAAACCTAAGCCTTTCTTCGTAAGAGCTACCTTTGTTCCATTCACTAATCTTGTTGAAATGTTGAAAGGTCAATACCTCTGCACAGTATTCGAGGTGTGGCCTGACCATTGCCTTATACAAGGGGATAATCACCTCCTTATCCCTGCTAGAAAAATTCCTGTATATCACTGACAAGACACCGTGAGCTACTCTTGCAGACCATCTGCACTGCTCAGAAAACTTCATATCTGCCTGCACAATTACCCCCAGATTCTTTTCATTCTCTACAACTATCAGTGTAGTACCACAGAGTTGAAACGTTACTCTGGGGTTACTGCATTCCATATGTAGTACTTTACATTTGTCAATGTTAAACTTCATTTTCCACCTCTCAGCCCATCTGCTCAACTTTTCTAGATCCTGTTGCGGCAGCGTACTGTCATTAGTGTCATTAACAACCCTGCAAACTTGGACATTAAGCCTAATATACCATCATCAATTTCATTTATAAATACAGAAAACAACAATGGACCCAACACTGAACCCTGAGGAACTCCACTAATAACATTAATCCATGATGAGCAGTGTCCATTGATTACCACTCTCTGTCTTCTCCCACTCAACCATACCTTTATCCATAGCAGCAGTTTGCCTTCAATGCCGCACTGCTCCAATATGTGCAGCAGCCTTCCGTCTGCAACAGTATCAAATTTCTAAGATCCAAATATATGATGTCAAAGTTATTCACTGCATCCAGTTTCTTTGTGACCACATCATAGTATCCAGTAAAAATTGAACAAACAAGACTTCCCCTTAACAAAACCATGCTGTGTCCAAGCTATAACTGAAGTCTTGTCTAGATGATCCTGTAGTGCTTCTTTAACCAGTGCCTCCATTAATTTTCCTGGAACAGAAGTTAAATGAACAGGTCTATAATTACTTGTGTTGCCGTTTGATCCTCCTTTGTGAATTGGGGTCACATTTGCACACCACCAGTTGATGGGTACCTTCTCTGAGTCCAAGAAAGCTCTCATAATTATGGCTAAGAGTTTGCATACTTCCTTTGCTGCCTCCTTTAATATAACTGGATAGATCCCATCCACCCCAGGTGCCTTTCTTATGTTTATCTTCAACAATTCTGCTCCACTTTCCTCTGAGTTATTACATCACCTAGCCCACTGCCAGGGTTTAGTTCACCTCTTGCATTCTCCACCGTCAATAACTCCTCATGTGTGAATGTAGATGCAAAATACTCATTTAGTTTGTTAGCCACCTCATTAACAGTTGAACCATCGATATCCAGTGGACCACTCTGATTCATCCCTTTCTTTCTAGAGTTTACATAGGTAATGAACTCTTTTCTGTTTTTCTTTGCATCCTTTGCCAAGGATTTCTCATAATCTGCCTTTGCCTGCCTAATCTCCTTTGTGACTTGGTTACAGACCAGCTTATATCTATCATAGGCTTCCATGTCACCCATTAATTTATATGTATCCCATGCATTTTTCTTCTCTGCCATATGTCTCATTAGTTCATCTGACATCCATTTAGGCCTAAACCTTGAACAATATTTCTTAATTGGTATGTAAAGCCTAGTAGAATTAAGATTAATTCTTTGAATGCTTCCCATTTTGAATTTGCTGTTGGTAACATCATCAGTTGGTCTCACCATATAGAATTTAAATACCGTCTCAGACCTCCGTAGTCGCCTTTACAAAAGCAAAAACCCTTCCCTTTACCATTGATGGTAGTTACCTCTTTGAGTAAATCCCACTTCAGCACAGTGTGATCACTGCCACCTAGTGGTTCCTTTATCTGCAGATCCTTAATGCATGAAAAATAACTACTGATTATCAGATCAAAAGTATTACTCCCTCTAGTTGCCTCCCGAACATGCTGATGTAGAAAACAGTCATCCAATAAATCCACAAAAGCCTTCCTATTGTGTGAGTGACCAACTTACAAATTCCACTCAATATCCAGGAAATTAAAATCCCCCATTTAAGACTCTCTGATTTACTAGCCTACTATATTTCCTTGTACAGTTTTTTATTATACTCATCAGAGTCATTAGGGATTTAACACACTCCTACTCTCAATTTTGATTTCCCAGTGCTTATGTCACACCAAACTGGCTCGACACTGCACTGTCCAGCGATGTTGACTGACTGTACTTCCTTGGATTTTATGTGTTTCTTAACTAATAGCATAACCCTTACTCCCATCCATCCTTCCTGTACATACTCTACTCCTCAAATTCCAGTTCTGCATTCCTTATATCTGTGTGACACCCGTCTCTGACATCCCAACAATATTTGTCTTTGATGGTTTGACTAACACCTCAAATTCATCAAATTTATTTACCAAACTCCTAGCATTGGTGTACACACAAGTATACATGCACCTGTTCCTATTCTTAGCTACCCTAACACAACCCATGTGTTTACTTGTATTGCAATGACTCTCAGGAGTCTTCGAAATCCCCTGCATCTTGTTTTCCAGGCTGCTGCTCTTTCCAATAGAAGCATTTCCAGAATCACTTTCACCTCTGCCAGCAGCTACTGTTAATCTATTAGTCTGTGTATCACCCCCAATCTAGCAGTTTTCTGACCCACCTAATACTGCTGCGATATCATCAGCAAATATCCTTGCACCCTTTCTATTTAAGTGCATTCCATCCCTGTAGAAGCAGTCTCTCCTGTTAACAAGGAAAGACCAGGTTGAGAAAAATTCTACCCCTTGATTCTTGCACAATCTCTCCAGGGCCGAATTGATCGACAAGGCTCTCATCATATACTCCCTCATATCGTGTCTGGGCAGAATTGCAGACACTTTCAAATTCAACCCTAATTTACAGCTTTTTTTCAACAGTGGTCTGTACTTGTTAAGTAATTCCACCAGTCTCCTACTCTTAATATCATTAGTGCCAACATGTATAACAATATCACCTTTTGTGCCCTTAAAAGATGATATATGCTCTACAACGTCATCAACCTTTGCCTCTGGCAGACATACCCTGGTCCTGTTCCACCTATCCTTTTTACACAATATGTTTCCTGTTTCCTTGATGGTTTCTTGGCGCAGTATAACCTTAGTTGTTTTTGCGCCATTAAAACCGAAATCAAATCAAATCAAATGTTTCCTTGACAATAGAGTCACCGACTACTACTAGTTCCTGTGGGACCAGCGCATTCTACTTTGGGGATTGCAGCTGTGTTGTGTGATGTTCACGTGCAATCTCAGGAATTGATGTGGGCAGCTGTGAGCCGAATGGGTCCCTCAATTTAGATCCTTTGCGGGCATCCACCCTGTCTCTTATTATGTTACCATATTCTATATAGATTAATGGAAAATGTTATTCTTCTTTTTAAGCCTTTGGGAATTCTTAGCAGACATCGAGGAAGTACAGGGTATGATGTTATTTTGAAATTAACTTAGCTGATTATTTGTTGTTTGATTTTTATTGTTATTATATTCAAGAATTATCCATTTTTGATTTTCACTAAGCGCCCCCTTCCGTTTTTAGAAGTTCACGATAGGAAAGGATTTACTCTAATTGTCTTATTTCTGATCTTGCTTTTTTCTGTTGATTTAGTTTTTGCGCCTTCTATTTTTTTATTTAAAAGTTCAGTGAGTTTTGTGTATATGTGAGTTCTCTTTATGCAAATTTGAACTTACAAGACCCTATATTTAGATATCCTTTTATTTGCACTTCAAACTCAAAAATTAAATGACCCAGTATTTAGATATTTTCATTTTATTTGTGCATCTAACTCGAAGTCACGTTGAGTGAAAGAAAGCTGAGTGTAGGGCCTATCTTGGTTGGTTGGTTGGTGGAACAGACTTCCATCCTTTGTCGTGGAAGTTGATAGCCTAAATAAGTTTAAGGCTCAGCTGGACAGGTATTTTGAACGAACAGAGGGGTGAAGTGGAAGTGGGTTTTTTTTTTTTTTTTTTTTTGGCTGATGCTGCATAAGCTTGCTTTCTTGCATCAAATGCCTCTGCTAATGCTAATCTTAGGCAAACTAGGCGTGTGTCTAGGACATGTACTTGGAGGTGGCTTGTAAGTGGCAATGGACGCAGCCAAAATCAGCAATATCCTGTAGTGTAACAATGAGAACGAGTGCTCGTGTTCCTTACAAAATTTGCTAATAAAATATACTTTCAAATTGTAATGTAGCTTCCAGTCAAAATGCAAGTGCTGCCAATATGTTCAGATTTTTATATTCTGAACTAGAATATATTTTTATATTCTATTTTCTCTCTCTCTCTCTCTCTCAGGGGCTCATATCTGATGAGTATGGGCTTGGCACATCCAGGGTCCTGAGCTGGATATCATTATTCTTTTCTTTCTTGGTAATTTCCTTCTCTCTCAGGGTAACTCAGAATTTTTTTTTTTTTTTTTTGCCTGGTGCGGCAAAAGCCTCAGGCTTCCTTGCACCATATGGCTGATAATGACAATGATGAACCATAATCAATCACATGATATTCACATAGGGTACTGTATTGCCTGCTTTCAGAATCTTGATGTTGTTAGTTGTTCTGAATAGACATAAAACAAACATTAGTATGATATTGCAAGTTTAATGAACTAATGATGGCATGCAGCAAGTGATAATTCTACAGGCAGTGCAGAAAACTGTTCCAGAAAGTCCATAACATTGAATCAAAAACTGGATGTGAAAAATCACTACAAAAGTAGGCAGTCAACTACCACAATAAAGAATGCATTGAATATAAGTGAAAGCATTTTACACACCATTAGGGGCAATAAGGAAACAATCCAGAAAAGCATTAAATCACAGGCGTTGCGTGCTGCCACTTCCACCTACATATAAAGTATATAATGGAAAAGATGGAAATTTTGCTGGAAACATGGCATCACCAGAACAGACAGACATACCAATCAGCTTAGGCTGGCATCACCAGAACAGACAGACATACCAATCAGCTCAGACTGGTGTCAGCAAAGGCCAAAAGATTCTGATAATTTAAGAATAGAAGAAGAAGAAGATGAAATAAAATAATTTACTACAAGTTGAATGTTTTGGCAAGTTCAGTGTTCAATATGTCTATAAGAATATGAAGCTTCAAGAGAAGCTGCATCTACAGACAAAAAAGTTGTAGATAAATATCAAGAAGAACTAAAACCAAATTGAAGAAGGCAGTTACACAGCCAAACAAATCTTCAACCTGGATGAAACCAGTCTTTTCTGGAACCAGAAAAGCCTCTAAAGTGTGCCTGACTGATTTTTGCTGGTAATGCTTAGGGTGATTGCAAATTGAAGCCTTTGCTAATTTACCACAGCGAAAATCCATGGGTGTCAAAAAGGTATAACAAAAGTTCCTTGCTAGTCTAATGATATGTCAGTAAAAAAGGGTGGATGAGAGGTGGTATCTTCAGCAATTACTTTAGTGAAGAGTTGCATCCAGAATTGAAGTCCTACTGAATGCAGAAAGAAATTGCTCATTCAAAATTCTCATTATCCTGAATAATGCTCCAAGTCATCTGCAGACCACTGCAATGAGTGACAACATGAAAGTTGTTTTTCTGCAGATGACTTGGAGCATTATTCAGGTTGTATTATGTGTGCTCTACAATGAACAAAATTGTCAACCAGATGAACAATTTGAACATTTCTGCGAGAGAATTTTGGAAGGCATTCACTGTAAAAGACACCTTTTATTGATCAAGACTGCATGAATCACAATTCCACAGCAGTGCACAAATGCCATGTGGAAGAAACTCTTCAATTTTGCCAAAACTCTAAAGGATCTTTAGAGTATTATCTTTAATAGCAGCACTAATGGATGACACCATTAGTATATTAAAGATAGCACCAGAATGGCTTCAAGTTGTTGTTGTTATTGTAGAGTTTTAGGAGCATCAGTGACTAAGGCCATATTGCTCTGTGTATATACTGTAAATTATGTGTTCTGTGGTCAATTTTCTGTTTGCTGGACAAAAATAAACCATGCTGCACTCACCTGACACCTACTAACTCAGCCACATAAAAAAGGCCCATGAAAATTCCTCATGTCATTGACGTCCATGAAAATTCCTCATGTCATTGACGTCCATGAAAATTCCTCACATCCTTCCCACACCCAGTGTGGAAAGGACAGCGATTCTACTAACTGGGCTACCCATGAGGGCAATGGCCTCAAGAGCTGGCTTGAATGAAGTCCATGAAAATTTGCTTAAATCTCAGACAGTTTGCTTAACTCTCTTAAATCTTTGCTTAAAATTGAGCATTGAAGAGATAGATGTTGGAGGTGGAGAAGATAGCCACAAAAACAGAAAGAAGCAGCATTAGCTTCCACCAGCCAGCAACGATCACCAACTTACAGCAAAATGCCTAAAGGAGGCCTGCCTGCATCTTAAATCCTGCCTTATGATATCTGAAGATGATGTTAACACTGACAGGAATTCAATGATTAGGAGAAAAATGTTGGAATGTGCTGCTCCCTATTAAGAAATCCTACAGGAGAAGAGAAAGTCACAAACTCAACGAACTCTTGGACACCTTCAGGAACCCATTCGCTTCAGTAGCTCCTGCTTCGCCATGCCCACCCTTCATTGGATTAGAAGCTAACCTGCCCCAAACACAGTGAATCACCAGCCTCCAAACATACATCGATTTGTAATATAATCAAATGATGCTGATGAGATGGGATTTTTCCTCTTGCTCAGAATAATCACCCGAGAGGGCATAAATTCAAATTGAGGAAAGACAGTTGTAGGATAGATCTGCGGAAGTTTGCCTTTAGCCAGCGGGTGGTTGATTGCTATAACAGACTTCCATATGTCATTGTAGAAGTTGATAGATTTAGGGCAGAACTAGACAAACATTTGGAGCGAGTGGATGGGTTTTTTTTTTTGGCTGATGTTATATAAGCTGGCTTTCTTGCATAATATGCCTTTATTAATGCTAATGCTGAATAGAAGTTTTTCTATAATTAATATTAATTATATATGTTTGTTATTATTTATTTTTTTATTGATTTCGGCAGTGCTAGAATGCATCCTCTAAGAAAATCTTGTTCAATTTATGTGAGGGGGGTCTCGGGAACACATCCATCACATAAACAGAGAACTCTCTGTATTTAATTTTATATTAGCATTAACATTAGCTGAGGCATATGATGCAAGAAAGCAAGCTTATACAGCATCAGCCAAAGGAAAAAAAAAAAAAACAACCTTCCCATTTTGCCCATCCAGTCACTCCAAATGTTTGTCTATTTCAGCCTTAAATTTATTTAAGCTATCAAATTCCACAACACCAGATGGAAGTCTGTTCCTGCAATCAACTACCCGCTGGCTAAAGGCAAACTGCTGCACATCTATTCTATAACTGTCTTTCCTCAGTTTGAATCTATACCCCCTCAGGTTCTTAATCTGAGCAATTGCCTGTCAGCATTGAGCCTGCTCAAACCATCCAAGGTCTTATACACCTTGATCAGATCAACTCGCAGGTGCCTAGTCTCCAGTTGCTGAAACTTGCAGGACTTAAGCCTTTCTTCATAAGTGCACCACTTTGTTCCTCTCACCAATCTTGTTGCCTTTCTCTGTACTTGTTCTAGCAACGCTGTATCCTTCCTAAAATGAGGCCTCCAGATCTGTATGCAGTACTCAAGGTGTGGCCTGACAATTGCCTTATACAAAGGGATAATTACCTCCTTGTCTCTGCTAGCAAAATTCCTATATATCATTGACATAACTCCATGACCTGCTCTAGCAGCCCATCTGCACAGCTCAGAGAACTTCATATCAGATTGCACAATTACCCCTAGGTCCTTTTCATTTTCCACTACCCTGAGTGTAGTACCACCCAGTTGATACATTACTCTGGAGTTACTGCTACCCATATGCAGTACATTTACATTTGTCAATGTTATACTTGAGTTGTCACCTCTCAACCCATCTGCCCAATTTTTCTAGATCCTGTTGCAGTAGCGTACTATCATTACTGTCATTAACAATCCTGCCAACTTTTGTGTCATCTGCAAACTTGGACATTAAGCCTGATATATACCTTCATCGATATCATTGATAAATACACAAAACAACAATGGGCCCAGCACTGAACCCTGGGGGGGGGGGTACTCCACTAATAACATTAGTCCATGTAGTGCAATGTCCATTTATTACCACTCTCTGCCATCTCCCACTCAACCATCCCTTTATCCATTGGAGCAACTTGCCCTTAATGCCTCTCCAATTTGTACAGCAGTCTACATGTGCAACAGTATCAAAAGCTTTCCTGAAATCCAAATATGTGATATCAAAATTATTTTTTGCATCCAGTTCCTTTGTGACCACATCGTATTATCCAATCAAATTGGTCAGACTAGACTTCCCCTTAACAAACCCATTCTGTGTCTGAACTATTACTGCAGCCTTGTCTAGATGAATCTGTATCACCTCTTTAACCAGTGACTCCATTATTTTCCCTGGAACAGAAGTTAAACTAACAGGTCTATAATTATTTGTGTCACCGTTTGAACCCCCCTTTGTGAATTGGGGATACATTTGCACATCTGCAGTTCATGGGGACCTCCCTGAATCTAAGAATGCTCTCATAATTGTTGCTAAGGGTTTGCTAACTTCCCTCGCTGCCTTCTTCAATATAACTGGATAGATTCCTTCCACCCCAGGTGCCTTTTTTATGTTTAACTTCAACAATTTCTCCTCCACTTTACTCTCAGTTATTACAAAATCACTTTAGCTTCCTGTTAGAGTTTGATAAACTTCTGGCATTCCTCTCCTTGAATAACTCCTCATGTGTGAATGTACTAGATGCAAAATACTAATTGTTTATCAGCTACTTGAGCAGGATCATCAATAGTCGAACCATCTATGTTAAGTGGACCAAACTGAATCATCCCCTTCCTTCTAGAATTTATATAAGTAAAGAACTCTTTGCTTTTTTTCTTTGCATCCTTTGTCAAAGATTTCTCATAATCTGCCTTTGCCTGCCTGACCTGTTTTGTGACTTGATTACAGACTAACTTATATCTGCCATAGGCTTCTGTGTCACCTGATAATTTATATTCATTCCGTGCATTTTTATTCTCTGCGAGCCTCATTAAGTAATCTGGCATCCATTTAGGCCTGAACCTTGAACAGTATTTCTTAGTTGATATGAAAAGCCTAGTGCACTCCAAGATTAAGTCTCTGAAGGCTTCCCATTTAGAATTCACCATTGGTAACATCATCAGTTGATCCAACTGTATAGAATTTAAAAATTCTGTGAGTCCACTTTAGTCACCTTTATGAAAGCAAAAACCCTTCTCTTTATCCCTTGATGGTAGTTACATCTTTAAGTAAATCCTCCATCAGTACACTGTGATCACTGTCACCTAGTGGTTCCTTTATCTGCAAATTCTTAATGTATGAATAATCACTGCTGATATGTCGGCCATTGTTCTAGAGCTACTTCTTTGAGGAAATACATGTATAATCCAAAATATATTCAGTCTGATTTAACTGTGTTGCTCTTTGAACTGTTTTCATGATTGTTGCCATCCACCCAACACTAAGATGTGTTTCTTTGGTTGTCTCATTGGTTTGCATTAATTGCATGTTTATCCATGGTTTAAATTTGCATATTATCTTCCTGCTCCGACACCCTACCTTATTTAAATCAAAACGTTGTTGTGATTTCTAAATAAATTTTCTTCGCCTGATACGTTTGCCCTATATCAAGAAGCTCATTGGTCTTTTGGTCAGCCAAGAAACTTGTGTTTCATATGTTAATTTAAGAGCTAAACCTGGTAAGAGGATTTTGACCCTTGGTCTGCTTTTTATTTATGATTCTGAAATATTAGCATTAGCATTAGCATTAGTAGAGGCATTTGATGCAAGAAAGCAAGCTTATGCAGCATCAGCCAAAAAAAAAAAAAAAAAAAAAGTAACATAAATAAATAAAAATAACCACTTCCACTTCACCCCTCTGTTCGTTCGAAATACCTGTCCAGCTGAGCCTTAAACTTATTTAGGCTATCAACTTCCACGACAAGGGATGGAAGTCTGTTCCACCCACCAACCACCCGCTGGCTAACTGTAACCATAATTGCTTAAATTTAACCACAGTCACTGAATTTTAACCATAATTTTACTTTGTTCTTCCTCTCCTTAATTGTTTGGTTGAAACAAACTAATGAAGTCTGCCACGAGTTCCAATTCAATTCCATCTTTTTGTATAAAGATCCAATCATTTGTTTTGTTACAGATTTTTGCTGCTCTATTTAATAGTTATAAGTTTGTGATGTATTCCTATTCCTTGGTACACTTTATAAGGTTACTTCAAACTAGAAGATGCCTAAACCATCGTCCATGTCAGTGAAACAAGAGCCATAAGGGCACAACAATAAAATCTTAGGGTAAAACTGTAGACTAGGCTTTACAAAGGTTACCTTCAGGCAGCATGTTGTGGAACATTGAAATAAGTTGCCGCCTGGAAGGGTGGCAGAGGCAAAGAGTTCAGAGAAATTCAAGAAATAATGGGATAGGCACTTTATTTAATGTTGAGAACAGAAGCGGTTTTTTTTTTTTTTTTTCAGAAGCAGAATGCTTTCTTTGTTGCATTATTATACCATTTTAATACTAACCATCTTCCAGTGCAATGGTATTAAATTTACCCTGAAAAGTGGGTTGTAATTGTTTTTTTTTTTTAGTCATGAAGTTCAAAATGGATAAGTTTTATACCATTTCTCTGGAAGATGAAACAAAATGTGCAGCTTGCACAAATCATTTCTCTGTATCCCAATTTTTTTTTTTTTTTTTTTGTGAAAGGCTTAAGAAAAAGAGGGATCTCCCACACTACTTACTGATCACCTCAAACACAGAAATAATCCATCCTAATCATGTGGCTGAAGCCCTCCACAGCAGTAAAATCTGTTCACTGATTTCAAATATTTTGAAAATCAAGATAAACACTGAAATTATCAGTGGTGTCGCAAAAAAATTGCTTACTCTATTATAAATTTCTATTTTTCATGCATTATATATTCAGAAATAATCCATTGAATGGTTCTTTGCAATTACATATGTAAAATTGTACCAGTACTTTGACTGGCACAAACCTGTGAAATAGCCTTTCGAAAAATTGTACTGGAGGGAGTCAATGATAAAGTAAAATATATATTCAAAAGAAAAAGTTAATATGATAGGTGGAACAGGACCAGGATATGTCTGCCAGGGGTAAGGGTTGATGATGTTGTAGAGCGGATATCATCTTTTAAGGCCACAAAAGGTGATATTGTTGTACATGTTGGCACTAATGACATTAAGAGTAGGAGACCGGCAGAATAACTTAACAAGTACAGGTTGATGTTGGAAAAAAGCTGAAAATTAGGGTTGAATTTGAAAGTGTCTGCAATTCTGCCCAGACAGGATAGGAGGGAGTATATGATCAGAGCTTTGTCGATCAATTCAGCCCTGGAAAGATTGTGCAAGGCTCAAGGGGTAGAATTTTTTTTTCAGACTGGTCTGTACTTGTTCACAGGAGAGACTGCTTCTACAGGGATGGGATACACTTAAATAGAAAGGGTACAAGATTATTTGCTGATGCTATCGAGGCAGTGTTAGGTGGGTTGGAAAACTGCTAGCTTAGGAGGGATATAAGGACCAATAGATTAACAGTAGCCACTGGCAGAGGTGAAAGTGATTCTTGCACTGCTTCTATTGGAATGAGCAGCAGCCTGGAATACAAGATGCAGGGTATTTCAGAGACTGATGGGAGTCATTGCGGTACAAGTAAACACATGGGTTGTGTTAGGGTAGCTAAGAATAGGAACAGGTTTCATGTATACTTGCATGTACACAGTGGCGTAGCTACGTGTAGGCAGGAAAGGCAATTGCCTCTGGGCCCAGGCCCTTTAGAGGACGGGCGTCTTTGGCTGTCTCCTCTTTTTGCAATTTTCATTAATTAAGTAGAGGCCCGAACATGTTCTTTGCCTCTGGGCCCGAAAAAGGGTAACTAAACTACTACGTGTACACCAATGCTAGGAGCTTAGTAAATGAATTTGAGGTATTGCTCAAAACATCAAAGGCAGATACTATTAGAATATCAGACACGTGGTGTCACAGAGATATAAGGAATGCAAAACTGGAATTTGGAAAGTAAAATTTGTACAGAAAGGATAGATAGGATAGGAAGGGAGGAGGGGGTTATGCTATTAGTTAAGAAACACATAAAATTCAAGGAAGTGAAGCCAGTCGACATCGCTGGACAGTGCAGTGTCGAGTCAGTTTGGTGTGACATAAGCATTGGGAGATCAAAATTTAAAGTAGGAGTGTGTTATACGCCTAATGACTCTGATGAATATAATAAGAAACTGTACAGGGAAATAGAGTGGTACAGTAATTCAGAGAGCCTTATAATGGGGGATTTTAATTTCCCAGATATGGACTGGAATTTGTGGGTTGATCACTCACACACTAGCAAGGCTTTTGTGGATTTATTGGATGATTGTTTTCCACATCAGCATGTACGGGAGGCAACTAGAGGGAATAATACTTTTGATCTGATTATCAGTAGTGATTCTTCATGCATTAAGAATCTGCAGATAAAGGAACCACTAGGTGGCAGTGATCACAACGTGCTGAAGTGGGATTTACTCAAAGAGGTATCTACCATCATGGGTAAAGGGAAGAGTTTTTGCTTTCGTAAAGGCAACTATGGTGGTATGAGACAGTATTTAAATTCTATACAGTGGGACCAACTGATGATGTTACCAACAGCAAATTCAAAATGGGAAGCATTCAAAGAATTTATCTTGGAAGCTACTAGGCTTTACATACCAACTAAGAAATATTGTTAAAGGTTTAGGACTAAATGGATGTCAGATGAACTAATGAGATATATGGCAGAGAAGAAAAATGCATGGGATACATATAAATTAATGGGTGACATGGAAGCCTATTATAGATATAAGCTGGTCTGTAACCAAGTCACAAAGGAGATTAGGCAGGCAAAGGCAGACTACGAAAAATCTTTGGCAAAGGATGCAAAGAAAAACAGAAAATAGTTCTTTACCTATTTAAACTCAAGAAGGAAAGGGATGAATCAGATTGGTCGACTGGATATTGATGGTTCAACAGTTGAGGATCCTGCTCAGGTGGCTAACAATCTAAACGAGTATTTTGCATCTACATTCACGCATGAGGAGTTATTCAGGAAGGAGAATGACGTAGGTAAAGTGAACATTGGCAGTGAGCTAGATGATTTTGTAATAACTGAGAGGAAAGTGGAGGAGAGATTGTTGAGGATAAACATAAAAAAGGCACCTGGGGTGGATGGGATCTATCCAGTTATATTAAAGGAGGCAGCAAAGGAAGTAAGCAAACCCCTAGCCATAATTATGAGAGCTTCGTTGGACTCAGGGGAGGTACCCATACACTGGAGATGTGCAAATGTAACCCCAATTCACAAAGGAGGATCAAAGGCCGACACAAGTAATTATAGACCTGTTAGTTTAACTTCTGTTCCAGGAAAATTAATGGAGGCACTGGTTAAAGAAGCACTGCAGGATCATCTAGACAAGAATTCAGTTATAGCTCAGACGCAGCATGGTTTTGTTAAGGGCAAGTCTTGCCTGACCAATTTGATTGGATACTATGATGTAGTCACAAAAGAACTGGATGCAGAGAATAACTTTGATATTATATATTTGGATCTTAGAAAGGCTTTTGATACTGTTGCACATGAAAGACTGCTGCACAAATTGGAGCAGTGTGGCATTGGAGGCAAATTGCTGCTATGGATAAGGGGATGGTTGAGTGGCAGTGGTAATCAATGGACACTGCTCAACGTGGACTAATGTTATTAGTGGAGTTCATCAGGGTTCAGTGTTGGGTCCGTTGTTGTTGTTTTCGGTGTTTATGAATGATATTGAGGATGGTATATCAAGTTTAATGTCCAAGTTTGCAGATGATACAAAGGTTGGCAGGGTTGTTAAGGACACTACTGACGCTATGCTGCTGCAACAGGATCTGGAAAGATTGAACAGATGGGCTGAGAGGTGGCAAATGAAGTTTAACATTGACAAATGTAAAGTACTACATATGGGAAACAGTAACCCCAGAGCAACGTATCAACTCTGCGGTACTACACTGACAGTGGTGGAGAATGAAAAGGACCTGGGGGTAATTGTGCAGGCAGATATGAAGTTCTCTGAGCAGTGCAGATGAGCTGCAAGAGTAGCTCATGGTGTCTTGTCAATGATATACAGGAATTTTTCTAGCAGGGATAAGGAGGTGATTATTCCCTTGTATAAAGCAATGGTTAGGCCACATCTTGAGTACTGTATACAGGTCTGGAGGCCTCATTTCAAGAAGGATGTAGAGCTGCTGGAACGGGTACAGAGAAGGGCAACAAGATTAGTGAATGGAACAAAGGGTTGCTCTTACGAAGAAAGGCTTAAGTTTTGCAAATTACAGAGTCTGGAGACTAGGCACCGGCGAGGTGATCTGATAGAGGTGTATAAGGCTTTGAATGGTTTGAGCATGCTCAATGCCAATGGGATTCTTCCTCTTGCTCAGAATAATCACCTCAGAGGGCATAAATTCAAATTGAGGAAGCACGGAAGTCGGATAGATGTGCGGAAATTTGCCTTTGGCCAGCGGGTTGGTGGAACCGACTTCCATCACTTGTTGTTGAAGTTGATATCCTAAACAAATTTAAGGCTCAACTGGACAGGTATTTCGAACGAACGGAGGGGTGAGATTGGAGTGGTGTGTTTTTTTTTTTTTTGGCTGATGCTGAATAAGCTTGCTTTCTTGCATCATATACCTCTACTAATGCTAATGCTAAAAACAACAAAGAGTTCTTTACCTATGTAAACTCTAGAAGGAAAAGGGATGAATCAGATTGATCCACTGGATATTGATAGTTCAACTGTTAGTGATCCCACTCAGATGGCTAACAAACTAAATGAGTATTTTGCATCTACATTCACCCATGAAGAGTTACTCAGGGAGGGGAATGCCAGAGGTGAGTTAAACTCTGGGAATGAGCTATATGATTTTGTAATATCTGAGAGGAAAGTGGAGGAGAAATTGTTGAAGGTAAACATAAATAAGGCACCCAGGGTGGATGGGATCTATCCAGTTATATTAAAGGATGCAGCAAAGGAACCAAGCAAATCCTTAGCCATAATTATGAGCCCTTCTCAGGGAAGGTACCCATGGACTGGAGATGTGCAAATGTGACTCCAATTCACAAAGAGGAATCAAAGGGCGACACAAGTAATTAGAGACCTGTTAGTTTCACTTCTGTTCCAGTATAATTAATGTAGGCACTGGTAAAAGAAGCACTGCAGGATCATCTAGACAAGACTTCAGTTATAGCTCACACACAGCATGGTTTTATTAAGGGAAAGTCTTGCCTGACCAATCTGATTGGATACTATGATGTGGTTACAGAGGAACTGGATGCAGGGAATAACTTTGATATCATATATTTGGACCTTAGAAAGGCTTTTGATACTGTTGCATGTGGAAGACTGCTGAACAAACTGGAGCAGTGTGGCATTGGAGGCAAATTGCTGCTATGGATAAAGGGATGGTTGAGTGGGAGAAGACAGAGAGTGGTAATCAATGGACACTGCTCATCATGGACTAATGTTATTAGTGGAGACCCTCAGGGTTCAGTGTTGGGTCCATTGTTGTTTTTTGTATTTATAAATGATAATATATATCAAGCTTAATGTCCAAGTTTGTAGACAATACGAAGGTTGGTAGGGTTGTTAAGGACATTAATGACAGTATGCCTTCTGCAACAGGATCTAGAAAAGTTGAGCAGATGGGCTGAGAGGTGGCAAATAAAGTTTAACATTTACAAATGTAAAGTACCGCATATGGGAAGCAGTAACCCCAGAGTGACATATCAACTCTGTGATACTACACTGACAGTGGTGGAGAACGAAAAGGACCTGGGGGTAATTGTGCAGGCAGATATGAAATTTTCTGAGCAGTGGAGACGGTCTGTAAGAGTAGCGCTTAGTGTCTTATCCATGATATACAGTAATTTTTCTAGCAGGGATAAGGAGGTGATTAACCCCTTTTATAAGGCAATGGTCAGGCCACACCTTGAGTACCGTACCGACACCAGACCCTAGAGCTGCTAGCTCTGTAAACAGATGTTAGGTATTATCGGTCTGGAGCAGAAATCAAGAAAGATATATTGATTGTCAGGTAGGTGTGGCAAACGATGAAATGATTGGTGGTGGGCGTGACAGATGACAAGCTACTGTGTAGTTATTGGTTGGCATTATGATGCGTATTTACCAGTAAAGAACCAGTAAAGGCCTCATTTTAAGAAGGATATAGAGCTGTTGGAACGAGTACAGAGAAGGGCAACAAGATTTGTGAATGGAACAAAGGGTTGCTCTTATGAAGAAAGGCTTAAATGAGTATTTAAGCCATCCTTTGTTGTGGAAGTTGATAGCCTAAATAAATTTAAGGCTGAGCTGGACAGGTATTTGGAATGAATGGAGGGGTGAAATGGGAGTGTTTTTTTTTTTTTTTTGGCTGATGCTGCATAAGTTTGCTTTCTTGCATCATATGCCTCTACTAATGCTAATGCTAATCTTCCAACACTTAGAAAATATATAATAGTGTACTTAATTTCTCACTATGCAATAAAATGTTGCTGAAGAGTGAATACAATAGTTCATTTCAATCTTAGATGCTGTTCAATTACAAAATGGAAAGGAGAGCAACCTTAAGAATGCGATCCAGATAATCAAATTGATGATTGAAAAGACCAAAAGAAATGAAGAAAAACTTGATAAAGAAGAAGCTGAAAAGTTAATGGTGAGTATTTAATGGTACCTTCATAAGCTTGATCAAATCAAATGACATTTTTATGAATTTTGTGCAAGTATGAATTTAAGCAATATGAATAACACTATTTCAAAATTAAAATATTTTAGTAGCAGCTCACAAAAATCAAATGAATCTCTTCGAAAAAAATATTTTTACTATATAAAAGAAGGTTTGTTACCTCTATGTAATAAAAAAATTTCGGCTAAGGCAAAGAAAGCCTGCACCAGAACGACGAGAAATGTCGGATAACCTACACGGAAAATTAGTTTCCCGACATCAGACCCTAGCGCTGCTCGCTCGGTAAACAGATGGTAGGTGTTATCGGTCTGGAGCAGAAATTGAGAAGGATATATTGATTTACAGGTAGGCTTGGCAAACGATGAAATGATTGGTGTTAGGCGTGACAGACAACAAGCTACTGTGTAGTCATTGGTTGGCATTATGATGCGTATTTACAGTAAAGAGCAGTGCATAATAGTTTTGCAATTACATAATATTGGTGTAAATACAGCATAGTTAACCCATAAATTTGAACTACATAAGTAGTATAGAAGGCATCGTTTTAATTGTATCTTATATTGTGGTTGCCTTTACAACAAGATAGCGGTGTTGCACTACTTCAAATAAATAATTCGAAAAGATCATCTGGGAGAATACCACCACCCAGACAATCGTTTTGAAGCCCAATAGCTTCAAAACGATCATCTAGGTGGTGGTATCCTCTGAAAATAAATAACAGTAGTTTTCTCTACTAGAGAAGCATTATTTATTTGAAGTAGTGCAACACAACTATCTCGTTGTGAAGGCAACCACAATATGAGATACAATTAAAACAATGCCTGCTATACTACTTATGTAGTTCAAATTTATGGGTTAACTATGGTGTATTTACACCAATATTATATACTTAAACACCAAAACCCATAAGAATTATGCCTTGTGCATTTCATTCTCAAATAATAGTTTTGTAATGAACGGTGAACAGATAATAGCAGCGATGAATCTGTTAAGGCGCTGATTGATGTTATGATACGTGTGTATCCGCACAAGTGTCTTTAAAAAAAAAAGTATAGTAATAAAAAATTAATATTTTGTGAATAAACAATTTATGTGCTAGCCTACCCATGATTCTAAAGAAAAAAGGTTAGGTTACCCCCTCCATTTCAGGAGGGGTTCAAGCTCCCATGAGATTCAAGTGGAGGTAACCTGACCCTTTTTCACCTTTAGGGCATATTATTGAACAAGAAAATAAAAATACAGTCATAAAAAAATTAATTTTTTTATGAATGTATTTCTAAATATGACTGATTCTAAAGAAAAAAAGGTTACCCCCTCCACTTTGGGAGGGGTTCAAGCTCATGGGATTCAAGTCGAGGTAACCTGGCCTTTTTTTCACCTTTATGAAATACTGTAATGGTGAAAAAAAGATTAGGGTATGTGCAATTAGGACAAGTTACCATTAGTGCTGCTAAAGTGATACTAAACCGATGTTATCGTGTTGTGTTTGCGCACCAATCAGCACATCATTACCAAGCCTACCTGTCAATCAATATATCGTTCTTGACTTTGCTCCAGGCTGATAACACCTACTGTCTGTTTACCGAGTGAGCAGTGCTAGAGTGCCATATCAGGAAGCTAATTTTCCGCATAAGTTATCCGCCATTTCTCGTTGTTCTCATGCATGCTTTCTTTACCTTCGCCAAAATTTCTTTTAAATAGAAGTCTAAAAAATGGTTTTCTGTGCAATTATAATTAACCCAAAATAATTGTTCATGGTGTACAAGTTCATATTTTTTAAAAACAGTTGTTTTTGTGGGACACTGCAAATATACGAAAATCCTAGGTAGATAATAAAGAAGCTAATAAAGCTATTTTAATATAGGTAATACAGGATCTCTTAAGCCAAGCTCTTAGAGAAGACAACCAACAAATGTGGATTGATACACAAAAGGTATGTTTCTAAATGGTAATTAAGCATCAGGCTTGCATGGGAAAAAGTGCAATGATAACATTTCCAAATTTATTTCCATTGCATTTTACTTATGC
This sequence comes from Mastigoproctus giganteus, assembly GCF_048544385.1. Lineage (NCBI taxonomy): Eukaryota > Metazoa > Arthropoda > Arachnida > Uropygi > Thelyphonidae > Mastigoproctus > Mastigoproctus giganteus. The sequence goes on from NC_143584.1 coordinate 85,062,051, forward strand.
TATTTTCTGAATGAACTTAATGACGACAGTTTATTTCATGAAAAACAGAATCATCCTGGTTAGAATACACACCTCCCCATCAAACCCTGTAAACAAGATTCAGTTCTACAGGTATTTATTAAGTGGCACAATATTTGCTGTCATAATCAACAATGGCATGAATTCTTTTACCCAAAATGTCATATTTACTCTAAGTGGGTAATTTTGGTGCATCCTACCAAGCACAGAACAACAGGACAATTACACATTATTTAGCATATGATGCAAGGAAGCAAGCTTATACAGCATCAAACAAAAAAAAAAAAAAAAAAAAAAAACCTTCCCATTTCACCCACCATTCACCCCAAATATTTGTCTAGTTCTGCCTTGAATATATTTGAGCTGCCAACTTCTACAATGACAGATGGATGTTTGTTACTACAATCAACTACCCGCTGGGTAAAGGCAAATTTCCATATGTCTATTCCACAACTGTCTTTTCTCAATTTGAATTTATGTCCCCTCATGCGATTAATGAAGTTTAACATTGACAAATGTAAAGTGCTACATATGGGAAGCAGTAACCCCAGAGTGATGTATCGACTCTGTGGTACTACACTGACAGTGGTAGAGAACGAAAAGGACTTGGGGGTAATTGTGCAGGCAGATATGAAGTTTTTGAGCAATACAGACAGCCTGCAAGAGTAGCTCATAGTGTATTGTCAATGATATACAGGAATTTTTCTAGCAGGGATAAGGTGATTATCCCCTTGTATAAGGCAATGGTCAGACAAGACCTTGAGTACTGTATAGTACAATGAGGAATTAAAATTAGGAATCCTGATTCCTAATTTTAATTCCTCATTTTAAGGTCAGGATTCCTCATTTTAATAAGGATGTAGAGCTGTTGGAACAAGTACAGAGAAGGGCAACAAGTTTAGTGAAAGAAAAAAAGGGTTGCTCTTATGAAGAAAGCCTTAAGTTTTGCAAATTACAGTGTCTGGAGAGGCTTTATACTACCTTTATACACCTATTGATCTGATTGAGGTGTATAAAGCCTTGAATAGTTTGAGCATGCTCAATGCTGATGGGATTCTTCCTCTTGCTCTGAATAATCACCTGAGAGGGCATAAATTCAAATTGAGGAAAGACAGATGTAGGATAGATGTGTGGGAGTTTACCTTTAGCCAGCGGGTAGTTGGTTGGTGGAACAGATTTCCATCCTCTGTTTTGGAACTTGATAGCCAAAATAAATTTAAGTCTGAGCTGGACAGGTATTTGGAATGAATGGAGTGGTGAAATGGGAGCATTTGTTTTTTGACTGATGCTGCATAAGCTTGTTTTCTTGCCTCATATGCCTCTACTAATGATAATGCTAATCTGGGCAAGAGGAAGAATCCCATCAGTATTGAGCTTGCTCAAACCATTCAAGGCCTTATACACCTAAATAAGATTACCGCGCAGGTGCCTAGTCTCCAGACACTGTAATTTGCAAAACTTAAGCTTTCCTTCATAAGAGCAACCCTTTGTTCCATTCACCAATCTTGTTACCCCAGCAGCTCTACATTCTTCCTAAAATGAGGCGTCCAGACCTGTATACAATACTCAAGGTGTGGCCTGACCATTGCTTATACAAGGGGATAATCGCCTCCTTCTCCCTGATGGCGAAATACCTGTATATCATTGACAAGACCCCATGAGCTGCTCTAGCAGACTGTCTGCACTGCTCAGAAAACTTCATATCTGACTGCAAAATTACCCCAGGTCTTTTTCATTCTCCATTACCCATAGTAACATACTGCTCAGTTGGTACATTACTCTTGGGTTACTGCTACCTATATACAATACTTTGCATTTGTCAATGTTAAACTTCAGATGCCACCTCTCAGCCCATCTGCTCAACTTTTCTAGATCCTGTTGCAGTAGAATACTGTCATTAGTGTGTCATTAACAACCCTGCTATCCTTTGTATCATTTGCAAACTTAGACATTAAGCCTGATATACCTTCATCATTATCATTAATAAATAGAGAAAACAATAATGGACCCAACACTGAACCTTGGGGGACTGCCCAATAACATTAGTCCATGAAGAGCAGTGTCCATTGATTACCACTCTGTCTTCTCCCACACAACCATCCCTTTATTCATAGTAGCAACTGGCCCTTAATGCCATACTGCTCCAATTTTACAGCTATCTTCCATGTGCAACAGTATCAAATGCTTTCCTGAAATCCAAGTATATGGTAATTATTTTTTGCATTAAGTTCCTTTGTGACCATATCATAATATCCAATCAAATTGGTCAGACAAGACTTCATCTTAACAGACCCATACTGTGTCCCATTTATAACTGAAGTCTTGTCTAGTTGATCGTGCAGTGCTTCTTTAACCAGCTCCATTAATTTCCTCGGAACAGAAGTTAAACTAACAGGTCTGTAATTACTTGTCACCCTTTGATCCTCCTTTGTTAATTGGGGTCACATTTTCAGTCCATTGGTACCTCCCCTGAGTCCAAGGAAGGGCTCATAATTATGGCTAAAGGTTTGCTTACTTCCTTTGCTGCCTCCTTTAATATAACTGAATAGGTCCCATCCACCCAAGGTGTCTTTCTTATGTTTATTTTCAACAATTTCTGCTCCACTTTGCTCTCAGATATTATTTAACTCACAGATAGAGTGTAATACATCTCTGGCATGCATTTCCCTCTCTGAATAACTCTCATGTGTAAATGTTGATGCAAAATACTCATTCAGTTTGTTAGCTACCCATGCAGGATCATCAACAGTTGAACCATCGATATAAATGGACCAATCTGATTCATCCCCTTCCTTCTAGTGTTTACCTAAGTAAGAACTCTTTGCTATTTTTCAGTGCATCGTTTGCCAAAGGTGTCTCATAATTTGCTTTTGCCTCCTTTGTGACGATTAGAGACCAGCTTATATCTACCACAGGCACCTCCGTAGCCAGGTGGGAAGGAGCAGCAGTGCGTAGCACATGATTCTTGATTAGACCCGGGTTCGAGCCCGTCACCACTAAATACGGAGGATGCAGAAAGGTCAGGGAATGACCACTGCATATCCCGGGCAATATGGCCTTAGTTGCTAATGCTCCTAAAAACCAAATAACAAACAAACATATCTACCACGGGCTTCTGTGTCACCTGTTAATTTATATGTATCCCATGCATTTTTCTTCTCTGCCACATATCTTATTGGTTCAGCTGAAATCCATTTAGGCCTGAACTTTGACCAATAGTTCTTAGTTGGTATGAAAAGCCTAGTAGCTTTCCAAGATTAATTCTTTGAATGCTTCCCATTTAGAATTTGCTGTTGGCAACATCAACAGTTGGTCCCACTGTATAGAATTTAAAACTGTCTGAGACCACCATAGTCACCTTTACATAATCAAAAACCCTTCCCTTTACCCCTGATGGTAGTTACATCTTTAAGTAAATCCCACATCAGCACACTGTGATCATTGGCACCTAGTGGTTCCTTATCTGAAGATTCTTAATGTATGAAGAATCACTACTGATAATCAGAACAAGTGTATTACTCCCTCTGGTTGTCTCCCAAACATGCTTCTATAGAAAACGATTATCCAATAAATCTGCAAAAGCCTTGCTAGTGTGTGAGCGACCAACTCACAAGTTGCAGTCAATATCTGGGAAATACAGATAGGATACAGGAAATACTTATACAATCAATAGCATTGGTAAACATGTTAAAAATTTGTTTAGAATACCAATGCACAATAGAATGAGTACATTCTATTGCGCATTGGTATACACAATAGAATGAGCACATTTCTATACAAACAAATCTCCGCTCTGAATTAACACTACAAAGATTCAAAATGCCAATAAAACTATGAGTGAAAATTTTTAGGCCTTATCTTTTTAAAGCTGATGTTTATGGAACTCATCAAAATATTATGAAAAAAAGCTGTATGAAATGGCTGCATAATTTGAATGCCTGTTGGCAACAGCATAGTGTACCAACACATTCACCTAAAAAAATAAAGCAATGGTAAGATCAAAAATGATCTATGGAGTATTGGTTATATGACTCCTCAAGAAAAAGTGCCTTTAGATGGTTGGTTCCAGTTTAATATAATGCCATTTGCATCACAACAAGGGATGTCCGTAAATCACACACACACACTACAGTTGTCTTCCTAAATGCTTATCTGCATGGGTCAAAATCAAAAAAATCACATGGTTGTGGGTACTACTGCAGTCTTTCTCAACGTTAAGCTGTTGATCCAACTTTAACTTGCTACAAGTATTAGCAGCTAGTGATTTTGACCAGTGCCAAAAAAAAAAATAAATAAATAAAAATAATTTTTTTTTCATTAGAACATTTATCATATGTCAGCGAAGAAAATGATTTTTTTATTTTTATTTTAGGCTTAATTAAATCTAGGGCAAAAGCTTCAAGTTATGAAAGCTATAAAAAGTCTTTCATAGCTTGATGTTTTTCTCGTAGACTACTATTTACTGCATTATGTTTATGTCTACTATTTACTGCACCATCTTGCATACCACATATTGTGGATATAGTGTATTTTGTCACTGGGGTTGTTTGTCTTCACAATGCCCACTTGCCAATTGATAAGATAACAAAAAGGATCAAAACCAGGGTCTGGATAGTGCATGCACTTTTAAATAAAAAGCAATATATTTCTCCATTAGAGCAGTGCCTTTTTATTTAGAGTGGTGCAATACCAAGGTGGCAGAGTGCCTCCACAAAATGAGATCCATGAACTTAGAAGCAAACAGTTTGCTCAGTGCTTATTATTTTTATTATTATTAAATAAAAAACTTATTCATTGTGTTATGTTGTTATTGTTGTTATTTTAGTTTTTAGGAACATTAGCAACTAAGGCCATATTGCTCCGAGATATGCAGTGGTCATTCCCTGACCTTTCCGCATCCTCCGTATTTGGTGGTGACGGGCTCGAACCTTGGTCTAATCAAGAAGCGTGTGCTATGCACTGCTGCTCCTTCCCACCTGGCTACGGAGGCGCCATTCATTGTGTGTTTCCACAATATCACATGAATGGTGATAATAGTCAGCTGTGTACTTTAAGATGTGACAATATCTGCAAGGATTTGGAGGCTTCATTAAAATTGGCCTTTAAATGGTTGGGTTATTGGAATGTTTTCTTTCCGGATATTATCAATAAACTAAGTTCCCTCCCCCATAAAAAATTTATGTAGAGTGCAGTGTTGTTTAATTTATTAGAATTAGTTATTTCCCACATATGCCTTTCTCCCAAAGAATTTACAGATTATTTTTTGGTAAATTGTGCCTTCCCCTGTGATGTTTTCAAATGATCCCCATGTGATCTAAAACAACCATAACACACCAGCCGTCGAGTTCCCCCCCCCCTTTGTATCCTTCTCTGGCAGTATAATAGTTTCAACGCTGGTAAACTGACATATAGTCCACATTGTTATGTAATATTTTAACTTTGCCCTTTATACCAGTTGGGTACATTTATATCAGAATAATATAATATTTAACGGCTTTCATTTACAAACATAGGAAACAGCTGCTCTGGACTTGTCAAAAGAAGCTGAGAAGTGGACAATAGACAAAGTCTCTCAGATCAAGGATTCAAAAAAACCTATAAATATTATCAAAGAATCAGACTCTATAGGTAAGGTTCGTTACACTGCACTTAAATGTTTATCTTTCCATTACCTTGTTTTATCTTAGACCATCCTGTTCTCAAATATTACTAGTTTTACATTATATCACAGGAATGTAAATGGAGTTTTCATTAATTTTACAATATTAGAGTTCCACGAGCCTTATTTTTAGAATTTATAAAGAACAAAAAAAAAAAAAAAAAAAATCTAGGCCAGTACTACGATGAAGCTATATCAAAATTTTGATAGGCTTATTCCAATTTTTGACTCATTCCAATTTATTTTTTAAATGATAGGTTTCAAAATTGGTTCTGAGGAATTTTTAATGTTTTTTTAATGAAAGAGGGGCATAGAAGGTCAAAAATAATGGTTTTCCAAGTGTGTGTCATGGAATCCTGGAGTTCTGCTAAAAGGTCGTAGAAGTTTTTCAAATATCAAGCAAATTTTTTTATCGCTGATTTTTTTAAATATAATTTGTGTATAATATTACTGTTTTTAATTTATTATTAATTTTTACTGTTTTAAAAGATTTATATTTGCAAAAAGTTCTGTGGTCAAAAACAGTGTGAAAAGCATCAGGTCCAACTGCTTTTCTTTTGTCATTGCAACTAAATAAAAGTCATGCCATTTAATAATTGTACTCTCATTTCTTTAACATTACAGTTTCCCAGTGTTTCAGAGGGAAAATATCTGATCTTAATAACGACATTGTATTACTCAAATGTGAAAGTGATATGATTACTGCACCCAAAAACCTGTTTGGAGATACAGATCCATGTAAGTTTTCTGAACAATTTTTAAAAGTATGCTAAAAAACTTGATGTTTGCAATCTATAATTAAGTATATTATTATATCAAAAAGCAATATAACAAAAGGATACTAGATACATCATGTTAGACTGCAGATGGCAGAATTTCTACAGAGCCATTCTTTTCCCCTTTTTTTTTTCTGAGAGTCAGAGAAAGCTGACTTTTTTTAGAAATTTGGACTTCTAAGAACAGATATATTTGTGATCTAGAATTTTTACTGAAGCAAACAAACCATGAGGCTTCAGTATTATCTATAATTTGCATTTATGCTGTGTTTGGGCTACACAACAGTTGATATAGATGAACAGTGCACTGTTGAGTCAGTTTGGTGTGACATAAGCACTGCGAAAGCAAAAATAAGAGTAGGAGTGTGTTATAGGCCTAATGATTCGAATGAGTACAATGAACAATTATACAGAGAAATAGAGTGGGCTAGTAAATCGGAATGTCTTATAATGAGGGATTTTAACTTTCCAGATATTGAATGGAACTTGTGGGTGGTCATTCACACACTAGTCAGACTTTTGTGGATTTATTGGATGATTGTTTCAGCATGTTCGAGAGGCAACCAGACAAAGTAATACTCTTGATCTGGTTATCAGCAGTGATCATTCGGGTATTAAGAATTTGCAGATAAAGGAATCACTAGGTGGCAGTGATCAAAGTGTACTAATGTGGGATTTACTTAAAGATATAATTACCATTAGGGGTAAAGGAAAGGGTTTTTGCTTCCGTAAAGGTGAGTACAGTGGTCTCAGAAAGTTTTTAAATTCTGTACAGTGGGATCAACTGACGATGTTACCAACAGTAAATTCTAAGTGGGAAGCATTTAAGGAATTAATTGTGGAAAGTACTAAAAGTTTCATACCTATTAAGGAATATTGTTCAAGGTTTAGGCCTAAATGGTTATCTAATGAACTAATGAGACTCATAACAGAGAAGAAAAATGCATGGGATGCATATAAATTATCAAGCGACTCAGAAGCCTATGGCAGATATAAGCTAATCTGTAATCAGGTCACAAAGGAGGTTAGGCAGGTGAAGGCAGATTACGAGAAATCCTTGGCAAAAGGTGCTAAGAAAAACAGCAAGGATTTCTTTACTTATATAAACTCTAAAAGGAAGGGGATGAATCTGATTGGTTCACTTGACATCGATGGTTCGACTGTTGATGATCCTGCTCAGATATCAAACAAACTGAATGAGTATTTTGCATCTACATTCACACATGAGGAATTATTAAGGTTTGAAAATGGCAGAAGGTTATCAGATTGTAGCAGGATACTTAATGATTTTGTAATAACTGAGAGCAAAGTGGAGGAGAAATTGTTGAAATTAAACATAAGAAAAGCACCTGGGGTGGATGGGATCTATCCAGTTATATTAAAGGAGGCGGCAAAGCAACTAAGCAAACCCTTAGCCATTATTATGAGAGCATCCTTGGACTCAGGGGAGGTTCCCACAGACTGGAGATGTGCAAATGTATCCCCAATTCACAAAGGGAGATCGAAGGGTGACACGAGTAATTACAGACCAGTTAGTTTAACTTCTGTTCCAGATAAAATAATGGAGTCACTGGTTAAAGATGCATTGCAGGATCATCTAGACAAGACTGCAGCAATAATTCAGACACAGCATGGGTTTGTTAAGGGAAAGTCTTGTCTTACAAATTTGATAGGATATTATGATGTGGTTACAAAGGAACTGGATGCAAAAAATAGTTTTGATATCGTATATTTGGATTTCAGGAAAGATTTTGACACTGTTGCGCATGGAAGACTATTGTACAAATTGGAGCAGAATGGTATTAAGGGTAAGTTGCTACAATGGATAAAAGGATGGTTAAGTGGGAGAAGACAGAGAGTGGTAATCAATGGGTGCTGCCCTTCGTGGACTAATGTTATTAGTGGAGTCCCACAGGGTTCGGTGTTAGGTCCACTGTTGTTTTGTATATTTATCAATGATATTGATGAAGGTATATCAGGCTTAATATCGAAGTTTTCAGATGATACAAAGGTTGGCAGGGTTGTTAATGACAGTAATGGCAGTGTGCTACTGCAACAGGATCTAGATAATTTGGGCAGATGGGCCAAGAAGTGGCAACTGAAGTTTAACCTTGACAAATGCAAAGTACTGCATATGGGTAGAAGTAACCCCAGAAAAACGTACCAACTGTGTTGTACTACACTTAAGGAGGTAGAAAATGAAAAAGACATGGGAGTAATTGTGCAGTCAGATATGAAGTTTTCTGAGCAATGCAGACAGGCTGCCAGGGTAGGTCATGGGGTTTTGTCAATGATATATAGGAATTTTGCTAGCAGGGAGAAGGAGGTGATTGTCCCTCTGTATAAGGCAATAGTCAGGCCATGCCTTGAGTATTGCGTACAGGTCTGGAGGTCTCATTTTAGGAAGGATGTAGATTTACTTGAGCGTGTACAGAGAAGGGAACAAGATTGGCGAGGGGAATGAAGGGATCCTCTTACCAAGAGAGGCTTAAGTTCTGCAAATTGCAGTGGCTGGAGACTAGGCACCTGGGTGGTGATCTGATTGAGGTGTATAAGGCCTTGAATGGGTTGTGCACGCTGAATTCTAATGGGATCCTTCCACTTGTTCAGATTATGAACCTAAGGGGGCATAAATTCAAATTAAGAAAGGACAGATGTAGAATAGATGTGCGGAAATTTGCCTTTAGCCAGCGGATGGTTAATTGCTGGAACAAACTTCCATCTGTTGTTGTGGAAGTTGATAGGTTGAATAAATTTAAGGAGGAACTGAACAGGCATTTAGAGGGAATGGTGTGTTTTTTTTTTTTTTTTTTTTTTTTGTATGATGCTGCATAAGCTCATACACTTGCTTTCTTGCATCACATGCCACTACTACTACTTCATAAAATAAACAGAGGGAATAGCTGTGCAAGCTGGTGTATGAAAGAGCCCATGAAAGTCCATGTCGTAACAGGAAGTACTTCTCAATGTGGTTGCAAGCAACAGGAATCGAATCCAAGAGAGAAAAGTGGCACCCTCTACTTGCTAACCTCAAGGGCATGCTGCTTACAGAACATTTTAGTTTTTACAAGATACAATAATTATATATTAAATAAAAGAGTTGTGAAACAATAGAAATAGCTAATTGATTCTTCATTGCTTGTAAATATTTCTTCCTTTCTAAGGCTTTTGATCTTGTTTGGCCTAAAGGTCTTCTAAACAAGCTTCCATTTTATGGGTATCCAGTTTTCTCTCTGACCACTTGCTGTAGATGACGATAGATGGTGCTCTGTCGTCTAACTTCTCGACTAATGCTGGTGTTCCTCAAGGTTCTTTCTCTCACCCTTTTCCTCTTGTATATTAATGAGATTATTGCATTGACTGGAAATCCTACACTTAGTTTTGCTGTGATAGCTCATTGCATTTCACTTTCCAGTTTGTGAACAAAGAGCTTCAACTTCTTGAATATAGACAACAAATTCCTTAAATGCTGATCTTCATGTAATTTTCCAGTGGGTCAAAGATAACTTTGTTAATTTTAATCCTTTTGAAATTCAATCCTATCTTATATCTTGCAAAAATAATCTAAAAACTGTGTTTTCTCTTTAAATCTCTGCATTATTTTTCTTCTAAAAAGTAACTTCTTTCTTCTGTACAAATCTCAATTCACGCTATCATGGATATTGTTCCCACATCTGGGGAGGTGGTACCAAACTGGGAGTGAACTGTGAGTGTGGCATCTACTGTTCTGATTAATTGCACGTTTATTTATTTGAGCTTAAGAAAAGAAATGATCTTTCTATATCTAGTCTCCTGAAACCAGTTTCAGTAAAATCACAGAATTTCTAAAAGGTTAAAAGAACTCTCCCATTTTTATGGCATATTCAAATGTGAATGTTAAATGCAAATATATGATTAAGTCTTTCACAATGAAAGTAATAGTATTTATTTAAAATATTAATCTAAGCAGAAAATACCATCATATTGTAATCATTATGCATTCTTAAATTAATGAATTTTTTTTATCTTGAAAGGTAAAATCACTTATCAATATGTTCTATCTTTGCTTTTAGATAGGGTGGTTAACATTCAAGCAACTGTTTACAATACTTTGGGATCAATTGTTCCTTTGAGAAACACATTTACGTAAGTTTTTATCTTTCATATTTTCTTATGTATCCAGTGCTCTAAAGCTAAAGAATAAACAAATGGCAAATATATATATATATATATATATATGTAGAACTACATATTTGTAATTCACAAACCAGTTTCCAATCACAGATTGGGTAATTATATAAAAACGACCCCTTCTTGGAATTGGTTGCGTGCACTGTCAATTACAAAAATTCAAAAATGAGGTAGAGAGCAGTTTTTAAAAAAAAAAATGCATATACAGCCAGTGTGGCTGTATATGTAATTTTGTGTGAATGCCAAAAAAATTCCTCCCTTTCTGACCAGATTCAAACTCAGGCCTTTTCCTCACTGTGTGAACAGACAGTGATCTTGGTCCAGCAATTGGCACAATTGTTGGTCCAAATAACATTGTTGTAATTGAGGTTGTACTGTAGTTTATATTTTATAAATAAATAAAATCATTGAAAAGAAATGATATTATACTCATCCGTGTATCATCTGAAAAACTGGGTTGTTGGGTAACTAATCATAGTATTAGCCATATAGCGCAACCTCGATTACAACAATTGACCTTTTAATTTTTTTAAAACTGTTAGTTCTGATTACCTGTGGAGGCAACTTGCTCCAGTAATTAACAAATTGCTAGGTAAAAGAAAACTGTCAGTAATCTAGTCTGAACCCCTGTAATTTGAATTTATGTTCTGGAATTGTTTATAACAGTTTAAATTTTGTGTTCATTTATTTTACTAACCCTTCTCAGAGCCTTATAAACCTCAATCAGGTCCCCTCTAAGGTGCCTCATTGCCAAGCTCTAGCCCACATAATCAAAGTCTTTCCTTGTATGGTTGTCCTTTTATTAATCTTACCCTGGGAGTCACCTGTCTTTGGACCCTTTCAAGAAGTTCAATTGTCATTTTTTTTTGTTTCTTTCTTTTTATTACAAGATCTCTATACTTGGACAGTATTCCAAGTGTGACCTTACAGTTGCCTTATACAGTGGGATTATAACCTCTCTATCTCTACAGGATATTGTTAATTATCAATTGACACCATGGGCTTTCTGCCTGTTTACACTGGTCACAGTACTTCTTATCTGTCCATATCATAAATCCAAGATCCTGTTTTAGTTCTACCAGATTTATACAGTTTTAGTTCTACCATACAAAATGTACAAGTTATTTTCGGGTGTTACTATTCCCCAAATGTAAGAACTTACATTTTGTTGTCACTTTTCTGAATCATCAACATTGTATAAAAAACATTATGGAATCCTATTGTCTCAAAAATTCATACTGTGACATGTTGGTTGGACAATTTGTGTAATCAAGCTTTGACCCTAAATTTATCTCCCTTTATACCTCCAATTATTTGCCATGCATGGATTTACGGTCAAAGTTTGATTTCACTCCTTTGTCCTGTTCATCTATCTTTGGCAGGTGTTTCAATACTATTTCCAACTATTCTAATTATACCTTACCTGGATGCAGTTAATTAATCATGAAAAACTTGAAAAAATCTCAGATAAAAATTTCTGACTTGAAATTTCTAAAATATCTGTAATATTTCTAAAATATAATATTTCTTAATATCTTATATTTCATTTAATGTTTTAGTTTTTATTTGATTGTAAAAAATTTAATTCAAAATGAGGACACAGATCCTCTATAAGAGAAAATCACAATAAGTTAGCATTTGTCCAATTTTACGAATATTAGCGGGTCTCAGTTAGACAAGTTGTCTATCCAACATGTCCTTTTCTAAACTATCCCGAAGGAGATCTGCTTAGCACTGATCATTAACGACTCCATATTTATATCATTGAAAATTTTGACATCATACCCTTCATCAACTTCATTTATGAAATCAGAAACAGTTGTTAAAAATTAATCCTTAGGAATCCCACCGCTGACATTACACAAATCTGAAGAATATTCATTAGTCACAACCTTTTGCCTTCTGATCAGCAGCCATCCTGTGATACATCTTAGAATATTTCCAGTAATCCTAACATGTTCCAGCTTATACAGTAACCTCAGAAGGGAGTGAGCGAAATGCATTACTAAAATCCAAATAAACTATATCGAAATTGTCCTCTACAGCCAGCTCAATAGTAGCTTTCAAAATAGCTTACCATGTTGTATGTCCTTCAGAATGCCATTTATATCTAAATGAGGTCCCCATAGTTGAATGCATTATTCCAAATGTGGTCTTACGATTGCCTTTTATAGTGAGATTACTTCTGATTCAGAAGTGAATTACCTTCTGATTCAACCCCATCAAGTGTATAATTTATTTGGAAGTTGTTATTTCCCCAAGTGCAAGATCTTGCATTTAGTAGCATTAAAACAGAGCTTCCACCCTTGACCATCTCTGAAGTCTGTTTAAGTCATTCTGGAGTGCTGCATTGGCACTCATCATTAACAATTCTACCAATCTTTACAACATCTGAAAATTTTGGCATCATGCCTTCTATCCCTTCACCGATCTCATTTATGAAAATGAGAAACAACAGTGGTCCAAGAACAATCCCTTGTGGATTACACCAATCTGAAAATTAGCCATTAATCATAACCTTCTGCCCTGCAGCCACCTAGCAATCCATCTTAGAATCTTACCAGTAATCCCAACATATTCCAACTTATACAATAATCTCTAAACCTTCCTAAATACCTTCCTAAAATCAAAAAAAATTATGCTGAAACTGTTCCCTACATGAGTAACTGTCAAAACAGCCTACTAAGTTTGTTAAACATAATTTCCCTTAACAAAGTCACATTGTACATCCTTCAGAGTGGCATATCTATCTAAATCTTAAGGGCACAAAAGGTGATATTGTTGTACACATTGGCACTAATGATATTAAGAGTAGGAGACCGGCGGAATTACTTAACAAATACAGGTCGCTGTTGAAAAAAAGCCGGGAATTAGGGTTGAATTTGAAAATGTCTGCAATTCTGCACAGACATGGTAGGAGGGAGTATATGATAATGAGAGCCTTGTCGATCAATTAGGCCCTGGAAAGACTGAGCAAGGCTCAAGAGGTAGAATTTTTTTTCTGCCTGGTCTGTACTTATTAACAGGAGAGACTGCTTCTACAGGGATGGTATACACTTAAATAGAAAGGGTGCAAGAATATTGGCTGATGCTATCGAGGCAGTGTTAGGTGGGTCAGAAAACTGCTAGCTTGGGGAGGGGGATACAAGGACTAATAGATTAACAGTAGCCGCTGGCAGAGGTGAAAGTGATTCTTGCACTGCTTCTATTGGAATGAGCAGCAGCCTGAAAAACAAGATGCAGGGTATTTCAGAGACTGCTGGTAGTCATTGTGGTACAAGTAAACACACGGGTTGTATTGGGGTGTAGATAAGAATAGGAACAGATGCATGTATACTTGCATGTACACCAATACTAGGAGTTCGGTAAATAAATTTCATGAATTTAAGGTATTGCTCAAAATATCAAAGGCAGATATTGTTGGGATATCAGAGACAAGGTGTCACACAGATATAGGGAATGAAGAACTGGAATTTGGGGAGTACAATGTGTACTGGAAGGAGAGACAGGATAGGAAGAGAGGAGGGGGGTTCTGCTATTCGTTAAGCATTAGCATTAGTAGAGGCATAAGATGTGAAAAAGCAAGCTTATGCAGCATCAGCCAAAAAAAAAAAAAAACACTCCCATTTCACCCCTCCATTCATTCGAAATACCTATCCAGCTGAGCCTTAAATTTATTTAGGCTATCAACTTCCACAACAAGGGATGGAAGTCTGTTCCACCAACCAATTACCCGCTGGCTAAAGGCAAATTTCCGCACATCTATCCTATATCTGTCTTTCCTCATTTTGAATGTATGCCCTCTCAGGTGATTATTCTGAGCAAGAGGAAGAATCCCATCGGCATTCAGCATGCTTAAACCATTCAAGGCTTTATACACCTCTATCAGATCAGATCACCTCACCGGTGCCTAGTCTCCAGACACTGTAATTTGCAAAACTTAAGCCTTTCTTCATAAGAGAAACCCTTTGTTCCATTCACTAATCTCGTTGCCCTTCTCTGTACTCGTTCCACAAGCACTACATCCTTCTTGAAATGAGACCTCAAGACCTGTATACAGTACTCAAGGTGTGGTCTGACCATTGCCTTATACAAGGGAATAATAGACAAGACACCACGAGCTACTCTTGCAGCCCGTCTGCACTGCTCAGAGAACTTCATATCTGCCTGCACAATTATCCCCAGATCCTTTTCATTCTCTACCACTGTCAGTGTAGTACCACAGAGTTGATATGTTGCACCGTTGTTACTGTTTCCCATATTTAGTACTTTACATTTGTCAATATTAAACTTCATTTGCGACCTCTCAGCCCATCTGCTCAAACTTTCCAGATACTGTTGCGGCAGCATAGCGTCAGTAGTGTTCTTAACAACCCTGCCAACCTTTGTATCATCTGCAAACTTGGATATTAAGCTTGATATACCATCATTAATATCATTTATAAATACAGAAAACAACAATGGACCCAACACTGAACCCTAGGGCCTCCACTAATAACATTAGTCCACGATGAGCAGTGTCCATTGATTACTACTCTCTGTCTTTTCAGGCGCCTCCGTAGCCAGGTGGGAAGGAGCAGCAGTGCGTAGCACACGCTTCTTGATTAGACTGGGGTTAGAGCCCGTCACCACCAAATACAAAGGATGCGGAAAGGTCAGGGAATGACCACCACATACCCAGGAGCAATATGGCCTTAGTTGCTAATGCTCCTAAAAACCAAATAACAACAAACAAAACTGTCTTCTCCCCCTCAACCACCCTTTATCCAAAGCAGCAATTTGCCTCCAATGCCACACTGCTCCAATTTGTGCAGCAGTCTTCCATGTGCAACAGTATCAAAAGCCTTTCTAAGATCCAAATATATAATATCAAAGTTATTCCCTGCATCCAGTTCTTTTGTGACTGCATCATAGTATCCAATCAAATTGGTCAGGCAAGACTTTCCCTTAACAAACCCTTGCTGTGTCCAAGCTATAACTGAAGTCTTGTCTAGATGATCTTGCAGTGCTTCTTTAACTAGTGCCTCCATTAATTTTCCTGGAACAGAAGTTAAACTCACAGGTCTATAATTACTTGTGTCAGCCTTTGATCCTCCTTTGTGAAATGGAACACAAGAAATCTCCAGTCTATGGGTACCTTCCCTGAGTCCAAAGAAGCTCACATAATTATGGCTAAGGTTTTGCTTACTTCCTTTGCTGCCTCCTTTAATATAACTGGATAGATCTCATTCACCTCAGGTGCCTTTTTTATGTTTATCCTCAACAATTTCCCTCCAATTTCCTGTCAGTTATTACAAAATCATCTAGCTCACTGTCAGAGTTTACTTCACCTCTCGCATTCCCATTCTTGAATAACTCCTCATGTGTGAATGCAAAATACTCGTTTAGGTTTGTAGCCACCTGAGCAGAATCCTCAACTGCTGAACCATCAATATACAGTGGACCAATCTGATTCATCTCTTTCCTTCTAGAGTTTACATAGGTAAAGAACTCTTTTCTGTTTTTCTTTGCATCCTTTGCCAAGGATTTCTCATAATCTGCCTTTGCCTGCCTAATCTCCTTTGTGACTTGGTTACATACCAGCTTATATCTATCATAGGATTCCATGTCACCCATTAATTTATATGTATGCCTTGCATGTTTCTTCTCTGCCATATGTCTCATTAGTTCATCTGACATCCATTTAGGCCTAAACCTTGAACAATATTTCTTGTTGGTATGTAAAGCCTAGTAGCTTCCAAGATACGTTCTTTGAATGCTTCAAATTTTGAATTTGCTGTTGGTAACATCATCAGTTGGTCCCACTGTATAGAATTTAAATACTGTCTCAGACCATCGTAGTCTCCTTCATGAAAGCAAAAACCCTTCCCACTAGGTGGCAGTGTGATCACTGCCACCAAGTGGTTCCTTTATCTGCAGATTCTTAATACATGAAGAATCACTACTGATAATCAGATAAAGAGTATTACTCCCTCTAGTTGCCTCACGAACATGTTGATGTTGAAAACAGTCATCCAATAAATCCACAAAAGCCTTTCTAGTGTGTCAGTGACCAAACCACAAATTCCCGTCAACAACTGGTGAAATTAAAATCCCCCATTATAAGACTCTCTGATTTACTGGCCCACTCTATTTCCCTGTAGTTTCTTATTATACTCATCAGAGTCATTAGGCCTATAGCACACTCCTACCCTCAATTTTGATCTCCCAATACTTGTGTTACACCAAACTGACTCGACACTGCACTGTCCAGCAATGTCGACTGGCTCCATTTCCTTGGATTTTATGTGTTTCTTCACATAAAATAGCATAACTCCTCCTCCTGTTCTATCCTGTCTATCCTTTCTGTACACATTGTACTCGCCAAATTCCAGTTCTGCATTCCTTATATCTGTGTTTCACCACGTCTCTGATATCCTAACAATATCTGCCTTTGATGTTTTGAGCAATGCCTCAAATTTATTTACCAAACTCCTAGCATTGGTGTACATGCAAGTATACATGCACCTGTTCCTATTCTTAGCTACCTTAACACAGCCCATGTGTTTACTTGTACCACAATGACTCCCAGTAGTCTCTGAAATATCCTGCATCTTGTTTTCCAGGCTACTGCTCATTCCAATAGAAGCAGTGCAAGAATCACTTTCACCTCTGCCAGTGGCTACTGTTAATCTAGTAGTCCTTGTATCCCTCCCAAGCTAGCAGTTTTCTGACCCACCTAACACTGCCTCGATAGCATAGGCAAATATTCTTGCACCATTTCTATTTAAGTGTATTCTATCCCTGTAGAAGCAGTCTCTCCTATTTACAAGTACACACCAATCTGAAAAAAATTCTACCCCTTGAGCCTTGCACAATCTTTCCAGGGCCGAATTGATCGACAAGGCTCTCATCATATAATCCCTCCAATCGTGTCTGGGCAGAATTGCAGACACTTTCAAATTCAACCCTAATTCATGGCTTTTTCAAGAAACACATAAAATCCAAGGAAGTGAAGCCAGTCGACATCGCTGGAGAGTGCAGTGTCGAGTCAGTTTGGTGTGACATAAGCATTGGGAGATCAAAATTGAGAGTAGGAGTGTGTTATAGGCCTAATGACTCAAATGAGTATAGTAAGAAACTGTACAGGGAAATAGAGTAGGCCAATAAATCAAAGAGTATTATAATGGGGAATTTTAATTTCACAGATATTGACTGGAATTTGCAGTTTGGTCACTCGCACACTAGCACACTAGAAAGGCTTTTGTGGAGTTATTGGATGATTGTTTTCTACGTCAGCATGTTTGGGAGGCAACTAGAGGAAGTAATACTCTTGATCTGATTATCAGTAGTGATTCTTCATGCATTAAGAATCTGCAGATAAAGGAACCACTAGGTGGCAGTGATCACAGTGTGCTGAAGTGGGATTTACTCAAAGAGGTAACTACCATCAGGGGTAAAGGGAAGGGTTTTTGCTTTCGTAAAGGCGACTACGGTGGTCTGAGACAGTATTTAAATTCTATACAGTGGGGGCTAACTGATGATGTTTGCAACAGTAAATTCAAAATGGGAAGCATTCAAAGAATTTATCTTGGAAGCTACTAGGCTTTACATACCAACTAAGAAATATTGTTCAAGGTTTAGGCCTAAATGGATGCAGATGAACTAATGAGACATATGGCAGAGAAGAAAAATGCATGGGATACATATAAATTAATGGCTGACATGAAGCCTATGATAGATATAAGCTGGTCTGTAACCAAGTCACAAAGGAGATTAGGCAGGCAAAGGTAGATTATGAGAAATTTTTGGCAAAGGATGCAAAGAAAAACAAACAAAGAGTTCACTCTAGGAAGGAAAGGAATAAATCAGATTGGTCCACTGGATATTGATGGTTCAACTGTTGATGATCCTGCTCAGGTGGCTAACAAACTAAATGAGTATTTTGCATCTACATTCACCCATGAGGAGTTACTCAGGGAGAGGAATGCCAGAGGTGAGGTAAATGGCAGTGAGTTAGATGATTTTTTAATAACTGAGAGGAAAGTGGAGAAAGAATTGTTGAAGGTAAACATAAAAAAAGGCACCCAGGGTGGATGGGATCTATCCAGTTATATTAAAGGAGGCAGCAAAGGAAGTAAGCAAACCCTTAGTCATAATTATGAGAGGCTTCTTTGGACTCAGGGAGGTTTCCCATAGACTGAAGATGTGCAAATGTGACCCCAATTCACAAAGGAAGATCAAAGTGCGACACAAGGTAATTATAGACCTGGTAGTATAACTTCTGTTCCAGGAAAATTAATGGAGGCACTGGTTAAAGAAGCACTGCAGGATCATCTAGACAAGACTTCATTTATAGATTGGACACAGCATGATTTTGTTAAGGGAAAGTCTTGCCTGACCAATTTGATTGGGTACTATGATGAGGTCACAAAGGAACTGGATACAGGGAATAACTTTGATATCATATATTTGGATCTTAGAAAGGCTTTTGATACTGTTGCACGTTGGAAGACTGCTGAACAAATTTGAGCAGCGTGGCATTGGAGGCAAATTGCTGCTATGGATAAAGGGATGCTGAGTGGGAGAAGACGGAGAATGGTAATCAATGTACACAACTCATTGTGGACTAATGTTATTAGTGGAGTCCCTCAGGGTTCAGTGTTGGGGTCCATTGTTGTTTTCTGTATTTATAAATATTGATAATGGTATATCAAGCTTAATGTCCAAGTTTGCAGACAATGTTGGCAGGGTTGTTAAGGACACTAATCAAAGTATGCTTCTGCAACAGGATCTAGAAAAGTTGTGGCAGATGGGCTGAGATGTGACATCTGAAGTTTAACATTGACAAATGCAAAATACTGTATATGGGAAGCAGTAATCCCCTGAGTGACATATCAATTCTGTAGTACTATACTGACACTGGTAGAGAACGAAAAGGACCTGGGGGTAATTGTGCAGGCAGATATGAAGTTTTCTGAGCAGTGCAGATGGGTCTGCAAGAGTAGCTCATAGTGTCTTGCCAATGATATACAGGAATTTTTCTAGCAGGGGTATGGAGGTGATTTATTCCCTTGTATAAGGCAATGGTCAGTCCACACCTAGAGTGCTGTATACAGGTCTGGAGGCCTTATTTTTAAGAAGGATGTAGAAGCTGTTGGAATGAGTACAGAAGAAGGGCAACAAGATTAGTGACGGAACAAAGGGTTGCTCTTACGAAGAAAGGCTTAAGTTTTGCAAATTACAGTGTGTGGAGACTAGACACCTGCAAGGTGATCTGATTGAGGTGTATAAAGTGTTGAATCATTTGAGCATGCTCAATGCTGATGGGATTCTTGATCTTGCTTTTGCTAGGAATAATCACCTGAGAGGTCATAAATTCAAATCAAGGGAAGACAGATGTAGGATAGATGGGCAGAAGTTTGCCTTTAGCCAGTGTGTTGTTGGTTGATGGAACAGACTTCCATTCTTTGTTGTGGAAGTTGATAGCCTAAATAAATTTAAGGCTGAGGTAGACAGGTATTTGGAACGAACGGAGGAGTGAAATGGGAGCTTTTTTTTTTTTTTTGGCTGATGCTGCATAAGCTTGCTTTCTTGCATCATATGCCTCTACTAATGCTTGTATATTTAGTTAGTCAACTAATAACCAAAGGGGGGAAAAAACTTTTCAGAAAGCATCTAATTTATGCCCACTGCTTAAACGGAAAACCTTCTCTTTTGTTCATCTGCAGTCAAAAAAATCAACAAACAATACAATATTCAGTGCTGCAGTATAGGTATATTCTATGTGTTAAAATAATAAATGCTGGATTTCACACATCACATAAGCTATTTAAATATCATGTGGCTGAAACACTGAATTTTATATTTTGCTTTTTAATGAAATTTGGAATAATTTTAAAAAGCCAAATATAAAAGTTCATGAAAATCCATGAAATTTTATATTTAAGCAGTTTAAGGATATGGAAATGCACCATGATATACAAAGGGTACTAGGAAAGTTTTGCAATACAGCTTTGTTTATTTAATTTTTTCAAAGTAATTTCCTCTACATTCAATACACCTCTCCATCCTCCGAAACCAATCTTTAAACCAGTTCTGCCAAGTTTCACTAGGGAGTAAAGCACACTCGTTGTCCCAAGCCCGTAGAAGGTCCTCATCACTGGAAAACCGCCTCCCTTTTAGCTTCATTTTCACATGCGGGGAACAGTGCAAAGTCGCAGGGAGCAAGGTCTGGACTGTAGGGAGGGTGCTCGAGAAGTTTCAGTCCTGTCGTGGTCAAATATTCGGTGCAGGCTTTGGCGCGGTGAGCTGGAGCATTTTCGTGATGGAGGTACCAGGTGTCCATTCTTGACTTTGGCCGCAGGTTCTTCATAGATACAATGACTTTAGGCAGGCATTGTTCAGTATACCACTTAGCTGTGACTGCCTTCTGCGTGTCCAAAACGACACGTTCCACAATTCCACTCGATTTGAAAAATACAGCTATCATTTTCTTCTTTACAGATCGGGATTTTCTGACAATTACGGGTGTGTCGTCATCATCAAAGACCCAAACTTTGTTTTGAGCCTTGGTCGGCAGATCGTAATAGTACAGCCAAGTCTCGTCACCTGTCACGATGTTGTTCACATACCGAGATTGTCCCTTATCAAACTTTTTTAACATCTCCCGGCACCAAGTCACACGTCGTGTCATCTGCTCTTCAGTCAGTTGATGCGGCACCCAGAGAGAACAAAGTTTCTTCACGTGCAAATGATCTTGCAGAATCGAACGAATTGCTGGTGCATTTAGGCCCAAAGTATCCTCTATCTGTTGGTAGGTCACTCGCCTGTTTTCGTCAAGCATTTTCCTCACAGCAGTAACGTTTTCCTCCGTAACTGACGTTCGTGGCCTTCCCGGCCTCTCCGAATCCTCCAGAGTGAAATTTCCCCTTTGGAATTCTCTATACCACCTGAATATCGTTGTACGATGTGGACAATGATCATCTAGTGCAAGAGTCATTTCTTCTAAGCACTGGTCTATGGTTAAACCACGCACGAAATTATACCGCAAAACTGTCCTTATCTCATTTCGTGACCACGATGCCATCGCAAGCACTTTACACTCTCACTACTAATGAATAGCTGAGCCCATCGACTTGGCGCGGCGGCTACTATGCACGTATGAACATGTCTCAACATGCAGCAACAAGCAGCTTCCTGTGATTCATTGTTGCGTCATATTGCAAAACTTTCCTAGTACCCTTTGTATATATATATACACCAAATTTGTTTATGGAACTAATTTATTATATCATATATTTCTTAATTTACTGTTCAATTTTTACTGATCAAGCCAATTTAATGCAAGGGTGATAAATAGGGAGCTTCATCGCATCAGATTTTATGGAGGAACTGCACAACACAAAAACACATCACAGCCCATTGTAATTGGTCCCTTGAATATTGGAAAGCTATATTATGGAGTGACAAATAATGGTACATGGTTTTCTGATCTGTTGGCTATGGTTGGGTTTGGAAGATGCTAGGAATATGTTATATAATAGTGTTGTCCCCCATCTGAGGTTGTTTCTTGTGGTTTTGAATTGGTCTATTGGTCATTATTCCTAGAACGTGAATGCCATGCTGTATATTGACATTGCTGACAGTTCCACTCTTTCTACATACTAGAGCAGAAGGGGGGGCCTCTTTTCAGCATAACAGTATGCCATGTACTGTACACATAGACATGTAGGTATAAAAGCTTCTTTGGCCTGCCCAGCCAACCTTTACCCTGCTGAACATTTTTGGGAAAAACTGGAACATTTGTTTTGGGCTAAGAAAATCCATAAACCTATTCCCATTATCAAAGAGAGTTGGGATCTACCAACTAGGATACAGTAATTAATTAAGACCAAAGGTGGGCCGAGATATTAATTAAATATTGATCAGTAAAAGTTTCTTTGAAACAAGTGTCCAGTTACTTTTTTCAAGTGTGTGTGTGTGTGTGTGTGTGTGTGTGTGTGTGTGTGTGTGTGTGTGTGTGTGTGTGTGTGTGTTTCAATTTAACTATATCAACACTTGGAAAAAATTATTTACTCATTATTCTACTGTTATTGTCAGAGGTCCCATCTCAAGATCTAATCAATAATTTTCACTTTTTTTAACATATGCTTATGACATACTAAATGCCCTGATCAGGACAAGAAGCCATGCTACTTATACTAAGTCTTGTGCTATTCTTTGTTTAATACAATAGAGTTCTTTTAGCAACGTGCAAATCTATAAGCTGTTTGACTGCAGTAATCTGTCTAACATCTCTGGAGATAGTTTATTAAACTTTGATAACACATTAAGATAATAACATATGTTCCAGACATGTAAGTTAGTGCAAATGCATCATGTCTATATGCAGTAAATTAACCGAAGTTATTATAGTGGCATCATTTCATTATGATAATACATTCCAAAGACATTGTGTCCTGATCATGAAATTATCAACTCTATATTCCCAAGGACAGATGCATAGGAGACGATAGGAAGAAAGACAGCCATACATCTTCAGGGATCTTCCCTTAAGAAACCACTTCACCCTCATAATTCTCTTTAATCTCGTAAATGGAATTTTCTTTATTTCCTTTCAAATACCTCCTGATGTGCTGATAATAACAGAACCTATCATAATTCATAATGCTCAGGCAGTGGCTGTCCAAGGTAGGGGTTTAAAGGGGCTATAGTCCCCCTTATGATCAAAATAATGTGTAATTTTTTTTTTTTTTACTGCTATGTGATGATTAATTAAAGCTCAATGATTCTCTGGAATACTGCTTTTAGTCCTCCCTTTGGAAAATCCTGATTCTCCAGAAAACTTTAGCCCCCTTCTTTAGAAAATACTGGGACCGCCACTCTGCTCGGGTATTTAATTTTTGGTTACATAGACCATTTAGTATTCTAATTACAGGACTGAGTTTATAATTCTTTTTAACATCAGTTTTTTCCCTCAATCAATAATAGCCCAGATAGCTCTTTGGTGATTGTTGATAGCAAGGTTATTTCTATGAATACGAATCCAAATTATCGCCCAGAATCACTCCAGGTGAAAGGGATTTCCATATCTCTCAGCCATCTTAAAAAGGTAAGCTCAAGAACTAAGATTGTATAAAATACATAGGCTTTAACAGATGTATAATACTTGCATGTAAGTTTACATGGAATATTGAAGCTGTTCCTGATTACTTTATTTCAGGCGTTTGAAAAAAGATAGTCTTTCTTACCATAGTTTCAGTTCTCTCATAGTCATAAATGTTTAACTTCAGATTATTGATGAGTTTCCACTTGGCTAAGTACTCTAAAATAAAGTGCTGTTTATTTCAATACTTGTCATTGTGGTGTTGTTTATTTCAATACTTGTCATAGTTGTGCCCAGGGCTGCCGCGACCCTATCCGCTGCCAGTAAGCGAAAACAAATTTTCCGGCCCAAAATATTTGGATTAAAAAATAAAATAAGGCGTAAATAATTAACATTAATTTATTAACATTAATATATCTCACATATAATATAATGAAACAACAAGCAAAAATAACTCCAGGGGCTCACATCTGGCTTGGCACACCCAGCGTCCTGGGCTGGATATCATCATTCTTCTCTTTCTTGGTGATTCCCTTCTCTCTCTCTCTCTCTCTCTCTCTCTCTCTCTCTCTCTCTCTCTCTCTCTCTCTCTCTCTCTCTCTCTCTCTGAGGATAATTCAGAATTTTTTTTTTTTTTTTTTTTTTTTTTTTTTTGCCTGGTGCAGAAGCCTCAGGCTTCTTTACACCATAAGGCTAATAATAATAACAAATAACAAAATCATTCTGAAATTCTGGAAATAAACTTTAAATTCTAAATCATAGTAATCATATTCTATCACAATAAAATAAAAGGAAAATTATAATTTTAAAAAAATATATATACAAATTTATGTTTCCTTGCTTTAAGAAATGCAAATTTATTAATTATTTCATTTATGTTTATTTTTTCCAAAACGTTATTTTCTATTTAAATTATTGCCAAATTCGAAAGTCGTTTTTTAGACATTGTCAATCGTAAATAATTTTTGATTAAAATTAACCTCAGGTTAATTTTAAGTTTTTCAAAATTAAAAACTTGCCTCAGGCAGTTGAAACTGGTAAAGTTAGAAAAATTCTTAGTGCAACTGCTCATTTGGAACAGTATATAAATAGTAGGTCAGTCCAATGTAAAATTGTTTTTAAAAATATACTGTAACAATTCAAATGGAGTAATACAGTAATATCTTTAAGGGTAGCGAAGAAGAATTTCTTCATACAGCTTAAGTAGTGAAGAAGAATTTAAGGTGCATTAAATATGAATTATTTGTTTCGTTCACTGTGTTTGGTTTTTTTTTGTCTAACCTGCTGTTTGCTCACTCTTATAACCCAGAATCTGGAAATTACCAAGTCAGAGGCCCAATTACAATCAGAATTTGTGAAGCTAATAATTATAGAACAATTTTATCAAGTAGGGAATTTGTTTATGGCATTGAGTGTGCCTTCACAAGGTTCTTTGTGTGTGTGTGTGTGTACCATATTTGGGAAAACCACATCTACAGGCAATATCTGTCGTCGCTCAAATTTACACAGACCGAGCCAGATGGCCATTCAGGTGGCCTATGCTGGAGCGTCTATAGGTACCCTAATGCATACAAAATTGGTAGTATTATTGCCACATTTGGATCCACTAAAACTGCAAATAACAGAGCTTATATAACAAAACCAGCCTCCATGCTAATTATTCAGCCACTGAACTCAGTCAACATTCGCATTCACATAATTATAACACTCAAACAGATTCTGCAATAATATTAACAAAACTGAATTCCAGTTATAAACTGTTATTAACACACAAAGCTTTAGTCATTGAATGATTTTCCGACTGAACCGCGCAGGATAACATGTAAAATTTCTGGCGCGTGCGTGCACGCGCTAACCATGCGCCACGGGAGCTAGAGTTAACCTTTATAACACTCAGAATTTCTTTCCTGATTAAATAAACCAACTGATGATGGAACTGCAGAAGTCCAATGTTAGGACTGTTGGTTCTTCTCATTCTTAGTTTCATAATCATTATGAAATCTTTTCCCCTCGGGGAATTTTTTTAATATTTTTTAATTTCCCATTTTAATTTCTTCATTATATTTTAAACATACCATACAGATTAGGAGGTAAGTTTCATGATATTTATAAGCAATGCTAAAAAACTGAAATTGTATAAAGAATCGAAGCTATAAGCATATGCTAACAAATAAGTTGCACATGGTAGAACTAAAAATACTTACCCTGAGAAAAAATTAAAATACAGTATATAAATAGTAGGTCAGTCCTCATATAACACGTGTTTACACTACACAATTTATAAATAGGGGAACGATGTCATATATAACATGAACCAAATTCGCTTTTTCACGATTCGCTTTGTGTTTACAAGAAATGGCAGTCGAACTCGGGAATGATTCAAACTGAAGGAAGAGAAGTTTCTGAAAATGTATTGATTGAAGATTTCAGTGAAGTGGAAACACATTTCACCATAATAACATAAAAACCCACAATTGCAGCTATTGGTATTATTGCAAATGCAATTAGATCGAGTTTACTACCCATTTATAACAGATTCCACCGGCAGGAACACAGCTTGAAATCGTTTTATTGTTTTACGGTATTGATCTTCAAAATGTGTTTTAGTAAAATGTGAACTAGCGTGAGGGAATAATAGTATGTTTCTGTCTTTGCTGCTTTGTTTATTCGGTCGCTACACGCAGGCAGCTTTTTTTTTTTGTGTATCAAGCGTGTCTCCTCATTTTTGTCCTTTTTATACTGAAATTGTGTTTTATTCCTTAAAAATGAGTAAAATAAAGTACTTGAGAAAAGTGTGAAAATAAAGTGTGCTGGTGAAGATTCTACAGATTCAGAGAGAAAAAGAAAAGCAATACTGATAGACTGTCAAAAATTCTTACTGGGGAAAACTTGTAGCGGCCTCATAAGTGTTTATGGCCAAAATCACACCAGCCTCCACCCACCGGGGTTTCCCTGGTAAGGCCAGTCCGCCTCTGTCGATAGAGAGAAAAAAATGAAATTATGAAACGCTTTGAGCAAAATGAAAGAATACGTGATATTGCCCATATCGCTAAATAGAAAATTTCACTATAAAAAAGTTCGTTAATTAAACAGAGGTCCTACTTGTATATGTCAAAAGTTTTTTTGGCACCTTCTTGAACTGCCGCCTGTAAGCGATGCTTACCTCGCCTACCCACTTGTGGCGGCCCTGGGCACACTGAGCTGAACATTCTGACTTCGCGCCAGTTTGCACAGACGGTTCGAAGTCGGAATCATATGTGGGATCTGCTGCTGTCTTTACAGGCAGCACTACATCGGAGCAGATTCCCTCTGAATGCAGCATATTTACTGCAGAGCTGCACGCTATAGAGTTAGCCTTGGATCACATTAGTGAATGCCAATACCAACGGTTCATTTTATATTCTGACTCTCTCAGCGTTTTACAGGCTTTAATAACTGTGAGATATAATTCTCATCCAGTTCTGTCTAGCATTCAGCAGAAGATTCACTTCCTCTGTGAATGTGAATATGATATCCGCTTCTGCTGGATTCCTAGCCACGTTGGGATTAAGGGAAATGATTTGGCTGACACTGCAGCCAAATCAGCAATTCCCAATAATAATCGCTGCCTGTCAGTCCCCTATACAGACTACAGGCAAATAATATACGAAAGGATACACTCCCAATGGCAGGATTCGTGGAATAGACAAACTGCGAATAAACTATATCATATAAAGCCTGTAATCGAACCGTGGCAGTCTAGTCTGCGCAGGAATCATAAGGAGGAAGTTGTTCTTGCCCGGACCCGCATAGGACATAGTCATTTGACTCATTCGTTTTTTCTGAGGGCTGGTGACCCTCCTATGTGTGAGTCCTGTGGCACAGTTTTATACTTGAGACACATTTTAATTGATTGTCCAGATTTTAGTAATATCCGTTTTACCGCTTTTAATCATCTGACTGAGCCGTATACACTCAGTCAGATTTTATCCGACAATGACAATGTGTCTGCTGTTTTTAGATTTTTAAAATCAATAAATATTTTTGCTCGTATATAAAATTTACATTTTTCTTTTATATATTTGTTATACCTTTTGACATAGTGACCTAACTAATTAGGTCACTGAAAGTTTAAATTTTTTTATAAATGACATGGTCTTGGCGCATTATAGCCTTAGTAGCTAATGCACAAAAAAAATCAAAACCAACCAACTTCAACATTGATAAAATAAAATGTTCTTGTTTATTCTTTGGTACAACCATCAGGTCAGAAGAATGTACATTACATTAAATCATGAATACAATCATTAATTGTATTTAGCAGTAATGGGCTTGAACCACAGTCCATTTGAAGAGTGTGTGCTGTTGGATTCTTGTTCCTGACCACTCAGCCACGTCAGGCCTAGTATATATGAAAGAGACCAAGAGGTGCTCAAAATTTGGTTCTTTTTATAAAAACCTAAGATAAGGTAAACTCCAGGCAGTAAAAGACAGTCTGTTTAAGAGAACAAAAATCACAATGAAAAGAATTTAAACAGACCAATTTTATTATACAGTAATTGATATATTTTACTTAAGTTTCTGCAAACTCTTTTAACTACTAGTCACCAATAAAAACTTAAATACCATGACTTTCATCTAGTGCCTAGTATGTTTTAGTAAGTCAAAAGTGTAAAACTTTTAATTGCCCTGTGGAACTTGTTTGTTCAGCTCACCATAACAACAAGTTTACATGCAATAGCTGTTGTTGCTCAATGAGATAATTTAGCATCCCCCCCCCACACACACGTGATTTCTGCATTTAGCAGAAACATGAATCCTTTGTCCACTGCTGTTACACTTCCTCAGCAAAAACCAGTATATCCTGTAGTAATGTGAGTAACTTAAATAACTGAAATTTACGAAAATACACATGACGATTACTATGAAATGAGTGTATGTGATGCAGACACAGGAAGTGGCTAGTTTTTGATTTGCTTTAAGAGATTAAGTTATTTTTCCAGAGAAATGAACTTGAATATTGCAGACCCCTGTACTTTGCATAACTCAAATGTTCTCCCTCACCTTGTTTTGACAAGTCTGGTCATATGTGAAGAGAAGTATCCATATAACACTTATTACATTATTTATCAGAACTGATAAACATAGTGAACAGAACAACACTTAATGCAGTAGGCCCAGACAATATACGAGGGGTACTCAATAAGTTATCTACCTACTTATGAAGGAAATGAGATAGAGGCAAAAATCTGGATTTGTTTTTCAATGTAACTCCCCTGAACTGCAATACACTTGTTCCATTTTGTTGGCAATGAGGAAATACCAAACAAATAAAATTCTTTGTCCTGTCTATTAAAGAATAAAAAAAAAGGCAGACTTTAGTTCATTATCATCAGCAAAGCGACATCTATGAACATTTTTCTTGAGGTATCAAAAGAGGAAATTGTCATTTGGGGGCCAGATCCAAACATGTCTGCTGACGAGGTTAATAGGGGCCAGACGTGTTCAAAGCCGCTAAGTGGATTTTTCTTATTTATTTATTTGAAATTATTGTTTTTCTAAAACTTTTCATTTAAATTTAGTAGTATAGCATTATTTTGTGATTTTCTGATTAATTTGGTGTATTTATTCTTTACTCGGACTTGCAATTGCATAAAAGCATCGGTAAGGGTATCCACGTGTTACAAGTCACAACTCCGCTGAATGAGAAGTTTTTTACCCATATTTAGCCGCTTATTGAATATTTTTTACATCAAATTATTTTTTGAAAGTAGCTTATATACCTAGTAAGGATCGTTAGTTTATTCTGAATTGAGACAGCGAGATTTGAAAGTTAATTAATACTTAAGTGTCCATAGAGTTACCGTTCGTAACTTCCCGCCTTTGTCTTTGTCATACGATCGTTATATATCGAACCTAGATAGCGTTAGTATAGTATAGGTTATAATATTTTCAGTGATCAGTAAAATCTATTAAACATGTTGAACTTCGTTGGCATTTAAATTGTACTTTTAACTAAATACATATACCGACTTAGATTACAAACGTAACATAATTAATTAATACATAACTGATACGGAAGTTATATAAAGCGAACTCGGACATAATTAATACTTGACACTAAAAAATATATATCCCGTTATAACTGTGTTGGGAGATAAGTTCGGGTTATAAACTGAAATTGAAATTTTATTTAAATTAAAAGAAATCATGACTCAGACCAGAGCAGCAAAACAAAAGGCTCAAGCTAATGGAAGTGGTGTGGCTCAGAGGAGAACTAAGGGGGGGCAGTTGCCTTCTGAATCACAGCCTTCTAAAATGCACAGCTTGCATGATGTTTGTAGAGCATTCAGGTACGGGACATGATATTGCCATGGGGGATGTCTTTGTGTGTGCGCCAAGGAGTGTATCGAAATCAGGCAAAAACTCAGCGTTCTTATGGGCCTATATGAGAGCTTGAAGTACAGGGTGGATTCTCTCGAAGGGACTAAATTGAGAGCCCATCAAGCTCTCAGCTGCCCACATCAATGCCAGAGCTTGAACTTGGTCATCGCGCAACGCAGCGGCAACCCCCAAGGCAGAATGCGCTGGTCCCAAAGGAACTAGTAGTTGTTGGTGACTCTATTGTCAGGGAAACGGGGAACGTGCTTTGTAAAAAGGATAGGTGGAACAGGACCAGGGTATGTCTGCCAGGGGCAATGGTTGATGACGTTGTAGAGCAGATATCATCTTTTAAGGGCACAAAAGGTGATATAGTTGTACACGTTGGCACTGATGATATCAAGAGTAGGAGACCGGCAGAATTGCTTAACAAGTACAGGTCACTGTTGAAAAAAAGCCGTGAAATAGGGTTGAATTTGAAAGTGTCTGCAATTCTGCTCAGACACGATAGGAGGGAGTATATGATGAGAGCCTTGTCGATCAATTCGGCCCTGGAAGGATTGTGCAAGGCTCAAGGGGTAGAATTTTTTTCAGCCTATACTGTATTTGTTAACAGGAGAGATTGCTTCTACAGGGATGGGATACACTTAAATAGAAAGGGTGCAAGAATATTTGCTGATGCTATCGAGGCAGTGTTAGGTGGGTCGGAAAACTGCTAGCTTGGGGGTGGAGACACATATTTGGTTTTTAGGAGCATTAGCAACTAAGGCCATATTGCTCCGAGGATATGCGGAGGTCATTCCCTGACCTTTCCGCATCCTCCGTATTTGGTGGTTACGGGTTCGAACCCTGGTCTAATCAAGAAGCGTGTGCTACGCACTGCTGCTCCTGCCCACCTGGCTACGGAGGAGCCTTGGGGGGAGACAAAGACGAATAGATTAACAGTAGACACTGGCAGAGGTGAAAGAGTTTCTTGCACTGCTTCTATTGGAATGAGCAGAAGCCTGAAAAACAAGATGCAGGATATTTCAGAGACTGCTGGGAGTCATTGCAGTACAAGTAAACACATGGGTTGTGTTAGGGTAGCTAAAAATAGAAATAGGTATACTTGCGTGTACACCAATGCTAGGAGTTTAGTAAATAAATTTGATGAATTTGAGGTATTGCTCAAAACATCAAAGGTAGATATTGTTGGGATATCAGAGACGTGGTGTCACACAGAAATAAGGAATGCAGAACTGGAATTTGGGGACAACGTCTACAGAAAGGATAGACTGGATAGGAAGGGAGGAGGGGTTATGCTATTAGTTAAGAAATACATAAAATCCAAGGAAGTGAAGCTAGTGGACATTGCTGGACAGTGCAGTGTCGAGTCACTTTGGTGTGACATAAGCATTGGGAGATCAAAATTCAGAGTAGGAGTGTGCTATAGGCCTAATGACTCTGATGAGTATAATAAGAAACTGTACAGGGAAATAGAGTGGGCCAGTAAATCAGAGAGTCTTATAATGGGAGATTTTAATTTCCCAGATATTGACTGGAATTTGGGGGCTGGTCACTCACACACTAGCAAGGTTTTTGTGGATTTATTGGATGATTGTTTTCTACATCAGCATGTTCAGGAGGCAACTAGAGGGAGGAATACTCTTGATTTGATTATCAGCAGTGATTCTTCATGCATTAAGAATCTGCAGATAAATGAACCACTAGGTGGCAGTGATCACAGTGTGCTGAAGTGGGATTTACTCAAAGAGGTAACTACCATTAGGGGTAAAGGGAAGGGTTATTGCTTTCGTAAAGGCAACTACGATGGACTGAGACAGTATTTAAATTCTATACAGTAGGACCAACTGATGATGTTACCAACAGCAAATGCAAAATGGGAAGCATTCAAAAAAACTTATCTTGGAAGCTACTAGGCTTTACATACCAACTAAGAAATATTGTTCAAGGTTTAGGCCTAAATGGATGTCAGATGAACTGATGAGGCATATGGCAGAGAAGAATCATGCATGGGATACATACAAATTAACACATGACACAGAAGCCTATGATAGATACAAGTTGATCTGTAACCAAGTTACAAAGGAGATTAGGCAGGCGAAGGCAGATTACGAGAAATCTTTGGCAAGGGATGCAAAGAAAAACAGCAAAGAGTTCTTTACTTATGGAAATTCTAGAAGGAAGGGGATGAATCAGATTGGTCCACTTGATATCGATGGGTCAACTGTTGATGATCCTGCTCAGGTAGCTAACAAACTAAATGAATATTTTGCATCGACATTCACACATGAGGAGTTATTTAGCGAGGGGAAAGCCAGAGGTGTATTCAACTCTAGCAGTAAGCTAGAGAATCTTGTAATAACTGAGAGTAAAGTGGAGGAGAAATTGTTGAAGATAAACACAAGAAAGGCATCCGGGGTGGATGGGATCTATCCAGTTATATTAAAGGAGGCAGCAGAGGAAGTAAGCAAACCCTTAGCCATAATTATGAGAGCTTCCTTGGACTCAGGGGAGGTACCCACAGACTGGAAATGTACAAATGTCACCCCAATTCACAAAGGAGGATCAAAGGCTGACACAAGTAATTATAGACCTGTGAGTTTAACTTCTGTTCCAGGAAAATTAATGGAGGCACTAGTTAAAGAAGCACTGCAGGATCATTTAGACAAGACTTCAGTTATAGCTCGGACACAGCATGGTTTTGTTAATGGGAAGTCTTGCCTAACCAATTTGATTGGATACTATGATGCAGTCACAAAGGAACTGGATGCAGGGAATAACTTTGATATTATATACTTGGATCTTAGAAAGGCTTTTGATACTGTTGCACATGGAAGACTGCTGCACAAATTGGAGCAGTCTGACATTGGAGGCAAATTGCTGCTGTGGATAAAGGGGTGGCTGAGGGGGAGAAGACAGAGAGTGGTAATCAATGGACACTGCTCGTCGTGGACTAATGTTATTAGTGGAGTCCCTCAGGGCTCAGTGTTGGGTCCATTATTGTTTTCTGTATTCATAAATGATATTGATGATGGTATATCAAGCTTAATGTCGAAGTTTGCAGACGATACAAAGGTAGGAAGGGTTGTCAAGGATACTACTGACTCTATGCTGCTGCAACAGGATCTGGAAAGGTTGAGCAGATGGGCTGAGAGGTGGCAAATGAAGTTTAACATTGACAAATGTGAAGTACTACAGATGGGAAAAAGCAACCCCAGAGCAACGTATCCACTCTGTGGTACTACACTGACAGTGGTAGAGAATGAAAGGGACCTGAGGGTTGTTGTGCAGGCAGATATGAAGTTCTCTGAGCAGTGCAGATGGGCTGCAAGAGTAGCTCATGGTGTATTGTCAATGATATATAGGAATTTTTCTAGCAGGGATAAGGAGGTGATTATTCCCTTGTATAAGGCAATGGTCAGGCCACACCTAGAGTACTGTATACAGGTCTGGAGGCCTCATTTCAAGAAGGATGTAGAGCTGCATGGAACGAGTACAGAGAAGGGCAACAAGATTAGTGAATGGAACAAAAGGGTGCTCCTACGAAGAAAGGCTTAAGTTTTGCAAATTACAGCTTCTGGAGACTAGGCACCAGCAAGGTGAGCAAGGTGATCTGATAGAGGTGTATAAAGCCTTGAATGGTTTGAGCATGCTCAATGCTGATGGGATTCTTCCTCTCGCTCAGAATAATCACCTGAGAGGGCATAAATTCAAATTGAGGAAAGACAGATGTAGGATAGAAGTGCGGAAATTTGCCTTTAGCCAGCGGGTGGTTGGTTGGTGGAACAGACTTCCATCCCTTGTCGTGGAAGTTGATAGCCTAAATAAGTTTAAGGCTCAGCTGGACAGGTATTTTGAACGAACAGAGGGGTGAAGTGGAAGTGGTTTTTTTTTTTTTTTTTTGGCTGATGCTGCATAAGCTTGCTTTCTTGCATCAAATGCCTCTACTAATGCTAATAAGTTCTGTAAAGTCACAGTCTCTCAAAGCAGCAGCAACAGCATGTGACCTGTGCAGTGGTGCGTCCTGAAGAAGCAGAACACGTCTGGGAAGATTTCTGTGGCATTTTTCCTTTATGACATCCCTTAGGATTGTATTATATTATACAGTAGGGATGCATATGACTCCCCAGTGACTGTCTGCTTGTGTTCCAAGTAGTGAATGTACAAAATTCCCTCAGCATCCCAAAAAAATGGTGGCCATAATTTATGCCAGCTGAAGGTTATGTCTGAAGTTTTTTGAGTGGGAGAGAACACTTGTGCTTCCATTGCATTGACTCTTGCTTGGTCTCAGGATCCCAGTGATGAACCCATGTTTCATCACCCATAACAATTCTGGAGATTAATGTTTTAGGATCCCTTCCATAAAGTGCTAAATTCTTCTCACAACACTGTACTCTGAATTGCTTCTGCACAAGGGTCATAAATCTGGGGACCCACTTTGCACTGACCTTACTCATCCCCTCATGGAGGATGTTTATAACTGTTCACTCAGATGTGTCACATTCCCTAGAGATTTAGTACACCTTTAAATGTCTGTCATTCGACACAAGCTTTTCCACAGCTTGGCACATTTCTGGAGTGGTTGCTGTCACAGACCTTCCCAGAAGTGGATCATCTTTAATGGATTTTATCCCACTTGAATTGTTTTGACCAGAATTTTACTTGGTATTCTGAAGATGCACTGTTGCTATACACAGCTACCATCCTTTCATCATTTCCTTCTTTGGGGAGAAACCTGATGACTGAATGATGCTCCAATTTCAGCAAATCCATAATTTGATACAGGTGTCTTCTTTCTGTTACAGCAGCACAACCTAAAAAATAGTGGAATCAAAATTAGTATCATTCAAAATTAGATATGTAGGAACATGATAGATCATGAATCATTAAAATATAACTATGGGAAGTAACTTAGGTAGATAATTTATTGAATGCCCCTCGTAATATATAAATTGCTTATACACCTAATCATGAAGAATTAGAAAACTCCGTTTAGACTGCATAATTGTATTATTTTATTAATTTTTTTTTAGAAAATGGCTGCCTAAATATAGCATCATGCAGTCATATTTGCTTTTCAAGAAACTAAGAAAGATCAAACCAATTATAGAAACTATACCACACTCACAAAATGTTTAGGTAAAGTATTAAAAGTAAATCATCAACAAGCAATTACAGTGGTACCTTGGATTACGAGTAACTTGGTATGCGAGTGTTTTGCAAGATGAGCAAAAATTTTTAATAAATTTTAACTTGATAAACGAGCGAGGTCTTGCAATATGAGTACAGTCAGTCCTCGTATAACACGTGTTTACACTACACAAATTCGATCATACACGATTTATAAATACGGGAACGATATCTTATATAACATGAACCGAATTCGCTTATGCACGATTCGCCTTTGTGTTTACAAGAAATGGCAGTTGAATGCAGAATCACCCCAACTGAATGCAACCCGATAGGAATGAAGAGAAGATTTTGAAAATGTATTTATGGTTTTTTATATCAGTGAAGGGGAAACACATTTCACCATAATAACGTAAAAACCAACAATTCCAGCTAGTATAATCGCAAATGCAATTAGATCGAGTTTACTACCAGTTTATAACAGATTCCACTAGCAGGAACGCAACTGGAAATTGTTTTTATTGTTTTATGGTAGTAACCCCTAGAAATGTGCTTTAGTAAAATGTGAGGTGTTAATAGTGTATCTCAGCCTTTACGGTGTTGTTTATTCAGTTGCTACACGGGCGCAGCTTTATGTGTATCAAGCGTGCCTCCTCATTTTGTAATAGTGCGAGCGATGAATCTGATTTCCGTGAAATCCTCAAAAGGAGACAAAAGCAAGTATCAATGGAAAGATTCCTTGTTAAAGTCGCACAAAAAGAAAAAGTCAGCAGATAGCAGTGATTCCGTTAGAGACAGTGAAAGTTGTCCTACCCAATAATTAATAAATTCAATTGCTTTATGTATATTAAATTTAAATATTAAAAATATAAAAAGGTATGTATTTTGTATTAATCATTTTTACAGTATATGAATATTTTTGAGTTTTGGAACAAATCATTTGGGT
Organism: Mastigoproctus giganteus; assembly: GCF_048544385.1. NCBI lineage: Eukaryota > Metazoa > Arthropoda > Arachnida > Uropygi > Thelyphonidae > Mastigoproctus > Mastigoproctus giganteus. Next base: position 85,098,200 of record NC_143584.1, read on the forward strand.
TTCCATTATTTCTTATGGGGAAATTCGCTTTGATATACGAGTGATTTGGATTACGAACACTTTTCCGGAACGAATTATGCTTGCAAACCAAGGTACCACTGTATTATGATACCTGGAGGTACAATCAGTTCCGTGTGGATTTTAGTATTAGCAATAGGTGGAACAGGACCAGGGTATGTCTGCCAGGGGCAAAGGTTGATGATATTGTAGAGCAGATATCATTTTTTAAGGGCACAGAAGGTGATATTGTTGTACAGAAGGTGATATTGTTGTGATATTGTGGCACTAATGATATTAAGAGTAGGAGACCGGCAGAATTATTTACCAAGAAGAGGTCAATGTTTAAAGAAAGCCATGAGTTAGGGTTGAATTTGAAAATTAGCATTATTAGCATTAGTAGAGGCATATGATTCAAGAAAGCAAGCTTATGCAGCATCAGCAAAAAAAAAAAAAAAAACGCACTCCCATTTCATCCCTCCATTCATTCAAAATACCTGTCCAGCTGAGTCTTAAATTTATTTAGGCTATCAACTTCCACAACAAGGGATGGAAGTCTGTTCCACCAACCAACAACCCACTGGCTAAAGGCAAACTATGTCAACCTATGTCAACTGGATGAACTTCCTTAGATTTTGTGTTTCTTAACTAACAGCATAATCCCTCCTTCCTTTTTATGATTAGTAACAAGTAATGAGAAATTACAGCTTGTCAGATGATTTTGTAATATCTTGAACACACATGTGCACTTTTTCATGTATTTGATCAGTTGTATGATACTGATAATTGTTTTCTTAAATAATTTTAAGAAAAGATAACCTTTTAATTTAATTTTCTTTAGTAGATTACTGTCTTGTACACTAAACTAGTTTTAGATATGCTACCCTTTGACTGGTAAAGAGGTGCTGTGGCCAAATGGCACTGCCACAATAATACTAGGAAAAAAAATAATAAAATACAAAAATGCATTTATTATTGATTTATACTTTTGTTTAGTTCTGATTTTTTTCCCTTATTTTGTTTTTATAAAAACAGATATAAATGATCAAATGTTACATAATGTCTGTCAACTGAATTAAGAGGCATCATTTATGCAGGGTTCCGATTGGTTCTCATTGCTTACATATAGCAAATAATCCACATAATAAAAATAGTTCTTGTTTCTTATGTACATGTGCAGAGCATGTGCTGAGCAACCCTCTGAAACAGTTCTCCTGTGGGCATGAAGAATGACTTAATGTGCCAGAGCAAGACTGGCCGTAGTTTCTAGTCTTGTTTGCCTTCGGGGCGGGTCCTTGCATGGGGGAAATGGAAGGTTGCACAGGTGTAACATACCTGAGCCATCCATCATTAATTGTCAGTAGCCCCACTGAAAATTAATTGTCAGTGCACCTGTCAGTTGAAGTCTAGGACTGTCCCTGCATGCTTTTGTTAGTGTTTAGTTTTCCTATGAATAAGATAACTGATTTATTAAAACATAAATAAATAAATGACTGTCGCTGTCATTCGATAATTAAACTTGAAATTATACGATTAGGTAGACCTGATTTAATATTCAGCTTATCAACAGTGGCTGTCACTTTGCTACTCACAGTTCATACAAAAATATAGCTTTTTTTTGTGTGTATCTAAACACTGATATTATATAGATATTAAACTCTTAAAGTATTATGCCAAGTGCATTTAATTATTTTAAATATTATCTTATACACCTTTTGGCATCTCTCATATTGTGCGATTAACTTCACAACCGGGTCGTCATGTCTGCAATACTAGGGTACCTGCCCACCCACTGATGATAGGCCAATAGCCTTGAAACATGTCTGGGTGGTGGTACTCACTGAGAATAAGTAACAATAGTCTTCTCTATTAGTGAAGCGTTACTTATTTGAGGTAGTGCAGTATCATGGCAACTCGTCGTGAAGGCAGAGCACAATATGAGAAAGAGCAAATGATGCCCACAACAACTAATTTGTAGTTTTTTAAGAGTGTCTATGGTGTATCTAAACACCGATATTATATAGATATTAAACTCTTAAAGTATTATGGCAAGTGCATTTAATTATTTTAAAAAATATAGCATAAACTGGAACCAAGCCTTTAACTTGCTTAACTTGTTTAAGAACAAGTTTGTGAGGATGTACTCCTTCGTGATCAGCAAAGGGGTACATTCACTGATTATCCCCTGTTGTATATACTGAAATATTTAGAATGTTTTTCTAAATGTACTGAAATATTTCAGTATATTTATAATGTGTTGTAAAATACATTAGCATCTTGTCTGTGCTTTTTTCATTAATTGCACTATTCTTTATAGGTTGGAACAAGAAGAAGTTTGCTTGCTATAGAGAATGAAACTACTGAAGTAGAAGTAAGGAGAATTAAATAAGTATAAATATAATCAGTGCTTTTGACGTGTGACATTTGGATGCAGTGCATTTTGAAATTTGTAATATTCCATAAATTGTTTTCACATGTTTGTCTACTATTCAAATAAGCTTAAAATTATTTAACTAAATTTACATTTTTCACTGTCTATTGTTAAGATATTTTCTATATAAAACTGTATAACCATTTTTATAATTCTAAATTACTGTCAGACCTCTGTTTAATTATTTTGAATTCCCCTTGGAAGTTACATTTAAAATAGTTTCCGTTGAGCGAGAAAATTTTCATATAGCGAACGGATTAGGAGAGGATGAACTCAGCATACCCTGTTCGCATTTCTGGCCTTCGGGCAATTAGTGCTGCTGCGCAAATTAAGAGAGCTGAAGGGATTACCATTCTACAACTTAGTGGTACCTGGTAAAAACTATCTGACCACCCGTCCCACATACAGGGAAGTCGCGCTGGTCTGCAGTGAGCAGATCAAGGTGTATTCCCAATGGGCTCTGGTTCACTTTCTACTGCAGTGGTATCCAAACATTTCCCATACAGGGGCCATATTCAAAAAAATTCAAAGTTAGATTTCTTTAGTGTGTTATATTTTCCATATCTTGTTGCATGTAAAATTTGAAAATATTCAAAAATTTTATTAAGTACAATACACAATTACATTTACTGAACAAAACATTTAATGAGATATTTTTTGATAATTAACAAAATTTAAAATGCTGTTTTAGTTCACTTTCCGGGCGGGCCGTAGGTTGGACACCTTTGTCAATCAACTGTAAGTGCCCCGTTCGAGAATTAGGAGAGGGTGATTTTCTTTTACCCCGACAAATAAAATATCTGTCGTTTCACGGAAGTGCGTTATCCACATTTTTCCATAAATTTTCCCTATCTCTGTTTACATGGTCACAGTACCTGAATATCCGGATGACACTGACATTTTCGACAGTTTCAAAAAAATAATAAAAATAATTCAAATTTAACAACTAGTGACAATACTGATGACGAGAGACGGAAAACGAGGATAACGAAGGTATTAAATCTTCTAAGCATGAATTGTTGGCATTTGGTGAAAGTGAAGTTAGAAAATTGTCAATTAGGTTACAGTTAAATGCAATTCGTGGATTTCGGGTGTACCTAATTGAAAAGATGATTTCAGAAAAATTGAAGAATTTGATGGACGCTCTGATGAGTATGATACCAATTTCATCGAGTGAATGTGAACAAGGATTTTTACAAATAAATCTGATTGTCAGCCCAACCAGAGCTTCGTTGATGACAAAAACAGTTTCTTCACTACTGTTTCTTAAAATTGTATGCCCACTGCTGACCCGCTTCGATCCAGCAAAATATGTCGATTCGTGGCTGCTTCGGAAACGTCATTCAGCAACTGACACACAAAGAGGAAGAAAAGAAGTCGGCATAGGGTGTCGGATGAAAACTTAATAAAAATTTGGAATATTCTACAAAAACTTTATATGAAATTAATTTTACTTATGTTATTTATTTTTACTTATTATTTTTAGGGCCCATAGTCTAACGAAGGACCATTAAAATGTCACTCGGTTGTCTGCCTGTCCGTCCGTCTGTCATAGCATTGTATCTCTGGAACCACTCAACCTATTGACTAGAAATTTTGCATGGGTTTTCACATCAAGTGGGCCAACATAATGCCATATTGATCATTGTTGACAAAAATTTGTCTGAGAAATGGAGGGGGATAAAAATGTTGTCGACAACCTATAGCTACACTGTTGGAAAGAGCTCAGCGAGTATGTTTAAAATATAAATTAAAAATATTTTTTAAATTAAAAATGGCAGCATCAGACAGGAAAATGTGAGTAATTTTCGTGTCCCTCTCTCTATTTTCGTCGCTAACAGAGCTAAAAATTTAGCTGCATTATTTGATGCTTATCAAGGGAAAACTATTCCGATCGAAATCTATCATTTATTTTTGTGTTAAAATTAAAAACCAATTTTTTATTGCTTTGATAGCGCGTTTATTTGTACTAAGTAACTCTCCTTTTGGTGGCAAAAAGGCTGCTAAATAGTTAATAATTCTATAAAGGTCATTTATAAATTTTGCGACCAGAAGTATTTTTAACAATTTTCAAAGCTGGAGTTGTCCCGGCAAGGGGAGATACTCAGAGAGCCAGTGTTGAGGCGGTGGTGGTGGAGAGGTGCCTGCGCAGAATCTTGCATGGCCCTCACCTGCCAGTCGCTTCTCCCCCCCCGAGACTTTAATTGCTTCTCTAGGAAGAAGTCAGAGTCGCTTCTCCCACCCTTGGCATTCACAACAATTGGAAAGACTCAAATAGACAAAGTTTTTGTTATTTCCCAAGTTTTAGGCCAAGCCGGGGTACTAGAAACTTTTTTCAGTTACCATAAAGCTCTCTATTTGAGATACTACACTAGCGAACATTCGTGTCATCCTGAGTGCCCGGCACTCAGTAGTTGAACGATTTATTTACTTATTTTATTCACATTTTACTTATTTTTCTATATATACTTGAATAATTAATTTATACTTAATAAACTATGTTAATATACTAAATTTGTTATTCTTATTCCAAAAACATTACCACGAAAGTAACAATATCAGGAAAAAAAAAATTTTTAGAGTACTTTTCATATCCTTTTAATTTTCAAATTTTCCTGATAGCAAAGAATGAGTACCGGCACCTATTTTTTCACAAAAAAAGCACCGAATATAATTAAATTAATTAGTATAAATATAATTAAATGTAATATACAGTGAGAAATATAATATGCTGTTAAGAGTATAATATGCTGTTAAGAGTATAATATGCATTTGAACATGTTGGGCATACAGCCACTTTATGTACATAGCTGTGAGTAAATTTGGTTTGCAGCTTAGTACATTGATTTCATGTAGTGGAGACACCCTTAAAGATTTGTCTTTTAATTGTACACCACTACCTGGAGAGTGGCATACACTTTAAATGAAAAGCAATATTTAGAGTACTGCAATACAAAGGCAAAATGCCTCCTATTATGAGATTGATGCACTAACGGTAAACTGACCTGGTTTGTTCACAGCTATTCCTGATATGTACAATGATTTTTTATACCTTTCATAGTGTGATGCTTTTGCCCTATATGTAACTATCAATTTCATTTATTTGCTCTTAACTAGTTGTACTTGGATAAAAATGTTCTCCAGTGGTAGTAGGTAAATAAAACTTGCTACAAATTCATAAATGATTTAAAAATATGCCATAATACTTAAGTATAATTTGAAGTAAAATTGTATGAAAACTTATAAATTATTATACTGTATAAGGCTACGTAAAAAAGAAACGTAGAAGAATAAAAGAAATTTACCTCAATGTGATCTAGAACACTTTCGTATGACACACTCCAGTATGTAAACAAATATAAATTTAAAATTACATCGAATGAATTCTCACACCCACAGAAAAAATTAATGATTCGATGCACCTGGAATTGAAGGCTAAGGCTTCCCAACCCGATCCCAAAATACATCAAACCATAAAAACACAACCATGAGTGAAAGAAGACATTATGTCCATAAATAAAATCAAGTGAAAAATGATTACAATAATAAAATCAATTAAAAATAATTTTAAAGTAAATTTTTAAAATGACTTTCCTTCCTTGCTCAATACATTCTTGCTGTATTTAAATGTAGAACGTATTGAAATATATATACACTGAATGGCCATTTGTTATGCACATCTACCTGTTCCACAAAACAAGTCCTTCAGTATATTGCAGCGTCACATGTCTATACCATGAATAGAAGACTTCTCAGGCAGAAATTTTAGAATTTTACCTGTCTTGGCCCAGCCTGAAGACAGTTCCACCTGACTTGTACCTGAACCAAAGGCTACTGTTGCCACCAATCCATAATTGGTCCTCAGCCAAGCCAGGCTAAAGCATGAAGACTAAGCCCAGCATATCCAGACTTCTTAACTTGCCTGTGGTGCACTTTTCCGTACAAACTGCCAATTTTTACACCAGAGCTGTACCATGTTAATAATCAAGTTATTTATGACTTCCCCTGATGTTTGTTCTAAGACATCAAAGTCGTAACAATTCCTACTCTCACTTTTTTTTTGCATGCTTTAAGGATCTAAAGTATAAATAAACGAATATTCCACTCATTCCACTTTTGTGCTAAAGATTTAGCAGACAATAATTGCATGGCAGCATTGTCTTATATCAAAACTGGTATACATAAATTTATGGAATTTTGTAGACTTATTCCACATACCACGAAGGGTTAAATAAATTCTCAACTCATCACATTCAACATGATTTCAAGCTGAACATCACTCAGGTGCCTTTTATTGCATAGGCTGACGAGGCTAGTAGGAGCCATACGTGTTCAAAGCCGCTAAGTGGATTTTTCTTATTTTTTGATTTGAAATTGTTTTTCTAAAACTTTTGATTTGAAATTATTGTTTTTCTAAAACTTTTGATTTAAATTTAGTAGCATAGCATTATTTTGTGATTTTCTGATTAATCTGGTGTATTTATTCTTTACTCAGCCTTGTAATTGCATAAAAGTATCGGTAAGGGTATCAAAATCCACGTGTTACCAGTTGTAACTCCACTGAAAGAGAAGTTTTTTAGCCATATTTAGCTGCTTTAATGAATATTTTTTACATCAAATTATTTTCTATAAGTAGCTTATAGACCTAGTAAGGATCGTTAGTTATTCTGAATTGAGACAGTGAGATTTGAAAGTTAATTAATACTTAAGTGTCCGAAGATTTAGCGTTCGTAACTTTGCCGCCTTTGTCATACGATACGTTATATACCGAACTAGATAGCGTTAGTATAGAATAGGTTATAATATTGTCAGTTGATCGGTAGAATCTATTAAACTTGTTGAACTTCGTTGTCAATTAAATTGCACTTTTAATTACTTAGATTATAATTAATTAATACATAACTGATACGGAAGTTATATAAAGGGAACTCGTAGATAATTAAAACTTGACACTGAAAAATATATATACCGTTATAACTGTGTTGGGATACAAGTTTAGGGTTATAATTTTGAACTGAAATTGAAATTTTATTGAAATTAATAGAAATCATGACTCAGACCAGAGCAGCAAAGCAAAAGGCTCAAGCTAATGGAAGTGCTATGGCTCAGGGGAGAATCGAGGGGGACAGTTGCCTTCTGAATCACAGCCTTTTAAAATGCACTGCTTGCATGATGTTTGTGGAGCATTCAGGTACGGGACATGATATTGCCATGGGGGATGTCTCTCTCTCTCTCTCTCTCTCTCTCTCTCTCTCTCTCTCTCTCTCTCTCTCTCTCTCTCTCTGTGCGCGTGCGTGCGTGCGCGCATGCGATGCAAGGAGTGTATCGAAATCATGCAAGAACTCAGCGTTGTTATGGGCCTATATGAGAGCTTGAAGGACAGGGTGGATGCCCTCGAAGGAACTAAATTGAGGGACCCATCAAGCTCTCAGCTGCCCACATCAACGCCAGAGCTGGCACTTGATCATTACGCAACACAGCGGCAACACCCAAGGCAGAATGCGCTGGTCCCACAGAAACTAATAGCTGTTGGTGACTCTATTGTCAGGGAAATGGGGAACATGCTTTGTAAAAAGGATAGGTGGAACAGGGTATGTCTGCCAGGGGCAAAGGTTGATGACATTGTAGAGCGGATATCATCTTTTGAGGGCACAAAAGGTGATATAGTTGTACACGTTGGCACTAATGATATCAAGAGTAGGAGACCGGCAGAATTACTTAACAAGTACAGATCACTGTTGAAAAAAAGCTGTGAATTAGGGTTGAATTTGAAAGTGTCTGCAATTCTGCCCAGACACGATAGGAGGAAGTATATGATGAGAGCCTTGTCGTTCAATTTGGCCCTGGAAAGATTGTGCAAGGCTGAAGGGGTAGAATTTTTTTCAGCCTTGACTGTACTTGTTCACAGGAGAGTTGTACCCTTTCTATGTATCCCATCACTGCTTCTACAGGGATGGGATACATAGAAAGGGTACAAGAATATTTGTTGATGCTATTGAGGAAGTGTTAGGTGGGTTGGAAAACTGCTAGCTTGAGGGGGAGACAAAGACTAATAGATTAACAGTAGCCACAGGCAGAGGTGAAAGAGATTTTTGCACTGCTTCTATTGGAATGAACAGAAGCCTGAAAAACAAGATGCAGGATATTTCAGAGACTGCTGGGAGTCATTGTGGTACAAGTAAACACATGGGTTGTGTTAGGGTAGTTAAGAATAGAAACAGGTGTATGTATGCGGGTACACCAATGCTAGGAGTTTAGTAAATAAATTTGATGAATTTGAGGTATTGCTCAAAACATCAAAGGCAGATATTGTTGGGATATCAGAGATGTGGTGTCACACAGATATAAGGAATGCAGAACTGGAATTTGGGGAGTACAACATCTACAGAAAGGATAGGAAGGGAAGAGGGGGTTATGCTATTAGTTAAGAAACACATAAAATCCGGGGGAAGTGAAACCAGTTGACATCTCTGGTCAGTGCAGTGTCGAGTCAGTTTGGTGTGACATAAGCATTGGGAGATAAAAATTGAGAGTAGGAGTGTGCTATAGGCCTAATGACTCTGATGAGTATAATAAGAAACTGTACATGGAAATAGAGTGGGCCAGTAAATCAGAGAGTCTTATAATGGGGGATTTTAATTTATTTCCCAGATATTGACTGGAATTTGGGGGCTGGTCACTTTCACACTAGCAAGGCTTTTGTGGATTTATTGGATGATTGTTTTCTACATCATCATGTTCGGGAGGCAACTAGAGGGAGTAATACTCTTGATTTGATTATCAGTAGTGATTCTTCATGCATTAAGAATCTGCAGATAGAGGAACCACTAGGTGGCAGTGATCAGAGTGTGCTGAAGTGGGATTTACTCAGAGGTAACTACCATCAGGGGTAAAGGGAAGGGTTATTGCTTTCATAAAGCTGACTACGATGGTCTGAGACAATATTTAAATTCTATACAGTGGGACCAACTGATGACGTTACCAGCAGCAAAATGGGAAGCATTCAATGAACTTATCTTGGAAGCTAAGGATGTCAGATGAACTGATGGGGCATATGGCAGAGAAGAAACATGCATGGGATACATACAAATTAACACGTGACACAGAAGCCTATGATAGATACAAGTTGATCTGTAACCAAGTTACAAAGGAGGTTAGGCAGGCGAAGGCAGATTACGAGAAATCTTTGGCAAGGGATGCAAAGAAAAACAGCAAAGAGTTCTTTACTTATGTAAACCCTAGAAGGAAGGGGATGAATCAGATTGGTCCACTTGATATCGATGGGTCAACTGTTGATGATCCTGCTCAGGTAGCTAACAAACTAAATGACTATTTTGCATCGACATTCACACATGAGGAGTTATTCAGCGAGGGGAATGCCAGAGGTGTTATTCAACTCTGGCATTAAGGTAGAGAATCTTGTAATAACAGAGTAAAGTGGAGGAGAAATTGTTGAAGATAAACACAAGAAAGGCACCTGGGGTGGATGGGATCTATCCAGTTATATTGAAGGAGGCAGCAAAGGAAGTAAGCAAACCCTTAGCCATAAGTATCCAGTCTGTGCGTACCTCCCGTTCCTTGGACTCAGGGGAGGTACCCACAGACTGGAGGTGTGCAAATGTGACACCAATTCACAAAGGAAGATCAAAAGCTGACACAAGTAATTATAGACCTGTGAGTATAACTTCTGTTCCAGGAAAATTAATGGAGGTACTGGTTAAAGAAGCACTGCAGGATCATCTAGACAAGACTTCAGTTATAGCTCGGACACAGCATGGTTTTGATAAGGTGAAGTCTTGCCTGACCAATTTGATTGGATACAATGATCCAGTCACAAAAGAACTGGATGCAGGGAATAACTTTGATATTATATACTTGGATCTTAGAAACGCTTTTGATACTTTCGCACATGGAAGACTGCTGCACAAATTGGAGCAGTGTGGCATTGGAGGCAAATTGCTGTTATGGATAAAGGGGTGGTTGAGGAGGAGAAGACAGAGAGTGGTAATCAATGGACACTGCTCATCATGGACAAATGTTATTAGTGGAGTCCCTCAGGGTTCAGTGTTGGGTCCATTATTGTCTTCTGTATTTATAAATGATATTGATAATGGTATATCAAGCTTAATGTCCAAGTTTGCAGACGATACGAAGGTTGGCAGGGTTGTCAAGGATACTACTGACACTATGCTGCTGCAATAGGATCTGGAAAGGTTGAGCAGATGAGCTGAGAGGTGGCAAATGAAGTTTAACATTGACAAATGTAAAGTACTACATATGGGAAACAGCAACCCCAGAGCAACGTATCAACTCTGTGTTACTACACTAACAGTGGTAGAGAATGAAAGGGACCTGGGGGTAGTTGTGCAAGCAGATATGAAGTTCTCTGAGCAGTGCAGATGGGCTGCAAGAGTAGCTCATGGTGTATTGTCAATGATATATAGGAAATTATTCTAGCAGGGATAAGGAGGTGATTATTCCCTTGTATAAGGCAATGGTCAGACCACACCTAGAGTACTGTATACAGGTGTGGAGGCCTCATTTTAAGAAGGATGTAGAGCTGCTGGAACGACTACAAAGAAGGGCAGCAAGATTAGTGAATGGAACAAAGGGGTGCTCTTACGAATAAAGGCTTAGGTTTTGCAAATTACAGTGTCTGGAGACTAGGCACCGGTGAGGTGATCTGATAGAAGTGTATAAAGCCTTGAATGGTTTGAGCATGCTCAATGCTGATGGGATTCTTCCTCTTGCTCAGAATAATCACCTGAGAGGGCATAAATTCAAATTGAGGAAAGACAGATGTAGGATAGACGTGCAGAAATTTGCCTTTAGCCAGCAGGTGGTTGGTTGATGGAACAGACTTCCATCCCTTGTCGTGGAAGTTGATAGCCTAAAGAAGTTTAAGGCTCAGCTGGACAGGTATTTCGAACGAACAGAGGGGTGAAGTGGAAGTGAATTTTTTTTTTTTTTTTTTTTTTTTTTGACTGATGCTGTATAAGCTTGCTTTCTTGCATCAAATTCCTCTACTAATGCTACTTCCATGGGTATTATATTTCTGAATTGGTAAAGTCACATACCAGCTCTTTAGTAGTGTCATGCAGCATTCCTGAAAGTTGCCCAATAAAAAGAGGATAATGTAATTTTTTTTTTTTTTTTTTTTTTGTATATTTTCTGAGGACTGGCATTTTCTTTTCAAAGGCTTAACATAGGTTTGTGGACCACAGTTTTGGAAACTGGAGTAGGCACACTGAGTTCATCCCATCTTAGCTTCCAAGATAAGTTCTTTGAATGCTTCCCATTTGGAATTTGCTGTTGGTAACATCATCAGTTGGTCCCACTGTATAGAATTTAAATACTGTCTCAGTCCATCGTAGTCGCCTTTACGAAAGCAATAACCCTTCCCTTTACCCCTAATGGTAGTTACCTCTTTGAGTAAATCCCACTTCGGCACACTTTGATCACTGCCACCTAGTGGTTCATTTATCTGCAGATTCTTAATGCATGAAGAATCACTACTGATAATCAAATCTAGAATATTACTCCCTCTAGTTACCTCCCGAACATGCTGATGTAGAAAACAATCATCCAATAAATCCACAAAAGCCTTGCTAGTGTGTGAGTGACCAGCCCCCAAATTCCAGTCAATATCTGGGAAATTAAAATCCCCCATTATAAGACTCTGTGATTTACTTGCCCACTCTATTTCCCTGTACAGTTTCTTATTATACTCATCAGAGTAATTAGGCCTATAGTACACTCCTACTCTGAATTTTGATCTCCCAATGCTTATGTCACACCAAACTGACTCGACACTGCACCGTCCAGCGATGTCGACTGGCTTCACTTCATTGGATTTTGTGTTTCTTAACTAATAGCATAACCCCTCCTCCCTTCCTATCCTGTCTATCCTTTCTGTACAAATTTTACTTTCCAAATTCCAGTTCTGCATTCCTTATATCTGTGTGACACCACGTCTCTGATATCCCAACAATATCTGCCTTTGATGTTTTGTGCAATACCTCAAATTCATCAAATTTATTTACTAAACTCCTAGCATTCGTGAACACGCAAGTATACATACACCTGTTTCTATTCTTATCTACCCTAACACAACCCATGTGTTTACTTGTACTGAAATGACTCCCAGCAGTCTCTGAAATATCGTGCATCTTGTTTTTCAGGCTTCTGCTAATTCCAATAGAAGCAGTGCAAGAATCTTTCACCTCTGCCAGTGGCTACTGTTAATCTATGTCTTTGTTTCCCCCAAGCTAGCAGTTTTCCGACCCACCTAACACTGCCTCGATAACATCAGCAAATATTCTTGCATCCTTTCTATTTAAGTGTATCCCATCCTTGTAGAAGCAGTCTCTCCTGTTAACAAGTACAGTCCAGGATGAAAAAAATTCTACCCCTTCAGCCTTGCACAATCTTTCCAGGGCCAAATTGATCGACAAGGCTCTCATCATATACTCCCTCCTATCGTGTCTGGGCAGAATTGCAGACACTTTCAAATTCAACCCTAATTCACAGCTTTTTTTCAACAGTGACCTGTACTTGTTAAGTAATTCTGCCGGTCTCTTACTCTTGATATCATTAGTGCCAACGTGTACAACTATATCACCTTCTATGCCCTTAAAAGATGATATCCGCTCTACAACGTCATCAACCTTTGCCCCTGGCAGACATACCCTGGTCCTGTTCCACCTATCCTTTTTACAAAGCATGTTCCCCGTTTCCCTGACAATAGAGTCACCAACAACTACTAGTTCCTGTGGGAACAGCGCATTCTGCCTTGGGGTTGCCACTGTGTTGCGTGATGACCAAGTGCAAGCTCTGGTGTTGATGTGGGCAGCTGAGAGCTTGATGGGCCCCTCAATTTAGTTCCTTAGAGGGAATCCACCCAGTCCTTCTTGCTCTCATATAGGTCCATAATAACGCTGAGTTGTTGCCTGATTTCGATATACTCTTTGCATTGCGCACACACAAAGACATCCCTCATGGCAATATCATGTCCCGTACCTGAATGCTCCCCAAACATCATTCAAGCAGTGCATTTTAAAAGGCTGTGATTCAGAAGGCAACTGCTCCCCTCAGTTCTCCTCTGAGCCACAGTACTTCCATTAGAGGCTCCTCCATAGCCAGGTGGGAAGGAGCAGCAGTGCATAGCACACGCTTCTTGATTAGACCGGGGTTCGAGCTCGTCACCACCAAATACGGAGGATGCGGAAAGGTTCAGAGAATTACCACCGCATATTCCGGAGCAATATGGCCTTAGTTGCTAATGCACCTAAAAACCAAAAAACAAACAACAACAAACTTCCATTAGCTTGAGCCTTTTGCTTTGCTGCTCTGGTCTGAGTCATGATTTCTATTAATTTCAATAAAATTTCAATTTCAGTTCAAAATTATAACCCTAAACTTGTATCCCAACACAGTTATAACGGTATATATATTTTTCAGTGTCAAGTATTAATTATCTACGAGTTCCCTTTATATAACTTCCATATCAGTTATGTATTAATTAATTATGTTACCTTTGTAATCTAAGTCGTTATATGTATTTAGTTGAAAGTACAATTTAATTGACAACGAAGTTCCACAAGTTTAATAGATTCTACCGATCAACTGACAATATTATAACCTATACTATACTAACGCTATCTAGTTTGGTATATAACGTATCGTATGACAAAGGCGGCAAGTTACGACCGGTAAATCTACAGACACTTAAATATTAATTAACTTCCAAATCTCGCTGTCTCAATTCAGAATAAACTAACGATCCTTACTACGTCTATAAGCTACTTACAAAAAATAAGTTGATGTAAAAAATATTCAATAAAGCGGCTAAATATGGCTAGAAAACTTCTCGTTCAGCAGGGTTGCAACTTGTAACACGTGGATTTGATACCCTTACCGATACGTTTATGCAATTACAAGGCCGAGTAAAGAATAAATACACCAGATTTAATCAGAAAATCACAAAATAATGCTATACTACTAAATTTAAATTAAAAGTATTAGAAAAACAATAATTTCAAATCAATAAATAAGAAAAATCCACTTAGCGGCTTTGAACACGTCTCTATAGAAAAGAAGTATCTATAGAAAAAGCATGCAGCAGAAACAGAATGTCTGTGAGACAGAGTGGAGAGACTTTGTAAAATATGAGTCATTAAATAACCTACCTGCCCTCTTTTGAATGGAATCTAGAAGCATGAGAGAGGTTTTGGCAGCTCTGCCCCAAATGTAGGAACAATATTCCATGATAGGGCAGATTTGTGATTTGTATAGAGCAAATACTTGTTTGGAAGAAAAGTAATGCCGAGAGTAAAAGAGAAAACCCAGTTTTTTAGATAGAGATGTGCTTATGCCAAAAGAGAATAGAAGTTAGGGTAATCCTCAATAGAGATATATGATTTTTCCTAGAAATCGGAGTGTCATTGAAGATAAGCATAGAACAGAAGAATGCTTTTTGTGAGATGAGACAGGACTGAGTTTTAGAAGGATTGAAATCAATTAAGTTATCTTTGCCCCATGGAAATTACCTGGAGATCATCATTTAAGGAATTGGTAGTGGATATTCAAGATGTTTATACAGGGCACGGTTTCTCAAACTGGAAAGTAGAATGCAATGTGCTGTCATCAGCAAAACTATGGATAGGATTTCTGGTCAATGGAAGAAGGTCATTAATACGCAAGAGGAAAAGAGTGGGAGAAAGAATTGAACCTTGAGGAACACCAGCATTAGCGGGGAAGTTAGAAGACAGAGAGTGATCTACCATCACCCTGCAATGAGCAGTCAGAGAAAAAACTGGATATCCAATTACAAAAAACAGCTGGCAAACCATAAGATAGAAGCTTATTTAGAAGACCTTTATGACAAACACAATCAAAAACCTTTGAGATGTCAAGAGCAACTGCTTTTGTTTCACTTAACTTTTCCATTGAATTTGTCCATAAATGGGTAACATAAGCCAGAATATCACCAGTGGATTGACACTAATGGAATCCATACTGGTGATCGTTGATCAGGTGGAAAGTTTCTAGGTAGTTTAAGAGTTGGCGTTTAATTGATTTCTCCATTACTTTAAAAAGAGTAGAAGTGACAATAATTGATGGAAAGCATTTGTCACCCTTTTTAGGAACTGACCAGATATGAACAAATTTGCAAGCAGAAGTAAAAATATCTTTGGAATAAGAAAGTGAAAAAAGTTGATACAGAACAGGGAACAGAACACAGAGGTTTTGAGAAGAAGTGAAGAAATGCCATCAGGACCTGGAGCTTTCTTAGAATCAAGATTGTTTAAAATCCATCTAATACCTTTTGACAGAATACAACAGGAGCCATTGAATGGAGTGAATTGGGCATAGTGGGAGGTCCTTTACCAAGATCATCAATACATGAGTTGGAAAAAAAATAGGATGCTAGCAGGTCAGCTTTATCTTTGGTCGAACTGGCAGTAGAACTATCTGGTTTAAACAGAGGTGGGAACAGAGATGGGCAAGAGTTGCAGCTAATAATCTTGGCAAGAGACCAGAATGGTTAGCTACCATTTGGACAAGGAGCAAGTTTTCTTCTCTTAGCCTGTTTGAAATCTAGTTTGAACTGATTAATAACTGCTTTACATTTGTTGTGCACTTTGATGTAAGCAGAAAATGAATGTGGAGATCTGTAAACAAGCCAGTTACGATATGTAACATTCTTCCCTTGAACAGCCTTAGCAAATTTATTGGAAAACCAAGGTTTAGATAAAGGACGAGATTTTAAAGTGGAGTGTAGAATAAAGGATTCCATTCCAACAAGAATAATTTCACTGACATGATCTGAGCAAAGATTGACATCAGAAGATTTGAAACAGTAATCCGACCAAGGAAAAGAAGAAAAGAAATCTCGCAGATCATCCCATTTTGCATTCTTGTAATGGCAAACAACACAAGGTTCAGAATGTCCAAGAGAGAAAGGCTCCATTGGAGAAGAGGCCATCACAAGTTGTGATCTGAGGTGCCCAGAGAACCACTCACTATGACCGTGTACTTAGAAGGGTTGTTTGTGAGAAAAAGATCAAGCGTGTTAGCTGCATGGTTAGAATGCTCTGGTACTCTGGTATTTAAATGAACAATCTGTGTGAGGTCATTAGTAATTGCAAAAGCCTCAGCAGCTGGGTCCGTATGACTAGAAAATGGAAGGCAGCTGGAGTTGGAAATATTAAAATCACCAAGGAAAATTACCTCACTGTTAGGAAAGTTGGACTGTAGAAAGTCAAGTTTCAAAGAGAGGAAGTCAAAGAGTTCAAAGTGATTAGTGGAGTTGGGAGAATGATAGAGGCAACAGATGAATTTTAGAGAATGTGGTAGAGAGATTTTAAGCCAGAGAAAGTCTATAAGAGGAGATTCCAAATTACTGTCTCTGACAGGGAATATCAGAATGGACATCACAAGTACCACCTTTGAAACAGAAGGAATCATACAGCGAATAATTTGGAAAACTAAGATGAGTAGTGGTTGAATCAACCAATAACTGGGATTCAGTCAGAAAAGGTACATGGGGTTTAGCAGACTGTAACTGGAAATGGACATCATTGAGATTAGAACCTTGAGACCACATATATTTGTGAAATGAACAAGGAAATGTTTGGGAGGTTTAGATCATTTTGCAGAGAAGTTTGTCCTATTATTTTGACAATTCATGGTGTATTCAGAAGAAAGAAAAGGTTGAGATGGCATGCTGTATGAAGCAACGAAATTTTTGGATGTGGTTTATGCATGGTAAGAATATGCCTAGCTCCTTGACATAACGTGACCTTGACAATGCCCTCCCACATACACACTATTCAGACTCTCTCCAGTCACTATCTGGGAGAGTAGAGGCAGCGAGATTATACACTAGCTGATCTGGAAGCCTCCTAGAGAGTTACAGTAGGTTTGGTCCCATAGACTACCTAGCAGCCAGCCTGCAAACACTGTTTTAGAAGTGTACCTTCAATGTAAGGAAGGTTGAATCTTGCCATGATGTCCACTAATCATATTGCATGAGGGAAGAAATTTGGGGGGGGGTTTGCCAGATCTTTGCTCTAGAGTAGGGAAACATGGCTTCACCACTTCAAGCCTCCAATAATCAAAGTGATAGTATTGCACCAGTTGATAGTCTTTGTTATTAAAATTGGTTTTGTCCTTATTTTGCCGAATACTTAAGTGCAATGTCTTATAATAGACTTGGCATTTTTCTGAAAGGTAAGAGGAAATTGTGACTCAAAAATCTCTCACATAGCCATTAATATAATTCTGATTTGGGAGTTGTCACTTGTCATTTTTAATAAAAATTTTTATATAGCAATTTTTCCAGTGCCACTGAACTCAAAAATAAATAAATAATAATAATAATAAAGAGAAATAGGGGTTAGTTTCCAAATGATAATTTCGGTTGGATTTAAAACCCTGATTCTTTGTGCATTATATAAGTGATTATACAGCTCTTTAAAAGTTGAAAGGAGAGATTGATAAAAAAAGGATGCAAATTCATTGAATTCTTTTGTTGAAAAATGACTAAATGCTTATAAATTTCAGAACTTTAGTTATAGATCCCGCACAGAAATGAAATAATTCTACCAAATTTGTGTTATTAAATTTTATTTCTGAAGCTAGAAACTTGGCACTGCCCCTAGTAGTAGTGAATCATAACTGAGATAAAAGTTATCCTAGCCTTCGTCTTTAGTTTTGGAAGCTAAAGTTATTTTTAACTTTTTTTGTGTCAGGAGCTAATGGAAGCTGTAGCAATTTCAAATTTTATGCCAGTTAAAAAAAAAAAAAATGTTGCATTGGTTGTTATACTTAATTAATAAATATTTTAGAGGATGTTCAATAGGTTTTCCTAATAAAGATTTAGCAATTGCTTTTTTTTTTACTTTTATAGATTAAAATTCTTTTTATTTCTTTTTTGCAGATTAAAAAGCGATATTGTTGCAGATGGGATGAAAATGCTGTTCATTCCAAGTAGATAATAAATTTTTTATCTTTTTAACCTTAGTTTTATTTAATGTTAAGTGGCAAAATTAGTATGTTATACACTTGTGGTCCCAGCAGAGAATTTCACGGTTTTTCATCAAGCAATACATTCAAATCAATCTTACAATACACTGACGTTTCATTGTCTTTGGTTGTTTTTCCACAATAACAGTTATTTAATATCACAGGAGCAGTATGTTCAAGTTGGTTGCTAATTATCCAAAGATTGCTCAAGTAGACTTTGTGTTACTTATGTCATAATTTTTTTTTTAATGAAAACCCCAAACATGAGAGGTATTATAGAACCTATAGTATTTAGTACCATGCATGGGCAGAAGGTTCAAAAGATGAAAGGCGATACTTATTGACATTAGACTTGAATTTCTGTAGATTGTAATTTTCAGGAAATATGATTTCTGGAACAATCTTTCTTCATACGTATGTTGAATGAATAAATGAGGAAGAAGAAAAGTTGGTTCTGTGAGTTTGAAGTTGGACAGTAAAAGGATGTTGACTGGTTGCGGCACATGTTTGGACTGCTTTGAAAGAGAGAGCAGAAATTATAGAAGCCAATTCATAAGAATAGTGCTCGTGAAAGTAAACTACACTGATAGAATAGTAAACTGTGTTGGAGTTTGATGAACTAGAAATGGCTTGAATGATAATTTGCACCAACAGCAAACTCTCACCATGAGAATGTTCTGATTCAGCCAGCCCTTAACCATTTCATGGTTTCTCAATTGTATGCATGCCACCCAGAGTGAATTTAAAAGTTTTAAAAAATTACATAAATGTACATAAATGCTGTTAAATGATTTCTTTCCTTATTCTGAATTTATAGCCAAATTAGAACACTATTACTGTCGGAAATAAAATCAATATTTTGTAAAAAAAATTTTTTAAAATTTAACTGTAAAAGCATTGTAAAAATTGTAAAAAAAAAATTAGTCATTAATTATTTATTTTTGTTCACAGTAATATATTCTAATTGATATATGTTTTATTCTGTTTCTTCAACTTCTGGATCCAAATTGCAGAAAATGTCTTTAATTTTAGCTTGTTTAAGCATTAGGATTAACATTAGTTGAGGCAAATAAGTTCCAGAAAGCAAGCTTATACAGCATCAGCCAAAAAAAAAAAAACCCTTTCCATTTCACCCATCCAGTCACTCCAAATGTTTGTCTAGTTCAGGCCTTAAATTTATTTAAGCTATCAACTTCCACAATAACAGATGGAAGTCTGTTCCAGCAATCAACTGCCTGCTGGCTAAAGGCAAACTTCCACACATCTATTCTACAACTGTCTTTCCTCAATTTGAATCTATGCGCCCTCAGGTTCTTAATCTGAGCAAGCGGAAGTATCCCATCAGCATTGAGCCTGCTCAAATGCTGATGGGGTACTTCGCTTTCCCAGTGTTTATGTCACACCAAACAGACTCAACATTGCATTGCCACCCGTGTCAACTGGATGCACTTCCTTAGATTTTATGTGTTTCTTGACTAACAGCATAACCCCTCCTCCCTTCCTACTCTGTCTGTCCTTTCTGAATGCATTTTACTCTACAAATTCCAATTCTGCATTGGTTATATCTGTGTGACACCATGTCTCTGATATATTCCAACAATATCTGCCTTTGATGTCTTGGTCAGCACTTCAAATTCATAAATTTTATTTACTATACCTCTAGGATTAGTGTACATGCAAGTATACATGCACTGTTCTTACTCTTAGTTACTCTAACACAGCCCATGTATTTACTTGTTCCACAATGACTCCTAGCAGCTCTTGAAGTCCCCAGCAACTTGCTCTCTGGGCTGCTGCTCATTACAATAGAAGCAGTGCAAGAATCACTTTCACCTCTGCCTGCAGCTACTGTTAATCTTTTAGTCTATGAATCCCCCCAAATTAGCAGTTTTCTGACTCACCTAACACTGCCTCGATAGCATCGGCAAATATTCTTGCACCCTTTCTATTTAAGTGTATCCCTGTAGAAGCAGTCTCTCCTGTTAGCAAGCACAGACCATGCTAAAAAAAAACCTTCAATGGCCACACCCTTGAGATTTTCAAAACTACTGTAATATAAAAACAGCTATTATTACTTGTAAACAGAATTGATAGATGGCAGCATGTCTCAGTAATATTTCACGAGGCCAGAGAGTGGTGATCAGTGGATACTACTCTTCATGGACTGGTGTTACTGGTGGGGTCCCCCAGGGTGTTGGGTTCATTGTTGTTTTCTATATTGATGATGGTATATATCGGGCTTAATATCTAAGTTTGCAGACAATACGAAGGTTGGCAGGGTTGTTAATGACACTAATGACAATATTCTACTGCAACAGGATCTAGAAAAGTTGAGCAGATGGGCTGAGAGGTGGCAACTGAAGTTTAACATTGACAAATGTAAAGTACTGCATATGGTTAGCAGAACCCCAGAGTAACATGTCAACTGCGTGGTACTACACTGAGGGTGGTAGAGAATGAAAACATCCTGGGGTAATTGTGCATTCAGATACAAAGTTTTCTGAACAGTGTAGATGGTCTGCAAGAGTAGCTCATGGTGTCTTTTCAATGATATTGAGGAATTTTTCTAGCCGGGATAAGGAGATGATTATTCCCTTGTATAAGGCAATGGCCAAGCCACTAGTAAGGCCTCCAGATAGTATACACCTTGAGTGTATACTATCTGGAGGCCTCATTGTAAGAAGGATGTAGAGCTGCTGGAACGAGTACAGAGAAGGGCAGCAAGATTAGTGAATGGAACAAAGCATTGCTCTTACGAAGAAAGGCTTAAGTTTTGTAAATTACACTGTCTGGAGACTAGGCACCTGCGAGGTGTTTGACTAAGGTGTGTATAAGGGTTTGAGCAGGCTCAATTCTGATGGAATTCTTCCTCTTGCTTAGAATAATTGTCTGAGAGGACATAAATTCAAATGGAGGAAAGACAGTTGTAGGATAGGTGTGTGAAAGTTTGCCTTTAGCCAGCAGGTGGTTGATTGCTGGAACAAACTTCCATCTGTCATTGTAAAAGTTGATAGCTTAAATAGTTTCAAGGCAGAACTAGACAAACATATGGAGCACAAGTGGATGGGTGAAATGAGGAAGGTTTTTTTTTTTTTTTTTTTTTTTTTAGCTGATGCTGTATAAGCTTGCTTTCTTGTATCTAATGAAATGCATGCATGCTAATGAAAGAATCTATAGAAAAGGCATGCAGCAGAAACTGAACGTCTATGAGACATAGTAGAGAGATTGTTAGAGATGAGTCATTAATTAATTTAATTGCCCTCTTCTGAATGGAATTTTGAAGCCTGATAATGGATTTGGGAGCTTTGGAGAAAACCACTTACCCAATTAGTTGGATCAAAACATGAACTCCAGAAGCCAACTAAATCAGTGATGAGCAAAAGAGTGCTAAGTAGACACTAGCCCATACCATCTGAGTTAATTCCTCTCATCATGCTTAGGTAGAAATGTTACATTCACTATACAGTCTATGATGATTTTTTAAATTTTTTATAGATTAAATAAATATGATTAAATTAAATACATCTTGTCCCAGAAATGGTCTACACTCTGGGGATTTCTTTTTTACCAGAAGACTAAGAAGTTTATATTACTTAAATTATCCTAGTTATACAGAATGTTTAGCTAAAAATAAATAATATACAACAATAAATGTAAATATTAAGTATACACAAACATGCACTAAGTTAATAACATTAATTATTATTAAATAAAGGCACATCTTTACTTAGAAGGTAGCACTTTTCTTGTCAATGTGGTAAGAGTGTAGGAAACATGGAAGGAATGTATACATTTGATACATTAACTCAGACTGGTGAGCCTTTTCTTTGCCATATTGTTCAGTCTTTATCAAAGGTGAGGAACGTTCCAACACTGTTAGAAGGGACATTCTATCAAGATTCTTCCTCCTGTTCCTGGATGGCTATAAAGAGGCTTGATTATGGTGACTGGAATTGGAGGTGGTGGAAAACAATCTCAGTTAGACTTTGGATTTTGTCCTTTTTGTGAAGGGCTTTGACAGAATGGATATGTTCATTTTGATTATGGTTAGTTGCCAGGAGATCCAATTCAGGTTAACATGGAGAATACATCTAGAGCTGGTAAACTGCTTTCCAAGGTAAGCTGTTCAGCAACATCAGAATCCAGTATTCCACAGATCCTAAGATTAATGGTGGGAGTAGAGATCCAGTTGTAACATAGTAGGTTACAACTGTATCTCTACTCCCGCCATTAGTTCTTGTTAGTTCCCCAGTTAGTTCTTGTCTAGTGTGCCACAATGCTCCAAAGGGTTTTCTTTTTTGCATCTGTGAGAAGAAAATGTGAGTTTGTCATCCTATATCATACGATACCTAGATCCTTGTGTTGTCTCACCCTCTGAATGGGATGCCCATTTAGGGTGATACCAATGTCTGCCTTCATAATGAAGCCATTTGAACAACCCTGTTGAGGATTAAGGTTGAGATCAATGTTATTCAGATAGAAGGCTAAGTCTTTGAATTGTCTAGAAGCCTCCTTAGATAACTACTTTTAAAGAAATTATGCCCAAGTTATCAAAAACCTTTCTATGAATACATCATTAATAGAGAAATAAAGGTATTTTAGTAGCAGTTGGGGCTACTACACAAGTGGTCAACCTAGATTTGTTTATTT
The DNA here is from genome assembly GCF_048544385.1 of Mastigoproctus giganteus. Classification (NCBI taxonomy): domain Eukaryota; kingdom Metazoa; phylum Arthropoda; class Arachnida; order Uropygi; family Thelyphonidae; genus Mastigoproctus; species Mastigoproctus giganteus. The sequence continues at coordinate 85,121,307 of NC_143584.1, forward strand.
AACAGTTATGACTACCTTCAGTTACAACAAAAAAAAACAAAAAAACAGATCAATTTTTGATCTCACTGATTGCATGTGGACACAGGTGGAGTGAAGCCTAGGACATTGTAATTTTTGAAGACCCTTTCACAATTGTAATAATCTTTTTGTACCTAAATGAAATGAACACTATAATATATTTATTGACTTTGATTTTTAAATATCGTGGGTCATTAATGCCCATGAGTTGAGTAATTATGCAATCAGCCAATTCAAATTTGTGGACCAGAGAATTTCATTTCATTCCATACAATATTACAAGTGTAAGGGTCTCAGTGACACTGTTAATCCAGTGCAGGAGTGACCAAGCTTAGTTATCCTGAGAGCAGCACATGACATCTTGGAAGGCTTGAGAGCTGCATTCTCTCAAAGTGTTTTCATGAATTGTGTTTATTAAAACTCGTGCAATAAAAATTTACTTTCAGATAAAGTAATTTCAAAATCACGATTAATAGTTCTGTTGTAACAATATTTAATGTACTCATTAATTAAATCTAACGTATTATGAAATTACTATCATAAAATGGCAGGTAAAATACTGTAAATGGAGGGAAGACTGAAGTTGATTTTTGTTATTTTATCATGCAGTCCTCACTAAAGACTTTAAATTAGGTCTCTTCAAAAAAGTAGGGCAAATATGTTTTGGGATGTAACCTCTACCTTTCCCAGTGGAGAAACATTGCATGAATAAAACACAACACTTAAAAAATTCCTTGAAATTGTGTGAGTATTGTGTTTTCTAAATGCAAAAATACCTATATATTACTCTATGAACAAAAGCAATAAAGAGCAAATTTCATAAATGAACAATTTATGGCAAAAAAAAAAAAAAATTTTCCATTTATTCTCTGACATTTTACAGAGAATTTTATGAATTTTAAAATTCATCTTGACTGCATATTGAGATATTATTGAAGTAACAGTAGGGATCAATGGGCCATGTTTTTTTTTTTTTTTGTGGCAGGGTATGGCTCGAACCCACAACCTTCTTATTTGTGACAGCTCTCGCTAACCACAAAAAGGTTAAAATACTTGTATTAGCAGTGTTTTAAATATTTTAGTATGTCTTTCTTTTACATGCTTTACTGTGCTCCAGTACTCATCCAAAGAGCTCTGCAATCAAAGGTTTGCTGACAATTCCATTTCCTTCTTGTCTGTGACTGCCATTAATGCCTGCAAAAGAATTTCCTGAAGTCTAACTTCAGAGGTTGTCAAGCAGATAGAAGAAAAAAATAAACTGCCAAAAATATTGCTATTTGCTCTGTAATAAATCCTGTAACCAGTGCCTGTGAATATTTAATCTCTACAATTATTTCTTATAATAGGTGCTTTTCCATGCCTTTAAAAATTCGACTTCTCAGTTGCACCATAAGTTCTGCCAGGGCTGTCGCAAGTGGGTAGGCGAGGTAAGTGCCGCTTACAGGCAGCAGTTCAGGAGGGCACCAAAAAACTTTTTGGCATACAAGTTGAACCTCTGTTTAACAAACTTCTTTATAGCGAAATTTTCTATTTAGCAATATTTTTTGAATTCCCCTTGTTAATTAAATTTAAAATAGTTTCCGTAGATCAAAGAAAATTTTCATATAATGAATGGATTATGAGAGACAACTGGGAATGCATTGTTTGCACTTCTAGCCTTCAGGAAATTGAGGCAATTAGTTCTACAAGCACGAATTAAGAATTAAAGGGTTTACCATCCTGCAACTCGCGGTACTTGTAAAATGTATCCAACTTGGATGGTCTGTGATAGCCAAATCCTCTGCTTGCACCTTCACGATGGTGGGACTGTTAGTAATCCTGGGTATAACCTTCATGCACAAGCACACGGTGGATGACCACCCAGGTGTGAACCAACGTAAGCAGTGGTTGTGGTGTGGCACCCACACCACATGGAGGAATGCTGCCCCTCTGTGTTACCAGGCAGTACTAGGTGGTAGATGACTCTCATCAATTGGTGAAATACCACCACTTTGCTTATTGGAGGCTTGAAGTGGTGGAACCCATGTTTAGTCTCCAGAGCTAAGTTCCGGTCAACCCTTCCCCATCTCTTCCATCATGCAGTATGATTGATGACTTTTGAGGTTATGATGAACATTGTGGCAAGATCCAACCTTCCTTACATTTCGAGGGTCCAGTAGGTAAAATGCTCCGAAAAAAAGAAAAAGGATTCCGATATACATGAAGATCTTGAATGTCGACAAAATATCACGGAATATTTTAAAGAAAGCAGTCCAAAAATTTCTCTTTGGCTAATAATATGGCTGCTATCATTGGCAATGAAGAAGCTTCATTTCCAGAAGTAAGCGGTATAAGGAAAAAGATTGAAAAAACTTAATTTCAGTTGTGAAAGTAGAGATGAAGCATTTGCATTAGTAGAGGCATATGATGCAAGAAAGCAAGCTTATATAGCATCAGGCAAAAAAAAAAAAAAATTCCATTTCACACAACCATTTGCTCTAAACTTTGTCCAGTTCTTCCTTGAATTTATTTAAGATATCAACTTCCAATGAAAAATTTATAGTAAACCTTAAAGTGTCGTATTAATTACTCAAATCAGTAATATAGCAATGGCTTAATTTATCATGAGAATTTATTATATTATGAGTTTATCATTATTATATTATGAGAATTTATCATTACTCACCTCTTGAGATGAGGTGAGTAATGATAAATTAAGACATTGTTATGTTATTGATTTGAGCCATCGGCTTGCACGACAGATGGAAGTTTGTTCCATGAATACTACCCACTGGCTAAAGGCAAATTTCCGAGCATCCATTCTACAACTGTCCTTCCTCAATATGAATTTATGCTCCTTCAGGTTTGTAATCTTAGCAAGAGGAAGAATCCCATCAGAACTGAGCCTGGCCAACCCATTCAAGGCCTTATACACTTCAATCAGGTCACTTTGCAGGTGCCTAGTCTCCAGACACTGCAACTTGCAGAATTTAAGCCTTTCTTAGTAAGAGAACCCCTTCATTCTCCTCATAAATCTTGTTGCTTTCTCTGTACTCATTCTCCAGACCTGTAGCAATACTCAAGGCATGGCCTGACCATTGCCTTATACAAAGTAACAGTCGGCTCCTTCTCCCTACTAGCAAACTGCATATCACTGACAAAACCCCATGAGCTGCTATGGCAGCCTGTCTGCACTGCTCAGAAAACTTCATGTCTGACTGCACAATTATCCCAGCTGTTTTTCATTGATGGCAGAACACCGTACCACACAGTTGGTACATTTCTCTGGGGTTACTTCTACCTGTATGAAGTACTTTGTATTTGTCAATGTTAAACTTCAATTGCCACATCTCAGCCCATATGCCAAACTTTTCTAGATCCTGTTGCAGTAGCATACTGTCATTGCTATCATTAGCAACTCTGCCAACTTTGTATCATCTGCAAACTTTGATATTCAGGATCTGCAACAAAATTTCAAAATTATTTTTTTCTTTCAAATGATGGACACAAAAATTTTCTCATTTCAACTGAAAGGTTTACAGATATGAAAGAACATGTAGAAATATTTAAAATGTTTTATAATATTTCTGAATTTACAAAAAATGGTCAGATGGTGATTTATTAAATCATTTACATATTAAGTTAAGTGACATTGATCGTAATGAATCTGATATTGATGGTTTAGCATTATCTGAAGAACTTAGAGTACATCATAATATATTAAGATGCCTGGTTGCCAAGCTTTGTAGCCCACACAATCGGAGTCTTTCCTCATACAGTCGTCCTGCTGATCTCACCATTCGAGTTGCACATCTTTGAACCCTTTCAAGAAGGTTAATGCCCCTTTTTTTTTTCAGATGAAGTCTCCATACTTGAACACAGTATTCTAAATGTTGGCTTACAATTGCCTTATACAGTGGCACCTCCGTAGCCAGGTGGGCAGGAGCAACAGTGTGTAGCACACGCTTCTTGATTAGACCGAGGTTCGAGCCCGTGACCACCAAATACAGAGGATGCGGAAAGGTCAGGGAATGACCACCGCATATCCCCGGAGCAATATGGCCTTAGTTGCTAATGCTCCTAAAAACCAAATAACAAACAACAAGCCTTATACAGTGGGATTATGATCTCCCTATCTATACAGGATAAGATTCGATAAATCATTGAACTAAAAGCAGTGGAGGAGGAGGAAAGGGATCTGGGAGTTACAGTATGTTCAGAAAACTTCATATCTGCTCATATTGTAACTTCCAGATCCCTTTCCTCCCCCTTCACTGTTTTTAATTCAACCCTACCAAGTGTACAGTTTATTTGGGGGTTGCTATTCCCCAAGTGTAAGATTTTGCATTTAGCTACATTAAAACATAGCTGCCACTTCTCTGACCATCTTTGAAGTCTGTTCAAGTCATTTTGAAGGGGCACTGATCATTAATGACTCTACCAAATTTTGTCATCATGCCTTTTATCCCTTTGTAGATGTCATTTATGAAAATGAGGAACAACAGTGGTCCAAGAACTGATCCTCGAGGGACCCTACTGCTGATGTTACACCAATCTGAAGAATATCCATTAATCAAAACCTGCAGCTGCCCAGCAATCATCTTAGAATCTTACCAGTAGTCTCAACCTGTTCAAGATTATACAGTAATCTCCCGTGAGGGAATGAATCCAATTCTTTGCTAAAATCCAAATAAACTATGTCAAAATTGTTCCCTAAATCCAGCTCATGAGTAACTGTGTCAAAATAGCATACTAAGTTAGTTAAACATGATTTTCCCTTAACAAAGTCATACTGTGTGTCCTTCAGAATGCCATATTTATCTAAATGTTCCTGGATTGCACTCTTAATCCTTACTTGTAAGATTTTTCTTATCACTGAAGTCAGGCTAACTGGTCTGTAGGTACCAACTTCACTCTCAGAACTGCATTTATGTATTGGTGATACATTGACACTTCTCCAATCCAAATGAATCTCTTCTGAGTCTGAAGATGCCCTCATAATTAACCTCAGTGGTCCAATACGCTCCCTCAAAACGCCGGATATATGGTGGTCTCCCTCAAAACTGCTGGATATATGACTATAATTCCAGAAGCCTTACTTGCCTTTATGCTCAAAAGGTTTTCTAACAAACAATAATCTGTAATTACGAAATCACTAATATCATATGGCTCAGCTTCACTCACACAGCCTTTTCTCAGTATGAAGGATCTTTCATCACTAAAGACCGATGCAAAGTTCCTATTCGATTCATTCGCAACAGCAGCTTGGTTATCTAAGACTTTCCCACATCCAATGCACAAGGGTCCAATGGATTTTTCATATATGAAAAATCCCTTGCCCTCATTCTTTGCTTGCTTAGCCAGTGCTTTCTCATATACAGCCTTGGCTTCCTTAACCTTATTTGTGGTACTATTTCAGATCAACTTTTACCTGTTGTAGGCTTCCGTAGTTTTCATCGCTCTGTAGCTATCCCATGTCTTTTTTTGCTCTGTTTGACTGGTCACCTCTACTGTCATCCAATTCAATATTCTCTTCCTGCAATATTTTCTTAAGGTATGTATGCATTAATGATTTCTGTGATTTTTGCTTTAAAAGTATTCCATAATTCAAATATATTCGCCCTCTCTTGGTAATCCACCCAATCCACAGATGCCATATAGCTCCACAAACTGTCAAAGTGTCCCCTCTTCTGAAATTAAAACCCTTGCCTTTACCTTTAACTATTGCAAAATCTTTCTTCATCTTCCAACTGATTATTGCATGATCACTTCCTGACAGTGGTTCCTGTTTTGTTTTTTTGTTATTTGGTTTTTAGGAGCATTAGCAACTAAGGCCTATTGCTCCGGGATATGCAGTGGTCATTCCCTGACCCCTTTCCGCATCCTCCGTATTTGGTGGTGATGGGCTCGAACCCCGGTTCGAGGAGGCGCATAGTGGTTCCTGTACTTTAAGCCCTGTGATGTCATCTGATTCTTTAGTAATGATGAGTTCAAAAATATTCTCACCCGTAGCACTTTCTTTAACATGCTGGTACCAATAATAATCTAGTTTGTTTAAAAATAAATTTTCCCCATGGCAAGTTAGCCTCCCACTTATTCCAATCAATCTAAAGCAGATTAAAGTGACCCATAATAAGATATTCACGCTAAATTGGCCATTCCATCTGCACGTAAATCTCTCGTTACATTCTTCACGGTCTTCTGTAAATTACTCCCACTATTGTTATACCTTCGCTTTCAACTACTCGCACTACACAGATTCTGTGCTAGCAGACATAACTTCAGACTCAGCAAAATCTCTTTTCATGCTCAGGCTGCTTTTGATAAGAAGCATAACCCTTCCACCCCTTCTATCTTTCCTAAATACATTATACATGCCATAGTGTAACTTGTTATCTCCAATTTCCGGGTGGCACCACATTTCTGTTAGCCCTATTATATCAGCATGTTTTCCTAACCAGGAGCTCAAATTCAGTCCTTTTATTGACAACACTCCTGACATTACTGTAGACACAGTTAAGACTAAGTATTCTATATTTTACTACCCTTGAAGCTATTTAGGTTTGTATCCCAAGCTTTATCTTCTCCCTCATTTGGAAAGTCGCTACCCTCAGAACATGTTATCAACATCGGCTGATGTAGCAACAAACAAGAATTCTTGAGGCAAATGAAAGCAATATTTTGACCCATACCATCTGAATAAATGTGTATCCAAATTATCCTTCTCACCCCTAACTAACAGTTTCCCTGAACCCTTAGGGTATCCTCAATGACAAATTGCACAAATTACATACCAAAATCCTTGCACCACCTTGGTTCAAATGAATACCATCTCTACAAAACAGATTCCTTCTACCTGCAAATGTAGGCTACACTGATAAAAATATCCCCATCCCAGAGCCTTGAAGATTCCCTCAAGTCTTGAGTTAATCAGGCTTTCAGCATATAATTCTCTCTCCCCCCCAAATGTGTCTGGGCAGAAATGCAGACACATACACATCCTGACCTAACTTGCAGCATTTTTTCAGCATAGTCCTATATTGATCCAACAGATGGTCGGGTGGTGTACGTTTAATATCATTAGTCCTCACATAAATAATGCTCTCTTTACGTCCATTAAAATATGGCGATCTGTTGGTAAAATCAATTGTTGCTCCTGGCAAACATTCACTGGTTCTGGACCACCTATTTTTATTACAAATAATGTTACCTATTTCCCTGACAACAGTCTTCCAGTAAAACTAGATCACCTTCGACCAGAGCAGTCTGCATTTGACTATTCTTTTCTGGTACCCGAATCGGGGGTGCATCACTTGGCAGGTCACGAGATACTTGAGTGCCTGATGAGCTCCCAGTTACATTTATTTCTAGGGCAAGCAATCATTTCTTCAGTGACTGAAATTCTTCTTGTAATGCACCAAGTTCTAATTTGCGATCAGCACACTCCTTACATCAGGTGCAAAGAAAAGAATCGTCATTGAGCTAGGTCTGTCTTCTAGATAAACCTTAGAATATATGTCACAAGCTATACAAATGATGAAGTTGCAACTCACAATGGAAATTTCTTCAGTGACTGAAATTCTTCTTGTAATGAACCAAGTTCTAATTTGAGATCAGCACACTCGTTACATCGGGTACAAAGAAAAGAATCGTCATTGAGCTAGGTCTGTCTTCTAGATAAACCTTAAAATATATATCACAAGCTATACAAATGATGAAGTTGCAATTCACAATGGAAATTCCTGCAGGCATTTCCATTAGAATACTGATGTTCTTGGGCTTTATATTGTAAGTGGATCTTTAGTAACCATTAGTTCAGTAAAATTTGAACTTTAGAAAGATTACAAAATTTAAATTTACAATTTAACCCCGGGGGGCACATATCTGGTGAGTATGGGCTTGGCACACCCAGGGTCCTGAGCTGGTTATTACCATTCTTCTCTTTCTTGGTGATTCCCTTCTAGTTCTCTCTCTCTCTCTCTCTCTCTCTCTCTCAGAGTAACTTGGGAATTTTTTTTCTGGTGCAGCATAAGCCTCAGGCTTCTTTGCACCATATGACTATTAATAATAATAATAATGTAGTACAGAATTTACATTAACAAAATATTGCAGAAATTAAACTTTAACCACTAGAGAAGTTAAATTTAAGCTACCCAACGAAAGTTACAAAGTTCCCACCAAAATATCAATAGCAAAGGCTATCTGAATATTAAGCTGTAGCTTTCCAAATACTTATCTAAACACAAAATAAATGGCACCTCCATAGACAGGTGGGCAAGAGCAGCAGTGCGCAGCACATGCTTCTTGATTAGACCGGGGTTCGAGCCCGTGACCACCAAATACGGAGGATGCGGAAAGGTCAGGGAATGACCACCCCCATATCCCCAGAGCAATATGGCATTAGTTGCTAATGCTCCTAAAGCCCAAATAACAAACAAACAAACAAAATAAACTAACATACGTGATTATGGAAATTCAAACTATGTATTAACTACAGTGTTTAGTATATTAAAATAAAAACCCAGTCAAAAACGAACTAGCTATGAAGAGCTTTGTAAATACGCAACCACATTCTATAGCCTTGATCTCAAAATATGTAGTCATAAGTTTTGGAACCTGTCTGATATTATTGCCTTATTTGCACATGGTAATAGCTGAATAATTATTGCAAAACAATTTTAAGCTCCCAGGAATTAATTATGGTATTAGTACTTTGAAAAAATTTTTTAATAAATAAACTTGGAAAATATGCTTCACATCCCACTTCTTTATTTCATTCATGCCTTTTACCATTTTCCTTTGAAAAGACAAACTGTAGTTGATGGAAGAAATTTTTGGTATGTTATGTAACAAATGGATATAGCAGATAAGCATGAATTTTATTTGAAACCAACTCAAAATGCAAAAGATTGGGCTATTTATTGCTTTCTATCATGAAACTGAAAGTTTGGAAAAGTGAGCCCAGTGTATCACTACAGCGTTTTTTTGTTTATTTTAAGGAAATTTATTACTAAGAGCATCTGTTTATGTAATAGGAACAGAACAGAAGGAGGTTGGTCAGATAAAGGCTGCACCATAAAGAGTTCATCTGCAGAGGTAACTGTGTGCGAGTGCGATCAACCTGGTACCTATGTTGTGCTTGCCCAACTTTACAAGCCATTTGTAAGTAATGTTTAAATACCTCCTAATTTAGTGGTGCTTAATATATCATAACCTTTTAGTAAAAACATTGTGAATATATAATAATAAGCATATTATTACTAGCCATATAGGGCAAGGAAGGCTGAGGCCTTAGCATTAGTAGAAGCATACGATGCAAGAAAGCAAGCTTATGCAGCATCAGCCAAAAAAAAAGAACTTTCCCATTTCCCCCCTCCATTCATATTCCAAATGCTTGTCCAGCTCAGCCTTAAATTTATTTAGGCTATCAACTTTCACAACAAAAGCTGGAAGTCTGTTTCACCAATCAGCTACCCGCTGGCTAAAGGCAAATTTCTGCACATCTATTCTACAACTGTCTTTCCTGAATATCTCTGCATCTATGCTCCCTCAGGTTCTTAATCTGAGAAAGAGAAAGAATCCCATTAGCATTCGGCTTGCTCAAGCCATTCAAGGCCTTATACATCTCAGTCAGATCATCTTGGAGGTGCCTACTCTCCAGGCTCTGCAATTTGCAGAATTTAAGCTCTTCCTTGGTAAGAGCACGCCTTTGTTCCCCTCACCAATCTTGTTGCCCTTCTTTGTACTCATTCTAGCAACTCTGCATCCTTCCTAATATCCGCTGGCTAAAGGAAAATTTCTGCACATCTATTCTACAATTGTCTTTCCTAAATTTGAATCTGTGCTCCCTCAGGTTCTTAATCTGAGCAAGAGGAAGAATCCCACTAGCATTCAGCTTGCTCAAGCCATTCAAGGCCTTATACAGCTCAGTCAATCACCTTGCAGGTGCCTACTCTCCAGGCTCTGCGATTTGCAGAACTTAAGCCTTTCTTGGTAAGAGCATCCCTTTGTTCCCCTCACCAATCTTGTTGCCCTTTATACTCGTTCCAGCAACTCTGCATCCTTCCTAATATGAGGCCTCCAGACGTGTACACAGTACTCTAGGTGTGGCCTCACCATTGCCCAGCTCAGGACCTTGGCATACCAAGCCCATACTCACCAGATGTGAACCCATGGGGTTAAATACATTGCACTGCTTCTATTAGAATGAGCAGAAGCCTGAAAAACAAGATGCATGGTATTTCAGAGACTGCTGGGAGCCATTGCGGTACAAGTAAACACATGGGTTGTGTTAGGGTAGCTAAGAATAGAAACAGGTGCAGGTATACTTGCGTGTACACCAATGCTAGGAGTTTAGTAAATAAATTTGATGAATTTGAGGTATTGCTCAAAACATCAAAGGCAGATATTGTTGGGATATCAGAGACGTGGTGTCACACAGATATAAGGGATGCAGAACTGCAATTTGGGGAGTACAACGTCTACAGAAAGGATAGACAGGATAGGAAGAGGGGAGGGGTTATGTTATTAGTTAAGAAACACATAAAAACCAAGTGAAGCCAGTCGACATCGCCGGACAGTGCAGTGTTGAGTCAGTTTGGTGTGACATAAGCATTGGGAGATCAAAATTGAGAGTAGGAGGGTGCTATAGGCCTAATGACTCTGATGAGTATAATAAGGAACTGTACAGGGAAATAGAGTGGGCCAGTAAATCAGAGAGTCTTATAATGGGAGATTTTAATTTCCCAGATATTGACTGGAATTTGGGGGCTGGTTACTCACACACTAGCAGGGCTTTTGTGGATTTATTGGATGATTGTTTTCTACATCAGCATGTTCGGGAGGCAACTAGAGGGAGTAATACTCTTGATTTGATTATCAGCAGAGATTCTTCATGCATTAAGAATCTGCAGATAAATGAACCACTAGGTGGCAGTGATCACAGTGTGCTGAAGTGGGATTTACTCAAAGAGGTAACTACCATGAGGGGTAAAGGGAAGGGTTATGGCTTCCGTAAAGGCGACTACGATGGACTGAGACAGTATTTAAATTCTATATAGTGGGACCAACTGATGATGTTACCAACAGCAAATTCAAAATGGGAAGCATTCAAAGAACTTATCTTGGAAGCTACTAGGCTTTACATACCAACTAAGAAATATTGTTCATACATACCAACTTTACATACCAACTAAGAAATATTGTTCAAGGTTTAGGCCAAAATGGATGTCAGATGAACTAATGAGGCATATGGCAGAGAAGAAAAATGCATGGGATACTTACAAATTAACACATGACACAGAAGCCTATGATAGATACAAGTTGATATGCAACCAAGTTACAAAGGAGGTTAGGCAGGCGAAGGCAGATTACAAGAAATCCTTGGCAAGGGATGCAAAGAAAAACAGCAAAGAGTTCTTTACTTATGTAAACTCTAGAAGGAAGGGGATGAATCAGATTGGTCCACTTGATATTGATGGGTCAACTGCTGATGATCCTACTCAGGTAGCTAACAAACTAAATGAATATTTTGCATCGACATTCACACATGAGGAGTTATTCAGCAAGGGGAATGCCAGAGGTGTATTCAACTCTAGCAGTAAGCTACAGAATCTTGAAATAACTGGGAGTAAAGTGGAGGAGAAACTGTTGAAGATAAACACAAGAAAGGCACCTGGGGTGGATGGGATCTATCCAGTTATATTAAAGGAGGCAGCAAAGGAAGTAAGCAAACCCTTAGCCATAATTATGAGAGCTTCCTTGGACTCAGGGGAGGTACCCATAGACTGGAAATGTGCAAATGTGACCCCAATTCACAAAGGAGGATCAAAGGCTGACACAAGTAATTATAGACCTGTGAGCTTAACTTCTGTTCCAGGAAAATTAATGGAGGCACTGGTTAAAGAAGCACTGCAGGATCATTTAGACAAGACTTCAGTTATAGCTTAGACACAGCATGGTTTTGTTAAGGGGAAGTCTTGCCTGACCAACTTGATTGGATACTATGATGCAGTCACAAAAGAACTGGATGCAGGGAATAACTTTGATATTATATACTTGGATCTTAGAAAGGCTTTTGATACTGTTGCACATGGAAGACTGCTACACAAATTGGAGCAGTGTGACATTGGAGGCAAATTGCTGCTATGGATAAAGGGGTGGTTGAGGGGGAGAAGACAGAGGGTGGTAATCAATGGACACTGCTCATCGTGGACTAATGTTATTAGTGGAGTCCCTCAGGGCTCAGTGTTGGGTCCATTATTGTTTTCTGTATTTATAAATGATATTGATGATGGTATATCAAGCTTAATGTCCAAGTTTGCAGATGATACAAAGGTTGGCAGGGTTGTCAAGGACACTACTGACACTATGCTGCTGCAACAGGATCTGGAAAGGTTGAGCAGATGGGCTGAGAGGTGGCAAATGAAGTTTAACATTGACAAATGTAAAGTACTACACATGGGAAACAGCAACCCCAGAGCAACGTATCAACTCTGTGGTACTACACTGACAGTGGTAGAGAATGAAAGGGACTTGGGGGTGGTTGTGCAGGCAGATATGAAGTTCTCTGAGCAGTGCAGATGGGCTGCAAGAGTAGCTCATGGAGTATTGTCAATGATATACAGGAATTTTTCCAGCAGGGATAAGGAGGTGATTATTCCATTGTATAAGGCAATGGTCAGGCCACACCTAGAGTACTGTATACGGGTCTGGAGGCCTCATTTCAAGAAGGATGTAGAGCTGCTGGAACGAATACAGAGAAGGGCAACAAGATTAGTGAATGGAACAAAGGGATGCTCTTATGAAGAAAGGCTTAAGTTTTGCAAATTACAGTGTCTGGAGACTAGGCACCAGCGAGGTGATCTGATAGAGGTGTATAAAGACTTGAATGGTTTAAGCATGCTCAATGCTGATGGGATTCTTCCTCTAGCTCAGAAAAATCACCTGAGAGGGCATAAATTCAAATTGAGGAAAGACAGATGTAGGATAGACGTGCGGAAATTTGCCTTTAGCCAGCGGGTGGTTGGTTGGTGGAACAGACTTCCATCCCTTGTGGTGGAGTTTGATAGCTTAAATAAGTTTAAGGCTCAGCTGGACAGGTATTTTGAACGAACAGAGGGGTGAAGTGGAAGTGGGTTTTTTTTTTTTTTTTTTTTTTTGGCTGATGCTGCATAAGCTTGCTTTCTTGCATCAAATGCCTCTACTAATGCTAAGTATATAGTTGAGGTTCAGACAAGTCTTGTTGTTGAAGTTCAGACTTGTCTTAACTTTTAACAGCTTATTCCTGAGGTGATTTCAACAAGCCAGCATGTATACAGTGGCAGAGAGTGGCCATTTTCAGTATTTATTATCTACTTGTTCATTTATTTTTATTTTTAATATTTGGATAATGTTGACTCATTAACAGTTTAGAATTGGGTATATTTTATGACATTTTTTTTTTCAGTAGATTTTATCCTCCTGAAGTTAAAATTATATAGTGCTACGTATGAGGGTGATCATTTAATTCGCGGACTGGTGCAAGATCTTATCTTATCATTGACTGAATCTTTTGTGGATTTCTCCTTCTTGAAATACTCTCCCTTGAAGTTTACACACTTTTGCCACCCATTAAATGCTTCTTGCAAGCCATTTTTTGAAAGACTGAAGTGTTTCCATTGTGGCTCTGCGAGCATCATTGTCGGATGCAAAATGCTTGCCTTTCAGATCTTTCTTCAGATGTGGAAAGAAGAAGAAATCACACAGGGCTAATTCTGGTGAATAAGGGTGATGTGGCATAACCGTGGAACCTATTGCATTCATTACTCCCTGCACAATATTAGACCCATGGGCCCTGGCATTGTCTTGATGGAGAAACCATTTCACACCAGAAAATTCCCACCATTTCTTATGAATGGCGTGATGAAGTTTGACTCTGAGAACCTCTCAAAATATGCTTCTTATTCATAGTTGTTTCATGAGGCACAAAATGTGTAACAAGAATGCCTTTCATGTCAAAAAACACAAGAACCATTTGTTTGGCAGCTGAACGAGAAGCTAAATTTCTTAGGTCTCTGTGAATCAGAATGCTTCCACTAACTCAACTGTTGTTTTGTCTCTGGAACATAGTGAAAAATCAAAGTTTCATCACAATAATTTTTTTTGCACAAGTCTACTCTTTGCTGTTTTTGTTCTGGCGTCAAATTGTGTGAAATCCAGCGGTTACAGATTTTTAACATTTTCAGGTGATCTTTCACAATATTGTGAGCACTATAGTATGAAATAGACAATCTAACTGCTAATTCACAAAGTGTAATTCACCTGTCTTCATCCAAGATTTCCTGGGCTTTTGCAATTTGCTCAGGAGTTGTTGAGGAGGAATTCTGACCAGGTCTTGGGTCATCTGCAACAAACTCATGGCCTTCACTGAATTGCTTGTGCCATTTAAATATGGCTGTCCTATGAACACTCATTACCATATGCTTCATTCATCTCTTTAACTGTTTCTGATGCATTTAAGCCCTGTCTGACACAATGGATCATATATTGCTGTTCATTCTGTATGTCCAACATGATATGTGCTTCAAAATGAACATCAGTGATGACAAGTGGCTAAAATAAACTCCCTTCATGCAACACTAGCTCAACTATCAGCATGGGCATGCAGAATCTGCTCAGTAGCGATCAGGGACAGCACCTCTAGCGGCAGTTATGGAAAGTTCGCACATAAATATAAAATCTTCCACCAGTCTTAAATAAATATAAAATCTTCCACCAGTCTTAAATGCGCATTAAATGATCACTCCTCGTAGTAGTATTAATTTTGTCATACGATCTTAAAAGGGCCATGCACAAATTACATAAATTAAAATGATTAGATAAAATGTTGTGATGTATTGTGATGTACTAGTGGAACATAGTTGTCCGATTGTGCACAATTGGTTTCTCATAAAATATAACGTGATTGAACTGGAGTGTTTTGCTGTGTAATAATGAGGAGTGTGAGGGTCTAAGCTATTGTTACAGAGTAGATGGGAGTGTTGAAACAATTAAAGATGCCCATCATGATAGGATGACACAGATTTACAATTAAAAAAAAAATTTTTTTTCACACGCTGAAAATAAATAAAATAATAAATATCAGAGAAGTTTGTAGAACTTCTGTAAGCCACAGAGTGGTACAACATAATAGAGACTTGAGGAACACTGGCAGACTCAATTAGTTAAACCTGAGATCGGATGGTTCAACTATCCACAATGGGGAATTGAATCCAGGTGCAAATTGGCTGGGGATGAAAGGCTCTCATCACTCAGAACTTGCAGAAAGAAGCACATGATAAAGTAGACGCTCGATTTTCTGTAATAGATGGTAAAAAACAAATCCTGGATAATCAATTTCCTTTTTAATCCAAAAATACAGAAGTCCCCGACATATGTAAGAGACACGTTCCAGAACTTCTTACTTCTTCGAGTTTTACGTAATTCGGGAATGATATGTGCTAGTAACATATTGCTACTATATTATTATTGACAAATCTGAATTCAGCACGATACTTGTTAATGTTTGACCATTTTCATACATTCTTATTAGTTTAATTTTGTGAGCCAAATCGATCGCTTTCCTTTTGTTGGTAGATGTACTAGTACCGCTGTCACTTATTCTCTTTGTCAGCACCATGATAACAGTCAAAATGAAATTTTCTGTAAAGAACTTCACAGTGTTAAGGCGAAAACTCACTATTATCATCCCGTGCGAGCCCACATTTTACTAAAGCACATTTCTGGAGGTCAACAAAAAACAATAAAAACAATTTGCACTTCCTGTGTTATTGGGCTTTTCTGTTAGCGCAATCTATTATAAACGGGTAGTAAACTCGATCTTATTGCATTTGCGATAATACCAATAGCTGGAATTCTGTGGGTTTTTACGTTATTATGGTGAAACGTGTGTCTCCTTCACTGAAAAACTTCAGTCATATATAAAAAAAAAAAAAACAATAAATAATTGTAAGAATCTTCTCTTTTTTTCCTATTTTTTTTGCTTGTTACTCTGATCTCACTTGTGCCATTTGTGCGTGCCCTGATCATCGTTATTGATTGCTTATTAATTTTTTGTTGTTTTAAATTTTACAATTCTAAAAATAAAAAAAAATTGAGTGAAAACAAATTCACATAAATCCGTAGTTGCGTAAGTCAGGGACTTACGGTATCGAAAAATGTTCAGCAACCTACATAAAAAAAAATATGGCGATAGATAAAAAAAACTTACCACATACTACTCGTGTGCCCAATACGATGCTTTCCTTTATTTATTGCAATGTTAATTTTAAATCTAATAGCTTCCCTTTATTTTTTACAATGTCGTGTATGGTTTGGTCTCCAACATTATAATGGTTCCTTAGAGATTTAACGGGTGCACAGTTTTCAAACTTTTGAATAATTTCAAGTCTTTGTTTAATTGTTTAACTGAAAGTGCAACTCTTTTGCGTTTACCCATCATTTTCGCGATTTTTAAACAAAAAAAAAAAAAAAAAAAATATATATATATATATATATATATATATATATATTTACTATAAAAAAAAATTTCGACATCCCTGATATAAATAACCGAACAAAATCTGTCTTTTTGCGGTGCGACGGAATGCAAAATTGATGCGACGCACTAAAACAAACTAAACATTTGGTCTTTTTTTTTTTTGGTGTGAAGACAGCGGGGGTTGCAAGATAATAGGCACATTAATCTTCCAATGACAACTTATAACGCCACTTCTTGTCGCTCATTTACGACTTGCAGAATATCTGTTTATACCTATTATGGTTATTACTTGAATTTTATGATTTCTGGTTGATTTTTGTTTTTTTTTTTTATTAATCAGGACAACTGGGAAGTGTCCCAGTTAATCTGATCCCTGTAAATCGAGAGTCTGCTGTATCTATAGATTGAGTTGGTGGCATTTAGATGGAGAATATGGAGGTTAGATGTCCAGTTCCTGAATTTTTGAGCATCTGTTTGGGAAGGAAATGGTCTGATAAATCCAGCCTGTTGGTTTGAATTGATTCCTGTTTGATTGAGAGCAATTGTTTTTTTCATTCATCACTCATACCTTTATTGTACCCTGTAGGCTAATTCGAACAAAAAACAATAATACCAATACCAACAATAATACAATGGTAAATCTTTCATTTTCATTAATTCTCCTTCCACAAAGGTCTTTGTAAGTAACCAAGAGAGTGCTAGTTTCTCAGCACATTTTTTCTGATTTAATTCTCTCCCCAGCTTGTAAAAAAAGTCCCTATCATCTCTTAATGTAATATAAAAATTTGGGCAATTCCTAACTGTGCCAGCCTACCAATAACAGTGTCCACCACCACTCTGTAATCAAATGATTTCAGTACCTCCTGCCATTCCTGTGATATCTAAATGGTGGAAATGCAGTTGCAATGAGACATCATGAATCTCCCTTGCATATTTGCAGACAGCCAGATGCTTCTGTTAAATTATGCAGAAAAACTTAAAGGGCAACTAAACCACCCAACTTGGAATACACTTTTCTTTCTCAGATGGAGAAACCTCAACTGAGCTTGCCCATCAACAGAGATGCACATTTCCTCTTTGCTCACTAATTGGCAACATGACTTTGGCAAGATACGATCTCCCTCTTCTTGTACAATTCCTCCCTGGATGTATTACAATGGTAAATCTTTCATTTAGAGCACAGGAAAACCACACCATATGCCACAGAACAAATTGCCGATACATGTTGCATAAGAACTGTACATGCACAGCAAACACTAATTCACATAGATGGATCAAAAATTGACAGTTGTATTGGTGCAGTTGCATTGTTTCTGAATATCCCAATAGCCAAGAAGCTTCCAACTGAGTGTAGCAGCTATACTGCAGAACTCTGCACTATTTACATAGCTCTAAATTTCACAAGCACAACAACCATACTGTGCAGTGTTTTATATACAGATTCCATTAGCACCATCTCCAAGCTGTACAGCACAATGAATGATAATCCCTTAATTTCTCTTTTGTATTAGTTTGCTGGATCACTGTAATTGACCACAGCTTTGTGGCTAAAACTATGACAGATTCTGTAGACCTATCTTTTAGTCACCGGTCTCAGACAAGTTCTTTATAAAGAAGCAATGTGTCGAACAATGGCAATGCATCTGATGAAATCAAGTCAATAACAAGCTACTCCATATAAAGATTGTTCTCAAACTATGGAAGTACAGTATATATGAACAGGATAGCTGCTAGTGAGTAGGCGAGGTAAGCATTGCTTACAGTTCAACAGAGTGCAGAAATTTTTTTTGATATTGTTTTCTGATTGGTTAATGCTTATTAGTATTCAACATTTAGGGCGGCAAATTTTATTTTGCTTACTGGTGGCACATAGGAACACAGCACTACTGTATATGAATAGCATTAGCATTAGTAAAAGCATATGATGTAAGAAAGCAAGATTATACAGCATCAGCCCAAAAAAAAAAAAAAAAACCCTTTCATTCCAAAAATTTTATTTAGTTCTGCCTTAAATTTATTTAAGCTGTCAACTTCCACAATGACAGATGGAAGCTGATTCCAGCAATCAACCACCTGCTGGTGGGTAAAGGCAAGTTGCTTTGCATCTATTCTACAACTGTCTTTCCTCAATTTGAATTTATGCCCCCTCAGGTGCATAATCTAAGCAAGAGGAAGAATTCCATCAGAATTGAGCTTCCTCAAACCATTCAAGGTAAGTTGTTTATTTATTGTTTATTATTATTATTATTTTTTTTTTTTTGGCTGGTGCAGCATAAGCCTTAGCTTTCTTTGCGCCATATGGCCACTGCTAATACTGATACTAAGGCCTTATACACCTCAATCATATCACCTCACAGGTGCCTAGTCTCCAGACACTGCAATTTTCAGAATTTAAGCCTTTCTTGGTAAGAGAAACCCTTTGTTGCTCACCAATCTCACTCTCCTCTGTACTCATTTCAGCAGCTCTACATCCTTCCTAAAATGAGGCCTCCAGACCAGTACTCAAGGTTTAGCCTGACCATTGCCTTATACAAGGGGATAATCACCTCCTTATCCCTACTAGCAACGTTCCTGTATATCATTGACAAGACCTCATGAATTACTCTTGTAGCCTGTCTACACTGATCAGAAAACTTCATAGCTGATTTCACAATTAACCACAGGTCTTTTTCATTTTCTGCTTCCCTGAGTGTAGTATCGCAGTTGGTATGTTACTCTAGGGTTACTGCTACCCGTATGCACATCCAGGTGCATTTGTCAATGTTAAACTTCAGTTGCCAACTCTCAGCCCATCTGCTCAACTTTTCTAGATCCTGTTGCAGTAGTGTACTGTCATTAATAACCCTGCCAACCTTCGTATCATCTGCAAACTTGGACATTAAGCCTGATATACCTTCATGAATATCATTGATAAATACAGAAAACAACAATGGGCCCAACACCAAACACTAGAGGAGTCTCCGTAGCCAGGTGGGCAAGAGCAGCAGTGCGTAACATGCTTCTTGATTAGACCGGGGATCGAGCCCATGACCACCAAATACGGAGGATGCAGAGAGGTCAGGGAATTGCCACCGCATATCCCCGGAGCAATATGGCCTTAGTTGCTAATGCTCCTAAAAACCAAACACTGGGGGATTCCCATGAAGAGCAGTGTCCATAGATTATCTTCCTGCCTTCTCACACTCAACCATCCCTTTATCCATACCAGCAACTTGCCCTTAATGCCATACTGCTCCAATTTGTACAGTCGTCTTCCATATGCAACAGTATCGAAAGCTTTCTTAAAATCCAAGTATATGATATAAAATTATTTTTTGTGTCCAGTTCCTTTGTGACCACTTCATAGTATCCAATCAAATTTGACAGACAAGAATGTATCTGCGAGAATGTACACTAAATTGTACTAGCTCAACTGCTGATAGGCCATACTCACTTAATGAATCTGCACCTACTTGCAGCCAGTGATCCACCAGGTGCACAAACTGCAATGTCCAGCATTAAATCATTGATTGCTCCATACAGAATATTGCAAACAAATTATCCTTTCCTTACTTTCCTCTGCACACACACACACACACACACACACACACACACACACACACAAAACCTTGGCGCCTCCGTAGCCAGGTGGGAAGGAGCAGCAGTGCGTAGCACATGCTTCTTGATTAGACCGGGATTCGAGCCCGTCACCACCATATATGGAGAATGCGGAAAGGTTAGGGAATGACCACCGCATATCCCCGAGCAATATAGCCTTAGTTGCTAATGCTCCTAAAAACCAAATAACAACAAAACCTCAGTATTGCTCACCTCCTATCTGATATGCCTGATATGGCCAAAATTTAGACTTTCCTCAACATTGCAACACAGGCTAAATTTCAATTGAACTGCAGTTCATACTACACTTACACTTTGATCTTAGCCAAAAGGCCGAGAAGCGATGCAGTTCATACTGATAAAATTGCACATTTATCCTTACTGTGGTTAAGTGCATTATAGCCTATTTTCCCTTGCACCATAAAGTTCCTAAACAACAACAGTCTAAATGCCAGAAGGAAGTAGTTTGAATTCATTTGTCAGGTGTTATCCATGTAACATAATAAGCCCCCCCCCCCCTTTTCTGGTAAGATGAAACAACATTCATAGACCCAGGAGACCCTGAGCTTCTCCACGATTCAAATCAGGTTACTATCTATCCAGAAATATCAAAGTCCATCTTGTGCCATTGCTGTAGAGTTTTGAAATTTAGTGAGTGACTGTATTGGGTATTTTTTTTTTTTTTTTTTTTGTTAGTTGTTGGCATATCGGCTTCTGCAGCCATACTGCACCTCCCAAGGTTTTTGCATTTTCTACTCTGATCCAAGCCCGAGGCGGGATTCAAACCCGTGACCTTTGGGTTGCCAGGCAGGCACTTTACCCACCCCCGGCTAGCCCAGTCAGTTGGGTATTTGGTAATTATTAGGTAATTCTCTTATTACTCAAAGCAATAAACTGATTTATTTATAAAATTTCTAATTGCAGATTATAGCTTATCACAAACCATAGAAGGCATGAGAATAGCAAATTTCCTGTTAGTTAATGTTTTGAGTACAGTAAGGATCACTTGTTAATGAGCATGCATTTCGCTACCAAAGTGCTAAACTAAGATTGTTTTGTTTTTTTCTCTCTCTCTCCCAGATAATACCAGAAGAAGAAGAATGGCTTAAAATTTTTAAATGGGTAGGCTTTGGCCTGTCATGTATGTTGCTTATATTCTACATTGTTTCAATTCTCATCAGAGGGTAAGAATTTACTGACATTTCTCTGATTAAAACCTGTTTTAATTAGCTTCTTCCAAATAACAATCCCACATTAACTATTAGTCAATAATCAGAGGTCTGCATGTATTTTCCTTACCATCCATGCAGTGAATCCTATTCATATAGACTAAATTTTTACTTCGATAGTTTCTTTCACAGCCTGCAAAAGAAACTCAAATTTATTGCAAGTAATAACTGTGAGTTAGACCCCGTTGAATATCCACTGCCGTATTTGCTACAATTTTTCTTGGAGTGGTACAGGACCAGACAGGTGCTGACAATGCTACCAAATTTCGAATTGTGTTTTATTTCTAGCCCAATACTTGCCTTTATGCTCCCAATAGTTCTATAAATATCTACAGTCTTGTATGATTTATTCTGAAAGATTTATTGTTGCTTTCCCATAATAAAGATGAACACATCAAATCAGATATTCACTCTGGACAGACGGCTGGTTACATGCATCATTTTCAAATACAGCATGCATAGTTGCTGTGGAGTGCTTGAAATTTTAAATAATCTGAGATCAATATAAAAATGGATGGGACTACTAGCATCTAAAAATAGCATAATAGTATAAAAAAAAAAAAAAATAGTATAATTTTTTTTTTAATTTTGAAAAAATCATTATATACATAGTAATCAGAAATATATGCACATGCATATATATGCATGTGCATATATAAACTTTTGTGAGTTTAACAGTTTTTAAACTATAAAATGGATGATAATAATTGTTTCATCATTATATTTGATGTTTATCATTTCTTAAAATTTTCAGTAGAATTAAAGTTTTTTTAAAAAGAAATAGATACAAATATAAGAAAGGCTCAACAAATCTTGCCAAGCTTATAAAAATAGCAAAAATAGCATCAGCAAAAAAAAACCCCTTCCTATTTCACCCATCCCCTTGCTCCAAATATGTCTACTTCTACCTTGAATTTATATAAACTCAACTTCTACAACAACAACATATGGAAGTTTGTTCCAGCAATCAACCACCTGTTGGATAAAGGCAAATTTCTGCACATCTATTCTACAACTGTTCTTTCCTCAATTTGAATTTATGCCCCCTCAGGTTCGTAATCTGAGCAAGCAGAAGAATTCCATCAGCATTGAGCTTGCTCAAACCATTCAAGGTCTTGTACACCTCAATCAGATCACCTTGCAGGTGCCTAGTCTCCAAGCATTTTAATTTGCAAAACTTTCTTCTAAGTCTTTCTTCATAAGAAAGGCTTAAGAGTTGAAGAGCAACCCTTTGTTCCGGTCACTAATTTCGTTGCCTTTCTCTGTACTTGTTCCAGCAGCTCTACATCTTTCCTAAAATGTAGAGAATTCCTTCATTTCAGACCTGTATATTAGTACACAAGGTGTGGCCTGACCATTGCCTTATAGAAGGGGATAATCACCTCCTTATCCTAGCTAGAAACATTCTTGTATATCATTGACTAGACACCATGTCACTCTTGCCGACCATCTGCACTGCTCAGAAAACTTCATACCTGCCTACACAATTACCCCCAGGTCCTTTTCATTCTCTACCACTGTCAGTGTAGTCCCACACAGTTGATACGTTACTCTGAGATTACTGCTTCCCATATGCAGTACTTTACATTTGTCAATGTTAAACTTCAGTTGCCACCTCTCAGCCCATCTGCTCAACTTTTCTAGCTTCTGTTGCAGTAGGGTACTCTCATTAGTGTCATTAACAACCCTGCCAACCTTCATATTGTCTACAAACTTAGACATTAAG
The DNA here is from genome assembly GCF_048544385.1 of Mastigoproctus giganteus. Lineage (NCBI taxonomy): Eukaryota > Metazoa > Arthropoda > Arachnida > Uropygi > Thelyphonidae > Mastigoproctus > Mastigoproctus giganteus. The sequence goes on from NC_143584.1 coordinate 85,144,375, forward strand.
CCTGATATATACCTTCATTAATATAATTAATAAATACAGAAAACAACAATGTACCCAACACTGAACCTTGTGGGACTCCACTAATAACATTAGTCCACAAAGAGCAGTGTCCATTGATTACTACTCTCTGCCTTCTCCCACTCAACCATCCCTTTATCCACAGCAGCAATGTGCTGCTGTGGATAAAGCTGTGGATAAGTGTGCTGCTGTGGATAATCTTCCATGTGCAACAGTATCAAAAAATATATGATATCAAAATTATTCTTTGCATCCAGTTCCTTTGTGAACACATTACAGTATCCAATTAAATTGGTCACACAAGACTTCAACTTAACAAACCCATGCTGTGTCTGAATTATAACTGAAGTGTTGTCTAGATGATCCTGCAGTGCTTCTTTAACCATTAATTTCCTCGGAACAGAAATTAAACTAACAGTTCTGTAATTATTTGTCACCCTTTGATCCTCTGTTGTAAATTGGATCACATTTGCACATCTCTAAGGAGAGATGTGCAAATGTTATGGCTAAGGGTTTGCTTATTTCCTTTGCTGCCTCCTTTGATATAACTGGATAGATCTCATCCACCCCAGGTGCCTTCTTATGTTTATTTTCAACAATTTCTGCTCCACTTTGCTTTTGCCGTAAACATTTTTGCCACATAACATTTTTGCTGTAAGGCAATTTTGCCGTAAAAGATAAAATAACTGGTTGACAGTTGGCTTCATTTCTCTTTTGACGAATCAACTGCCTCTGGCAGACTTAATGTATTTAAGCTAGCTGACAGTTTAGTTTTTCCATTGATGAAGTTCTTGTAGTATACCCATTTTTATATTATTAAAATAGTAATATTAATATTATTAATAATATTAATTATATTATTATTAAAATAAAAATTAAATAAAAGATAAAATAACTGATTGACAGTTTGGTTTCATTTCTCTATTGACGAAGTTCTCGCAGTTTCTTCATCGTCGAATCAACCGCCTTCAACAGACTTAATGTATTTAAGCATTGACAGTTTGGTTTCATTTCTCCATTGACGAAGTTCTCGCAGTACCCCCCATTTTTATATTATATAAATTTTAGGCCTCATAATGGTCTATACAGTGTGATGAGTAGATGTGGTTTTCTTAAAATAGTGGATGAAAAAAACTACATACATCGACTTGATAGAAAATACAGTGATAAAACTTACTTGAAGCGTGAAATAAGAGTATAGAATGCCAGATTGCATTCTATACTAGAAAATGATAACATATCAGCTTGCAAATTCTTCGGTGAGCACAGTCATCCCTCCCACCTGTCAAAACCAAAAGTTTGCAAGCTCTGGCAAATATAAAAGAGGCGGCTACTAATTCACAACAGTCTTTGAAAGCATTAATTATCAATTCTTTAGCTAAGTTAGATACAACAGCTTGTTCTTTAATGCCATCTTTAACAAATTTATCATGCAATATTAGAAGTTGGAGGCAAAAGAAGAATCAAGCTCCTCCTATCCCCAAAAAAAAAAGAAATGGTTATGTGATTCCTGATGAGTATAAGTTTCTTGAAAATGGCAAAATTTTTTTATTTGATAGTGTAGAACATGATATAGACAGAATTTTGGTATTTAGCATAGAATCTGGCTTAGATGATTTGGTGAAATCTAAGGAATGGGCATGTGATGGAACATTGAAATGTAGTCCAAATGTTTAGTGCCAGTTATATAAGTTACATATAATGATAAGAAATAGCAGCATCCCTCTTCTGTTTGTTTTACTTCCAGGGAAATCTGAAGAAATTTACAGCAGATTTATTATATCATAAAGAACTTACATCCAACATTAGATCCTCAATCCTGAATGATCAACTTTGAGAAAGGAAGTATCATCACTTTCTCTAACTTATACAAGAATACAACTATAACCAGCTGTTTGTTTCATATGGCAAAAAACATTTACCGCAAAATCATTGATATTGTACAAAAGTTGCGCTATCAAACAGGTGCCGAATTTAACATGAAAATTGAATGCATCACAGCATTTCTTCCATTTAGCGACATTATTGATGGCTTTATCCAGCTGACAGATGATGATGATGATTTTCCCCAAGATTTGGTTTCTTATTTTGAAACACACTACATTGGAGGAGAAAGAGACCGAGGGCTTCAAAGGCGCAGTGTTGAACCCACATTTCCCATGGAACTTTGGAACAACGTCTATCAATGGACATGTGACAATATGGCAAGAAAGAACAACACTGTACAAAGCTTTCACAATGCATATACAAAAAAACTCAGTTACAAGTATGCATCCTAGTATTTGGAAACTGATACCTCTCTTAGTGAAAGAAGAAATTTTAGCGAAAAAGAAAAAGTGCGATGCCGAACAAGGAGATGAATCAACAAGCAAAAAAAATTTATAATACTCTGAACGAAAGACTTCGAAGACAAGTGCTTAGGTATGATCCACAAAATAAAATCAGTTATTTGTGCAGTATTGCCAGGAATCTACACGCATTTTAAATGTATTCAAATATTTTGTATTTTGCTTTTTCATATTTCATTAGGTCCTTTTTAATGTCCTACTTTAATTCTTCGTCATTTTATCTTTTACAGCAAAATTGCCTTACAGCGAAAATGTTTGTGGCAAAGATGCTTCCAGCAAAGATGTTTACGCAAAAATACCTAGAACCGTTTAATACATCTCTGGCATTCCCCTCCCTAAATAACTCCATATGTAAATTTTGATGCAAAATGCTCATTCAGTTTGCTAGCTACCGGAGCAGGATCATCAAGAGTTGAACCATCGGTATCAAGTGATTTACCCCTTCCTTCTAGAGTTTACAGAAGTAAAGAACTCTTTGCTGTTTTTCTTTGCATCCTTTGCCAAAGATTTCTTGTAATCTGCCTTTGCTTGCCTAACCTGCTTTTTGACTTGCTTACTTGTTATGTTGTTATTGGTTTTTTTAGGAGCATTAGCAACTAAGGCCATATTGCTCGGGGATATGCGGTGGTCATTCCCTGACCTTTCCACATCCTCCGTATTTGGTGGTGATGGGCTCAAACCCCGGTCTAATCAAGACGCGTGTGCTACGCACTGCTGCTCCTTCCCACCTGGCTACGGAGGTGCCAAGACTTCATTAGGGCGCCTCCGTAGCCAGGTGGGAAGGAACAGCAGTGCGTAGCACACGCTTCTTGAGACCGGTGTTCCAGCCCGTCACCCCCAAATACGGAGGATGCAGAAAGGTCAGGGAATGACTACCGCATATTCCCGGAGCAATACGGCTTTAGTTGCTAATGCTCCTAAAAAAACCAAATAACAATTACAATAAGAGACTTGATTACAGACCAGCTTATATCTACCATAGGCTTCTATGTCACCTGTTAATTTATATATATTCCATGCATTTTTTTCTCTGCCACATTCTCGTTAGTTCATCTGACATCCGTTTAGGCCTAAACCTTGAACAATATTTCTTAGTTGGTATGAAAAGCCTAGTAGCTGCCAAGATTAATTCTTTTTGAATGCTTCCCATTTAGAATTTGGTTTTAGTAACATCATCAGTTGGTCCCACTGTATAGAATTTAAAAACTGTCTGAAACCACCATAGTCATCTTTACGAAAGCAAAAACCCCTTCCCTTTACCCCTGATGGTTTTGTCTCTTTGAGTAAATCCCACATCAGGATGCTGTGATCACTGCCACCTAGTGGTTCCTTTATCTGCAAATTCTTAATGCAAGTAGAATGATTACTGATAATCAGGAGTATTACTCCCTCTGGTTACTTCTTTAACATGCTGTTGTAGAAAATAACCTTCCAAGAAATCCACAATAGCCTCGCTAGTGCGTGAATGACCAACCCACAAGTTCCGGTCAACATCTGGGAAATTAAAATCCCCCATTATAAGACAATCTGATTTACTGGCCCACTTAATTCTCTGTACAGTTTTTCATTATACTCATCAGAGTCATTAGGCGTATAATACAATCCTACTTTCAATTTTGCTTTCCCAGTGCTTATGTCACACCACACTGACTCAGCACTGCACTGTCTACCCATGTCAACTGGCTGCAGTTCCTTAGATTTTGTTTCTTAACTAATAGCATAACCCCTCCTCTGTTTCTATCCTGTCAATCCTTTCTGTACACATTGTACTCCCCAAATTCCAATTCTGTGTGACACCACATCGCTCATATCCCAACAATATCTGCATTTGATGTTTTTACTAACACCTCAAATTCGTCAAATTCATTTACTAAACTCCTAGCATTGGTGTACACGCAAGTGCACCTGTTCTTATTCTTAGCTACCCTAACACAGCCCATGTATTTACTTGTTCCGCGATGACTCCCAACAGTCTCTGAAATGCCCCGCACCTTAAGAATAATAGAAAAAGAAGTATATTAGATATGTAAATGATAAAATAATGTCAATATCCTAAAAGTTATGATGAAATAAGAAAATTATGGGTTGAATTTACAAAGCTAATAGGAGGTGAGTGAACTGTAAAGTAAAATTATTAATAACAAAGTAAAATACAATACAAATACAGTCAATCCTCGTATAGCACGATAGTTGTGTTCCTAGAAACCTTCGTGCAATGCAAAATCGTGCAATATAAATAACAGGCCCTATGGGAAAAATAGGGTTAGGTGCCGACCACCCAAGATTGAACACACATTTGTAACCAAATCATTACCAAACAATAAATAATCGTAATAAAATACGTAAGTATTTTATTATGACTATTATGTAATAAAATATTGCTAATGCTTTTGGTTCTGTCGTAAGCAAACTTGTTCTTTGTTTGATTTTCTAACCAAACAGATGACAGCCTCTCCACCTCTCCCAATTCTCGTGTCTTGATCTACTGGATTTTATTACACTTTGAGTTGTTCCTGCTATGAAAATTGTTTTTATTTTCTCTGCATTCTTTCTAATTCTCGGCGTTGCATCATTTAGGCTTGTAGCACATGCAGTATCACATGTTCTTTCATTTCGCTCAAAGTGTTTCACAATTTCATATTTTTTCTCTAACAGAGGACTGGCCATAAACACTAGTATGAAGCCGCTACAAATTTTCCCGGGTAAGAATTTTTGACCCAGTCCATCTCTGTCTATCGATATTGCTTTCCTTTTTCTCTCTGAACCTGTAGTGCCTTCACCAGGACGGTTCATTTTCACACATTTGAAGTATTTTACTCGTTTTTAGGGAATAAAGCACAATTACAAAATGGGGAGGCACACGTGATACACATAAACAAAGCTGTGCGCGCGTGTAGCAACTGAATAAACAACACAATAGTGTGTCTCTGCCATAAAGGCAGACACACACACACTATTAATACCTCACTAGCTCACATTTTACTAAAGCACATTTCTGGGGGTTACTACCATAGAACAAGAAAAACAATTTCCAGTTGCATTTCTGCTAGTGGAATCTGTTATAAACTGGTAGTAAACTCGATCTAATTGCATTTGTGATAATACCGATAGCTGCAATTGTGTGGGTTTTTACGTTATTATGGTGAAATGTATATCCGCTTCACTGATAAAAAATATAAATACATTTTCAGAATCTTCTCTTCATTGCTATTGTGTTGCGTTCAGTTGGGGTGATTCCATGTTCGACTGCCATTTCTTGTAAACACAAAGGAGAATCGTGCATAAGCGAATTCGGTTCGTGTTATATACGATATTGTTCCCATATTTATAAATCATGTATGATCGAATTCGTGTAGTGTAAACACATGTTATACGAGGACTGACTGTATAATAAAGATAAAATAGGATAAAATAAAATAAAATAAAAAGAGGTAAAGCTGTTATTAGATATGGGGGGAGCATATTTAGATAAAAGTTGAATACAGGTAAGGCAAATATGCAGAATCTGATGTCAGCTGAAGTGAATATTGATAAATGGTCAGGTATTTCATGAGGAGACTACACCTGACCATGTATCAGGAACTGCATTTCTAAACTTGTCCATAGTAGTAGCCGAGTGGTCAGGAGCGAGAGTACATAGCACACGTTCCTTGAGTGGACCGGGGTTCAAGCCCGTGACCACTAAATACGATAAATATTTGTATTGATGATTTATTGTAAACTCTACTGAATTGGTTGTCGTGCCGGAGTATAAACAGAATATTTTTTTTTTTATTTAAGAAAGATGAAACACCAAAAAGCAAAAAAAAAAAAAAATTGAAATTAGCACCTTCTTATACAGTATGGACAAGGTAATCCCAATGCAGTGTCAATTATTAAGGTAAAAATATGGATCAAGTTAGAATAAAATATAGTTGAGTGTTTTCATAATGGGAAAAGGTGTGTTTTATAAAAATATGTAGAATTTTGTGTAGGATTTAAATGTTGTAATTTTGTGAAGTGGTAAATTTACTGGTCATTCTCTGACCTTTCCGCATCCTCCGTATTTGGTGGTGACGGGCTCGAACCCCGGTCTAATCAAGAAGCGTGTGTTACGCACTGCTGCTCATTCCCACCTGGCTACGGAGGTGCAGTAGGCACGGTAAGCATCGCTTATGGGTGGCAGTTCAAGAGGGTGCCAAAAAACTTTTGACATATACAAGTTGGACCTATATTTAACCAAATTCCTGTCCAATTAACGAACTTCTTTATAGCAAAATTTTCTATTTAGCCGATACGCGCAATATCACATGTTCTTTCATTTCACTCAAAGTGTTTCATAATTTCGTTTTTTTCATCTATCGACAGGGGCAGACTGGCCAGCATAAGCCTTACTGGGGAAACCCCGGGGTTTCCCCAGTAAGGCTTATGCTGGCCTCCAGCCCACCAGAAATGTGATTTTGGCCACAAACACTTGTATGAGGCCTCTACAAGTTTTCTCCGGTAAGATTTTTGATAGTCCATCAATAATGCTTTTCTTTTCTCTCTGAATCTGTAGTATCTTCACCAGCACGCTTTCTTTTCACACTTTTCTCAAGTATTTTACTAATTTTTACAGAATAAAACACAATTACAGTGTAAAAAGGAGAAAAATGAGAAGGCACGCTTGATACACATAAAGCTGCCCACTTGTAGCAACTGAATAAACAAAGCAGTAAAGACAGAAACACACTATTATCACCTCTTCACATTTTACTAAAACACATTTCTGGAGGTCACTACCATAAAACAATAAAAACAATTGCCAGTTGTGTTCCTGCTAGTGGAATCTGTTACAAACAGGTAGTAAATTCGATCTAATTGCATTTGCGATAATACCGACAGCTGAAATTTTGGGCTTTTATGTTATTGTGGTGAAATGTGTTTCCACTTCACACCGAAATCTTCAATCATGTGAAAAACAAATACATTTTCAGAAACTTCTCTTCATTCAGTTTGGGTGATTCCCAAGTTCAACTGCCATTTCTTGTAAACACAAAGGCGAATAGTGCATAAGCGAATTCGGTTGCTATTATATACAACAGCTCCCCTATTTATAAATCGTGTATGATCAAATTCGTGTATTGTAAATATATGTTATATAAGGACTGACCATACTATATACTGTATTTTAATTTTTTCTCAGGGTAAGTATTTTGTGTTACCATGTGCAACTTATTTGTTAGCATATGCTTATATCTCCGAGTCTTTATAAGATTTCAATTTTTTAGCATTGCTTATAAATATCATGAATTTACCTTGTAATCCATATTGTTAAAATATAATGAAGAAATTAAAATGGGATATTAAAAAATATAAAAAAATTCCCCGAGGGGGAAAAGTGCACTCTTTTCCACTTGGATCGTCATACATAAAAATTAATGATTATGAAACTAAGAATGAGAAGAACCAAAAGTCCTAATGTTGGACTTTGGCAGTTCTGTCATCAGTTGATTCATCGGGAAAGAAATTCTGAGTGTTATAAAGGTTAACTCTAGCTCCCGTGGTGCATGGTTAGCATGCGTTCGCCAGAAATTTTACATGTTTTAAGGATGTTATTCTGGAAGGTTCAGTCGGAAAATCATTCAATGGCTAAAGATTCGTGTATTAATAATAGTTTATAACTGGAATTCAGTTTTGTTAAATTTATTGCACAATCTGTTTGAATGTTATTATTATGTGAATGCGAATGTTGACTGAGTTCTGTGGCTGAATAATTAGCATGAAGGCTGGTTTGGTGATATAAGCTCTGTTATTTGCAATTTTAGTGGATTCAAATTTGGCGTTAATACTACCAATGTCGTATGCATTAGGATACCTACAGATGCTCCAGCTTGCCTGCATGGTTAGTACGCGTGCGCCCAAAATTTTACATGTTTTAAGGATGTTATTCTGCGAGCATGTGTATGTAGCACTGGCCGCCTGAATGGCCTGGTCTGCATAAATTTGGGTGACAACAGATATTGCCATGCACAGGCCTACAGGTCTGTGCATGTAGATGTGGTTTTCCCAAATATGGCACACAAAAAGAACCTTGTGAAGGCGCACTCAGTGCCATAAACAAATTCCCTACTTGATAAAATTGTTCTATAATTATTAGCTTCACAAGTTCTGATTGTAATTGGGCCTTTGACATCTGTAATTTCCAGATTCTGGGTTATGAGAGTGAGCAAACAGCAGGTTAGACAAAAAACCAAACACAGTGAATGAAACAAATAATTCATATTTAATGCATCTTAAATTCTTCTTCACTACCCTTAATTTAGCTGTATGAAGAAGTTCTACTTCGCTATCCTTAAAGAAAATATTACTCCATTTGAATTGTTACAATATATTTTTAAAAACGATTTTACAGATACTTTTCCAAATGTAGTAGTTGCACTAAGAATTTTTCTAACTTTACCAGTTTCATCTGCCCAGGGTGAATGGAATTTTTCAAAATTAATCTTTTGATTAATTTTAATTATTTACGATTGACAATGTCTCAACAACTTTCTAATTTTCAAATAATTTCAATAGAAAATGACCTTTTGGAAAAAATAAACATAAATGAAATAAATTCACATTTCTTAAAGCAAGGAAACGTAAATTTGTATAATTTTTTTTAACATAATTTTCCTTTTATTTTATTATTGTGATAGAATATGATTACTGTGATTTAGAATTTAAAGTTTATTTCCAGGATTTCAGAATGATTTTGTTATTTTTGCTTGTTGTTTCTTTATATTATATGTGAGATATTTTGTAATTCCTTTCTTTTTCAGTAAATGAATGCTATTTTATTTATGGCTTATTTTATTTTTTAATGCAAATATTTTGGGGTGGAAAATTTGATTTCACTTACTGGCGGTACATAGGGTCGCAGCAGCCCTGCAGTGATGATGCGGCGTAAGAAGTCACGGCCTTCCACAGAATAGTGTTGAAGGAAGGCTAGAGAAGACAAAAAACATTGACCTTTGTGTTCATCTGTCAGTGAACGAGGAACTCATCGTGCACACAATTTGCGATGGTTAAGATGTTCACGGATGATGGAATGAACACTGCCTATTGAAATATCGAACTCCTTTGCCATTTCTACGACTGTCAGTCTTTGATTATTGCGAATCATTTCATCAACCTGCAACGTCTGCAGTGGTTGATGTTGATGGCCTTCCTTTTCGATCAGCATCCATCAATTCTGTGCAATCACTTTCAAAATTCTGGCACCACTTCACTATGGCTGGCGCAACATTGCATTTTCCCCATACATCGCCGTTATTTCACAATGAATCTCTGAACAATTCAGATGTTTCGCCCACAAAAATCATACTGTTCTGTGTACCTCGAACTTGGAGTAACATTCTAGCTGATGTGCCATTATGAATGCTTGCTCCTACACAACTGTTACCGCCACGTCAACGACACTCACCTACCAGAGGGCACACAATATTTTTTTTTTTTTTTTTTTATTACTCCAAAACAGCCGAAGCCTTACAGAGGAGGAATATGACAGTAATAATTCTATTTACAATCTGTACACAATGTCAGGTCTCAATATACAATTTCAAATATACAAGGTCAATTTAAAACATATACAATGCATATCATACGTTACAAGCGATTTGCATTTGAGCAAAGCTGTGGTAACAGAGAAATTTGAATTTCTAAGCATTTTGTTGCTTTCTTTTACATTAAGTAGTTGCATTGATTGATTTGTGTTATTATTCTTATTGTTATTCCTATATTTTTTTTTTTCCCTAATTGTTATTTCTTATCTTTGTTCATTGGAAAAAAAAATTTTTTTTTTTTTTTTTTCTGTTAAAGCTAAGTATACCTATCTTTATAGTATTATTATTGTTGTTATTATTAAATTAGTCATTTATTTTCATTCTCTAGTAGTTTGATTGTAAAACCTTTGTAGCTCTTTTTTGATATTAATGTTTTCATTTAGGATATCAATGTTGGATTCATTTAGCAATTTTGCAGTTCTGTTGAAGTAATGGAATCTGAGTTGATCAGTTCTGAATGGCTCTTGTGCCAGCATATTTTGTCCTCTCAAGGCTCTTGGAGGACAGCTGAAGTTGATGAAGTAGAGCAGCTCGGGGGCATCCAACTTTCCAGCCACGAGATGCATTAGGAATTTGCAGTCTGCCGCAGCTCTTCTTTGGTAGAGTGGTACAATTCCGAAGTGAATGCACCATTCATCGTAGGATTTTGTGTTCAATTCCAACCTAGATTTGTACACCAGGAATCTGACTATGGATTTCTGAATACGTTCCAGTTGTTTTATAAGAATTTTGGTGCAAGGATTCCAGATTTGTGAGGCATATTCTAGAATTGGGTTGATTATCATTATGCAAGCTGTTTTTATGAGCTGTACGTTGGTGAAATCGAAGCAGATTCTTTTAAGCAGTCCAAGGGATTTGGAGGCCTTAGCTGTAGTTTTATTTACATGTGTGTTGAAGTTTCCCTTGTCAGAAAACCATACTCCCAAATCTGAAACCTCATGTATTCTCAATAGCTCATGATTATTAGCTTTATAGGGATAATTAATCTTGTGTTTTTTGTGATAGTCTGTGACAGACAGGGTGCAGCATTTGTTTAAGTTTAGTGTTAGACCATTGTTTGTGAACCATCGGGTGATGGTGTCTAGTCCATTTTCCAGTGATTCACAGTCTTGTGTTGTTTTGATGGTTTTGTATATTTTCAAGTCATCTGCGTATGAGAGCACTTTGATGTCAACATGTTGCATACAATCTTGTATGTCGTTAATATATACAGCAAAGAGTAGTGGCCCCAGAGGAGAATCCTGTGGGACTCCCCTTTGTATATGGAAAGTGGAGGAGTATCTTCCTTCAAAATGAACTCTGCTTTTCCTGTTGTCAAGGAAGTTAGACATATGTCATAAGGCATTACTTGATAAACCTATGTGCTTTAATTTGAGGCAAAGTAACTTGTGTGGTACTGAGTCAAAGGCTTTCTGTAGGTCCAGGTATATAATGTCTATCTGATTGTTATTATCAAGGCTAAGTTTGATGTCATGTTCTATGGAGAGTAGGTTAGTCACTGTTGATCTGCCCATTAGGAAGCCATGATGAATGTGGCTGAATTTATTTTTCATGAAGGAGCAGAGTTGAGAGTCAAGGAGGTTCTCAATGATCTTGCTTAGGGGGTTAGATTTGTGTATGGGTCGAAATGAGGAAGGTGTGTCTTTAGCTCCCTTTTTAAAAAGAGGGGTGATAGTGGTTTCCTTTAATATTCCGGGGAGTGATCCCTTATTGAAAATGGCTTTGATCAGATGTATAAGTTGTTGTTGCAAGACAACAAAGCAAGGTTTCCAGAGTGCCATGGGGAAACTGCCAGTGTTTGTGTCATAACTTATTTAAATTTGTTGAGGGTATTCAATAAAGTCTCTGTATTGACTTCAAATTGTGTCAGGGTATCACTGAAATATGAGGAGGGAGAGGTGTTATCAAGCTTACTGCTGTGATCAGCTTTTTCAGTATATAGTTCACTGTAGAAATCTGCAAATTCATCTGATTGAATGGTCTCCATTTTGTTCATATTTTTGTGTTTTTTATAACCCATTTTCCAATGCTTCCAGAATGGACCCGTATCATGCCTGTTTAGCATTGCATTCTGTAGATTAGCTAAGTAATTTTGGTAGGCCAGATTGATATTGTTTTTTATCTACCTTCTTAGATTATGAACTTCATTCCGCACATGCACCACATCTGTTGCGCAATTATACCAAGAGATGGTGGCAGGTGTGACTTATTTTTTGAATGCCCCTTATATATATAGTTTAAAAAATCATAATAGTGATAATGAACGATAAAACAATGTTTATGAGGAATGATAATGAAAAAATAATAAATTATAAATAATGATAAATAGTAAAAACAAAAAAAAAAAACAATAATATATTTGTGAGGAATGATAAAAAAATTTGAAAATATAAGGGTATTGCTTTCAGCAGAAGTTTTCAATTCAGGCCATCAGCAGCTTGGTTGGCTTATTGCCAAAGTGTGTGTGCACACGCACGCACGCATGCACGCACACACACACACACACACGCACACACGGTGTTAATTCTGCTGAAATTGCTTTTTATACAAAATTTGAGGAATTTGGGTTTTTGCTAATTTTCGACGAAACTTTCATTAATGCAAGGATTAGTGTTATGCGATTACTGCAAATATTTGTGCATACCTGATTCACTGTGACAAAATAATATTCCTATGGATTGTTTGGGTAATATTGGAATCCCAGTGACAAAAGTGTGCAATTTCAAATTTAAATGGATTTTTTTGTCATCTTTTTCGTGTAACTTCTAAGTCCAGGTGAGTAAAGGTGTTAGTCCTGTCTTTGGATTTTCTTTATTGCGAGTTCTGTGGCATTTTTTTATATATTATATTGAAATGCAAAAAGAAACACAGCTGGGGTTCATGATAAATCAATATGTTTAACTGAACATATTCAGAATGATGTAGAAAGAGGTTTGTAAGGGTGGAGGAAATTCTCATGCCCATCAGTATCTGTTTTATTTGTTTAAACAGTCCTGCACAAGTATCTGTATAATTGTTAAAAATACATAGCTTGCAAGAGTTCATGTTGATTCTTGTGATGTTACCATACTCTGCGTATATATTGTTGCTCAGTCTTGTTTAAGCTTTACGTGTGGGATCAATGTAAAAATATTTTGGAAGTCAAAAGTCTCTGCTGTGTAGATCTCATTGTTAAAATTTAAGCATCCAAAAGTGGCTTTATTACTGTGTATAATCCATGTATTTTTTAAATTTATTTAAAATATTGCCAAGGATAATAGCATTTTTTTTAGGATTGTAGCATTGCTATTTTTGCTGCTGGTAATAAATCTAAATCCAGTTAGCTGTTTGAATTTTGCAGTCATATATAGGAAAGATAGTTTTATATTATCAATTTCTTTGTTTAGTTTTTTGTGTAAGGCTGTTATCATTTCTTAAAATACTATTTGTGCTTGTTGTGACTTTTCATGTCACTATGATTTCTTCTAGGAGTATATTAAAATGCAATATTTTGCAAAAGATAGTTAAGTTGTTTGCTACTTTGTCAATGTTGATAACTATGAAATTTAATTTCAGAGAGTGCTAATTTTAATGCCTTTTTCTTTATTTTTGCAGCTGTCTGTGTTGATTTTTTTTGCAAATAGCATTGGATGTGGTAGTGATGTACATTGGTATGCATCAAATGGAGTGTTGTTTGCAAGTTTAAAACAAAAATGTACAAGGTTGCAGTATAATTCCCTGCTGGTTGCATATTCATTAAATTTTAAACAAAATCAAAATTTAAACCCCATTATTCATTAATTTTCTACAGTGTTTAGGTTGTTGGTGATGCTGTGCCAGTGGAAGGGATCTACAAAGTTAGCAAATTCATCATTATGCCTAATGGTGGACAAAGCCTAAATGTAATGTAGCAGCTTAATTTTCCAGATATTAGTTGTTTAGATTTGTCATCATGACTCCAGTTGATGTTGTCATAGGATTGTTGTTGTTGTTTGTTATTGGTTTTTAGGAGCATTAGCAACTAAGGCCATATTGCTCGGGGATATGCGGTGGTCATTCCCTGACCTTTCCACATCCTCCGTATTTGGTGGTGACGGGCTCAAACCCCGGTCTAATCAAGAAGCATGTGCTACGCACTGCTGCTCCTTCCCACCTGGCTACGGAGGCGCAGTCATAGAATTTTCTGCATAAATTTAACGTAACAAAATTCTGGCTTTCCAGAAAGTTTTACTTGAAAGTTTTCACTCTAGCTGCATTGAAATACTTTTATTCCAATCTGTCAGCATGTGTTGAAATAGTTTTTTGCTGCATGTATTTTTTTTTTTTTTTTTTTGATTTGTTGCCTTTTTTTTCTCCATGTATATATACATCACCCACATCCTACCCAAGCACCACGTGTCAGACACAACTATAAATATGCTTGTAGGCCTTCAAGGAGACAGTAGTGTGGTTATGAATGCAAGATGCTGCAATCAACAGAGTTAACAGACTTCCAGCATGAAATAATAGGATGTCACATATGTATTCGGTCTGTATGCAGCATTTCAATGGCACTAAAGATCCCTAGTTCGACAATTGGTGATGTGATATGAAAATGTATGTAGACATGTTGAAATAGTCAAGAAATGATCCAAAAAACCTCTGAAGTTAATGGAACATGACTGGAGAGCCCTGCAAAGAATCATCTGCTTCAGAATGCAGGTCAGCTTTGCTACATAACAGAGGCATTTAGTGACTGGGACAAATGTCAGCACCATTACAGTGCATGGGACACTGCATAATGTGGATTACCACAGTTGTGCAGTAATCCAGAAGCCACTAATCACCTGAGTAATGCTAAAAGCCATTTGGCTTGGTGTAAGGCTCGCTTTTCCAGACCATAGGCCAATGGAAAGCTGTGCTTCGGTGTAGTGAGTCATGACAGACGGTCTTCCAGTCGGACAGTCATGTCTGGGTGGAGAAAATATCCTGATAAAGCTACTTACCAGACTGTATCGTCCTGACAATGAAGTTTGGCTGAAGCGTTGTGATGGTCTGGGGCTCTTTTTTGTGGTTTGGCCTGGATCTATGGGTTTTAAATGAATCCATGAATGCAGAGGTCTAGCTAGACATCTCGGACAACAATGCATTCCAACAATGTCAGGAAAAGCCCATACCTGTATCAGCAGGACAGTGCTTCATGTCATACTGCTCACCTTTTAATGGATTGGTTTGAGGATACGAGCACTGAAAATTGGACTAGTCAGACCAAAAGACCTCAATCCTATAGGGAACCTCTGGAATGAATTGGATCATCGGGTACATGTGGGAGGAGACTTTCCAAAAAAAATTTAAAAAAAAAAAAAAAAAACTGAACTGGTTGCTGTGTTGAAGACTGAATGGAAAAAATATCACAGGACATATACAAAAATCTGGTGGAAAATGTTCCAAGTTTTTTATATCAGAGACTAAAGGCTGTTTTTCTCACCAGTTTTTTGTATCAGAGACCATATCAGAGATTAAATACTGCCATAAAGGCTAAAGGTTTTAACACACATTATTAGTTCTCCTGTAAATAAAGGTTATTTGCAGATATGCAAGTGTCCAGATATTAACAGTAAAGGTGTGTGTTAAAATTTTGTCACATATGATTAAATCGGTATTACCAGTTTAATAGGAGGCAGTATTTACTTTAATATCATGGCTTGTTACTAGTAGAGTAAATATTACTATAATTAGATGTACTTCTGAAAAATGAATCCATAACAAAAATAAAATTATCATACACATTTTTAAATGTGAACAATTTTAGATGGAATTAAACTGTTTATTGCAGGGTTCTTCATGAACAGTTTCATGTAATTCGTATTAATCTGGCATTGTCAGCACTGGTAGCCTTAATCTCTTTCTTGTTATCAGATTTTCTGAAGGAAGAAGAGGTAAAGTATATTTCTAAATGTTCAATGACTATCATTATTGATATTTTAAAAATTTATGAGTTTTGCATACAGTGAGCGGCTAACAATATATATTAGCACAATGCAGTGTGAGTATCTAAGGGAAAATGTAATAAACAAGTATAAACTAATATTTTGTGGTTGACATTTGAGTTTATTAAATCCTTGATGGGTGTAAAACTAATCAACTGTTGCATACTGCATTTGCAAATTTGTCAAACATTTTATAGGGTTGTATGGTAAATCAACATCTGTATTTTCAAATATTTATATTATTTATATAATTCAAATGAATTGTCAGTGATTGAGTATTTAATAAAATATTCATTTTGTTTCAGTTGAATGGTGGCACTAATCTTGAATGTACAGCTGAGGGACAAAATTTCAGCCTGATATGAGGTTTGGGAATCCATAGTCAAAGTGCAGTGATGGAGTTAATGACAAGCTGAATGCATGAACAATGAAGAACTGCAACTGAAAGCAACAGATTCCATTGCAAACAAAGAGGGATGGAGATGGCATTGGTATTTGATAATAACATTGCAACAAAATGAAATGGTTACGAAAAGGCCCAATTAAATCAGTTTGTTCAAGTCTTTGTAAACTTCGGTTCATACATTATGCAGTGCAGACAATTGTGAAGAAAGACTTGTCTTTCAACCCATGGAAAAATCCATTGATTTTTTTGCAGAGCATGGATGTGGCACAAGGATGGCATCCACAGAATATTTTATTTTGGATTGGAGGGAAAAGTGGCAACAGTTCCAGGGTGACATTATGTTGAATAGTGAGGCAGTTTTTCACAACTAGGCAAAATTCTCATTATTCTCTTTTACCCATTCCCATGGATAAAAGAGAATAATAAGAGTATTTTGTGTGTGTAGGTGTTGAGACCTGTTCATCTTTGAGACACAATAATTGCTACAAGATAATTTGAAGTATCCAAGGACAGAGTATGGCTAATAATTTTTCATTGATATAACACTGAATCTTTTCACTTCATACAGAATGGTACACCTCCTCACTGTGGCAATACTATTTGGGAGTATTAGTAAATTAATAAGAGGAGTATACCTCAATATAGTAGGTAGAACACTTCTGTATGATACCCTCCAGAAATTAAAACAGAAAAAAACGAAAAAATCGACAACTTACCGGTACATTAGAGTAAAATATAAATAATTAAATAATCAATTTAACACAATTCAAATCAATTTAAAACAATTAAAAATCAAATTAACGCAATTAAAAGACTAACGAAAATATTCAAAACTATTTTCTTTCCTGAAGCTTGACAACGCTTTTCGACCGTATGTTATATTTCTCTTAATATTCGACACGAATATTAAGAGAAAATCGCGTCGAACCTTGGTAAGACGAGTCGCAATCACCGCAAGAAATGTTGTATACCAGATCATTAATTTGTGTTGCGAACGCGGAAATGATGATCTGGTATACAACATTTCTTGCGGTGATTGCGACTCGTCTTACCAAGGTTCAACGCGATTTTCTCTTAATATTCGTGCAAATCAACATGAAGCCTCAGTTCGTGCTTCTAGTTCAGCAGCGTCAGAATTAGCCTTTCATGCCATTAACGAAAAACATACTTTTTTATTTAACGAGGCCAAAATACTTAACGTTCAACGTAATTATATGCGACTATTAATTGCAGAAACCATTGAAATTAAATTACACGAGAGTTCTGTTAATGTTCGGCGGCCATATTTGATCTCCGATGCACGGACCTTTACGTGCATGCGCGAAGACAAATAATCACTATTTAAGTTTCAGGTTTAACCCGATTCGGTAATTTTCATTCCTGTGATCACGACATACGGTCAAAGTGTTGTCAGCTTCAGGAAGGAAAATCGTTTTGAATATTTTCGTTAGATTCTTTTAATTGCGTTAATTTGATTTTTAATTGTTTTAAATTGATTTGAATTGTGTTAAATTGATTATTTAATTATTTATATTTTACTCTAATGTACCGGTAAGTTGTCGATTTTTTCCGTTTTAATTTCTGGAGGGTATCATATGGAAGTGTTCTACATACTATATTGAGGTATACTCCTCTTATTAATTTACTAATATTATTATCAACGTAGAACATATTGAGTATTACAGCTCTAATTCATACTATCTAAACTATTTGGGAGTGTACCAGCATTTTCCTGATGAGTGGGTAGCACTAACTAAAATGTATGGACATCATCCAGTGAGGTGAGCAAAGGATAAAATTCATTCCCACAAAACTGAGAAACATGGATGAATGAAAGAATAACCTAACATTCCTGACCACATGCTGCAAACAGTAATGATGAAGTATCAGTTTCATTTAGGAAGTCCAATTAAAAGCAGTAACATATTATTATTATTATTATTATTATTATTATTAGCCATATGGTGCAAGGAAGCCTGAGGCTTTTGCTGCATTAGCCAAAAAAAAAAAAATTTCTGAGTTACCCTAAGAGAGAGAGAGAGAGAGAGAGAGAGAGAGAGAAAACAAAAGTCAGAAGTAGAAGGGAATCACCAAGAAGAAGAATGATGATATCCAGCTCAGGACCCTGGGTGTGCCAAGCCCATACTCAACAGATGTGAGCCCCTAGGGTTGATATATGTGGAGATTTTGAAGTTAGCGTATAAAACGTAAATACAATTATTCATTGACACTGTGTATTTTAATTCTGCAAAAAAAAAAAAAAAAAAAAAATTATAGGCATTTTAAAATAGGAATACACCTTGTATGTTTTCTTAAGAGTAACTTTCCTTAAAGCCTTCAAGTATATTTGTTAATTCCTGGAAATACACTGGCTAGCACAGCTGTTATGGATCTTGTTTGAATCCATAACAGATAGTGTTAATTTCGTTATTATTACAGTACTCATTGAGTACTGTAATAATCGAAGTTAAGAAAACTTCAACATAATAATGAACCTTGATGTTGGTAAAGCTTTTGATAAACTGGAGCAAATCAGTTAAGACCATACACTGCTTCAGGGGATGGCTACAAGAAGAGATGGAGGGTAGCCATAAATGTTCCTTCTTCAGGATGAATCAATATAGCAAGTAGTCCCTTGGGGGCCAGTGCAAAGATCCCCCCACCTCTTTCTAATCTTCCTTAATGATATTGGTAAAGGAATACAAGGGAAGCTGTCAGTTTTCTGGTAATTTAGTACCAAGAAAGAAGAGAATTTGCCAGAATGACATAATTGGGTTTAGATATGGTCTCAAATGGCAGCCAAACTTTAATACTTTCATGTGTAAAGTTTTGAACCTGGGGAACACGGATCTAGTTGTTAAAAGTGGATCAGGCTGCTGTGCCCCTGTAGTGTAAAGCAGCACCAGATAGGAAGGCATGTGATAGCCTGTATATGATATAGGCCTTTGAAAATAGAGAGAAGGGTAATTTTTATCATTTTTGTATAAAATGATGGTGAGTCCATCTTATTTAGAGGCCACACTTAAAAAAAAATTTAAGCATGTGTACTCTGTATGCACGATAAATGTTTTATGTGAAAACATCCTTGTCTTGGAAGAGGTTAGCAAAATCCATTTGTAGAATAGTATGATGTCACAATCATGCTTCCTTAATATGATGTCACAATCACTTTCTGCAGTTAATACTGCAGGAAGCGTGATTATGATGGTTTAGGCTCATGTGCGCTACTTACTCTACCAAATCAACGTTAGTGTCATTGAGGATGTGACATCATTTGAGTAATTTCTGTCTCACATCTCCATTGTTAGGTGCCGCTATAGATGTTTTCACATAAAAAAAATAATAATAAATAGAAAAAAGCTTCTAGAGAGTGATAAATGATATCCAGCTTGGATGGTGTGAACTGCTGCAAAACTTGGCAACTTCAGACACCTTAGGAAGAACCTACCTGAGCTATAAGTTACTTACTAAGGTGGCAGAGGCAGAAAGTTTGGTAAGGGCCAAAGTGGAACTGGATGGTCACTTTTTTGGTGATGGGAAAAGTACATGTATAAGTAATTGGAATTTTTTTCTTTTCATTTTTTTTTTACAGATGCACGTTAACTGGGGGTGGCCAGCCTTTTCCTGCAGCTTGTCATATAAGTTAAATTCACTGCGAGCCATTTAGGGGTGGGGTTCAGAAGCTGTTACAATCAGTATCTCCTTCCCCCTTTCCCCACATATTAGCTCCTGGTGCCAACAAATGTTTTTTTGCTATAACTATATAAAAGAATTCTATGCTAAGTGCTTGCAATAAAAAAAAATTAAAACTATTTTACATTTATAAAATAAATAGGTTAACAAATAAACATCTATTTCACAGAAACAATGTAAATCAATGTACATTTAAAAATAAAGGCAGTAAAGGTGGAATTAAAACTCTATATTGGTGCTTTCGAAACTTTTCTGTTACCGACATGCCAAGTATGTGCCAAAAAATAAATTAAACACCCCAATATGTTCTGGTACCTTCAAATTAATGGTAGCAGTAATGGTAGAACTTGCTGTGTTTCAGACAAAAAAAAAGGAAAGATGTGCATTACCAGCCTCAAGCTTAACTGTTGTTTATTATTTGGTTTTTAGGAGCATTAGCAACTAAGGCCATATTGCTCCGGGATATGCGGTGGTCATTCCCTGACCTTTCCGCATCTTCCGTATTTGATGGTGACAGGCTCGAACCCTGGTCTAATCAAGAAGCGTGTGCTACGCACTGCTGCTCCTTCCCACCTGGCTACGGAGGCACCTCAAGCTTAACTAAGGCTATTTGAAATTGACTTAGGTCAGTTAGCTGCAAAGTATAAGAACATGTCCATAGCTCAGTGACCTCCAATTACAAAGCACATGAATAAATCGATTAAAATGAAGTCAATAATTGTATATTAATTAATTAATAATAATATTAATATTAATTAACATGAAATACATGCGGTGAAAAGAAATGAGCGAAAACAATGCTGATATGATATGATATCAAAACCCATTTATACATGAAGTGACAAACACTCTGGAAAGCTCTGCTATAGGTGTTTACTTTAATTTCTGATTTTTCAAACTGGTTGTATAATTTCTTTGCATTATATTTTTCATGGTGGAGGAAGTCAATAATTGATTGCCTCCTGACTAAGCTGTGCATGCCACAGGTTAGCCATTCCTGATCATTTTAGCCATTCTAATGTAAAATAGAATACTAGTACTCAGAATTGTCTAATACACATTCATTCAGTTTATGAATACATGTAAGCTTATAGCAGGTATCCCTAGAATTTCATAGATACCAAGTAAATTAATAAGAGCTACTAAATTTAGTTCTTATTACATGTCAAGAATAAAGACATATAATAAGGTCTCTTACTACAACAGCAAATAAATAAGAACAGCAGAACGGCATTAATTTCTAAAGGCACTGGAAAGAAAATTATTACGGAAGCTCTACATCGCTGCATTATAAGTAAGGCTTGGATTTTTACATTTAAACAATTTTTATAGAATTAGTTATTACTGTTTACATGCATACAACTATTGCTTCTTAATTTAGTGTTTTTGTTGTTTTTTTTCCCCTTTTCTATATCAATCTGAAGGTGGTGTTTTATTTTGTGTCAAATTTTATAATTCTCACACCATCAACATTAAACAATTAAACAGTTGGGTACAATACTATATGTATATGCATTTTGATAATCATGAATGACACAAAAAATTAAATTTTAAAAAAATAATCTATAACTTATGAAGAGACCTATTATAAATAGAGCAAAAAAAAAAAAAAAGAAGCAAACTTATGGAGGGAAAAATTGAAGTTAGAAATGTACAATCATTGTGATGGTGAAGAACAAAGAATGACCTGTTAAAGGCAGGATTATCATTGAACAATTTGCCTATGCAAGGGGCATTCAATCTTTCTTGGCTAGAAGTAAAATGGATAAAATGTTGAAATTTTTCTGGCTGCAAGAACAGTTCCTTCAAAATAGAATTTAATTTTTGTTATGAACATATACATTTACAGGTTTTCTTTCTTTTTTAATTTTATTTAACAATTAAATATGAATATCCAACACGTTATACATGAAATTAATAACATTCTTATTACATGGTTATAATTAACCAAAATAGTTAATAAAACTGATTTAATAGTGATAATTTAAAAATACCGAGGTAGATGCATAAAAAACACTACAGAAAAATTTTATCTTCAAAAGTCAATGTGAAACTAATTTATGACATCCTAGTCTAAACTTAGGAGGGACAGAAAACACTTAGGGCTGCCTGTGTTACTATCCTGTAAGAGACTAAACTATATTTATTGTAAACTGCATTTTCGTTCTTAACATTTCTGATTAATAGGCATAAAAATTGAGTCGTTTTGTATGTCATTAATTTAGTGGATATACTAAGTGTATTTTTATTTATATGCTTTTACATGCTGTATTTTTTATCTTTTGCAATTTTTTTTTTTTTTTTTTTTTTTTATAGACTCATTTTCAATTCCAGGTGAAAAGAATTTTGGACCTGTACAGAAATATCTCTGTAACATGAGCTTTTATAGAAATATGTCAACTTACGGATTTTTTTTTAAAATGTAATGTCCATTAAGCAGACACTACCTGTCTGTGCATTTGTGTGTAAATATGAATTTTTTTTTTTTTTTTTTAAATTTTGTTTTACATTATAGGAAATATGCAGAGTGATATCCCTACTTATCCATTTCTTTTACACTGGTGTTGGCACATGGCTAACAGTAGAAGCATATGCCTTGTTTTCAGCTGTGGTGAATGGTTCAATTGGAGGAAAAGGAAAATGCTTCTTTGTTATCGGTTGGGGTAAGAGTTATTTTATAACTAATTAATAATGTATAATGTGGCATTTAAAAATATTTCATGATATAAATAATGATAATAGTAATGCAATTGAAATTTTAAATAACTGACCTTTCACTGATTGCATTACTTGATTATCATCCAAAAATGTTTCACATTATTTTAAGTTCTATAATGATACTTCTTAGTTCTTTAGTATTCCTTTTCATGTATTATAAAAACTGATGATGTGAAATTCTTCACACAGGACACACATACTTTTTTTCTGAAAGTGCATGAAAAAAAAATGAATCTACTGTGCATTTTACAAAACTCTCCAGGTTTGCAGTAGTTCTAATCTTGCTTACCTATATTTGGTAATGGATAGGGTATGCAGAATGCTCTTGTTGAAAAGATTAATACAATATTAATAAGAATTACTGTTGCAAGTAGTTGTCTCAATTGCACATTTAGTTCATCTAAAGAAGATGTAAGAAAACCTTAAACTTCTATATAAGCAACAGTGAAAATATAAATTCTGCAACTCCCCACCAGATTGCTGAATGGTCCCAGTGTGATTTTTAACAACCACATCAAATCAGCCATCATATTCCCATGATTCTTTGCCCCCCCCCCCAGTAGTAAACCTGGCAATATGATAATTTCATCGCTGAATTAAAGTTAAATATGAAGGATATAATTGGCTACTTTATGAGGACTGGAAGGTTCTCATAAAGACTGGATATCAGAAATCAGGTTATATATAAGTGTACATCGGACAGCAGAGCTGTCCTCAGTATTAGACAAGTAAGTAGTAGCCACGCAGAAATGCTTTGTACTGGTTCAAAAGGCATGAATGCAAAAGTCCGGAAATCCAACCAATGGCAGATTTAAAAATGGTGCCAAGATAGCAAACCAAAGTAGGACCCACATTCCTTATGGAATACCTAGCCAGAAGTTTATGTTAGGGAAGAATATAATGATGGATGAAATTGTCAACACACCAGACAGCAGCAATTTATATTTCAATGAAATATTTTTATGTTTATTAAATTAACAACAAAAATTAAAATGCATTAAGAAGAAAAATTTAATTAATATTTTATGAAACGGAATGTTCATTAATAAAATATGCAAGTTTAATAAGATATTTATTAAACTATTTATTAAGCTATCCTCACAAAAGTATCCAGACATGTCAGTTTCATACTGATGACACTACCGCTCAATTTAATAGCATGTCAGTCCTACCCTCCTGAGTAGACTTTCCATCAACAAACCAGACAATAAACTGCATCAGGTATAGTCCATATTTTCCTGCAGAACAGTAACTAGTTGAACTACCAATGTGGGATATATTGGTGAGGCCCTCACTCAATGTTCCAGTTCATCCTATAGGTGTTCTGTGGGGGCTCAAATTGGACTCTGCACCAGCCATTCCAACTTCTGTACATTTGTGGCTATGAACCACTCTCAAGGAATATGACAGTATGGCATGGGGAATTATAAAAAGAACTGCCACATCATAAGAAGCTTAGCATTGTCCAAAATGTTTGGCGCATTATGGCCATAGATGCTGATGCATCAAATAAATCCCCAACCAACCAAAATGTTAAGGTGGGTACCAAAGATTCCAAACCATACTATGAAAAACAACCCCAACAACATAGCCTTATAAGCAGATGGTCTCCAGGCACCCTGGACATGGCCTTCTGATTGGAATTAAGTGTAGCAAGATTTGTCAATCCATAGAACTGATTTCCACTGCTCTGTAGACTAAGCTGATCCCTTAACATTCTGGCTGATGTTTTGCAGGAAGGTCTAACAAGGGTGCCATACCAATGTTCCGAGCACTTTCTGGTCATGTGCAGTGAGCTGTGGGCTTCCTGTGTGTATTGCTGGACGGTGGTAGTATCAGCATGCTTCATTTTGTGATAACACTGCTGATGACTTTGGGTGTAGGCTGTCAGCATTTTCATGAATTTACAAGTCAGCAGTGTGACAACCAACAATTATACCTCTCTCAAAACAGGTCAGCTTGGTTTTACATGCTATGATGAGAACTTATGGCTTGTAAGACTTTCTTGTGTATGAGTATGTGTGTGTGTCCTGGTCTGAGTCACAAAAATAGGGATGTCCAGATACTTCTGAAATTTCTGAAGTCTTCAATTGAGACAGCAGTTAACAGATCTCTGGTGGAGGGTGTAGAGTTTCAAAGTTATTGTGATGTTTTCAGCCTGCACAACATTGCCAATTGACCAGGAACACATACTTCTCTAGACATAATACACTTATAGTTATGATGCATGCTCAGGGATTGATAATACTAATATTTATATTTTTTATGTATATATAACAAATTGCTCAATCTTTTATTTCAAAATGGATTTTCTGAGACTATAGGCTGGGTAAGCAAAGGGTTTGTTTAATGTCGCATTGTTTGCCTCTTAAGAACTAATGGAGATGCACATGATGTCTTCTTTAAAAAAAGCTAAACTGCAGCATTTAAAGAATGTTTTTTTTTTTAAAATTTATATTTAATTATTAATATCAGTAAAAAAACAATGTTTAAAATTTTAGAAATGTTCTCCATGCACTTTCAGCTGTCATGCATCAAAATGTTTGTGGTATATCCTTATATCTAAATAGCCTTGAAGCTGACTGATTTTAGTATTATCATTGGCCATATGGTGCAAGGAAGCCTGAGGCTTATGCTGCATCAGCCAAAAAAAATTTGAGTACACTGAGAGAGAAGTAGGAGGGAATCACCAAAAAAGAGAAGCATGATGATATCCAGCTTAGGACCCTGGGTATGCCAAGCCCATACTCACCAGATGTGAGCCCCTGGGGTTAAAAACCTATGGTTTCATATATGTTGCCTCTAGGATGCCTAATTTAGCTGGAAAAAAATTTAAAAAATTATTTTTTGTTGACTGCATTTCTGTGGGCTGTAATTTGAGCACCTCTTATTCATGTTTATTCATTCTTATTCTTGCATTATTCGTGTTTTAATATCAGTTCATTTTATGTAATCTTTAATGCACATATTTAAAATAAATTTATTTTATTGCATAAATTACCTTATTCTCTCTTACCAGGCATTCCAGGAGGAGTTTTAGCTGGTGGAATCATGTTATTCCCAAACTATGGTTATGATTATCGGTATGTATATTTTATTTCAGATCAATCATTTGTGGGAACTAAAGATAAAATTTAAATCATTTTCTGTTTTCATACCATCAAAACTCACTTTTACAAGGAGCCAATCATTGTATCTAAATCGCCAGGTTCATTCCCCCCCCCCACCAATGTATCAGGTATTAAAATAATATGGTTTGCATGCTAGAAGTGACTACCCAGGTGTGAACTAATCAATTTTTAACCAATGAAGTAAACTTTTATTGTGAATTTAATATTTGGGATTCTGGCTTCAGTTTTCTAGTTGCAAACCTAGCCGGTAGAGATTTTGAAATGTCTGTAATTAATAATGACCTTATGCAATTTGTTCATTTACCTATTAAATTACTGGAAAATCCTAACCATATACCTAACATTCATAATGTTTTCCTCACCAACAAACCTTTAACCTATATACAATTAATATTAGTTGTTCTGTAGCTACCTCTGATCACAATTTGAGAATGGTTAGTGTGAGTAGATGTCCAGTTTATTCAGGACTGTCTGAATTATCACCATAACATTCTGTTTTCATGTTAACTCCTTTTGCTAATATAAAATAAATATTTTAACTGGTTTTGAATATTTTGAACTGGTTTTGCCATTGGAAGCAGTTCTGAAAGTAGCAAATTATTACAAACTAACTGTTTGGAATGCTCTAATTACATTTTTTCACACATTATTTAGAACAAGGTGTAGTGAAAATGCAACTAGCAGTTACAAATAGGATAACCTGTTTTCTTTTAATATAAAATGTATTTTGAAATTTTTGTTTCTGTAGCTTACTGATTGACATTTTTGCTTGAAATAAAAATAAAATTACAGATTTACTTGTGCACTGTTTTGTGAAAAAAATATTAACTTTCTAATATTATTTATCCTCTAGAAAAACCAGGAGGGTAAAATTTATATCACTCACTGGCTTTCATAGCTGGGTCTGACAATGTCCCAAATTTTCTAAGTACGGAGTGTGTTTTGTCCATCTTCTGAAGTCATTTTGTCCTGGTTTTTTCATATTCTTAATTCATTTCATACAAGGATGAAACCCTTGTATGAAATGAATTAAGAATATGAAATGAAAATAAGAATATGAAATGAAAATAAGAATATGAAATGAAATGAAATGAAATGAAAATTAAGAATATGATTAAATGAAACAAATGCTCAAGTCTGTGACAGTTGTAAAGAAGTTATTAGTAAATCTAAACTCAGTTTAGAACAGATTAAGAGTAGGAAACATTTTTCTTGTCTCTGTAAAAGGCACAAAACAACTGCCTGAGGAATATCCCACCATGGCTAATCTCATATCCTTTAAATGCACATGTGCTAAAGCACGCTATATCAGTTGTCAGAATCTAAAAGAATCATGAATTTGTTTTGTTTCCTCTATCACCCAGTCAACTAGCATTTAAGATTGTCTGGAAAAAAATCTGGAAAGGAAGGGAAAATACATATTTCAAGCTTGATTGATCCTGTAATATAAGGAAGTTGCAGATTAAACTGCAATGGCCAATGCTCTAGGGAAAACGTTTTCTTACATCTCTACAAAATCATTCTATTCCTAGAGTTCCCGGTCCTGAAAGAGAAAAATGAAAATCAGGAGCTTAATTTCAAATCAAAGGATTTTTATCCATACAACGGATCATTTACTATAAGAGAGCTAAATTCAGCTGCTTTTATGAATCATATGTTGATTTAAGGATCACTTGCTTATCCTATATAACATAATTTTTCTAGAAGAGAAGTTTCCAGACTCCTGGTGCAGTGCAATCATCCTTGCCTTTCCTAAGCCAGGAAAGCATCCCAAAATTCCAATGAACTACTGTCCTATCACTCTGACTAGCTCTCTGAAAAAACTTGGAGAGAATGGCCAATGCTCATCTTATGTGGTACTTAGAAACAAATGATTTCCTCTCCAGCATTTCAGTACAACTTTCAAAGGAATGGGTCCACCTTGGACAATTTAATTACATTGCAAGCATCCATGTGAGATGCTTTCCTAAAACAAGAAGACCTTATGTTGGTCTTCTTTGACACGGGAAAAGCATGTGTTAGGGGAATTTGTTAAACCCACAAGACCATGAAAGATATCCTCACATATTCTGGAAAGCAGCATTCACCAGTCCACTCGAATGCGTCTTTATTGCTGAAACTCCAGGACGTCCTTCTGTCCATAATTGAGGACAATTTTCAAGCTCTTGCAGAGTTGATGCTACACCAGGTGTAAGCAGTTATCATGACAAAAAGTGGCCCAACATGCTATTAGGTAGGTGGTCATAATGTTTTGACTCTTGTGTGTGTGTGTGTGTGTGTGTGTGTGTGTGTGTGTGTGTGTGTGTGTGTGTGTGTGTGTGTGTGTGTGTGTGTGTGTGTGTGTGTGTGTGTGTGTCCAAATAATGGACAAATTCTGGTGAGAGGTGCAAGGTCTGAAGTATGCTAGGCAATAACCAGGAGTGGTCAACCTTTCTGTGCAGTGCCACATATGTTGATAGTGTATCGTGTTCCACTTAATGGCTTGTCTACGAACTACCAGAATCAACATCATCCCCCCCCCATTACTCTATGCCACCAAATGTTTTTGGTAAGGAATCAATGTATAAGTAAGTTGCTGTAATAAGATAAACTATTTTAAGAGTGTAAAATAAATTTAATACAAGTTAACAAATAAATGTTTGTCCTCACAGAATCTACATCATGACGAGTTATTATTAGTCATAAGGTGCAAGGAAGCCTGAGGCTTATGCTGGACCAGCCAAAAAAAAAAAAAAAAAATCCCATGTTACCCTGAGAGAGAGAGAGAGAGAGAGAGAGAAGGGAATCACCAAGGAGCAAGAAAGAAGAATGATAATATCCAGCCCAAGACCCTGGGTTTGCCAAGCCCATACTCACCAGATGTGAGCCCCTGGGGTAAAATTTCACACGTCTTACGTGAGTTAACACATTCGCTGCTACCTAAATGTTGAGAGAATTCATCCAATGCGTAACAATTTTCAGAATGTTGAAAAAATCAACATTCCGATATTCCCAGCATTCTGCAATTTTGTACATACAGGTTGAAAATTAAAAGTTTGGAATTTATTTCTCAAAGTGAACAGTTATTTTTGTGCTGAGCTATAAATCTTAAAATTTTATAAAAAAGTTTATTCATGTACATTAACTAATTTCCCCACAAGCAAAGAACAAATAAAAAAAACTGTGCCATCTATAAAAAAAAAAGCCAAGCATTACTACATAGCAATCAGTGTGTGTCAATACTGAGTGGTTGTTAATTTCATGTGCCTTTACATTTATGGCACTCACTGGTTGACCACTTAAGAATGGCTACTTGTATGCATTACGGCACAGCTCTTGGGTGATCTTGAACTCAGATATGCATTGCAACACATTACTCATAGTTCTGTTTTACACTTATATGTGTAAAGGCAGAGAATGTGTTGTGCTTATTACTGCTAAAAAGTGATATATACAAACTGTGGGTTCCCACATGTTGCAATCAGAGCTGTAATTCTTCACAACAAAAGTGGAATTTAAAGTTTATATTGCCTTAGCATTAATATCCAAACTCCCCTCCACTCATGGCTGGTCACATTCTACCCAAGCATTGCGTGTCAAACACAGCTATAAATATGCTTGTAGGCCTCAAAGGAGGCAGTAATATAATTGTGAATGAAAGATGTCGCAATCGATGGAGTTAACACTTCCAGCGCAGAATGATAATAGTTGTCACATAGGCAGTCAGTCTGTACTTAGCAGCATTTCAGTGGCACTCACTGAAGAGCCTTAGGTCAATGATTGGCGATTTGATTTGCATATGGAAGCAGACTGGTGTTGAAACCATTACATAATGAACCAGACTGACCTACAAAACTGACAAAGTGACAGGAGAGCCCTGCAAAGAATCATCCACTCTGAACACAGGTTGAGGTTGTCACAGCACATGCAGGCCCTCAGGTGATTGGGACTTGTTAGCACCAGGGCAGTGTGCAGGTCACTGCAGATGTGAGTTGTCATGTGCAGCTATCTGCAAGTCACTAAACACCCTGACTAATTCTAGATGCCATCTAGCTTGGTGTAAGGCACACCACTCTTGGACTATAGACCAATGGAAGGCTGTGCTTTGGAGTGATCAATCAGTACATGGTCTACCAGTCTGACACCTGGAGAAAGCTACCTGCTGGACTATATCATACCAACAGTGTGTTTGGTGGAGGCAGTGGGATGGTTTGCTGCCTGAGACCATTGGTTGTTTTGGACAAAGCCATTAATGCTATCTAGACATTCTGGACAGTAATGCATTACCTACATTGTGGCAGCATGTTGGGGAAAGCCCACATCTGTATCAACACGACAATCCTCCATGTCATATTGTTCACAATGTGATAGACTGGTCTGAGGACATGACTGTTGAAA
Organism: Mastigoproctus giganteus; assembly: GCF_048544385.1. Taxonomy (NCBI): domain Eukaryota; kingdom Metazoa; phylum Arthropoda; class Arachnida; order Uropygi; family Thelyphonidae; genus Mastigoproctus; species Mastigoproctus giganteus. The sequence continues at coordinate 85,174,579 of NC_143584.1, forward strand.
AGTTGGACTGTCCAGCCCAGAGCCCTGACCTCTATCCTGTGGAGAACCTCTGTAATGAATTTTATTGTCAAGTGCATGCGAGAAGAGATTGCTCAAAGAACACAGCTTAGTTAGTCACTGCTTTGAAGACTGAATGGTGAAAATAGTGGAGAATTTTTACAAAAAAACTGGTGGACACTTTTCTTCTAACAGATACCTGCTATCTAAGCCAGTAGTTCTGTCAAGCCTAAAAAAAAAACACTCAAGTGAATGTCGAAGGAAATGTTTATTCTGCTCATGAGCTATCTGTTTAGTCATTGGTAAGGTTGCCAAAATAATCCTAGTGAGCTAATATGGCTCAGACCATATTTCTGATGTTTACATATACAAAAATTTATTGCAGTTTAGACTTTAATGTACAGTGAGAAGTTGCATATAGTTTAAAGATTATTACTGTTTATTTTCCATATATAAGTTGAATCATCAACTTAGTATATGGAACTAAGTTGTTAAATAATAGTCATTACAGTGGACTTTTGTTATACAGTCAGTTCTGCTATAACATGTATTTTTGTAATGCAAATTTGCTCCAACGTGACTGATATATTGGGGAACAATGCTAGTATAATGCAATTTTCGCACTGGCTCATTCGCAATTTCGTCTGCGAATAACACTAGGTGAACGCAAAACCTGGCACCAAACTGAACATTGTGACCTGTGTAGCAATACATACAAGTTTATGAAGCTTAAAAAATGTCAAATGTGTGTGTGTGAGAGCTATATATCCCATTTACAGTAGTTGTATTGGTCGGAGACACACTGTTGTCATATAATGAATGACAACAGTATTGGTCAGAGACACACTGTTGTCATTCACTGTATTCACAAGATAACACATGATACTGTAGACTGACTCATGTTTTCAGGAGCTCACATTTTTCTGTTCGAACAGAAATTTTGTGAGGTGTGAGCAGAGGAGCATATTTCTAGAGGTCACTACCATAAAACATTGAAAATAATTTGCAGTTCCCAGTTTATTGGGCTTTTCTGTTAGTTCAATCTATTATAAATGGGTAGTAAACTCAATCTTATTGCATTTTCGATAATACTGATAGCTGGAATTCTGTGGGTTTTTACATCATAATGATGAAATGTAAAAATCTTCCATGAAATCTTCAATCATATAAAAAATTTAAAATAAAATTTCAGAATCTTCTCTTCATTCCTATTTTTTAAGCTTTGTAAACTTGTTACTCTGTATCTCACTTGTGTATGCCATGTTCATCGCTATTGATTGCTTATTTTTTTACTGTTTTAAATTTTAAAATCCAAAAAAAAAAAAAAAAAAAGTCAGAAAAATATATCAATTAGTATGCATATATTACAGTACTAGTTAAGCTAGGTAAAGTGCTATTTTCACTGTAATATTTATTTATTTATTAGGAATTTAAGCTATTTAAACTTGCGTTAGCAATTTTATCGGGTTTAACATTTTTTAGTGTTTTACTTACCAAACTGAACTTTTTTTTTTGATTGCTCTGCCCCATCCCTATTTTTCCCATAAGCCCTGTTGTTTTTAATGTGCGAAATACCATACTGTGGAGATTTTTACGAACACACGTACGTTATAGCAGAACTGACTGTAGGTCATATTCATGATTAGGTTTTTTTTTCCCATATTTAATGACACAAAATACAACTGAACTCAATTATTGTATTCCATGATGATAACTCACTACTAAGTAATGAAGTTAATTTTGATGCCTTTGTAAAATCTTTCTGAATTTTTTAATAGATGTCTGGTTGGACCTACGAATCGCATGAGATGGTTTTTGATATCCCCAATGCTTATTATGGGCGGAGTAAGTCATTGAATTTAACTCCTAATCTCACACATACACATAATATTACCAGAAATAAATGGATACCTGTATACTGCAAAGAACCATTTATTGATACAGTATTTAATAACATATCAGCCTACCTTAATTATATGCTTTATCCTTACTGCAGTTCCTTGATGTATTAATATCAGTTCCTGTGGCCTGCCTGAATACTGTTGTCCAGAAGTTCAGGCAGTATTCAATGAGGGTCGAGAGGATTTATGTACCACTCCTGTAAGTGCTTTCTGGTCTCCATAAGTTTCTGTTGTCTACCTGAATATTTTCTAGTAGCATCATGAAGTTCCTAGTTGGTGATTGCATCAGCCATGATGATCTTGGGTTTTGCAGTTTTGTTGCAAACGGCACAAACAGAACTGATTACTAATATGGCATCCAACAATGAGTCAGTGGAAGTCACTAAACTCAGCACATCTACTATATTTCATTGATCTGCTTGCTTCTAGTTTGAGTGTAGTAGCTTTTCATGCCTATTCCTGATATGTGGGTGGTGGTGGGTATGGTTCATTCTTCCCAAATCCCAGGGGTGGGGCCCTATACTTTCGACAGTATATACTCATGGTATTTATGGTATCTCACGGTATACCACGAACCACGGTATACCACAGTATAAGAGAAAATAATATATTCTCTTATACCGTAAGAGAATATATTATTTGTATAATATATTCTCTTACGTGAGATTCCATAAGAATACTTAAGAGAATGTATTCTCATACATTAAGAATACATTCTCTTAAGTAAATGGAGTGACTCATTTTAATGTAATGTAAATTTTTGCTTTCTGTAGTAAAAAAAAAAGTGGTAACAGTGACAAGTGGAGAAACTGATTTTTCCTCTAGTTCTCGTTGACATTTAAAAAGGTTAGTTTTATTCTGATGCTATATAAGCTGGCTTCCTTGAATAACTTTCAATGAAAATTGTAGTGTCTGGAGACTAGGCACCAGCAAGGTGATCTGACTGAGGTGTATAAGGCCTTGAATGGTTTGAGCAAGCTCAATGCTAATGGGATTCTTCCTTTTGCTCAGATTATGCACTTTGGGGGGAGACATAAACAATTAAAATTGAGAAAAGACAGTTGTATAATAGATGAGTGAAAATTTGCCTTTAGCCAGTGGGTAGATTACTGCTGGAACAAATTTCCATCTGTCTCTGTGGAAGTTGATAGCTTAAATAAATTCAACTGGACAAATTTTGGTGTGAATGGAAAGGTTTTTTTTTTTTTTTTTTTTTTGTTTGTTTGATGCCGTGTAAGCCTCTACTAATGCTGATTTGCCACTATTAATACTAAAATATTTTTAATGCAGCCACTTCATTAAGTGGGAAACAGTTTTCCTTGGTTTGAGAATGAATTGAACAATTTTCATAATGATATCAGTTATTCTCATGGTAGAAAATATCTGATCTGCAAATCAGAGACATGGTGTCACACAGATATAAGGAATGCAGAACTGGAATTTGGGGAATACAATGTGTACTGGAAGGATAGACAGGATAGGAAGGGAGGAGGGGTTATGCTATTAGTTAAGAACACATAAAATCCAAGGAAGTGAAGCCAGTCGACATCGCTGGACAGTGCAGTGTCGAGTCAGTTTGGTGTGAGATAAGCATTGGGAGATCAAATTTGAGATCGTCGAGAACGTCGCAAAATTTGAGAACGTCGCAATAAGTTTGTCAGTATTGTTTGTGAAAATAAGTTTGTTAGTGCACTGTATTAAAAAAAAAAAAAAAAAAAAAAAAAATCTAAAAATAAAATTACCAAAATAAGAGGAACTGAGAGAAATTGCTGGAATTTACAACTAAGCAGAGAAACTTCTCACAGACACACCGCTGTCGAGTTTTTCAGAAGTTCAACTTTATCTGTTATGGACAATGTACGGTGTTTGCACTTTACACCATGAGAAGCACTTCCTTTATGCATTGAAACCATGGCTGGGATTAAATGTGAGCAGGTTATAATAATAAATGCACAAAAACAAGTATGAATAGTTTTCCGGTGTTTATGAGTTTGCGCCAACAGCTGATGCTGCAACCGGAGAAATTTGAAATTATGTTCGTGGAAATTATGTATGAATTAGCGGTGGAACTGGATTAGTGATGGTCGACCTGTATATAATATCAAAATTATTTTTTTGCATCCAGTTCCTTTGTAACCAAATGAATAAGTTCATCATGAAAGGAACAAAAATCATGCAGTTGATAACATTTTTACATTATTTATGAAGTTAAAGGTAACTTTTAACTTCATATTCACATTTTGACTCGCTGGGCCTTCTCTTCCATAGCATTTGTAAGGAGTGGAAAGATAAGCACGTGGTCTTGAGCCACTTGGTTTTTCACTCTACATTAGCGAAGAGTCATGTGCACGTGATGCACAATTATAATGGTTACATATGCAATTACATCTATTGTTTGTGCACATCAGTAAGTTAATGTTTATGGAAGACATTTAGCATGGGCATTTTTAATCCCTCTTTCCTCTTAGTTATCCTAAAGTGATGTCAAACTGGTCACCAACTTACACATTCACTGTAAAGCCAACAACATAGCTGTAATTTGCAAGAGCATGCAAATTACAGCTAAGTTTTGAAGTCTACCAAATAACAGATTGTGCCCTTGTTTTTCTCTTATAATTTCTGATGCCATATATCTAAAGCAAAAAACCTTGGAGAATAATATGCACAAGTAAGAGGGCAAGGTGGCAAGGCAGCATTGCCTTGCCAACCTTGCATAGATATGTTCTTAATCCTCACACCAAAGTAGACTTGCCTTTGTAATGAATTGCCCTGGTATTGTACTACCTTTAAACAGATGGCCTCATCAAACTATTAATTGGCATTTGTTTAAAAGATGAGACGTCTATGGCAACCTGTTTCAGGACTAATTATAACACTGGTCAACACCAAAAAATGTTTCTGGCTTGAAAATAGTCAATTCTTCTTAATTTCAGCATGAGAAAAAAAAACAAATATAACATTTAAAACTCCTAGTTAGCTCTTGGTTCCATGATATAGCCCCTCTTATGATTTAGGGGAATATTAGGGAATTTTGGAGTCTAGAGAATAGATAGGTTGGTAACACTGAAACAGGAACCAATACGGCATGTGTTTTTTTTTTTTTTTTTTTTGATAGTATGAACCAGAGCTATAATGCTCAATACGTTCTACGTTGATATCAAAATTTGTAAAAGAATAAGAGAAGTTTACCTCAATATGATACGTAGAACACTTCCGTATGATACTCTCCAGAAATTAAAATGAAAACAATTAAAAAATCAAAAATCTTACATTATAGTAAGAAATAATTAACGATAATTAAAAATCAAATGAACATAATTAAAAATCAAATGAACACAATTAAAAATGAAGTAAAAAAATAATTTAATGAAAAAAATTTCAAAACCATTTTCCTTCCTAAAACTGACAATGCTTTTCAACCGTATGTCGTGATCACAGGAATGAAAATTACCGAATAGGGAGTGAGCATGGAACTTAAATAGGGATTATTTGTCTTTGCATATAATCCACGAGTCAGAGATTAGATATGACCCACGAGATTAGATATGGCCGGCAAACATTAACAGGATTCTCATATAGTGTGTAGTGTGTAATTCAATTTTGACGGTTTCTGCAATTAATAGTCTCGTATAATTGTGTTGGACACTAAGTATTTTGGCCTCATTAAATAAAAAAGTATGTTTTTCAATAATGGCATGAAAGGCTAATTCTGACACTGCTGAACTGAGGCCACATTTGATATTAACACGAAAATTCAGAGGAAACTGCATAGAACCCTAATAAGGTGAGTCGCAATCACTGCAAGAAATGCTGTACACTAGGTCATTTACTTGTGTTGTGAACGAGGAAAGGACTGAACGATTGTTCAGTATAGTGTGTAATTTCTGTATTGGCCTGTCTACAATTTTAAATTCGGTATCTTTAAAGAATCTGCTTAAGTTTTTTGTGCCATTGTTCAATATATGGGACAGAAATAAAGTATTTTTTTGATATTACTATTGTTGGTTGATGTATTTTTTTTGTATTCTATTCTTAGCTTGTACCCTAATTCTGTCTACTGTAGGAAGTGGGTAACTCCTGTTTAAGAATCTGCTGGTTAATATTTGTATTTCTGAGCCCAAAGCAGATTCCGTCGATTCCGCCTGAGTGGGCATAGATTCAAATTTAGGAAAGACAGTTGTAGAATGGATGTGCGGAAGTTTGCCTTTAGCCAGTGGGTGGTTGATTGGTGGAACAGACTTCCATCTTTTGCTGTGGAAGTTGATAGCCTAAATAAATTTAAGGCCTGAACTAGACAAACATTTGGAGTGACTGGATGGGTGAAATGGGAAGGTTTTTTTTTTTGGCCGATGCTGCATAAGCTTCCTTTCTTGCATCGTATACAAGAAACTCTACTAATGCTAATGCTGTATCAGGGAAATGTAACTATGAGATTGTTTTAATATTACTTTTCACTCCGACTACTAATGAAATTACTATATTCTGTGCCACTGTTCAATATATGGGTAGACAGTAGCGAAAGTACTGTATCTCAAAAACTAGAGCTAATAAAAAATTTCTGAAGTCATAATCGTTTTTCTCAACTCAAAATTAGTAAAGTTTGTGTATTTTAAGAAAGGAAACAAATTCAACGAATTTTTTTTTTGTTGAACAGGGAATTATCAGATGGCAGACTATCTCTAGTGAAAAAACTAAAAATAACAGATTTATCTATATTACAAATATTGATGAAGGAATATCAGGCTTAATGTCCAAGTTTGCAGATGATACAAAGCTTGACAGGGTTGTTAATGACAGTATGCTGCTGCAACAGGAACTAGAAAAGTTGGGCAGATGGGCTGAGAAGTGGCAACTGAAGTTTAACATTGACAAATGCAAAGTACTGCATATGGAGCCTCCATAGCCGAGTGGTCAGGAGCGGGAGTGCAGTAGCACGCGCTCTTTGAGTAGACCGGGGTTCAAGCCCCTGACTGCTGAATACGGTCGATCTGCCAACCCACACTGGACCAGCGTGGCAGATTATTGTCTATTTCCCTCAGCATGAATTGTTGAGGAGGCTTCCATCCTGCAGTGGGTTGATAATGGCTGCACTTTACTTTTTTTTTTTTTTAACCCCAGAGTAACATACCAACTTTGCATACTATATTCATGGTAGTGGAGGATGAAAAAGACCTGGGAGTAATTGTGCAGTCAGATATGAAGTTTTCAGAGCAGTGCAGACAAGCTGCCAGACCAGCTTATGGGATCTTGTCAAAGATATACAGGAACTTTGCTAGGGCATAAGGAGACTATTATCCTTTTGTAAAAAGCAGTGGTCAGGCCACACCTTGAGTACTGAATACATGTCTGGAGGTCACATATTAGGAATGATGTAGAGCTGCTGGAATGAGTACAGAGAAGGGCAACAAGATTGGTGAGAGGAACAAAGGGGTGCTTTTACTAAGAAAGGCTTTAGTTCTGCAAATTGCAGCATCTTGAGACTAGGCACCTGTAAGGTGATTTGATTGAGGTGCATAAAGGTTTGAGCAATCTCAATGCCAATGGGATTCTTTCCTTTGCTCAGACTACACATGAGGGGGTATAAATTCAAATTGAGAAATTATGGTTGCAGAATTGATGTGCAGAAGTTTGTCTTTAGCCAGTGGGTGGTTGATTGCTAGAACAAACTTCCACCGGTTGTTGTGTAAGTAGCAGTCTCATCTTTTAAAGGAATGGCCAATTAACCTCTTGGTGAGGCATCTGTTTGAAAGCAGTGCAATACCACAGCAACTCATTGCAAAGGCAGGTTAGTTCTATTGTGAGATTTGAGGCCATTGCATTACCTGTGCAGGTGAAATCTTGCTATTTGCAAAAAACAGTTTAAAGGACAAGATAGTCCTGCAAGCATCTTATAAAGGGAGAAATGTCAACTTTCCACACTTGCCTGGATTCTTAAAGAGAAGTGATTGTTGATACAAGTTCCGCATTGCTTTCATATTATTTCCAGATTTTAAAATGTTGATTATTATTATTTTATTCATTTATTAATTTTAAAGAACTCGGGATTGTAAAGGTGCCGGATTTTTGAATTTACTGTATTTGATTTTATTTTCTTGAAATCAATCTGTTCATCAGTTATCCAACTTTAGAATGACAGTAATAGACAAGCCGAATATCTAATATTTTTCTTATTTTCTTTCTTTTTCTTATATTACGTACTCCACCTCTAACTGCTTGTTACATGTTTACATTGGGCATCCTATAATGAATTTCTTGTTAACAATTTCAGATTTAAGTCTTGGGTCCTAGCCTGCACATTTTCAGAGGCCCTTTTTCTAATGAGTGCCTCTATTTTAATATGAATTGGGCTAGAAATTAATAGGTTAAAATACAATTGATGGAAAGAACAATTATAAATGAAATGCAATTAAAACTTAAAAAGAAACCTTATATTATTTGATGGGTGCAGGGCTCCCACACTTTGTGATGATGAAGCAACTGTCACACTGCAGATTGATAAAATGTCTTGCTGTTCAGACGAATTTCATGAGGTATGTGGCAGCAATGGTATAGGGAATCTATCTCCTGTCAGCAGTGTCATGATCAATGAAATGTAGGCAAATAATTCAGCTTGTGAAATCTACGAACTAGGCAGTTTAGCACAGGAATTTTGGGCCACTTGTAAGGCATTTGATAAACAGATGCATGCTATTTTTGGATGCAAAATATAAAAAAACTGTTCTTGTCAAGAAATCTGGGTTCATTTTGGAGTAAAACAAGATTGTTTTATGACTGCAGTCTTCACACCTCTATTAGGGAATAGAGGAGCATTTTCCTTTTCAGATATTTGAGTAAATGATTTTGCTTATGCAGCACTAAGTTTGTTAAACAACAAGTTGCTGTAGTTAGAGTCATCTGTCATCATATGCATCGAGTGGCTTGAGAGAGGAACTAGCTAACCATTTGAAAAAGTGGTTTAAGGTGAAAATTAAATTATGAGACTGCTTTGAAGCTCACTATGTCAGTCCTGTCCAACTTCCTTTTAATAAGCAACTGTTTGATTTAAAATTACAATAAAACAAATACATCAGTTTTACCTTGTAGAACACCTTGGATAACATCCATTTTGATATTTTATTTTATACACAACACACAAGTGTTAAAAGAAAAAAAAGTCAGGGAAAACGGTTTTTCAGATATATTTTTTTATATGAAAACTCAAAACATATTAGAACCTAAAGTACTTAGTACTGTGTGTGGGTTTGAAGGTTTGGAGGACAGAAGTTACTTGTTGGCTTGAATTTCTGTAGATTTTCAGGAAATACATGTGAAGGAAAGTCGTTCCAGGAAGCTGACACTGAGGACTAAATGAGGAAGAAGAAAATTTAGTTCTAAGAGTTTAAAGTTGAACAGTACTGGATGTTGACTGGCAGGGCAGTGTTAATGCTACGGCCAATGGCCTCACCCAAAGTGGGGATCTCATTTTCAGTGTAAATATTTTCTAAGGTAGTGATAAAAAGATGCAAATTTCTAATAATAATAATAAACCAAGAAAATGTGCAATATAAAAGCATACTTAAACTTAACTTGTTATGTGTTTAAATTTTATTCTTATACCTTTTTATTATACAATAAATAAGTTAAAAGTTTCTATTAAAATTGTTTTTATTGTTATTTTATTTTTCAAGTCAAAGAACATAAACATTTTTGACCTCTTATTTTATATTTTTATCAAGAAATTATTCATAATATAAATATAAAAACCTATGTAGTATTTGTAATTATATGTATATGCTATATATATATATATATTAAAGGGGCCTCAAATTTAAATTTGGCTAGGGGCCTCTTTCATCCTTAATCCAGCCCTGTTGACTGGCTGCGACACATGTATGGACTGGTTTGGAACAGAGAAAGTGGGGAGGAATTACAGAAGCTCATTTAGAAGAGCAATGTTCACAGAAGTATTTACAGAAAAGGCATGCAGCAGAAATAGAACGTGTGTGTGTGTGTGTGTGTGTGTGTGTGTGTGTGTGTGTGTGTGTGTGTGTGTGTGTGTGTGAGAGAGAGAGAGAGAGAGAGAGAGAGAGAGAGAGAGAGAGAGAGAGAGAGAGAGAGAGAGAGAGAGAGAGAGGAGGCACTTTATAAGAGATAGGTCATTAATTAACTGCCCTCTTTTGAATGGAGTCTAGAAGCCTGAGAGATTATGAGGGAACCATCCCAGATGTGGGAACAATATTCCATGGTGGGGTGGATTTGAGATTTGTACAGAGTAAGTAGTTGTTTAGTTAGAAGAAAATTGAAGCTGAGAGAAAAAGGCAAAACTCAGTTTTTTAGATGCAGAAGCAATATTTGTGATGTGCTTGTGCCTGATTAGAAGTCGGAGTAATCCCTAATAGATATATTTGATCTTGTCTAGAAATCTGAGTATTGTTAAAGATGAGCATAGCTACAGACTCGTTTTTGTGAGATATGGCAGGAAGGACTAAGTTTCAGCAAGACTGAAATTAAGTTATCTTTGCACCATAAGAGAAATACGTGGAGATCAGCATTTAAAGAATTGGTTGTAGACATTTGAGAAGTTGAAGCCATTTGTGCAGGGCAAGGTTTCTCAATGGAATGTGCAATGCAATGTGCTACATCAACAAAATATGGATAGGATTTCCAACAATGGAAGAAAGTAATTAGCATATAAGAGGAAAAGAGTGAAAGAAAGAACTAAACTTTAGGAATGTCAGCTTTAGTGAATAAGTAAGAAGACAGAGCCATCTACTGTCACTCGCAGAGAGCGGTCAGAGAGAAAACTAAATACCTAAATGCAATCAAAAGCCCTTAAAATGTTAAGAGAAAGTGCTTGAGTTTCACCAAACTTTTCTACTGAATTTGTCCATAGATGGGTAAAATAAGCTAAAGTATTACCAGTAGATTGACAATGGCAGAAACCATACTGGTGATCATTGATCAGAGGGAAGGCTGAGATAGTTTAGGCATTGGCTGTTAATGAATTTTTCTATTACTCTAGGTAGAGCGGAGGTAAGTGCAATGGTACGATAATTGTATGGGAGGGATTTGTCATCCTTTTTAAGAACTGGATAGATATGAGCAAATTTCCAAGAAGGACAAGCACCATTGGAATAAGAAAGTGTAAAGAGGCAACACCAAACAGGACTAAGCTCAAGAGCACAGGTTTTGAGAACAAGTGGAGAAATACCATTAGGACCTGGAGCACTTTCTTGGCATCAAGATTATTCAGAATTCTTTTGATATCCTTTTGACAGAAGACCACAAGAGACATTGAGTGGGGTGTACTGAGAAATGTAATAATTGGTTTACTAAGATCAATACAAGAATTAGAAGAAAAGCAATAAAACCATGAGATTTTAATAGAGGTGGGAGTATAGATGGGCAAACGTTGCAGCAAATAGCTTTAGCAAGAGACCAGAATGCTTGGCTACTGTTTGGACAAGAAGCAAGTTTTCTACTCTTAGCTGTTGTTGTTATTTTGGTTTTTAGGAGCATTAGCAACTAAGGCCATATTGCTCCGGGATATGCGGTGGTCATTCCTGACCTTCCCGCATCCTCCATATGTGGTGGTGATGGGCTTGAACCCCGGTCTAATCAAGAAACGTGTGCTACGCACTGCTGCTCCTTCCCACCTGGCTACGGAGGCACCTACTACTACTCTTAGCATGTTCAAAATCTAGTTTGGGGTGATTAATAACTGCTTTACAATTGTTGCAAGCTTTACTGTTGACAGAAAATGAACCTGGGGATATGAATGCAGTCCAATTGTGACATGGAATCATTCTTATATTGATTAGAATGCACATTCTTAGCACACTTATTGGCACATTCTTAGCACACTTTTCCAATAAGTGTGCTAAGAATGTTTAAGGTGAACATTAAGTGTTTAAAGAGCTTTAAGGTGGAGTGTGGAATGAAGGATTTCATCCCTACAAGAATAATTTCACTGACATGATCTGAGCAAATATTGACAAAAGAAGATTCAAAACAGTAATCAAACCAAGGAAAAGAAGAATATAAATCTCACAAATTATCCCATTTTGCATTCTTGTAATGCCAAAAAAACATGAGGCTAAGAATGGCCAGGAGAGAAACTGGTGAAGAGACCATCACCAAATTGTTATCTGAGGTGCCTAGAAGACCATTCAACTCAACCATATATTTTTAAGGGGTGTTCACAAGGAAAACATCAAGAGTGTGGTGAGGAGTGTCTGGTATTTTGATAAGTAAATGAACAAGCTGTGCAAAATCATTAGTAATTGCAAAGCCTCAGCATTGAATGTTTAAATCACTAATGAAAATTACCCTCACTATTAGGAAAGCTGGACTGGAGAAAGTCAAGTTTCAAAAAAAGGAAGGGAAGTCAAAGAGTTCCAAGTGATTAGTGGAGTTTGGAAAACGATAGAGTCAGCAGATGAATTTGACAGAATGGGACAGAAAAGATTGAAAAGAGGAGATTCCAAATTACTAAGTCTCTGACAGGGAATATCAGCAGACATATGCACAAGTACCACCTTTGAAGTGAAAGGAATTGTACAGGAAATAATTAGACATGAGATGAGCAGCAGTTGAGGACCAATAATTGGGATTCTATCAGAAAAAGTAGTGGGGCTTGGCAGACTGCAGGTGGAAATGGACATCATTGTATTGGAACTGGTAAGTAAATGAACACATTTGTGAAATTAATGACGAATTTTTTGAGAGGTTTAAATCTTTTTGCAGTTAAGTTTTTCTATTCGTTTGTCTATTCATGATGTATTCAATATTTTATTTTTTTTGTTTATTGTTCTATGCAGATATTGTTTTATTTTTTCTATTTATTGTTCCCAGTCAGCTTTCCCAGCAACCCTGCAACCTATTTACAATGCTGTATCACTGAACAATGTTGATGTACAGTTATCTCAGATTCCCTTGTAGCAGGTCAATCCATTCTCAATGTAATGCCCATATCACAATGCAATATCATTAATGTATCTGACACTATAAAGTTCCAACATAAGGTTGTGATGATCTCCAAGGATCCAATTGACACTTGTAGGTTCACCATGAAGATTCAAAATGAGCAGAAGCCCAATCCAGGAAATAGACATCTGAACCAGGAATTGTGGTCACAACGAAGTGAACTTTTGTTCAAAAAATCTGAACAGCCCCAACAGTACAGCAGTTAACAGTAAAGAGAAATACCTCAATCAGTCTCCACATACAGTCCCTGGAACCACAATAACACTATAGCATCACAGATCATCCATCAAGGAAGCAACCACAATGCAATCCAACAGGCTTATCATGGTGGTCTAACCTTCCACTGGAGCCCCAATTTCTCCAATACAAGCCTGCCCAAAAAGCGTCGATGGTCTCCTGAACAACTGCTATGAATCAGCTCTTAGTGAAAGAGGCATCTAGAGGATGTATCATGAGGTTCTTTACAAGCCATAGTGTTCACAGGATAGACTCCCACCTATAATCAGAAAAGTACCACTCATCCTATGTCCACCCTGTCTACCATAATATTCCATTCTAATGTAGCATGTCTACCCTTTCAAACCCTTTTTGAAAGTCATGCCCTTTCAAAGTCCTTTTTATCTGGCATCCAGTATCCGGCTCATGCTCCCCCAACTGCAACAAGATCCTCCTTTTGAATAGCTGGACCACAAAATTTCAAAACTTTTGTACTAACAGTGTTCACATCCAGGAGTAAGGGAGTAACGAAAAAGTATAGGGGGGGCATATTATGTGAAGTAATTAAATCTTTAGATGTGGCATGCATACAGCAAGAATATACCCAGCCCTTTGATATAACCCATGGCCTTGACAATATTTTAATATGAATTAAGAAATATCCACAGTTCAGAACTGTCTAGGACAGTCTCTCAATCTGTGGTCCACATAACTTATGAAAGTGGTCCATAGGAGTTGACAATAAAACTGAGCTTTATTTTGCCTTAGGAAATGATCCCATTAACAGTGATGGGTAATAGTTATGACTATAACAATCTTATGTATACTACATACGTTACGTATGAGTACATATCGATCTCTTTTAAAAAAAAAGAGATTTAATATACAGGTAGCCCTTGGTTTATGAAAATTTGTTTTGCAACAATTCACAATAACGACAGTTTTGAAACCAAATGGCCAAAAATATTCAAAAACTATAAAAAATTTCAAAAATGCACAACTATAAATACTGGATATGATGTAAAGAAACAGCACAATCAATCAATCAGAGATTAGACCTATCCCCCCTACACCAATCAGTGATGAGGTGGCTGGAGATAAGAGGAGCGGAGCACTCAGTTTGCTTGTTGGTGTACTATTCTACAGTGTAAATTTGAGTTTTAATTAAAAATTTATTAAATTAATAAAATAGGAGCTGACCCTCTACAAAGGAATTTGAGATAACTGTACATCAACATTGTTCAGTGGTACAGCATTGTAAATAGGTTGCAGGGTTGCTGGGAAAGCTGACTGGGAACAATAAATAGAAAACAAAATATCTGCATAGAACAATAAAAAAATAAAATACTGAATACATCATGAATAGACAGACGAATAGAAAAACTTAACTGCAAAAAGATTTAAACCTCTCAAAAAAATTCGTCATTCATTTCACAAATATATGTGTTCATTTACTTACCAGTTCCAATACAATGATGTCCATTTCCACCTGCAGTCTGCCAAGCCCCACTACTTTTTCTGATAGAATCCCAATTATTGGTCCTCAACTGCTGCTCATCTCATGTCTAATTATTTCCTGTACAATTCCTTTCACTTCAAAGGTGGTACTTGTGCATATGTCTGCTGATATTCCCTGTCAGAGACTTAGTAATTTGGAATCTCCTCTTTTCAATCTTTTCTGTCCCATTCTGTCAAATTCATCTGCTGACTCTATCGTTTTCCAAACTCCACTAATCACTTGGAACTCTTTGACTTCCCTTCCTTTTTTTGAAACTTGACTTTCTCCAGTCCAGCTTTCCTAATAGTGAGGGTAATTTTCATTAGTGATTTAAACATTCAATGCTGAGGCTTTGCAATTACTAATGATTTTGCACAGCTTGTTCATTTACTTATCAAAATACCAGACACTCCTCACCACACTCTTGATGTTTTCCTTGTGAACACCCCTTAAAAATATATGGTTGAGTTGAATGGTCTTCTAGGCACCTCAGATAACAACTTGGTGATGGTCTCTTCACCAGTTTCTCTCCTGGCCATTCTTAGCCTCATGTAAGAGAAGTGCAGTAAAGCCAAGTGAATGTGAAAATGTTGCTAAAAAGTGACATCTATCACATTTGAAAAAAAGATGGAGGTAATTCATAGAATGAAAGATGGTCAGACACATTCTAATGTGCAGAAGTATAAAATTGCCTCCATCGACTGTGAATACCATAATGAAAAATGCAGATGAAATAAAATCGTCAATGCAACA
The DNA here is from genome assembly GCF_048544385.1 of Mastigoproctus giganteus. NCBI lineage: Eukaryota > Metazoa > Arthropoda > Arachnida > Uropygi > Thelyphonidae > Mastigoproctus > Mastigoproctus giganteus. The sequence continues at coordinate 85,189,909 of NC_143584.1, forward strand.
TGCTATGACAGTGTGTGATGCAAGTTAATTATAGCAGAAGTAAACAAAAAAAAACTGAGAAATGGTTATTGTGGGTGGATGACTTAAATGAAAAAACGTTCCGTTGACTCAAGCTGTTATTACTGATAAGGCAAAGTCAATTTTTGAAGATTCTAAGAAAAAAAAGAGACTGGTGATGAGACATTTTTAGGTAGCAAAGGATGATTTATGCAATTTAAACCTTGATGTAAGTGCCACTGTTTGAAGTTAAGTGGCGATGCAGCAAGTGTAGATGCCAAGGCAGCTGCAGCATTTCCTGCAGAGTTTCAAGCCATTGTAGAGAAGGGTAATTATCCTCCTGATCTTATTTTAATGTTGATGAGACTGGGCTTTATTGGAAGAAATTGTCATCATGAACCTTCGTTGAGCATGAAGAGCAGTCTGCACCAGGTTTAAAGGCTGCAAAAGACAGGCTACCGCTTCTGCTGGGTGCAAATATCTCTGGCACTTCAAAATTAAAATCAATGTTGGTATACCATTCACAGACACCATGTGCTCTCAAGGGCCTAAACAGAGCCACGTTGCCAGTCTACTGGAAATGGAACAGGAAGGCTTGGCACACAAGCTATTTTTGCCCTACTGTGCCCAGTTTTTGTCAAGAGAATGAGTTACCAGCCAAGACTCTTCTTTTGGACAATGTCTCTGTCCGTCCTGCAAACCTTTCTGAAGTCGAAACATCTCTGGATGTCAATGTTGTTTACATGCCACCAAACACCACTTCAGTTTTGCAACCAATTGACCAAGGGGTAATAGCAATCTTTAAAGACTATTACCTCTGCCAAACCTTCATGGAAATGGTGAGAGTTTTGGACAGGTCAGACAAACTATCAAGGATTATTGGCACTCCAACATTATGAAGGGAATTAATAACATCAACGCAGTTTGGGATGAGGTGTCAGTAAACAGAGTGTGGTACAAACTTCTCCCACAATTAATGCACAACTTAACGGAATTAGTCAGTGGAGAACATTGTTTGAAGACGTTAGCAGGCTGGTGTAAGAAGCAGGATTGGACGAGATTACAGCTGAAGATGTAACAGAGCTGTTGGGTAGCTGCTTTCCACTGAAGACTTGGAAGAATTGGCTAAAGAACTAAGCTAAGAGAAGGCCCAAGAGCTCACATCTGGTGAGTATGGGCTTGGCACACCCAGGGTCCTGAGTTGGATATCATCATTCTTCTTTTTTCTTGGTGATTCCCTTTTACTTCTGACCCTTGTTCTCTCTCTCTCTCCCTCCCTCCCCCAGGGTTAAAAAAAAATTTTTTTTTTTTTGGCTGGTGCAGTATAAGCCTCAGGCTTCCTTGCTGCACCATATGGTTAATGATAATAATAAAGGAGGAGAAGAAAGAAGAAACTAGTCTAGAGCAACTCCAAAGTTCCCAAAGTGTGTTTCAGGAACTTTGGGGGTCTGAAAATGTTTGGGTTTTTTTTTTTTTTTTTTGTTAGTTGTTGGTGCATCAGCTTCTGTGGCTATAATGCACCTCCCAAAGTTTTTGCATTTTCTACTCTGATTCAAGCCCGAGGCGGGATTCGAACCCAGGACATTTCGGTTGCCAGGCAGGCACTTTACCCACCCGGCTAGCCTGGTTGGCTGAAAATGTTCTATTAATTTACCTTTGATTGTTTTTGTAAATTATAAATATGTATTGTTGCTTTTATTTATTATTAACTATTCATTGTTCTAAAAGACAGCGTTTTTCATTAAATTTAGATTGGCAAACAGGTTCCATAGAAGGCTTAAAACAAAAGGGTTCTGTTTTGGATCACATATCACTTGACCTAGAATGTAAAATTCCAGTAATATTTATGTTCATATAAGACTAATAAATGAGTTACTAATAAATTATTGCATTAGATTCAAAAAAAGATTTGTTTTATCATAAAAAAATTGTTTATTACTTTTATAATGTATATCTTCAAATTTCAGGTAGCTTTCTTTGTTTCTCTTGTAACCTGCATGCATCTAAGCACTCCAGCAATCAAGAAAACTTCTATAGTAAATGAACTCAGGTAAATACTAAATCATTGATAAATTATGCATAATATACACAACCGGCAAACACAGTATATGGTATGACTCATGACCATTTTTGCTTTGGGACAAAAACAAACCAACACCACCTTAGGAAAATGTTCTATTAATCTAGCTTTGATTGTTTATTTAAATTGTAAATATGTAAATTGCTTTTATTTATTATTAACTATTTATTGTTCTAAAAGATGTTAATGTATTGCATTAGATTTACATTTGCAAACAGGTTCCATAGAAAACTTAAAACAAAAGGGTTCTGTTCTGGATCACATATCATTATGATCTAGAATGCAAAATATCCAGATAGCTTCTTTTTCCAGTCACATAGCTCCCTGAGGAGCTGTTGTGGTCACCAACAAATTCTTCCAACTGCATCAATCGTGTGCTATACAAGCAGCATCGCAGTGTCATGCCCAGAAGTTTACTGATTCCATCCTTTTACCTAGCTGCAGGTCTTCCTCTGCACCTCTTCCCCTCGGTTTTTCCTTCCATTATATTCTTCAACAGAAAGTTTTCCCTTCTTACTATATGACCAAAAAACTTGTGTTTTCTTTTGTTGATGCTATGAAGAAGAATTTTAGGCCTGCCAATTTTATTTAATACCCATTCATTGGTTCTTCGATCCAAGTAAAAAATACACAGTATTCTCCTGTAACACCACATTTCAAATGCCTCAATTTTTCTTCCTGTCAACTCTTTTCAGATTCCATCCTTCACATCCATAAGTAGCAACCGGAAAAATTAACAAATCAATGATTCTCAGTTTCATCTTTAGGGGCAGATCATGATCTCTCCATAATTTTATCAGATCAGCAACCAACGTTTTAGTAATTGCCTGTCGTCTCTTTACATCGTTTGAGTAGTCACTATTTTTATTTATACTTGACCCTAAGTAATCAAATTCATCAACTTCTTCGATATCTTGCCCATTAACCTTCACTTTACAGGAACCGAGATTATCACCAATCACCATAATTTTAGTTTTACATACATTCAGAAACAATCCTTTTTTCTTACTTGCTTCACATACTCTCCTCAGAGTTTTTTTAAGATGATCCTTAGAATTACAAATCAGCACAGTATCATCTACATAACGAAGGTTGTTTATCTTCAGTCCTCCAATTTTCATGACAGTCTCTAAATCTTCCAAAGCTTCACGCATGACATCTTCATAATAAAGATTAAAAAAGGTGAGTTGACAAAATACAGCCCTGCCTGACACTGTTACCTATTGTTGTTGTTGTTGTTATTTGGTTTTTAGGAGCATTAGCAACTAAGGCCATATTGCTCCGGGATATGCGGTGGTCATTCCCTGAATGACCTTTCCGCATCCTCCGTATTTGGTGGTGACGGGCTCGAACCCCGGTCTAATCAAGAAGCGTGTGCTACGCACTGCTGCTCCTTCCCACCTGGCTACGGAGGCGCCTGTTACCTATTGTGAAAAAGTCCATGTTTCCCATGTTTATTATTACAGTTCTTTCCTGTTCCTGGTACAGTAGCTTAATCAGCTGAATTATGTGGATTGGGAAACACATAAATAGTCAGTTTCTCATGTTGAACAATCATATGCTTTTGCATAATCTCTAAAACATAAAACGACTGGAACATTGAATTCTTTGCATTTTTCAATAATCAGTCATAGACTTAAGATCTGGTCTCTCATTCCTCTACCTTTCTGAAACCTGCTTGCTCTTCTGGCATTTCTTCTTCAAGTTTTATTGAGATTCTATTTAATATGATTTTAAGAAGAATCTTGCTAGCGTGAGAAATTAGGCTAATAGTCCTGTAATTTGAACAAATTTTCAGATCTCCTTTTTTTTGGTAAGGGGATGAAAATTGATTTCTTCCAATCTGATGGCCACCATCCTGTTATCCAAATTTTTACAATCATTTTATGAAAAAACTCTGCACCCTTCACACCTGTAGCTTTAATCAATTCCGCTGGGATTTCATCAAATTCCAGGTGACTTGCTACACATTAGTTCTCTGATGGCCTTTTCGACTTCTTCCTTCAGTAGAACTGGTTCATGATCACGCTCTTTAAAAGGGGATGGCAGATCATTAGTGCCAGCAGGTGCTTGGAAGAACTGCTCACAGTATTCTTTCCACCTTCCTTTGATTGTGTTCTCCTCTGTTAAAATTTCACCTTTGGAGTCCTTAATTACATTCAGTTTTGGTCAGAACTTTTGTCTTAAGGACTTAATTACATCATACATCTTTTTAGTGTTGTTTCGTTTGTTGTGGTATTTGATTTCTTTACACTTTTGATTGATATAATCCTGTTTATCCTGGCTTAAACAGTACTTGATGACAGCTTAGTTCCTGATACTCTTTGTTTCCTTGTACACTTAGTTCCTGATACTCTGTTTCCTTGTACACCCTGGGCTTTTGCAGTTTTTCTCTGTTCAATAAGTTTAAAAGTGACTTTTAAAGGCTTCCTGATCTTTGACTTTTCTCTAATGTGCTATCTGCTGAATCCTTAATAATGCTTTTTGTATTTTCCCACATTTCCTCAGGCAGCATATCGTCATCTAGTTCTAATAAAGCTTGAAAATGATTGCCTGTTTCAAAAATATAATAGTTTGGAATATTTTCTACATTCAGTCATCTAGGGAAAACCTTATTCACGATCTCTTTCAGCTTGAGAATGATGTGGAGTAGCTGATGGTCACTGCCACAATCTGCTCCGGGAAGTGTTTTTGCTGTGATTACACTGGAACACCATCTTTGCTGTATAAGGATATAATCAATCTGATTCCTTGTTTTATGATCAGGAGATTTCCATGTGTAGCAGGAGTCACATAAGACAAGACGGTTCAGATGACAAAATTCAATTAAACTTTCATCCCGCTCATTTCTAGTGCCTACTACATTCCAGACTAGAAGAAAGTCTTGCCTACTTTTGCATTAAAATCACCCATGAGTATTAAAACATCCTTTTTTGGGACCAGATCAAGAGCTGACTGGAGATTTTCATAATAAACGTCCATATCTTCGTCAGTGTCAATGTTGATGTCGGTGCATTGCACTAAAACTGTGAGATTTACTGGCTGGCTGGCTCTGAAGTCTAACCGTTATCATTCTACTATTAATAGGGTTGTATCCAAGAAGAGACCGTGAACATTCCTTAATCACAATGACAGCGACACCATGTTATTTTACTTGGTCACTTCCAGAAAAAACAACCAAAAACCCATTTCCAGTTTTGAAATGACCTTGTCTTGTCCAAATGACTTCGGTTGCTCCTAAAATGTCAATTTTATACCTATCCATTTCATTCGTGACCATATCCATCTTGCCTTCTTTTAAACTTTTTACATTCCATGTGGCCACGTTTACCCTCTTCTTTATTGAATGGCGCCTCCGTAGCCAGGTGGGAAGGAGCAGCAGTGCGTAGCACACGCTTCTTGATTAGACCGGGGTTCGAGCCCGTCACCACCAAATACGGAGGATGCGGAAAGGTCAGGGAATGACCACCGCATATCCCGGAGCAATATGGCCTTAGTTGCTAATGCTCCTAAAAACCAAATAACAAACATAACTTTATTAAATTTAATTCTGCAGGGCACACAGTGGCATCTGGGGTCTGGTTAACAGCAGTTTTTGAAGTTGTGTTTGTTGTGGTCTCTGTGGCATCAGATGATGCAGTGGTATGGCATTGCCTACCATGCAGCCGATTTTGAAAGGGGTCAGCTTTAATCATAGGAAGAGTCATCTTCCTATGATTATGCATCTCACAAGATGCTTGGGAAGAGAAAGTTGATTACAGTAGAGCCCTGCTTATTGCGGAAAGGCTGATTACAGCTGCCTTTCGCCTGGTTTCCAGAGGTCATTGTATATACAGTGAAACTTCCCTTTAACGGAGAGCCATGGGGAATGAGAATGTGTCCGTTAGAGAGAAATGTCCGCTAACAAGAAGTCTGAGGGAGAAAAAAAAAAAAAAGAAAGAAAGAAAGAAAAATCGTTAAACGTTTAATGTAAAATTAAATTAAAATATATACAGATTTTGCACAATATTTTTGTAAATTTACAATTGTGCTATGCATATTATGACTTTATCTTAAGAAAAAAAGATACAGTAATCACTTATTTTCTTCTGCACCTTCTTCCAGCTGATAATTTTGTTTTCAACATTTGTTTGGAGTGAAGAAACCATCGAAAGTCCTTCAATATCTTCAGTGGCGAAAAACATTTTTAAACAATTGATTTGTATGAGCGCTTCTTCTATTTTCATCGGTGGTTCATCGTTAATATGTTCTTCGACAGAATGACCTCCTTCTATTTCTTCATCCTCACGAGGAACTTCTTGAAAAATATCGATGATAATGTTGTTGATATCTAGAGCACCATCTTCTGTAGTGAGGTTAGAGTTTTATCTTTGTAGCCAGGGTCACTTGTAGCTGAAGTATCGTACATTATCAATAGACGTTGAAGTTCTTGTTCTTCTTGGTGCTCCACATTGCTGTTCACAACTTCAATTTTTGCGTTTGAGAAGCCAGACTTTACAAAAAAGTTGACGACAGTTTTTTTTCTAATTGCGTTTACTGAAGAGGAAATCCATTGAATTGCATCTAGGATGCTGATTTTCTTTGCAAGGGCACTCGCACATGTTACATCGTTCATACTTGCAACGAGATGTCTTAAAAAACGTTTTCTGTAGTGAAGTTTAAAATTTTTTATTATCCCTTGATCCAAGGGCTGACACTCTGCAGATGTGTTTGGTGGCAGAAAAACGATTTGAATGTTGGACAATTCAATGTGCGGGTGAGATGCAGCATTATCCATGAAAAGAATAATTTTTCTATTTTGACGAATCATGTTTTCGTTAAAGTGACTTATCTATTCGCTCATGATATCTCGTGTCATCCACGCCTTTTTATTAGACTTCCAGTCAACATTCAAAAGATTCAACTTTATGCCCTTGAAACAACGAGAATTTTGTGGTGTTCCTATAACAAGAGGTTGTTCAAAGTCTCCCAGCATATTTGTACACAATAGTACAGTCAAGCGTTCCTTAGAAATTTTTCTGCCCTGTCACTTTTCGTTTTTTAGACTCATTGTTTTTTCAGGAAGAGCTTTAAAAAACAACCCTGTTTCGTCACAGTTGTAAATATCCTTAGCTTCAAAATCACGACATAAATCTTCCAATTTGACAGTCCACTCTGTTACAACCCCAGTATCAGCAGATCCACCTTCACCACTTACGGTTTTCCAAGAAATTTTATGCCGAGTTTTGAACTTGTCTAGCCATCCCACAGAAGCTTTGAACTCATTTACTCCCATAGATTTCGCAACCTCCAAAGCCTTTTCCCTAATAATAGGTCCATTAATGGGAATTTTTTTAGCAAGTGCGCGACAAAACTACTCATACGTAACATTGTCGATTTGAAGTCCAACAGTTTTCGGGAATGATTTTTGAATCTGATCATTTACGTGTTGCCAAAATTGTTTGAGCAGTTCATTTTTTCCCTTTAGGATGTTGCTTACCTGCGTCTTCCCGATTTTGAATTTTGCAGCGAGATTATTTTTTTTGCCGATCATACGCATTAATGAGTTCGACTTTATCTTTTAAAGTTAAATGCTTACGAGAAGACATTGTGCACTTCACACGACACTGAACAAAACTGAAAACTGAAACTCAAAAGATGAAAGGCAAAATTCCCTCCCCATGCACACACCGAATTCATCAGAAGTTTTACACGTGCGTTAAAATTCTTGAAAAAGGGTTTAGAACCGTGACGTAAACCTTGATAAAATTCAGAGAATCGGAAATAGAAAATAAACACATGATTGAGACAATACGTGGAAGAAACGTTCCTAGAAAAAGGGCCGTGAGCTCGCCCGCTGTCCGTTATGGGGAGATCAAATTAAGTGCTAATCTAAACGAAACAGTGCAGATTGCCTGTCCGCGTCCGTTACAGAGAATGTCCACTAGACAGAAGCTGAAAACAATAGAGGAGAGTTGGGGAATTTGAAAATGTCCGTTAAAGAGAGGTGTCCGTTAGGAGAAGTTTCACTGTATATACACGGATGGATATATATATATATACAGTCCATTCCAGTTATTTGGGACACATCAGGACTAGTGCATTTTGGCCCGATTAAGCAGCTGTCCCAGTTATCTGAAGTTTCACGTAAATAGTTAAAAATACAATGTACCCTCCCTTTACAATTGATTCACTGTACAATCAAATCACGTTACGACGAACTCGCCATAGTAAAGTACCATTCACCATACGATGTGTAGTAAGCGCCGGTCATTGTGATCACGTTTGTGAATTGAATTTTAATTCTATTAAACAGCGATTCTAATTAGCAAAAATAGGAGGAATATTATCCACAGGCTATAAAAGCAAAGATATAGCACAAATTTACCCTTCATTACCTTACCAATTAAAAAATTAAATGATACGTGAAAACTGCAAGAATATACGTGATAATCGGAATAATTAATACGTACTGTAATATGTACATACTAACTAGTTGACATTTCTGTTCACTGACATTTGTAGTTGGGGGTTAAAATTTAAAACAGTAAAAAGATAAGCAATCAATAACAAAGAACACGGCACACACACATTGCAAGTAACATGATATGTGCAAGTGAGAATGGAGTAATGAGTTACAAAGCTTTAAAAATAGGAATGAAGAGATTGAAAATTAATTTTTTTTTATATGATTGATGATTTCATGGAAGTGTAAACATATTTCACCATAATAACCCACAGAATTCCAGCTGTCGGTATTATCGCAAATTCAGTAAGATCGAGTTTACTGTCCGTTTATGATAGATTTCACTAACAGAAAAGCCCAATAAACAGGTGACTGCTAATTGTTTTTATGGTTGTGACCTCCAGAATTTCGACAGAACCACATGGTACCGTCAGACAATCGTAGGGTAATCTCCAGTGCTGCGGTCTCCTGCCCCAATTAAACGGCATGCTGTCCCAATTAAGTGGTAAACCCTGGCTATTTTCTTGATTGGGTTCTGTTTTTTAAGATTTGCCTCAAATAAACAGCTGCCCCGATTAACCGGTGGCCCAAATAACCGGAATCCATTATATATATGTATATACCCATCTCCGTGTCTGTGTGTGTATATACACACACACACACACACACACACACACACGGATATATATATATATATATATTTTTTTTTTTTTTTTTTTTCCCCAGTATATTTGCACAATTAATTTTTATAACTTTAGTCAGTAAATTTATTTGTAAGGTGGCACTGATTTCATACGTTTTTTAAATATTCGCTCCTATATTTCAAAATTTAGATTCCTTTCATCAGCGTTAAACCGCTGCATAATCTTCAGTATTCGTCAAACGCTCTAACCATTAAAGTTTTATTTTAGTCTTAGAGCCTAAATATTTACCACTCAGACATAAAATATATGCCCAATGAATCCTAATATACAGGGTGTCTCAAAAATATTGGTACAAATGTTTAGGGGAGGTAGTTAACATCTAATGGAATGTGAATCGCATAGGAACCCATAACCGGGAACATCACTGTAAGTCGGTACACAGTGCTGTTCATCAGTTTGCGCGAGAGAAAATTTCTGGTTTACTCATTCAAGCAGTAGTCGCCGCCCGAAGAGCATGCATCGATATACGAACTGTGAGCTGGCAGACATGCACCTAGTGCATGGATTAGCAGAGGGCAATGGACGAGCAGCTCAACGAATATATGGAGAACGCTTCCCAAACAGACATGTACCGGACCACCGTTTGTTTGCACGTGTGCATCAAAATTTGTGCGATTATGGGTCATTTAGAGGTAACAGGAGTAGTGCGGGCAGATCATGTTCAATGCGAACTCCCGCCATGGAAGAAAGTGAGTTGAATGCCATCCAGAATAATCCTCTACCAGCACATGTGCCGTTGCCTCTGCCTTAGGAGTGTCTCGTTGCAGTGTACAGCGTGTTTGGCACGATGATTCCTTACACCCCTTTCATCTCCAAAGGGTTCAGTTACTGCTCCCCCCAGGATCATCCTGCACGTGTGGCTTTTGTGCAGTGGTTTCTCCAAGGAAGTGTTCAAGACTTGAATTTTCCTGCCTATGTTTTGGTCACGGATGAGGCTTATTTCACTCAGGAAGGCTTATTCAGTCAGCACAATGCTCATGCGTGAGCTCGTGACAACCCACACGGTGTGCGGCACAACATTGCTTCGCAATAAATGTGTGGGCAGGTATGGTCGGTGACTGCTTAGTCGGCCCATACCTGTTACCATCCCGAATGAACTCCGCTAAATATCGGATCTTTCTTGAACAAGTTCTACCAGGGTTACTTGACGATGTTCCAGCAAATGTGAGATGCAACATTTGGTTTCAACATGCCGGGGCGCCTGCCCATTATGGATGGTGTGTTCATAACCATTTGAACAGGCATTTTGGGCATCGATGGATTGGCCGTGGTTGACCTGTTTCCTGGCTCCCACGCTCACCTGATTTATCGAGCCTTGATTTCTTTCTGTTGGGGGGGCACTCAAATCTATCGTGTATGAATCGCCTGTGGAGACGGAAATGGATCTCGTGGCGAGACTCTTCTGCGCTGCTGCTACTGTCAAAGAAACTCCAGGTGTGTTCGACCGTGTCTGCCAATCCATGCTGCGTCAGTGTCACAAATGCATCGCGTCTAGTGGTGGAACCTTCGAGCATCTGTTGTAACATCATGAAATGCACCCATCTCGTACTCCATTGTTAATATTATGTCAAATAAATGTTCCACTAATTACTGTCTTGTGTCATTTCTGTTTCTTGTGCCTCTGCTACTACTTTCCCGTGACGTTTCCGGTTATGGGTTCCTATGCGATTCACATTCCTTTAGATGTTACCTACCTCCTCTAAACGTTTGTACCAATATTTTTGAGACATCCTGTATTAATCTATTATTATTATTCATATATGAACATAAATATTAATGGATATTTTGCATTCTGGGTCACAGTGATATGTGATCCAGAACAGAACCCTTTTGTTTTTAATCTTCTAGGGAACCTGTTTGCAAATCTAAATCTAATGCAAATCTAATGTTCTGGGTGCCTCCACCTCCCGTTTGAACACTATCCTACCAAAAGTCAGGGCCTGCATATATTTATTAAAAAAATTAATAGTAAGTTGGCCCATCTTTGACTATTATGACCACTTCAGTGCATCATGGAAGACTACTAATTTCTGGTAGAAAGCTAGTGGTGTGCTCTGTAACATAAACAAAGAAGGTCATCTTGGCTTTGCCCTAATTCCACATTTTAATTCAATTCATACCAAAGATGTTTAGCTGGGTTGAGGTCGAGATTCTGTGAATACAATTTTCCATTACTATTCTGTTCAAATCGCATATTAGCATTATCATACTGGCAGATGTAAAAGTTACTTCCATAAAAATTGCAGCAGTGTAGGCCTCACAGAATTATCCCAAATGCTGATGTGGAATGCAGCATTCATGGCTCTGTGCTGCAACAATGAAAAAGTTGCAACAGTGGTCTTAATCCATACTAATCACCTCCTCCCAAGTTCACAGATAAGACATCACTCTCAAGTGTTAATCATTCTTCAGGCCCATATCTAAACAGGTCCAGAATCAGAGAGAATGTAGTACAACTCATTGCTCTGCAGGACTGATTTCCACTGTTCTAGGTTTGGTATGTCTTTTATGGTGCCAGTTTGATGGTGTGAATTTGTTTTTGTTTGTGGGTTTGAAGTTCTCTGTAGTTAGAACACATGCCACTAGTAGCTTAACTCAGTCTCTTTACAGCCTGATGGTAAGACTAGGTAACCAGCCGTTTGAAGATGCATTGGCTCTGATCATTCAGTATTTTATACATACCTGGTTGCTTGTTGAGCTAAAGGTCACCTCTAGCCTTCCATTTCCTTAGCACATTGGCAGTTGTGCTGTCAACTTAGGAGTGATTAATTTCTGAACAACACATGCACAAATATTTTGCCTATGTGGCAGCCACCCAGATTCCCATCTCAAATCCTTAGCTCTTTTAAAGTGCCCATTGTTTGGCTTACACATTTGAAATGAATTACAGCAAACTGCCAATAATTTCATGGGCCAAACACCAATACCTTCCTTCTAGGAATTTAAAGAAATAATTTCAGTAGTTTTAATAAATGTATGGCCATGTGCTGATAATTTACAATAAAATAAATATCATGAAAATTGAAAACAATGGTCCAATTGGTAAAATTATATATGTAGAATGGTTTGACATAAAATGGGCATAATGGAAAGTGACTGGGCTCAGTGTTATTTAAAGGATTACATTTTCTGATTTTACTAGCTTGTGAATCTGTTGCCAAATTTTTGGTAATTGCTGAATCTGTTTTTAAGGCTTTATTAATCATGTATTGAATAATTAGTCTCACATGTTGACTTTAGCAAAACCCTATTAACAGTAATACTTCTAAACCTTTTGAATTAATGAGGTTAGTCCTTTTAAGAAAAAAATACTCAGTGATTAGCATAACTCTAGCAATGGACCACTTCATTATACTAGTAGTTACTGAACATGTGTTAGTTCCCCACCGACATCTATTTAAAAAGTTTTCAAAAAACTATTCAAAAGTTTTTTTCACTTTATCTTGCTTTCATTTGACATTATTTCTTCTTTTTAGCATTAGCATTAGTAGAGGCATATGATGCAAGAAAGCAAGCTTATGCAGCATCAGCCAAACAAAAATTTCCACCTTACCCCTCCGTTCGTTCGAAATACCTGTCCAGCTGAGCCTTAAATTTATTTAGGCTATCAACTTCTACAACAAGGGATGGAAGTCTGTTCCACCAACGAACTACCCGCTGGCTAAAGGCAAATTTCCGCACATCTATCCTGCATCTGCCTTTCCTCAATTTGAATTTATGCCCTCTCAGGTGATTATTCTGAGCAAGAGGAAGAATCCCATCAGCATTGAGCATGCTCAAACCATTCAAGGCTTTATACACCTCTGTCAATCCCCTCGCTGGTGCCTAGTCTCTAGACACTGTAATTTGCAAAACTTCAGCCTTTCTTCATAAGAGCAACCCTTTGTTCCATTCACTAATCTTGTTGCCCTTCTCTGAACTCGTTCCAGCAGCTCTACATCCTTCTTGAAATGAGGCCTCCAGACCTGTATACAGTACTCGAGGTGTGGCCTGACCATTGCCTTATACGAGGGAATAATCACCTCCTTATCCCTGCTAGAAAAATTCCTGGATATCATTAACAAGACACCATGAACTACTCTTGCAGCCTGTCGTCACTGCTCAGGGAACTTCATATCTGTTTGCACAATTACTCCCAGGTCCTTTTCATTCTCTACCACTGTCAGTGTTCATATGTTGCTCTGGGGTTGCTGTTTCACATATGTTTGCTTGTTTGTTTGTTATTTGGAACATTAGCAACTAAGGCCATATTGATCCGGGATATGCGGTGGTCATTCGCTGACCTTTCTGCATTCTTCATATTTGGTGGTGACCGGTTCGAATCCCGGTCTAATCAAGAAGCGTGTGCTACGCACTGCTGCTCCTTCCCACCTGGCTATGGAGGTGCCTTTCCCATATGTAGTACTTTACATTTGTCAATGTTAAACTTCATTTGCCACCTCTCAGCCCATCTGTTCAACCTTTCCAGATCCTGTTGCAGTAGCATAGCTCCAGTAGTGTCCTTAACAACCCTGCCAACCTTTGTATCTTCTGCAAACTCGGACATTAAACTTGATATACCATTATCAATATTATTTATAAATACAGAAAACAATAATGGACCCAACACTGAACCCTCAGGAACTCCACTAATAACATTAGTCCACGATGATTACCACTCTCTGTCTTCGACCCCTCAACCACCCCTTTATCCACAGCAGCAATTTGCCTCCAATGTCACACTGCTCCAATTTGTGCAGCAGTCTTCCATGTGCAACAGTATCAAAAGCCTTTCTAAGATCCAAGTATATAATATCAAAGTTATTCCCTGCATCAAGCTCATTTGTGACTGCATCATAGTATCCAATCAAATTGGTCAGGCAAGACTTCCCTTTATCAAAACCATGCTGTGTCCGAGCTATAACTGAAGTCTTGTCTAGATGATCATGCAGTGCTTCTTTAACCAGTGCCTCCATTAATTTTCCTGGAACAGAAGTTAAACTCACAGGTCTATAATTACTTATGTCAGCGTTTGATCCTCCTTTGTGAATTGGGGTAAAATTTGCACATCTCCAGTCTGTGGGTACCTTCCCCTGAGTCCAAGGAAGCTCTCATAATTATGGCTAAGGGTTTGCTTACTTCCTTTGCTGCCTCCTTTAATATAACTGGATAGATCCCACCCACCCCAGGTGCCTTTCTTGTGTTTATCTTCAACAATTTCTCCTCCACTTTATTCTCAGTTAGTACGAAATCATCTAGCTTACTGCCAGAGTTGAATACACCTCTGGCATTCCCCTCACTGAATAACTCCTAATGTGCAAATGTCGATGCAAAATATTCATTTAGTTTGTTAGCTACCTGAGCAGGATCATCAACAGTTGAACCATCAATATCAAGTGGACCAATCTGGTTCATTCCCTTCCTTCTAGAGTTTACATAAGTAAAGAATTCTTTGCTGTTTTTCTTTGCATCCTTTGCCAAAGATTTCTCATAATGTGCCTTTGTGGTTTGGTTACAGACCAGCTTATATGTATCATAGGCTTCTGTGTCATGTGTTAATTTATATGTATCCCATGCATTCTTCGTCTCTGCCATGTGTCTTTAGTTCATCTGACATCTATTTAGGCCTAAACCTTGAACAATATTTCTTAGTTGGTATGTAAAGCCTAGTAGCTTCCGAGATAAGTTCTTCGAATGCTTCCCATTTTGAATTTGCTGTTGGTAACATCATCAGTTGGTCCCACTGTATAGAATTTAAATACTGTCTCAGACTATCATAGTCGCCTTTACGAAAGCAATAACCCTTCCCTTTACTCCTGATGGTAGTTACCTCTTTTTGTAAATCCCACTTCAGCACACTGTGATCACTGCCACCTAGTGGTTCCTTTATCTGCATATTCTTAATGCATGAAGAATCATTACTGATAATCAGATCAAGAGTATTACTCCCTCTAGTTGCCTCCTGAACATGCTGATGTAGAAAACAATCATCCAATAAATCCACAAAAGCCTCGCTAGTGTGTGTGAGTGACCAACCCACAAATTCCAGTCAATATCTGGGAAATTAAAATCCCCCATTATAAGACTCTCTGATTTACTGGCCCATTCTATATCCCTGTACAGTTTCTTATTATACTCATCAGAGTCATTAGGCCTATAGCACACTCCTACTCTCAATTTTGATCTCCCAATGCTTATGTCACACCAAACTGACTCTACACTGCACTGTTCGGCGATGTCGACTGGCTTCACTTCCTTGGATTTTATGTGTTTTTTAACTAATAGCATAACCCCTCCTCCCCTCCTGTCCTGTCTATCCTTTCTATACACATTGTATTCCCCAAATTCCAGTTCCGCATTCCTTATATCTATGTGACACCACATCTCTGATATCCCAATGATATCCGCCTTTGATGCTTTGAGCAATACCTCAAATTCATCAAATTTACTTACGAAACTCCTAGCATTGGTGTACACGCAAGTATACATGTTCCTATTCTTAGCTACCCTAACACAACCCATGTGTTTTTTTGTACCGGAATGGCTCCCAGCAGTCTCTGAAATATCCTGCATCTTGTTTTCCAGGCTTCTTCTCATTTGAATAGAAGCAGTGCAAGAATCACTTTCACCTCTGCCAGTGGCTACTGTTAATCTATTAGTCCTTGTAGCCCCTCCCCAAGCTAACAGTTTTCCGACCCACCTAATACTGCCTCGATAGACATCAGCAAATATTCTTGCACCCTTTCTATTTAAGTGTATCCCATCCCTGTAGCAGCAGTCTCTCCTGTTCTTTTCTTTTGTAAGATTTGTTTATCTAAAATTTACCAATATCATGGATGGTAAATTTACTGATGCATTGCCAGAGCAACACTAATCAGGTTGAGGCTCTCCTCCTGAAAGGAGGACTATACTAGTATCAAAACAATTGAGTCAAGTATAGTTGAATCAATTTACTTAGGATGGGAGGATTAAAAAAAAAAAAAAAAAAAAAAAAAAATTCAGTTATGAATATATTTTTAGCTTTCCAAACTGTATTGTTGATTTTAAAAAATCAACATTGATATTTGATTCATAAAGGGATTATTCTGTTTTCTTTAGTACTGCCACCAGAGCTAACATCATTGTTACCTTACTATTTGACATTACCTGGACATTTGCCGTATTTGCCTTTATTAACTTGGGGTTTGAGGAAGTTCCAACATTTAATCCTATATTTCAAATATTTAATTCTTGGCTGGTAAGTTGTTTATGTTTTTTTATATATCTTTAAATATAATATAGTTTAATTATCTGATAATTAGGGTTCGGATTTTTATGACCTTAAAAATGTCAAAACACGATGAAAATATGTCATTAAATTGAACCAAATATGACCTTAAATATGATAAATAATTTACCCTTACGTACCGTATAAATGATAATATTTACTTTTTTTATTCTTTTAATTTGCAAGTTTTTTTTTGAAATATAAACATTAAAATAATTTTTTTTAAACATACAAAAACCAAAATGTATAGGCTAAGGTACTAGGCTACTAACACTTAAGTTGCTAAGTACTTTCCATCGCAAATGTTTTGGAGTTAAATCTCCTTCTATCATCTGTTAATATTCGCTTGTAAGCACAGAAGGACCTCTCAACATCACAAGATGTTATCGGGCAAAATTAAATGCCTTAATGACATCGGGAGCTAGAGGAAGTCCTTCAACGGCTGTATCCTCTAAAACTTGGGAAATTTTGCATATGCGAAAAGCATATCAGAGGAACCTAATGAGGTACAGAAATGATGAAGGAAAGAAAACAGTACAGAGGGACTTTATTCAAAAATGGCAACATAGCACTGGCTGCATTGATACAGATGAACATAACCTCATACACAGCTGCTTCCAATATCTTCGCAGATATATTGTTTAGACACTTCAAGTAATAAGTAAATAATTAAATTAATTAAAATATAGTCTACACAGCATTCAGTCTTTTGGATTTTATTAAATATTAAATTATTTAATAAAATCAATGAGAGCATACCGATTTATAGCAGTCCTCAAGGTAATTTTTCCGCAGTATTTTTCCAAGAAGCTTTTGAAGACCGGATTGTTCACTTTGTTCCAAGGAATGTTTGCGGCAACCATTGCTTGGCATAAATCGGCAAAGAATGGATCTGGTGTTTTTCTGCAGTAAACAGCTGCTATGTAGTACGCACCCAAGAAATTCTCCTTCTCCTTACATTTGCTTCATGCAAAGCAGTAACGTTATGCTGTTGTAATTGGGACACTTTCACACATGGAACCTTAAAAATGTATTTATATATTTATTTAAGATTAATTAAGATTATTTAAGATAAATATGCATGAGCATTAAATTTGGTATGTCCATATATCGAAGCATCCAAAAATAAAAATTATGATAGATCTATTACCAGGTAATTAATTAATTTACTTAAATAAACTAAATGCAACAAGGCATAATATTCAAGAGTTTTAAGATTCTATATTATATACACAAGAGGTAACTCTTAAAGAACTACGATAGTAGTGTGAAAGGCATAATTTCGTCTGTATCTCATATTGTGCTCTTCCTTCAAAACGAGTTGTCCATGTATTGCACTACCTCGAATAAGTAATGCTTCACTAATAGAGAAGACTGTTGTTATTTGTCTTACCACCACCCACCGATGAAAAGCCAACTAGCTTTGAAACGGTGCTGTCTGAGTGATGGTACCCACTGAGAATAAGTAACAATAGTCTTTTCTATTAGTGAAGCATTACAGTCAGTCCTCGTATAACACGTGTTTACATTACACGAATTCGATCATACACGATTTATAAATAGGGGAACGATATCTTATATAACACGAACCGAATTCGCTTATGCACGATTCGCCTTTGTGTTTACAAGAAATGGCAGTCGAACGCGGAATCACCCCAACCAAACGCAACACGATAGGAATGAAGAGAAGATTCTGAAAATGTATTTACGTTTTTTATATCAGTGAAGGGGAAACACATTTTACCATAATAATGTAAAAACCCACACAATTCCAGCTATCGGTATTATCGCAAATGCAATTAGATCGAGTTTACTACCAGTTTATAACAGATTCCACTAGCAGGAACGTAACTGGAAATTGTTTTTATTGTTTTATGGTAGTAACCCCTAGAAATGTGCTTTAGTAAAATGTGAGGTGTTAATAGTGTCTCTGCCTTTACGGCGTTGTTTATTCAGTTGCTACACACACGCAGCTTTATGTGTATCAAGCGTGCCTCCTTGTTTTGTAATTGTGCTTTATTCCCTAAAAATGAGTAAAATACTTAAAAGGTGTGAAAAGGAAGCGTCCTGGTGAAGACACTACAGATTTAGAGAGAAAAAGAAAAGCAATATCGAAAAACAGAGGCGGACTGGGTCAAAAATTCTTACCCGGGAAAATTTATAGTGGCCTCATACTAGCATTTATGGCCAAAATCACTCCGGCCCACTGGGGTTTCCCCGGTAAGGCTTATGGCCCGTCCGCCTCTGTCGATAGAGAAAAAATATGAAATTGTGAAACGCTTTGAGCGAAATGAAACTGTGATACTGCACGTGCTACAGACCTAAATGAGGCATCACCGAGAATTACAAAGAATGCAGAGAAAATAAAAAAAAACTTTCATAGCAGGAACAACTCAAAGTGTAATTAAAATCCATTAGATTAAGACACAAGAATTGGAAGAGACGGAACGGCTGTCATCTGTTTGGATAGAAAACCAAACAAAAAACAAGTTTGCTTACGATAGAAGCAAAAGAATTAGCAATATTTTATTACGTAATAGTCGTAATAAAATACGTATTTTATTACGATTATTTATTGTGTTTGGTAATGTTTTGGTTACAAATGTGTGTTCAATCTTGGGTGGTCGGCACCTAACCCCATTTTTCCCATAGGTCCTGTTGTTTATATTGCACGATGGTTTCTAGGAACACAACTATCGTGCTATACGAGGACTGACTGTACTTATTCGAGATAGTGCAATATATAGGCAACTCGTTGGGAAGGAAGAACACAGTATGAGGTACAGAAGAAATGATGCCCTTCATGCTACTATCGTAGTTGTTCTTTAAGAGTTATCTATGGTGTATCTACACAGATATTATATTTATTAATTAATTTCTGTACCTCTTTATATATTGTAATATATTATAATATATATTATATATTATATATTTTACTTTATATATACTTTATATATTATAATATATTGCACGCATTGCAATATATTATTTTTCCATCCATTTGGTATGTGTCTTTAGACTCTTCTACAAAAGAAATTCATTTTCTAAAAAGCTCGATTTTGACTTCATTTCACCAACAGCTGAGGTTTCTACTGTATAAAATAAGTTGAACGAATAATTCATTGAATCAGTATAAGGTGTACTGATTCAATGAATCAGTACACCTTATACTACTACTGTAAAGTTTTAAATTATAGCTAAAATGACACTACGGTGTGGTTGTGACTAAAGAGTCAATCAAAATAACTTTGGGATTTAGCTGCTCTTGCCCGCCAACGCTGGAATGTGAAATGATTAAATGTAAATTCTCACGGTTTTTTAGAAATATATTTTAAATCAATTTGATAAATAATTTGTTGATTATTGTAAGATGAAATATGAAAGTTTTATGTCAACAAGTATAAAATATGCTATTAAATATGATATTTCATTTTTTTTTTGAAATTATGACCTAATGTGTAAAATGTGATGAAATATGAAATTATAAACAAGCTTCTTTAAGATCCTCAGACCATGTAACATGGAACACACTAAGTTTCATGCCTTTATGTAAATAAAAAATGAATATGATAATACATAAAAATCCGAACCCTACTGATAATACATAACCTGATGGAAAGAGAAGTCAATATATTCAGAAAATACAAAAGAAAAAAAAAACAAATTAGTAACAATGTGTTGAATTTAGGAGGGTAAGGGACTGGATAACTCTGAATACTGTGAGTTTACAAAGTAAGGCAGGTCAGGATTCATCACTGTTAATAATTGCATACAGAATTCAATCAAATGCTTTAAAGTTATGACTTTGTTAACTGAAAATACACTTTTTGACATCATGATTAATATATGTAACTGGGTTATTTTTGCTATAAAGTGAACTAAAATAAGCACTGGTTGCTCAGAAATAATGTCCAAAATTGCTTAAATTTCTGGATCATTGTTGGTTCAGTGATCAGTGATTTGTAGACAGATGTAAAACCTGGATGTTTTATCCTATTTCCAGAAATATTGAATATTTTCAGTATTTCTGGAAATAGTTTACCTATTATCCTAGTAATAGTTTTGAATTAATATTTTGGAACATTTGGTCAAGTCATTGTGGGGCTTGGTAATATAATGGTTATTACTTTTTTTTAACCATTAATACCAGCACTTGAATTGGAAAATATTAACAACCAGGTCAAGAATAACTGATAAACAAAAAAAAATAAATATTTTTTGTCAAAAGTTTAAACCAAAACATGTGAATGTTATACACCCAGTATTCTGGTTCAAGCATTTGGACAAAACCATTAATTATGAATGTGTTCAAAATTTAACTTATTCTAATTTCAGATTGTTAGACAAAAAAAAATATATATAAAAATAATAATAAAATAAAATAAAATAAATATTAATAATCATCCAAGTTGAATACCAAATTCAGAAGGTATCTACTACAGTTTTTAGATGTGTAATAAATTCTGCTTTGTATCACTATTTGCAGCTTTACCTGTAATGCAAACACTATTCTGGCATGTTTTTTAAATTTTTCAAACCAGCCATGGGAAGCTATAATTCCTTAGTGATTGCACTAGCTTCCTTTCCTTTTAGACAATAAACTTAATGCTTTGTGCTGTACTGCCAACTGTGGTACACTCCACTATATCACCCACCCAAACATTTAACATTTTTTCCATCTTTTCTATAACACTATTTTGGGTGCATGTTGACTTTCTTGCACTAATAACCATACAATTCTGCATGGATGTTTTAGTTTTATCTGTTTAAAATTGTCTTCAAAGTTGATTGCACCAATCTGAAATATTGTGCCACTTTACTTTTCTTGTTACCAGCTTCTGCTCTCTTTATTATGACCCACTTTAGTTTCTAACTTACTGCTTTTAGTTTCCATGTCATTTTTGAGTAACATAATTTTTCATTTCTGATAATTTCTTTAAACCCTTGCTGACACTTTGCCCACTGACAGAATAAGTGTTTGAAATCATACACTATTTATAAAAAAAAAGCAAGAAAAACAAAAAAAAAAAAAAAAGTGTCACATGCACAATGGGACAAAACAAGAGACCTCCTGGTTTGGATGGCATACATTCAACTATTGTCAAAAAAAAAAAAAAAAGTGCCAACTGTGTTATAACAAGGCTTCATTCTCAGGGAATTCATTAAATGAGCAATGAGGTTTCAATTAAAAAGCACCAGTGGTTTTATTTTTGCTTATTTTTAGGTTTAGACTATTTGTCGTCTGCTCCCCCCTTTTTTTGTCATATTTGGGCTGAAATTTTTAAATTCACCACCTAATCTAATAAAAATTTAGATTTTACAATATACAACTTAAAATTTTGCCAGTGGGAAATTTCAATTTTTTCTAACCAATTTTATTTGGGTGGGGGGTGAGAAATAACAGCATTTTTAATGCGAGGAGATGCAATACAAATGGCCTGTACAGTTAAGTTGTTCTACACTAAACATATACTGAAGAGTGCAGACCACCATACAGCCACTCTTTTTTTTTTTTTTTTTCAAATGAAAGCATTTCTGAAGATATCTTTGATGTTTTTAGACTAAACAAGATGGAGAACTTTCCCACTGGCAAAATTTTAAGTTGTATATTATAAAATCTAAATTGTAACACAGTCCAGTTTTAACATCAAATTCCAAAATTAACTAAAAAAAAAAAACATCCAGACAACAAATAGCCTAAAAATAAGGTGACACCTTGGTGCCTTTTAACTGAAATACCTTGAATATACACTCATGAGCCAATAAATTATGTCCACCTACCTAACAGCATGTTGAACTGCCTTTCGCCATGATAACTGCTCACTGACTTTATGAGACTGTGGAAAGTGTTCCAGGTATTCTGGACCAGCTAGACTGAAGAATGTCCCGAAATTCGGCAATGGAGTGAGGTACTGGCATGGACTGGCAAATGCTCCATACCCCCGCATTCCACAAAACATTCAATGAGATTGATATTGGGCGGAAATTTGGTGGCCAAGGAAGCTGTTGTTGGCTTTACAGTGCAATGGCAGGGGAACACAGAAAATGCTTGGACATAATTCTCTAACCATTCCTGCACAATATGGGGTATGTTTTGATGAAAGAGTCCAGTGCTATTTGGATATGTGGTCAATATGTATAGCAAAACTTGGTCTAAAACAATGCTAAGAACTGTAGGTGAGGGTGTGTTCAATGAGGATGAGGGGACCCAGTGATGTCCATGAAAACATCCCTAAAACCATGATACGACCACCACCACTGGCCGGTTTTCATTCAACTGTGTGGTCTAATTGCATCTGTTCACCTGCTTGCTGTCAAATATGCACCCATCCATCACCATGATGGAGCTGAAACCTTGCTCCATCATGGTGATGGAGCAGGTAACATTTCCAGTCGTCAAATTTTCAGGAATGCTGCTCCTGTGTCTACTGCAGGTAGAGGTGTAGATGATGGTCAATATGGGTACCCGAACAGGTTGCCTACTCCCCAACCTATCCTCAAAAAGGGTACACTGGACTGTGTGGTCAGACACTCTGGTTGTAGTCTGCCATTAACTGAGGGATCATGAGCCATCTGTTCTCCTGGATAGTACTTGCCAACCATCATTCATTCATTCACTTCAACAAGTGGTGGTCTCCCTGTGTACACACACCTTTATTATGGTCGCTCTCAAACAGCTAACAATGTCCGCGGTTGTTTAAATGCTGGTCCTGCCATCCTAGCAGTGTAAATCATTTCCCTTTCAAAGTCCATCAGGCCCTCCCTTTCCTCGTTGCACAGGTTGTATTGATGAACTGATAGCCACTATCTATGTAGTTACTATATATGCTGTGACGGTTAGTGAAGTCACTCCTAGATGCTGTGAGATGCTTCCATGAAGAAAGGTGGTTTTGGCTCGTGTGTGTGTGTGTGTGTGTGTGTGTGTGTGCGAGTGTGTGTGTGCGAGCGAGTGAGTGAAACTGGAATTTGGTAAATCTTATGATTTTCCAGATTCCAGGTGAGCACAGGTAAAAGCCCAAAATATCAACACTTCTCACTTTATTTCTGACTTTTTCCACTCCGATATGGTAAATTCTTACATTTGCAAGAAGGATGATGAAGGTGATTTGTAAAAACTAACTCCTCAAAATATGTAAAGTTATTTAGGGCTTTTTTTTTTTTTAAGGATTTTTTATTTCTTCATAAATTTTAGTTTAGAAACAGAAACACAAATCTGTGGCATGCAAGTCATGCACTGCATGACCAGTAATGCCAAGCCCTTGAACTGTTTAAATTTCTATTCATGTGTGTTTAAATAGCCAAAACATTTTTTTACTTACTATTAAATTCAAACTGTTTGTTTAAAACAATATTCAATATTTTAAACCCCTTTTCAAATAATGAAGGTAAGAAATATACAAAAATTCCCTTTCTGAGGTTTCAGAAAGATGAAACTTCCCCAGGCAGGTAAACGACACACGCACACGTACCTGGTCATCCACATGGTGCAACAGGAAACGTGATTCATGTGGCCAGACGACCTTCTTCCAATCATTCAAGGTCCAGCTTTGATGCTTGCGTGCCCATTGTAGGTGCTGTCGCCGGTGAACCATGGTTAGCATGGACACTTGGAGCAGCCTGTGCAGCTACGCAGTCCCATTTTCAGTAGGGTTCGATGTACTGTGTTGTGACACATTACTCCCGTCACCAGCATTCCAATTACTGGAAAGTTCCACCACAGTTGCCCCATACCATCCAGGAGAGCCTTCGCTCGCCTTGAGCATCAATGAGCCACGGTCATCCAACATCTCACTGGCGGTTTGTGGGTTTTCTCTCCTCAGACCACTTTCAGTAGGTACTAACCACGGCTGATTGTGAGCACCCCACCAGCTATGCCGTTTTGGATATGCTCTGAGCCAGTCATCTGACCATTACAATTTGGCCTTTGTCAAACTCGCTTAAGTCTGCTGCCTTTCCCATCTGAAGAACAAGAGTAACACTGATTAACGGAGCTCCATATCAGGTGTTTTTATACCGTGTCCCGACCTGTGCACACACCGTAGTTCACCTGCAGTTGCTTCGACTTGCATAACGACTCGCTGGTCATAATGTTTTGGCTCATTGGTGTATATACCAATAAGTAATTAATAAGCACCATTCCCTGAGCATCCCAAACAACAGAATCCATTACTTTGCCAGTTGACCAAACAACAGGGGGAATATGTTGGAGCAGAATTCTGTTACCAACACATCAGCATGGACTTCTATTGCAGACATGTTCTTCAAATGTAGATCCTTGGTAAACAGCATGAAACTGACCAGATTTATCCATTTTGGCATTTAACCCGATGGTGGTAGTGGCTCCCCAAAGTGTAGAAAAAAAATTGTGGCAAGTCTGAGAAGTGCCCAACATTCTTTTTAATTTATAAAAAATGTTTGAGGCTTTTTAGACAATATACAAAATTTTGCTTAAAAACAATGCCAATATTTTGCTCATTTTGAAATGAGAAAAGGTTCTTGTATCAAACTTTAATAATAAATCTTGTTGCTCCATATGCTCCTTTGGAATCTCTTGGGAGTACACTATCCACAATAGTTTTCTCTGCAATCCTCCAATCTTTCTTATTAACTCATAATCATGTAATTTCTTATGCAGATGATGTTAAAATCATTGCCACCTCAAATTCATTTCAGTCATCTATAATTATCTGTAATACTCTCAAAGAATTCTCTTCATACCTTAGCTCTTTTAATGTTTCCCTCTGCCCATCAAAATCTAGTCACCTTCAATTTTCTCTAAGAAAGAACATCTTTCCTATCACTGCCTCGCTAAATTCTCAAATGATTCTTCTTGTGTCTGGCTATAAGGATCTTAAATTTTCTACGACTCCAAATTAACTTCTCCACTCATTTAAACAACATTTCAAAACAACTCAAAAGCTATTTGGTTTGCAAAAAAAACCTACAACATATCCATCCACCCATATTATTATCCAATTCTTCTCCAAAATGATCAAGCCAAAAATTTTATATGCTTCTCCTGTCTGGGCTGGTGTTGCCAATGCAAATTTTAAAAAAATCGCTTCTCTCGAATCGTGGTTTTTCAAATGAACATTTTTTTAAGTCCCACTATGAGCGTTTTTTCCCAGTCTTTCTTAGTTGTCTGTTTTAATTATTCTCATTTTTCTCTTTCTATTTGGCACAACAATCTCTCATTCTTTGCCAAATTGTGTCTTCATTGATTACTCAGAAATTTGGGAATTCATGGCATGGAAAATTCCTAGGAAGTCTTCAAGATCTAAACCTACCCTTTCCCCTTCATTAACCAGAACTCCATTTGACTGAAAAGCACTTCCCCCTTCAATACTCTTTTCTTTGTTAACTCATTGAATTTAGACTGTCTTAATAGTTCAAAACAGAACTATTCTATCCCAGGCAGCTAAACTAATACTAACGAATCTCAACCAAACAAAAAATAACCATCATGTTGCATCTTTGCTCTCCCTCCCACCCAGATTTTACAGTTTAGATATTGTTTTAGTCACTTACCTTTTGAATATTATGTCTTTCTGGTTTAATCTATCTTTAATTCCATTTTAATTTATTAAACAATATTTTGTTCTAGTTATCTCATTTCATCATTTCATTATTACTTATTTGTATCATTGTTATTTTATTATTATTACTATAACTTTGTTTTCTGTTAACTTGTAAGCCCCAATAGCTGTTTCATTGGTTGTCCCGGAGTATGTGTGTCATTGTCAGTATAATTCTGAATCATTATAGGTGTTACATCAGAGACAAAGCTACATTGGTCTGTCACTTTGTCCAGTATGCTTCTGGACAAACCTGCAACCAGCGCTCAGTTTGTCTTTATGTTGTCTCTCTGTATTGTATGGTACTCCTGACTAACAGCTAATAAACGGAATATATTTATTTATTATTTCTACACTTTTAATGTGCCTTCATAGCCGAGTGGTCAGGAGCGGGAGTGCAGTAGTGCACGCTCTTTGAGTAGACTGGGGTTCAAGCCCCTGACTGCTGAATACGGTCGATCTGCCAACCCACACTGGACCACCGTGGCAGATTATGGTCCATTTCCCTCAGTATGAATTGTTGAGGAGGCTTCCATCCTGCAGTGCATTGATAATGGCTGCACTTTACCTTTTTTTTATACTTTTAATGTATTTTTTTAATATTTAAAAAACTCTGTTTTTTGAATTTATTTCAAATTTGGCATGCTTCAGAGTGTGAAATTTTGAAACTGTAAATTGCTTCCCATAGTGTTAGTGGCTATCTTGAAAAATATTGGGTTTTGTGTTCCTGTTTTCACTGTGTGAAAACAATAATAAAGCTTTCAAAACCAACCAAGGTAAGACTAGATGTCTATTGAAATAGTGGGAAAAGAAAAACAATTAACATGAAACTGTAAACAAACACAGCACTGGTGATTGTTTGGTACCACACCACTCTTTATGCAAAAAGCCAAATAGCAAAGCCAGTGGAAGGTTAACTGACAAGTTTGCACACACAATTTCTGTACAAAAAACAAAAAAATCACTTCAGAAGTAACTACTTCAGTACTGAAGTAAATGACTAAATATATTTAGGAAGGTAGAAAAATTTTCAGATTTTTAATCATTGATTAATGTTAAACACAGCAACATTATTTTCTAAGGATCCACCTGTCAGGTAAAGGCCACCACCACTGCTGTATTAACAGACTTTGGTTACAAAAATCACTGTGTGTGTGGGGGGGGGGGGGCAAAAAAACCACATAAATAAAATAAACAGATAAAACTGTTTAGTAAAGTGATGCCATTACAGAAAAATTTGTCTATTAAATGATAATGCCTACACATAAAATTTCGATACTGTAATCTGAATCATGCATTTAAGTCATTCTGTGTGCCTTTGGAATTGTTCTTCTACTTGTACTATTGTGTGAAAAACTTTTGAGGACCTTCAATTAAAGTGCCCTAGTTGCTTAAAAGCAAGGTGCCCAGCACTGCCTATAGACATTTTCAAAAATAAGCTATGTTCTTTGTTCATTCTAATTTTTTTCCCTGTGATTTGGTAGTTATGCTGTGCTCTTAAGTTTTAAGAAAAGACAAAATGATAAATTGTCCTCATATGAAAAAAAAAAAAATGTAATTTATTATAGTGTATAGTGGGGAAACTAGTGCTTATTAATTTAGTGCTTAAAATACTAAACTTTTAAATTAGGTCCAGATTCTTAATACATAGGGCTAAAATTCTTGAACTTAGGCAAAATGAAAATTTTTTGATCAACAATATTTAAATACGAATAATAAATCTCATCTTATATAATGTACAATTTTTTTCCTTCCTCCTTTCCAGGGCCTTTTTATTGTAGTTTTCATGGGTTTGATGTCCAGACATTTTCGATATGGTCTCTGTTATGGTACAAGGAGCTCACGGATACACTCTGTAAGTTTATTTATCTGTGTGAAATTTATCAAGCCCATTTCATTATGGAATGGACTAGAATGATGAAAGACAATCTTGGTGACTTTGTGAACTAGAATCTGTATGTAGACCACCCTTAATATGAGTATAAAGCAGTTTAAGACTACCCATAGTTTAAATGAACAGCAACTTATTCACATTCAACAAATACAAAATACAGTTAATCAACAACATTACTGTAATTTTCAGAATGATTTCATTTATTTCTCCTTTGGTTTGGACGACTACTACTTTACCACACTTATTTCAACTCATTTATGTTCATTAGCATAACTATAACAATTAATCAACTGATTTTAGTGATTAATTGTATAAATTTCAGTCTATGATGCATTTTTATGCAATGTTTTAGGAACAGCTCCTATCTCTCTCTCTAACAAAATTAATGACTGGATTTGACAAAATTGGCAGAAATCAGTCTATCAGCTGTCTGAAGAAACATTTTGCTCACTCATGCATATTAATACCAACTTTTTGGTGAATTCATGTTTCATTCAACATTTAAGATATTTCTATATTTTTGTCATTATACTATGAGTTCCCAGTTTACAAACATCTGAATTATGAACTAAAATTTCCCCAGACATTCAATTTTATGAATTCGTACTTCAATCTTACAAATTTCTGTGATTTCATGAAGTAGACTACCCTTATCACCTGTTGAAAGCAAAATTGGTAAGAATGAAATATTTTTCAGCTTTTATGTACTGTAATTAACATATTTAATAATTTAACATACACTGTACATGCAGTATAGCATACTATTTAAACTATATTTTTTGGCAGAGGAACAATCACGCATACATATATGTAAATTTCCAACAGTATCTCTCTCTAACAAAATTAATGACTGAGTTTGACAAAATTGGCAGAAATCAGTCTATCGGTTCACTCAGCTAAGTCTGAAGAAATATTTTGCTCAATTAAATTTGCTCATTTAATTTGCTCAATTAAAACAATTAACTATAAACAGAGAACTTTTACCTTTCAGTAAAAGTTCTCTGTTTATAGTTAATTTTATTGAACAAAGAAACTTATTCTTTTTGAAGTAATTTCCAGTGACAAATGAGCAGTTTTTTGTCAATTTTGGCCTCAATCTACGAGGAATTCACTTGATGTAATGGTTAGTGCTTATTGCTTATTTGAGGTAGTGAATATCAGGCAACTTGTTTGAAGGTATTCACAATATGAGATATGATAAAATGATGCCATTTTGGTGATTCACTTACATATAACAATGATGCTATTGCACTAACCATTATGTCAAGTTTTATTGTAGATGTAAACTATTGGAAGCATGAGCTAGAAGACTGCTTTGTTTGTTATTTGGAGCATTAGCAACTAAGGCCATATTGCTCCGGGATATGCGGTGGTCATTCCCCGACCCTTCCGCATCCTCCGTATTTGGTGGTGACAGGCTCGAACCCCGGTCTAATCAAGAAGCGTGTGCTACGCACTGCTGCTCCTTCCCACCTAGCTACAGAGGCGCCAGTTAGAAGACTGCCACCTCTTGACTGTTTATTTTTATAACTGCAGCATAAGGGTTTTGTGCTAAATACAGTGCTATAGTGATTTTTTTCATAAGTAAAAACATTTCTCCATACTCTGTAGACTTCATTCACTCACATGCAATCCACCTCTACAATGGAGATGTTATTTTTACCATGTTTCAATTTTGTTTAGAACATATATGATGGAAGAACACCTGGATAACATATCATACACAATGTAGATGTTGTTATTCTAAAAAAGTACTAAATTTTGCTTACAACACAATCATTAACCATATTTAGTAATCGTAATTGAATTAAAAAAATGCAAAGTTTAAAGAAAATCAATTTACCCAAAATTATTTCACCAGAGTGATGGGGTACTATCCATGTGACCTTAATTCATACAGGGGGTGGATAAAGTAATGGAAACACCTGATTGAAAAGGCAGTTTTTGTAATGATTATATGACTATTAGCATATGATGCAAGAAAGCAAGCTTGTACAGCATCAGCAAAAAAAAAACATTTCCAATTTCACCTATTTATTTGCTCCAAAAGTTTTTCCAGTTCTTTCTTGAATTTATTTAAGCTATCAACTTTCACAACGACAGTTGGAAGTTTGTTCCAGCAATCAACCACTCACTGGCTAAAGACAAATTTCTGCACATTTATTCTCCAACTGTCTTTCCTCAATTTGAATTTATGCCCCCCTTAAGTGCATAATCTGAGCAAGAGGAAGAATCTCATTGGCATTGAGTTTGCTCAAACAATTCAAAGCCTTGTACACTTCAATTACATCTCCTTGTAGTCTCCAACTGTTGCAATTTACAGTCTAAGTCTTTCTTGGTAACAGCACCCCTTTGTTCCCCTCACCAATCTTGGTTGCCCTTCTCTGTATTTTCCCAATGCTGGTGACTTTGGGGGGGGGGGTAAAGGAAGAAGATTTCAATGTTGTATTGTGTCACAGCATCTGCGAGAACCTTTTTTTTTTTTTTTTTTTTTTTTGTATGAACACTCCAAACACAAAAGATATTCGAACCTATAGTACTTAGTACCACATATGGGTGAAGGTTGAAGAAAATAAAAGATACTCATTGACATTAAAGAGATGGATCATTAATTAAACTAACTGCCCTCTTTTTGAATGGCATCCAGAAGCCTGAGAAAGGTTATGGAGGCACCACCCCAGATGTGGGAACAATATCCCATGGTAGGGTGTATTCAAGATATTCAAGATTTGTGCAGAGTGAGTAGTTGTTTAGAAGAAAATCGAGGCTTAGAGCAAAAGAGAAAACCCAGTTTTTTAAATGCACAAGAAGCAATACTTGAGATGTGCTTATGCCAAGAGATTAGAAGTCAGGATAATACGTGACTTGTGTAGAAATTGGAGTATCATTGAAGATAGGAGCAGAAGAATCCTTTTTGCAAGATATAAGACAGAACTGAGTTTTAGGATTGAAATCAACTAAGTTTTCTTTGCTGGAGAATTACCTGGAGATCAGCATTTAAGGAATTGGTAGTGGATTAGATATTTGAAAAGTTGAAGCTGTGCAAGGCAAGGTTTCTCAAACTGGATGTTGGAATGCACTGCGCTGCCATCAGCAAAACTATGAATTGATTTTCAGTCAATGGAACAAGGTCAATCAATATACAAGAGGAAAAGAGTGGGAGAAAAATTACTGCAACTTGGAGATTGAAACCCTCCCGCATTAGTGGAGAAGTCAGAAGAAAGAGAGACATCTACCATCATCCACAGTGTGCGGATAGAGAGAAAACTGGATACCCAATTACAAAAAATAGTCTCTAATCTAAGCTTATTTAGAAGGCCTTTATGTGCCAAACATGATACTGTTTGGCATAAAGTTTCCAATAAAGTTTAGCAATAAGCTTTCTTGTACCGACTATTTTTGCCAAAGGCAAAAATAGTCGGTAGAAGGAAATGGAAGCTTATTTAGAAGGCCTTTATGCCAGACATGATCAAAAGCCTTTAACATGTCAAAAGCAGTTGCTCTTGACATTTTAAAGGCTTTCACCAAACTTTTCTATTGAATTTGTCCATAGATGAGTAACATAAGCCATTATATCACCAGTAGATAAATACTGACAGAATCCATATTGGCACTCATTGGTCAGATGGAAAATTTCAAGATAGTTTAGGAGTTAAGCAGTTGGTGGATTCCTCCATTACTTTAGAAAGAGTAGAAGTGAGTGCCATGGGATGATAACTGGATGGTAGGGATTTGTCACCCTTTTTAGGAATTGACTGGACATGAGTGAATTTAAGCAGAAGGAAAAACACCAGTGAAGTAAAGAAAGCCCACACGAGAAGCACGCAAAAGTTCGATAAATTTACCGGTAAAAGTACTTTGCCGTAACGCCATTTGTATTGTTGCTCACTCAGTAAACATACAGTGGGTGTTATCGGTCAGGAGTAGAAATTGAATCCCATGGGAGATTGAAACCCTCCCGAAGTGGAGGGAGTAACCTGGCCTTTTTTCTTTAGAATCACTGGTGGACTAGTAGATAAATTGTTTATTAAGAAAAAAAAAAAAAGGCAAAAGTAAAGGGAGCCCACACGAGAAGCACGGCAAACTTCAAAAAGGTTTACCGGTGAAACTAAGTTGCGAACGTTTTTTACGATGCCAGAACTTCCAATATGACTCTGTTCTTGATTAAATTAGCTAATTCAATTAGTGATTCTAAAGAACCCCCCACTTCGGAAGGGTTTCAAGCTCCCGTGGGATTCAACTTCTACTCCAGACCGATAACACCCACAGTCTGTTTACCGAGCAAGCAACAATACAAATGCCGTTACGGCAAAGTAATTTTACCGGTAAATTTCACTGAACTTTTGCATGCTTCACGTGTGGGCTTTCTTTACCTTAGCCAAAAATTGTAAAAAAGGCAACACAGAACAGGAGTAAACTGAGGAGTCCAGGTTTTTATTCCAAGTGGACAAATACCATCAGGACCTGGAACTTTCTTGCATAAAAATTGCTCAAAATTCTTCTGACATCTTTTTGAGTTGGCTTTATTTTTAGCTGAGATGGCAATAGAACCATCAGGTTTTAGAGAAGTCAGAGTAGAGACAGGGAAAAGTTGCAGCCAACAGCTTTGGCAAGAGACTGGAATGCTTGCCTCCCATTTGGTTAACAGCTGCTTTACAATTTTTGTGAGCTTTGGTTTAAGCAGAAAATGAAGCTGGAGATTTGGATGTAAGCCAATTGCAATATGCAATGTTTTTAGCTTGAATAGCTTAGCACATTTATTGGAAAACCAAGATGTTAAGGTGGAGTAAAGTGTGTTAGTTGTCTGACACAGGTTAAGGTGGAGTGTGGAATGCAGGTTTTTTTTATTCCTACAAGAATAATTCCACTGACATGATCTGAGCAAACATCAGAAGATTTAAACAGTAATTCAACCAAGGAAATGAAGAGTAGAAATCTTTCAGATCATCTCATTCTCTTTTTGTAATGCCAAATCATCATCAAGTTGTGATCTGAGATACCCAGAGGACCATTCGTCTTAACTGTGCACTTGGAAGGGTGGTTCATGAAAAAAAGATTAAGTGTGTTGGCTGAGTATTGTCTGGAATTCTGGTGGGTAAATGAACAATCTGTGCGAAATTGTTAGTAATTGCAAAAGCCTCAGCAGGGCCCGCATGACTAGAAAAC
This sequence comes from Mastigoproctus giganteus, assembly GCF_048544385.1. Classification (NCBI taxonomy): domain Eukaryota; kingdom Metazoa; phylum Arthropoda; class Arachnida; order Uropygi; family Thelyphonidae; genus Mastigoproctus; species Mastigoproctus giganteus. Next base: position 85,223,016 of record NC_143584.1, read on the forward strand.
TGAAACCAAATGGAGTTGTGAACATTAAAATCACCAAGGAAAAATAGCTTACACGGCCACCAATAGATAGCGCAGAAGTTACGGTGGCTATAACAGAAAAGTGCCACAGTACACACTATCACAGTAAAAACATTGATAATATCAAAGTATCATTTTATGTTTTTGTCCCTGGCAAGTAGTTGCTACTGTTTTTCAAAAGAAAGCAATGTATGGTATGCAGTATTTCTGCAAAAACATGGGAAAAAGGAAGTGCATAGTAACTAATGAAATGCTTCAAGAACATCCCTCATTTAAGAAAGGTAAAACTAAACATGATGTAATCTATATCATTTGCAATAGTGTTATTTCTGTTGCAAATAAAGCAAAACTTGATTTGAAAGAACATCTGAACACTGAAAAACATAAGCGTAACACCAGATGTGCATCGGCTTCATCAAATGTTTTGGAAAAATTTATTGTACCTAACAAGGATGTTAAACTCATCAGAGCTTCTGAAGGCGTGGTAGCATATCATACAGTAATGCATCACCAATCGTACTGCTCGCTGGATTGTTGGATTCTGCTAATGAAAAGAATGTTTCCTGATTCATATATTTGTCAAAAAATGTTGTGTGGCAGGACCAAGGCTGAGGCAATCGTAAATAATATTTTTGAACCACATACAATTGATCTTGTAATGAATGATTTAAAGAACATACCATATATAAGCATTTCAACAGATGCTAGCAATCATGGTTCACTGAAAATATTCCCAATTTTAATTCAGTACTTTGACTATCAAAACGATGGAACTAAATGTAAATTATTAGATATAATTAATCAACCCAATGAGCAATCACACACAATTGCAAATATGATATGTGATGTTTTAACCAAAAAGAACATTATAACTAAATGTATCTCTTTTTCTGGTGATAACTGTAATACTAACTTCAGTGGTGTCAAAAGAGCTGGAAGAAATAATGTGTATTTTAAACTAAAAGAAAAACTTAATGATAAATTAATTGGAATTGGTTGTCCAGCACATGATTTAAATAATACTGTGCATTATAGTTTTGATGGGCTACCAGTCAATACAGAAATGCTGGTTAGGGTAATTTACAATCATTTCTCTATTTATACTGTGAGAGTCGAATCACTAAAGGACTTTTGCAATTTTGTAGAGACAGAGTATAAGCAACCTTTATACTATACCAAAACGCAATGGTTATCTCTCTTTCCAGCCATAAATCGCATTTTAGAACTCTATAAAATCCTATTTTTAAATCCTATTTTCTGTCGCTGGAAGATTCACCAGCAATACTGCAAACATTTTTTGAAGATGATATGAATGAGGCATACCTTTCATTCGCTCATTTATTCATGTCAGTCTTTCAAGAAAATATAAAACGTATTGAAAGAGACGTATTGAAAGATTTTCCGCACTTCAATTATTTCAATAATTGAAGTGCGGAAAATCCTTAAGACTGTTTTTCATTTGCTCAAGGAGAGGAAAACCAATAAATTTCTTCCGTTAAAAGTGTGCTCAATACTAAAAATTGCAACAGAAAAGGGTAAGGAAAACGAAGTCACACAGTTTAGAGTTCAAATCGAGAATTTGTATGGCCGTACTTTAAAATATATTGAATCATGGTTAAAACCATTCGATGAATTTCAAATCTTAGAATGGATTGATTTGGCAGAAATTCCTTCTTGGGACAATGTTCATTCCTGCTTAGAATATCTTTGTGAGAAGGGAGTCACAGTCGATGATGTAAAACTGTTTGATCAATAGCATAATTTAAAGCTATTCTTGGAAACACAACAAGAAAATGAGAAATGGAATACATTAACTGCAAATGAGAAATGGGTGATGTTTTTTAAACAATGTAAAACTTCTGAATTAACTTCTAATTAACTAAAAATTGTACAATTCATCTGCAAATGTTGAACGTGTATTTTCATTGAAAAATAGTCAGTGGACAAAGGAAAGAAACAAATTAAAAATTGAAGCTGTTAAAGGAATATTATTTACTATATATAATATGCAAATGACATGTGAAGAATTTTACAACCACATAATTAATGAACCAAAAGTTTTAGCAGAAATTTTATCTTCAAGTAAATATTAATTTCAATGAATTATTAAATGTTTTTTTAAAAGAATTCCTATTTAATTTTTATGTCAACAAGATGTATTTTATTTTGCCACTATTTTCTGTTTTTTTATCTTTTGCAATAAAAAATTTATAGTCCTATTTTTGTATTCTTCCTAAAATTAATTTCTTCCTCTGCTATCCTAGTTTTCATAAAAAATATATAGTCACCCTATCCATTCTTCAAGGCTGTTCATTAATTTCATGGTATAAAATTCATGGAAAAAATAAGAAATTGATGAACTACTGCATAAGGAATGTGTTTTTTTGTCAAACTTTAGAATTAAGTTCTGAATTATTAAAAATTATAGTATTTATTCCTTCTATATTTGGTCTTCATTGATGAACATTCAATGACCAAAAGGGAAGAAACCTGTTACAGTTTGAAGTAAATAAAGGCTTATTGTTTACTACGCATAATATGAAAAAGAAATGCCAAGAATTTTAAGATCAAATAACTAAACATTGAAAATCTTAGAAAATATTAATTTTTTAAACGTATTAAGTGTATTTTTAAAAGAATGTCTGTTTTATTTTATCAGAAGAAATTTCTATTTTATCAATAAATCATATAACGTTCATAATTTTTTGTTAATAAAAAAGTTTAAAATGTCCTAGTTTCGTCCTATTTTTAAAAATGGGAATGTCCTAGTTTCTCTAAAAAAAATATGGTCACCCTACCCACACACATACAGAATTACTTCTACTGGCACTAGATGGTCCCAAAAAATTCAAGGCTGACTTTCCAGATCATTAGTAGTGGGCCAACCAAACCAAACCAAACCCTATCCATTCAATCTCCTGTCATTCTACATAGATTACTACTGCATGTTCAAAACGAACAGGCCAGATCCAAGCAATAGAATGCAGCTTTCTCTAGGATCTGTGATGGCAGTGGTCTGTCTAACTCTGGGAAATAGTAATCACTGAGAGCTCTCATAGACAACCATCATGGACCAATTACAATCTTTTTCTGCTTAGCTACTATCAAGTTTCTTTGGAGAAGCGAATACATCCTGTGCAGTTTTCCGTCTACAAAAACTCCTAAAATCTGCTGCTGAAGGCATATGGTAATCATCCCCACCTTCTTTCTTACTCTTTTTCAGTATTCTACTGATGTATATAGTTTTCTATTATTCATCCTATATCTCTAAGAGCATAAATTAACAATCAATAAATGCAACATAGCAATGTGTTCTAATTTTTCCGCTACTTCCAGTTAAGTTGTTTACATTATTATTAAAAAAACTTCCAAATAGGCTAAGCTGAATGTGACTTATTTTTTATCTACAACATTGGATTGAAAATGTATTTAACATTCACAGTACAGCAATTAAAAGTAATGAGCCTGAATTACAAAAATATGCAACATGAATATCACTCCAGAAGAGAGTATTAGAGAAACACAGAAGTGTGACTTTGGCAACCATACCAACCAAAACCAGTTGGACTTCATTTGTTGTGCATTGTGTCTAATGTCATAATGCACATCAGAAACAAAACAATAGATCAACATCAAGATTTTGTAAAGTTGGGGCAATCAACTGAAACACACAAAATGCTATGAACAGCTTATGGGGATGAAGCTCTGTGCCAAGCACAAACTTTTCAATTGCTTAAGCATTTTAAAGAAGGCAGAGGTGGTATCGGTAGATGATCCTCAGAGTGAATGACTGAAAATGATCTGCAACACTGAATTGGTGAACAAGATGTGCAATTTAGTGGCAGTTGACCACCAATTAACACTGAGAATATTGGCATGTGAATAAGGAATCAATGGGGTCTGCAATTACCATAGACTTGGGAAAAAAGGAAATTGCACAGCGCTTGTTCCACACTTTGCATGATGAGGAAAATGTCAGATCACTGGAAGTTTGGCAAGATTTTGTTCAAGCAGCTGATAATTACCCTGGTTTCCTAAAAATCATTTATTACTGAGGATGGGAATTGTTGCTTTCAGTATGATTCTGAGATCAAAAGACAAAGTGCAGAATGGTATTTCAAAAGCTCACAAAGACCAAAATATTCTCAGAAATTTTCAGAAATTTCGTATCAAAATCATGCTGATCACATCCTTGATAGTTTGAGATAGGTATTGAAACATTTATTAGAAAGAATCAAGCACATGTAGCCAGATTTGGAACAGTAGGGTTGATAGCTATTGCATAAAATGTGCCTTCTCACATAGTAATCACCGTGCAGACATCTCTGGTTCACAAGCAGGTTGCAGCCTCAACCACCCTCCTTATTCATCTGACTTGGTTTCAGCAATGTTTTCCAAATTGCGATTGAAAAGACACTGATTTAATAGTATGTCAGCAGAACTAAATACTGCCACAGCAGACAAGTCTTCCAGGTCTTTCCAAAGCCTGTTAAGAATTTGTCAAAAACAGTATGAATGATGCCATAAGTGTATCTGATCTCCTGGGGACTATTTTGAGGGAGATTAATAAGAAAATATTTGCCTTATTTGAATTCAATCCCATTGCTTTTTTTTTGCCACACTGTGAATGTCATATGGTATTATGGATATCTCATACCAAAATGTTAATTTTCTTGTAATTCCTTTCAGAATGTTACTGTTGATCCCTTTGATATGTATGACAAAGAAAGAGCAGAACAGACAAGACAAATATGTATGTAAAAAATATTTATAAAATAATAAGAGGAGTTTACCTCAATATAGTATGTAGAACATTTCCATATGATACCCTCCAGAAATTAAAACGAAAAAATCGACAACTTACCGGTACATTAAAGTAAAATATAAATAATTAAAAAACCAATTTAACACAATTTAAAACAATTAAAAACAAATTAACGCAATTAAAAGAATCTAACGAAAATATTCAAAACGATTTTCCTTCCTGAAGCTGACAACGCTTTTCGACGTTTTTCACAGGAATGAAAATTACTGAATTGGGTTAAGCCTGAAACTTAAATAGTGATTATTTGTCTTCGCGCATGCAGGTCCGTGTGTTGGAGATCAAATATGGCCGCCGAACATTAACAGAATTCTTGTGTAATTTAATTTCTACGGTTTCTGCAATTAATAGTCGCGTATAATTATGTTGAACATTAAGTATTTTGGCCTTGTTAAATAAAATGTTTTTCGTTAATAGCATGAAAGGCTAATTCTGATGCTGCTGAACGAGAAGCACGAACTGAGGCTTCATGTTGATTTACAAGAATATTAAGAGAAAATTGCGTCGAACCTTGGTAAGATGAGTTGCAATCATCGCAAGAAATGTTGTATACCAGATCATTAATTTGTGTTGCAAACACAGAAAGAACTGAGCGATTGTTCAGTATAGTGTGTAACTTCCGTATTGGCCTGGCTACAATTTTAAATTCGGTATCTGTAAAGAATCTATTAAGCTGTTTGTGCCACTGTTCAACATATGGGACAGAAATAAAGTATTTTTTGATATTACTATTGTTTGTTGGTGTAGTATTTTGTATCCTATCCTTAGCCTGTACCCTAATTCGGTTTATTGTGGCAATGGAATAACCCCTGTTTAAGAACCTGCTAGTAATATTTGTATTTCTGAGTCCAAAGCAGATTCCGTTGTTGAATATTTATAGGCATTTAGAAATTGATTAAAGATAATCGATCTTTTGTAGGTGAACGGGTGATAGCTATTATAATGTAGAAGCATACCAGTGTTTGTAGGTTTTGGATAGATGCTAAATTATATTTTATTCGAGTCCCGGGTAAGCATGAAATTTAGAAAGTTTAATGACTTTGTATCTGTATCCTCCCTTTCCAATGTAAATTTGAGTCTAGAATGAATATTATTAAACGCTTTGATATTATTACAGCTCTGATTCATACTATGAAAAAAATATTTATTCACTCTTAAATAATTTCCATAGGTTATTTGGAAATTAACTCTTTAGCTGTGTAAAATCATATGTACATAACTTGTTACTGGAATCTCATCAGGTAGAGTTGCCTCAATTAGTAAACTTCCTACCAAACAATGAATAATAAATTTAGTCTAAGTAGCAGCCAAATGGCATATGGAAGAAAAACATTCAAACACAACTTGGCAGCACAGTGTACTGTACTGCCAGTGCTGTACTGAGTTTAAGCCCAAGCCTGTTGTTTCAGGAGGGAACACAGTGTCTGCAGATAGCAAGATAGAATTATAATGTAGTGGTAGTATTATTTATTGAATTATTTCAACTCTTAACATTCAAAGAAAAATCTCTTGCTTCCTTACTAATTTGTGGTTTTGGGTTAATGCAGTCCAGTACCAAGGGTTATACTCGCACAATTTTCATTATGGTTTAAATAGAAGTTTTCTTCCACACACCACTTATTCAGGCTACACATTATTCAGCATGAAGCTGCTAATCAAGGCTGCCATTTGATGAAATTCCAGTAAAAATTGAAATAGTCTGTCATAGAGTAGAGTTTTTAATAAATAATGAATTTACTTCTTTTTAGCGATGTTATATGATTCAAAACAAACTTAGTAATTTTAAGTTGACTTGTGGATATTGATATTATTTCTAAAAACAAGCATGAACCAAAACTTATCAGTGATCATTAGAAGGAACACTGTATCACCCAGACATCAAGAATTATAATGCCAAGCAATACTCATTATAGAATTATTTCAATTGCCATAGTCACCACTTTATAAAATTCTCATTTTGCATGCAACTAGATTTCTAGAAACAGAACTACTTATAATATAAATGTATTTTCTTACAGATTTAAAAGATTCTATTTGTAAACAGCATATACTTTTTTTTTTATCAATTAAATTTGTATCAAAAAGAAAGTACTGGAATCATAAGTGCAAAAAAAGACAAAGCAAACATTCTGGTTGAGATAACATTAAGGACTATTTAACTATAATGAGTATATTTCTTTACTTAGTTAGCTGTGTCTCTTTCTAGTAGCAATTAGATATCTAGATACTCATGTATAACTATTTATTTTTCAGATGCAGCATGAAGGAATTTCTGATAAAGAAACAGGAAGTTGGGCATGGTGGAATATTTAGACTGATGAATTAGATGTTTTAATATTTGCTTAATATTAATATCATTTTGTATTTAAAATCTAGCAGAATAAAATAATTTAAGATAACATCTGTCTTTTAAATACTCTATGGTTATTATAATCTTAAGTATTGTGGGCCGTAGACCCTGTAGTAGAATGAGTGGCATATCATGAGCATAGGCAATACATGAGCCTTACTGCACTATTTCTTTGAGCCTCAAAGTAATTTTTCTTCTGGGAATTCCCCCACCCCCTTCTCCCCAGAGATTTAGGGTCCTGGCACTGCATCATAGGATGACATACCACTGAACAGAATAGTATAACAGAATTTTCAGTTAATACAGAATGGTCTGTATCAACTAAAATTCTTATTTTAACTAATATGAATATGCATTTCAAGAAGAGCTTGAGTTAATTGGATAATTTTCTACAAGCACAACCTTATATTTGGAGACTGTTCCTGACCAACTTAACTTAAAAAGCACATTTTACTTACAGAAAACAGATTTAAATATTTAATCAATGTAGAATAAATATAGCAAATGTAAGAAAATTTAACACAAAATGCTAGTGAAAATAACTGTAAAATGTTGATTTAATCCTGAAGCTCAGCAATTTTTTAACCTTTAGGTGGCTGCATACCCCATTATTTTGTCTAAAAACATGGTGGTAAATCTCATAGCATATTGTTGCTGTTCAGGTCTAGCTTATATTTGAATTGAAAAGCGTAATTATTTAGGCTTTAGATTTTCCTAATATAAAATAAACTTTTCAAAAAATTCTGGAGAAATATGCAGATCCCAGGTTAAGCAATGCTATGCTAATGTATATTTGTTAAAGTTGAAGTATGTTTTTATTTTTATTTTTTTTTTTTAATGAACTGCAGGTTAATAGTCCATTCACCACATGAAGAGCTATGAAGACATGGCCAAGTAGGCAAGAATATTCTCAAACACAGAAGTCAGATAGTATATGGTTGTTGTTGTTATTTGTTTTTTTAGGAGCATTAGCAACTAAGGCCATATTGCTCCGGGGATATGCGGTGGTCATTCCCTGACCTTTCCGCATCCTCCATATTTGGTGGCTCATGGGCTCGAACCCCGGTCTAATCAAGAAGTGTGTGCTACGCACTGCTGCTCTTGCCCACCTGGCTACGGAGGCGCCATATAGTATATGGTACAAAATGTGCAAGCCAGTCACAGAAAAAGTGTTGGCAACTTTATTTTTGCATATCATTTATATTACATATAAATGGTATTATTATTATTATACTATTACAATCCTATGCTTCTTTCCTTTCCCATTGATAAAGATTTAGCTTAGTTTCTTATGGCAACCAAGGTTCATGTGGCAACTCTATCTCTAGTTTATTTAATCCCTTTGTGCTCACATCTATAACTTACACTGGTAGTCCACCTGGGTTGGACTACCAGTGTACGTTATAGATGTCACGTTGGCATTTATGAAAATTTCTTAATGATTTTTTTTTTTTCCCTTCTAGTTACTAATACTGTCTAGTTCACATAAACAAATTTTTGCATTAATACAGCTAGGCCTTGCATAACGCGAGTTCGATTAACGCAATATTCAGTTAACACTATTTGAAAAATGATACCACTTTTCACTTTACATGATGCAAATTTCCAGTTAACGCGATCTTTTTTTTTTTTTTTTTTTATGCGATAGTTGAAAAAGATTTGAATTGCGCATTAAGCTTACCGCGAGTCGTACGGTCAATAAACAAATGTTTGCCTGCTGCCCGCCTCGGTGTGTTCCATCAACCATCGGAAGAAGACGTGTTTGTCTCTTGCTAATAAAGTCAATGCAGACTTGCATTTAAAAATTCAAATTTTTAAATGAGCCAGATGAAAATGTTACTGCGAAGGAGATAACGGTAAAAGAATTAGATGAAATCTTTCGTATCGCATAGAACCTCAAACAAAAGGTTTGATGTTCTCTGCGATATTTATTTCACCAGGGCCCAGAGAAGATTGTGGTTGGCTATCGGAAATTGATTGATGAAAAGAGAAAGTCAACACTGTTCAAATATTTCTGCAACAGTAATTTCTTCATTGTGTATTTTATGTCAGAGGTTCCCAAAGTTTCTCGGTTCATGGTGCCTTTAATGTCTCAGTAATTTTTTCAAGGCGCACCCAGACCAAAAGAAATACCTAACAGTTTCCTTTAGTAGTTAGGTCCAAACAACTTAATAAGAAATGCTGAAACTGTGAACTACCTCGAGCTAGTAGTTCACGCGGTGTCCAACAGATGTCGAGTATCACCGTCTTTCCCTCGAAAATTTAAAGTATTCCGCGTGCACAGTTTAAGAACTGCTGTTTTATGCAATAAGCATTTAATTCCATAATTATTTTCATTATCTTTTACATTATATACAGTTAAAAAGTTATTTAAAAGGAAATTTTAAAATTCTTTATGGACATTCCAGAAGGTCAAGGACCAATTATAATTTTTCCTATTGGTTATGATATTCGATTAACCCGTTTCCGTTTTGCGCGATGCGCTCGTGGGACGAATTAATTGCGTTAATCGAGGCCTGCCTGTAGTTGCAGCAGTTATATTTTTTAAAAAAAATAATATTTATTCTTTTCTGTTTATCAATTTGATACTGGATTTATGAAGTTTATAATGTAGCTTTTAATTGAAAATTATTAGTATTACATAACAGAAGGATAGAGTAACCATACAAATTTTAACAAAAACAATTTTTTATGAACAGCACACACTTTTGCTTTTCTTTTGCATGCAAACTAAAGTTTCAACTTGACATCAGTTTCTTAAGTTTATAATGCAACTGGCAATAAATAAATTTCCTTGAATTTGTTAATACAGAAATACCATCAAAGAAATAATACATAATTAAAGAAAAAAAAAAAAAACAATTTGCTGTGAGGAGTGTGAACTTTTTTTTCCTTTACATGCAAAGAAGCTATTATAGTATTGTTTCTTTTCTGAGCTAAACAAGTAAAAGCACACAGATGCCTCAGCTGAGCAAACCACATACAACTGCGTACACTAGCTAATTTCTCATTCATTACAGTAAGTGCACAAACTATTGATGCTCTTCAAAAATTCTGATGCCAATTTAGCAAGGACCACATATTACAGCATATTTGTTTATGCCGGATTTAAATGTAAAAAAGGTTTAATAGCATTTTCATACCCATACAATATTTTTCCTATTATCTCAATAACTAATGGAGCTTTGTAGAATTTTATATGGGAAAATCAAGGAAAACATTTTTGTTGAAAGGTAGTGGGAGTTTCAGCTGGGTGGACAGAGTAGAATCTATAACACAATCGATGAAATTTAATCTGGATCTAAAAGACCCAGGTGGACTACTAAATAATGAAGATTCTGTTTAACTTGTAATTATAGTTTGAAGAAACAGAAATTTGTTTTCTTGCACAATTGCCATTCCTATTTAATGAAACATGTAGTAACTAATATTATATTTACAGCTATTGTTATGGAAGAAGCAAACTTACTTGGAATAAAAATAATTAGATATAGCTGTAGGATGTTGCAAGTGTTGTACAAAGTGTTTGTATTAGTCAAATCAAGGTAAAAATTGAAAAGCTTGCATTAGTTCAATTTGTATTAGTCAATTTGCATTGCAAAGGAGGAGTGTAGTTATAAAAGCATAATTATATGTGCTTTTATAACTACACTCCCCAGCCAAGTGGGCAGGAGCAGGAGTGCAATAGTATACACTCTTTAAGTAGACTGTGGTTCGAGCCTGACTGCTAAATACGGTCAATCTGTCAACCTGCACTGGACCAGCATGGCAGATTATGGTCCATTCCCTCAACATGCCTTGTTGAGGAGCCCTCCATTGTCACTCCATCCTGTGGTGGACTGACAATGGCTCAAATTTATTTATTATTACATACACATACAGTATCATTACCTCAGCAAGGAGAGTTTGATGGACTTAAAGGTCAGGCAGATGATTCTGTTTTGTGTGGAACCTCCCCAAACAAACCCTTCATCTGAAGTTTAGTTTCACAAAGGATTTAAAATACTTTTAAAATAGTGTGTTTTATATAAACCCCCCCCCACCCCCAAAAAAGGGAGCTACAAACAGATTTGATAAAGGAATCTTAGAATGATTGCAATTTTTTGTGTAAATAAAAAAGTTAAATACCAAAAATGCTTCAACCTGGATAGCACATTTAATAAGAGTTAGGCAAGATTTTGTTGCTGAGGAGTTTGCAATGATTATCAGAATAGTCATTCCCAGTTAGGTTCTGTAAAGAAAATCAACTGATTTCATGTTGCTGAGAAATATAACAAAGAATTTTTATTCGGCTAAATGTTTACTGTTTTGAAGGCCTGAAATTAGCAAATACAGCACAGAACTGAAGTAAAATCACAGGGATGTAAATCTAGTTCCAACCAGTAGTTCTTAACTTTAACTCTCCAACATCATCTAATTCCATCACAGCTGATAATACTACTTTGTTGCATAGTTAAGGCTATACATACCAAATCCAATTTGTCTAGTGTTTTAAATATCAAAAATATGGACATTCACATGTGGCATATCATGAAGCTCTTGTTTTTGCTTGATTCAGGGCTTAAGACTATGAGGGCAAGACAAGTTTGACCCTGAAACCAAATTGTGCTAATGTCATTGAATACTGCCTGGGTACAATTGAAAACCACATGCTTTCAGCATACTCCTGAGCATGCCAGCAGTAGAAAGAGGAAAAGTAATTAAGAGGTGCAAAGTGGAATTTAACATTTTATATCAATAAAAGAGTAGTGGTAAAGCCAACAACTAACAGAAAACCTACATACACTCAGAAGGTTACAGAAAAGTGTTACACTGGAACACAGATCGAAATGACCATTCCATATAAAGTCTTTTTTTTTCAGTCCCATTGCATGCTATCTGTCAAGTCCTCAGAAGTCAATACAAAAAAAAAAAAAAAAAAAAAATTGGTCAGCAGCTACCACTACCACCTGCAAGACAAGAACAAATGGATATAGAGGTTAAAGAAATGTCTAATGAGTCAATCCTGGAAATTTTCGTTATATAACTTTCTTTATAACTTTGGTTAGAGAAATATTCCACTTTTTATCAGACCAATCAGGCCAAACATATTCAACCAAGAGGAAGGAGTTTTCCTAGGCTTTATTAAGTGTAACTCTCCACTATCAGAATAAACTCCATCACATGCCATCTTCTATTAATAGTTTCCAATGCTTTTTATGTTCGTGATTTTAACATTTTCTGTCAACCTTGCAATATGAGAGAACCTGCAACAGGCTAAAACCCCTTCAGTAAGAGGCATTAGTAAATGCTTTGACTAATACCACCTAGTGCCACAAAAGACTATCTGCATCCACTTCTGTCATAATCGTAAGTGAAACTTTTATCTCAGTCCAAAACTTAAGCTAGATGAAAACTATCCCAGTTAACTTTGAAGTTAAATTCTTGGATTATATTTGACAGACAGTTTACTTTCTTCAGTATATTTGCCATTTATAAATGAAATGCTTGAAAGGCATTCCACCAGATGGGGAGCTTGAGTGGTTCACTTTATTTCATTTCTATAATGCACTAATTCAGTCTTCTAAATTAGACTATGGTATTCAAGTGTGTACTTTGGTCAGGGCCGATGCCCTTCAGTGGCTTGACTTGAGTCATCGTTGTGCCATTCATACTTCTATACAAAGTTTATATGCTGATACTAACAGCCACACCTATCACTTTGCTGTATGCAGCTATCATTATAGTATGCATTTATATCGAAATACTTGCCTGATCGCTCTACGTGGCCATGTGTTTTTATGCCACAGTAGGAAGAACTTAATAATGATCATCTTGGAGCTAACTGATCCTTTGGTATCAGGATTTGAGGGTTCCTTCATGACCTTAACGTGATAGTAGATGGTGTTGTACCAACATCTATGCAAATCCTTCCAATACGGAGCATCAGTCTTCTAAATTAGCCTGTGCTTTTTCTCTACAGAATTGGTAAAAATGCAGTGGTTCATCAACAACCTCATGCTACACACACTGAATTCAATATTCCAATTTCCTGCCTATCTACATCAATGAATCAAAGAATGAATTTTCCATAGCTCCAACAGTTTTCCCTGATAGCACCACTTCACATCAAATTCCTCTTAAGTGTAGATCTACACAGCAGAAGTACATACAATAGAACTTGCCTTGATTTGTATTCTAAGTGTGTTGTGTACAATTATAGGAGTGTCTTATAGGCTGCAGTAGGTACACTATGTAGCAATCATTCAGTTATGTTTAACAAAATGATCTATTACCATCTGGAATCAGTGGTGAACATTTCCTTTTGATAAATTAATGAGCCATATTGAAATCAAAGGAAATAATCTGGCCAACGAGGCAGCAAAATCATAGAGTAAATAATTTATAACAAATTAAACCTAAAATCATAGCTTCAAACTCTATTAAATGCAAAGTAAGTGAAGAAGAGGCTGTTCTGGCTCAACTTTATATTGGCCATAGCCACTTCACATATACCTTTTTTGTTGAGGGCTACTGATGCCCCTCCCCCTTCACGTGAATATTGTGAAACCTTCAGCATTTACTCATTGACTGTCTGCACTTGGGATAGTCAGCACCACCTCACTATCCCAAGCTGTGTACACTCAGGCAGATTTTATATGGCAATGATGACGATATGTGTCTGCTTTTAAAAGAATGAATTTATATCATTCTATTCAGTCTGACTTTCTCATATAATACGTCAAGTTTTCCCCCCTGACTTTAACTCATATGCTATGATTTGGTAGACATCCATTAATAAAAAATAATAATAACAATTAAAAAATTTGTGCTTTGTGGACAAATTACTGTCTTGATTCTGCTGTGCCAGTAAAATCTAAACAAACCAACCAAACATGGATGTGAGAGCATCATATCTCTTATTTAAAGTTTGTTTTGATGTGTTAAATTTTTTATTTCATAAGCTTCTTTAATTTAAATTCTACATCAGATAATTACAATTGCACTGTATACAGGATCATAACCTATAAAAGTAAGTATTTTCATGAAGAGCAACTAATATTTTTTCTGAAGTTAGTAAAAATAAATAAATAAAAACCAGTAATTCTAATGTGAATTTAATACACAGTGTGGTAATTGGAAAATGAGATTGATGTTGTCAGTGCAGGAGTTGCCTACTAGAAGTAAACATGAAATGAAAGAGTGATTGTTCCTTGGGCACCACAATCAAGGTCGGTGGAAATTACCGCCATTTCAGCTTGTAGTGCGAGCTGAACTGTGTTGTGCAGGGACAATGGAACAAAGAGCAAACACTGCATCCCAGTCGAACACAACTTGATGTGTTCGACTGGGAAAAAGTGCCACGGAAACATTTCAAATGAAGAAGCAAGTGCATAGAGAGAATTTTCTGTCTCATGCATGTGTGTTCAAGTGGCATAACCATTTTCTTCCAAGGAAGAGCACCACTGGAAGACCACAAACATCTGGGCTCAGCAAAAAAAGGTTCAAACACCAGAGTTGATTTCAAATCTGTGCATTAATAAGGAAACCATTTAACAAATAACCCAGGGTTTGAAGAAAATGAAAGTCTGTGCACAGTTTGTTCCACATTCATTAACAGATAGTCAATGATAGGCAAGTGTTGAACACTGCAGAGGCCACTGAAAGTGAACTTCCTCAATTTGAATTGTTACGGGTGACGAGATGTGGTGTTGGGTTTTACAACCCCACAAAATTTCTCCCATCTTGCTAGGATGGGAGAAATTTTTAAACCCAGGTCTTTACCACAAGTAGGACAAAAATTGTAAGCCATGCCAATTATGAGGTCAGAACCATGTAACCATAAAATTTATGCATATCTACCTTAAGAACAACAGAAAGTCAGAAATAAGTTCCAAAGGCTGCTTCTAACCTTAACCATCATTAGCATCCAGTGAACAAGTAAATCAGTGTAGTGCTATGACAGTAGTGCCTATAAAAGAGGCAAACCATGGTAGCTTTGCCAACATCGTCACTTTGTCAACATATTCACTTTGTCTTTAGCAACACTTATGCTCACACATTATAATGAGATAAATTTCCAGAAATCAATTATTTGATTAGAGTACTCATAGAGGTGACAGAATACTCATCTCCAGAAGAAATAACTGTACTAGAGAAAATACAATTCACTCTGGTACTAGCTACAATAATAATACCTAATTGATAACCAATTAAATAAACATTCATAAACAATAAAATATGCAAATATCCTAATATATTTGCAATACTCATTTGTGTAATATTTACAAATATTACACAAATGAGTAATATCTGAACTGACTGTAACTTGACCATTACTAAGGTTCCATGTTGGCTGTTTCCATCAGAATGGTCAAGTTACAGTCAGCTGTGTTGAGAAGAAAGAAAATTGTTCAGATGCAGCAAACTTTAGACCTTCATTAACACTTTTCACTGTTTGCTTCACCAATGACCTTTATGATCCAGGATTGAGTCGGTCTGGTTTCGGGTGGGCAGAAACATTTTTGGGCTTTTTTCTCACTATGGCTGAAGTATTCAGTGCTGGCAAAGGCTGCTTAACAAAATGTCCTGTTTTTCTTCCATAAAATCAGAAGGAAATGGTCTTAAAGTGAGGTGGGTTCCCCTTCAAGTATATATTAAAAACCCCATGTCCATCACAACACAGATAACATGTTGAAGTATTGGAAAAATTATTACTGCTGCATTTTCAAATCAGATCTTTTGTACTAGATTTGTCACAATCTATTCATTATACGCTTTCTCAAAAATCTACAGTTATAACTGCTTAAACTAGTTAATAATCAAAATAATGCTTGGCAAAATTAAAATGATATTCATGGGATAACTGTTGCCATTTAGTTCCATGATGATTATTAAAAATGCTTCACAATTATTATCAGATGTCTGATTACATTATGTGTCTTTTCAATTGATTGACTAAAAGATAACTAGTCTGATCAAGACCACACTGATTTTTATATTGAAAAGTGATTTTAATTTTATTAATCTTAGTACCTTTTCTTCCTAATAAAATAAGGAGTTTACTGCATAAGCAGATGATATTTATAATGCTTAAAAAATTCCCCTCTCAAAGAAAGGAAATGAAGATGCCCAACAATCACAGTTTAAAAAGATTATTGAAATGTTTAAATGATTATTTCAATTAAATCATTTAAATCATTATTTAAATGATTATTGAAATATCTTCATACATTAACTGTAGTCTTTCCAGATATTCAGGATTTATTGACTGCCATTCATCAAGTATTTCTTCATCTTGTATTTCTGTTACATTTCTTGGAGTTATATTTAATGTCAGATTTTCCTTGGATAACATTGTATTAGAATCAGAAAAGCCATTAGTAAAGCAAAATGGCTCATTAGCATAGAACTAGTGAAGCTTACAAATAAGTTATAGATATTAAAATTATTTTTCATATTTCCAAAATCAGTCATCCATTTCAGTTCATCTACCAACTGCAAAAACATAGTACACACCCTGGGAAAGATTAATTGAATAAACTAAATGTTGATGGCATCCTTAATCTTTCTTAGACAATGTACAGGGGACATAAACTGGAATAGAGTTGTGTGAGAATTTGCTTTCAGCCAAAGAGCACTTTATTGTTGGAATAAATTTTCAGGTGACATTACAAAAGTAAGTAGTTTGAATAAATCTGAAGGATTGGACAACTGGAAAGAATGGAGCAAATAAAGTGAGTAGCTTGTTTCCTTACATCATTTTGCCACCACTATATGGGACAAAGTGATGACAGACTATATGATAAAGTACCTAGGAAGCTGCTAGGTACTTTGTCACAGTCTGTAAATAAAAAATAAATCTGTAGAGGGGAAGAGAAAGAAGAACAGTAAAATAATCTATGGTTAAACTTGGACTGAGGGAAAGCTGTACCTTACTGCTAATTCACTTTACAATTTTGCCATTTAATAGACTGTTTGTTGGTATTTATGAAATTTTACAATGCATTAGTAGCTTTGGCTACAGTGCACTACCATTCATTAAAAGAATATAGGAAAGAATAAAAAAAAAAAATGTTAAGTGTGGGAGATATAAAAATTTGATCATTAGTTTATATGGATGATACTTTTCTGCTGAATAGTAGTGTGGAAGATTTTCAAGAATATCTGAATAAATTAGAAATTGGTTATGGAAAATTTATGAAAATGAGTTGCACACAAATAAGTTATGGACATTGGGTCAGTTAGCATTAGCATTAGTAGAGGCATATGATGCAAGAAAGCAAGCTTATGCAGCATCAGCCAAAAAAAAAAACTGCTCCCATTTAACCCCTCCATTCATTCCAAATACCTGTCCAGCCCAGCCTTAAATTTATTTAGGCTATCAACTTCCACAACAAAGGATGGAAGTCTGTTCCACCAACCAACTACCTGCTGGCTAAAGGCAAACCTCCGCACATCTATCCTATATCTGTCTTTCCTCAATTTAAATTTATGCCCTCTCAAGTGATTATTCTAAGCAAGAGGAAGAATCCCATCAGCATTCAGCATGCTCAAACCATTAAAGGCTTTATAAACCTCAGTCAGATCACCTCGCAGGTGCCTAGTCTCCAGACACTGTAATTTGCAAAATTTAAACCTTTCTTCGTAAGAGCAACCCTTTGTTCCATTCACTAATCTTGCTGCCCTTCTCTGTACTCATTCCAACAGCTCTACATCCTTCTTAAAATGAGACCTCAAGACCTGTATACAGTACTCAAGGTGTGGCCTGACCATTGTCTTATATAAGGGGATAATCACCTCATCCCTGCTATAAAAATTCCTGTATATCATTGACAAGACTCTATGAGCTACTCTTGCAGACCATCTACACTGCTCAGAAAACTTCATATCTACCTGCACAATTACCCCCAGATCCTTTTCGTTCTCTACCACTGTTAGTGTAGTAGTATGTTAGTATATTAGATCAGTTAGTTTATATAAAAATTGAAAGTATGAGCTAAATAACCAAAACTTAGAACAAGTTAGTAATCTTTTGTCTCTAGGAACAGTTTTTAATAAAGAGGGAAGATTATACATAGAAATAATAGAATAAAAAGCAGGAGGTGTAAGAAGCCAGTTAAATTCATTTGAAGAGAAAGATAAAATTAGCAGTTTATAACAGGTAATTTTGCTTTTATGCCAATTTTATTACCTATGGAGGTGAGATGTGGGTAAGAAAAAATGGAATTTATCTAAAATTAATTTTCAGAAATGTGAGTTTTAAGAGAAGAAATGGCAATGCAAATTAAAAATAAGTAAGTAAATTAAAAAATAAGTAAATCAGGAAGTTTTAAGGTAACAAATATCCAAAGTTAAATTAAGCAAATTTAAGGATGTATTGGGTATACAGAAAGCACAGGAGAAAGGAGATTTAGTTCTGAGATGATGCCATGTAGTTATTAAATATGACTCAGTATTTATGAAATTAATTTATTTTTCCACAGTAACAACGCAGAATCCATTAACATCTCTCAATTCTTGAGAAAAGAACTTTGCAATTATAGTATACTTGCCACAATATATAGGTTTGATCTTGCAATTTACCAGAGCAGTGCCTCCCACTTTTACAAATCTAAAAAGATATTTAAAAAATATTATCTAATTATACATTAACTGATGACCAAATAAAACTAACCATTTCATTAATAGGAACAGTTATAAATGAAATTTTTAACAAAAGTAAGCAAATTATATACACAATACATAATTAGGTGTGGGGAGAGATTATATGACCAACCAGCAAGATTAGACATTATTCCATTCAATGGAGGGCTTGCATATCTGCCTATGGCAAGAGAAATTCCTTACCTTGCTCTTTACATTCATGCAAAAAGTCTGGAAATCCAATTTTCACTAACAAAATATTACAATCAAGTGTTAATGGATATTTAACTAATATTATCTAAGAAAGTTAAATATCTATTTAGGTTTATATAAGAAAGCCACATTAATTAAAAGTAACTGAATCTAGAAATGCTGATATAAAATAAAGGCATTCAAATAATCTAATTGATTCTACTGTAGGCATTCAAAGAGAATACACATTTTAAGAGAATACACATTTTAAGAGCAATATCAAGATTGGATGTCTAGCTGACAAATTTTTCAGGGATTTTTGAAATTAAATTCTACAATATGTTGTAAATTTAATTCCTAACTTTTCTAAAGTATTTCTATTTACATTCTTTCTGGTAACTCTGCTAACTTAACTTTAATTTCATTAGTAGATAAAGTTTTGGTAACAATTTAACTTACATTGTTAATTTAAATCATGTAATATACTGCAAATTTAAATTTTGTAATCTTTATTAAGTTTAAATTTTACCTAAATAATCTACAAGATACATTTTCAATACATTATCTAAGGATATCATGACCAAGATGGAAATGGATGAGGGCATTTCCAGTGTATGTCATGAGTTCATCACTTTAATAGCTTGTATGTATTCTAAGGTCAGAAGCTCAAATGATTTTTTTTTTTTTTTTTTTTTGCATCTGATGTAAGGAGGTTACTGATCTCAAATTAAAATGTGGTGCATTACTAAAAGAATTTGAGCCACTAAAAATGGATGCTTGCCCTAGAAACAAATGTAACCAAGAAACCATTAGGGACTCACGTATATTCCATGTCCCAGAACAGAAAAGTCAAGTTATACTGCTCCGAATTGAGAAGATTGTTTTACTGGAAGGCAATACTGTCAGGAAAACAAGTAACATTGTTTGCAATACAGATAGGTGGATTAGAAGTGTTTCCTAGGAGCAACAATTGATGATGTTACGAACGCACTGTCATATTGTAAGGGGAGTGGGTAAAGAGGGCATTATTATTCATGTGAAGACTAATGATATTTTATATGCTAAAAGCACTGTGGATTGACTTGAGCAACTCTGCAAGACTTTTGGGGAGAAAACTTTATTAACGTGGTCCATACTGTAGATAGAAGGAATCTATTTTGTAGAGATGGTATTCATTTAAACAAATGATGATGTAAGGGTTTTTGCCAGTATCATGTAGGAGAGTTTTTTTTTTTTTTTTTTTTTTTTTTTTTTGCTGATGCTTTATAAGCTTGCTTTCTTTAATCATATGCCACCACTAGTATTGTCAATGATTTGTAATTTGACTAGTTCTTCCTTGAATTTATTCAAACTACTCAATTCCGAAATAACAGATGGAATTTGTTACAAAAATCAACGACCGATTGGCTGAAGGCAACCCTTTGCATATCTGTCTTGCAACTATCCTTCCTCAATTTAGCCAGCAGGTAGTTGATTGCCGGAACAGACTTCCATCTGTTGTTGTAGAAGTTGATAGCTTAAATAAATTTTAGGCTGAACTAGACAAACATTTAGAGTGACCGGATGGGTGAAATGGGACAGGTTTATTTTTGGGCTGATGCTCTATAAGCTTGCTTTCTTGCATCATATGCCTCAACTAATGCTAATTGGAATTTATGCTCCCTCTGTGTGTGTGTGTGGTCTGAGCAGGAGGAAGAATGCCATCAGCACTGAGCTTGCTAAATCCATTCAAAGCTTTAAACACCTTAATCAGATCATGCTGCAATTTGAAGAACTGAAGCCTTTCTTGTTAAGACCCTATTGCTTTCACCAATTTTGCTGTCCTTCTCTGCACCCATTCCAGCAGATCTACATCCTTCCTGAAATGAGGCCTCCAAACCTGTTAGCTTAACTCAGTCTACCAAATGCCTATGTATAAGTATAGTGCGAAAGCATCAATAATACATAGCCAAATCTGAATGAACAGAATATTAGCAAAGCGGCATCATTTTAAGTTATATCTCATATTGTGAATACCTTCACAATGAGTTGCCATGATATTTGCACTACTTTGAATAAGTAACGCTTCACCTGAGGAGAAGACTAATGTTACTTATTCTCAGAAGGATACCACCACCCAGACGTCACCGTTTCAGGGCTATTTGGCCCTTCTTTGGTGGGTGGGTAGGTATCCTAGTGATGATGCAATGATGGATGGCAAAACAGTTATGAAGTATAACTCCACAATATGAGAGTTACACCATCAGGCATCTCTCATATTGTGGAGTTATACTTCATAACTGTTTTGCCATCATTGCAACACTTGGGTACCTACTCACTCACTGAAGAATGGCCAAATAGCCCTGAAACGGCACAAGGGGGAGCCTGATGATGGCCGGAGTTTCCAAGAATAGGTAACAACAGCCTTCTCCACTGGGGAAGCGTTGCCTATTCGAGGAGTTTTTGAAAGGGACAGTAACTCCTGTTCCTTTCAAAAATGCGTGAGTTGAAGGAGTTACTGTCCCTTTCATTCTTCTACACTGTTTCTTTTCCTCTTCCACTCCTACTATTACTTTCCCTCTACCTTTTTGCTTTTCTAAGTCTAATAGGGACATGTGGATAGTCAAGTTATTATCCCACACATATACAAAATAGCCCTGAAACGGTGCCGTCTGGGTGGTGGTATCCATCTGAGAATAAGTAACATTAGTCTTCTCCTCAGGTGAAACGTTACTTATTCAAAGTAGTGCAATATCATGGCAACTCATTGTGAAGGTATTCACAATATGAGATATAACTTAAAACAATGCCGCTTTGCTAATATTCTGTTCATTCAGATTTCGCTATGTATTATTGATGCTTTCGCACTATACATATTCTAGGCTTTTCCATAGCTTGAGGTTCACACCCTAAACACTTTATAGTCTAAATACATCATACACCATCACACATCTCTCATATTATGGAGTTATACTTCATAACTGTTTTGCCATCATTGCATCACTTGGGTACCTACCCACCCACCCACTGAAGAAGAGATGAGTGAATAAAGGTGCTGTCCATTTTTGGATTTTTTTTTTTAAGCCATACAGACATTAGATAGTCCCAAAGCAGGACCAATAAAGGGTCCCTGAAGGGTTAATTCCATAGAAATATCCGGAAACTGGAAAGCACGTCTGGTCTAACCAGTACACCTATCTACCCACTGATGAAGGCTAAAGAGCCAGAAACGGTACCAGAGGAAGATCTTAATCATCTTTGCAGGACTTTGACTGGGTAACAACAGTCCCCGTCAGGGGGATGCATGGAGCTCTGAGTTCATACGAATTATAACTAATTATCTCTTTCATTCTTCTACGGCATCTTTTCCTCTCCCTCTCTTACTATCACTTTCCTACCTCTTTTTTGATTTGCTCAGTCTTATAGGAATATTGAGGATAGCTGATATCTTTATCCCATACCATATTTTAAAACAGTGCCATCTGGGTGGTTGTGGTATCCATCTGAGAATAAGTAACATTAGTCTTCTTCTCAGGTGAAGTGTTACTTATTCAAAGTAGTGCAATATCATGGCACCACGTTGTGAAGGTATTCACAATATGAGATATAATTTAAAACGATGCCGCTTTGCTAATATTCTTTCATTCAGATTTGGCTATGTATTATTGATGCTTTCGCACTATACTGATACATAGTCTAAACTTTTCCATAGCTTGAGGCTCATGCCCTAAATGCTTTATAGTCTACTAATTGCCTCATACAATGGGATAATCACTTCCTTATCTCTGCTAAAAAAGTTGCTGTATATCATTGACGAAACCCCAAGAGATGTTCTGGCAGGCTGTCTGCACTGTACAGAGAACTTCATATCTGACAGCACAATTACCTCCAGATCTTTTTCATGTAGTAACACACAATTGATACATTAATCTGGGATTACACCTCTCCACATACAGTATTAACTGCTGCCATTTCTCAGCCCATCTACCTAATTTTTTTAGATCTTGTTGCAGTAGCTTTATCCTGATTACCGTCATTCATTAATCACCATGCCAACCTTTCTATAATCTGCAAACTTATGCTTTAAGATTGATATACCTTCATCAATATCATTAATAAAAATATCAATAATGGGCCCAACGTTGAACCCTGAAGACTCCACTAAAAACATTAATCCAGGAAGAGTAGTGTCCATTAATACCCACTCTGTCTTCTCCCACTCAACCATCCCTTTAATTCCAAAGCAGTAACTTGCCCTCAATTCCACACTATTCCAATTTCTACAGCAGTTTTATGCAACAGTATCAAAAGCTTTCCTGAAATCCAAGTATATGATATCAAAATTATTATCTGCATCAAGTTCCTTTGTCACCACATCATAGTATCCAATCAGATTTGGTCAGACAAGATCACCCCTTAACAAATCCATGATGTGACTACAGTATAATTACATTCCTGTCTAGATGGTCCTGCATTACTTCTTTAACTGGAGACACCATTATTTTCCCAGGAACAGAGGTTAAGCTAATGGGTCAGTAATTGCTCATATCACTTTTTGATCCCCTTTGTGAATTGGTACAGATTTGCACATTACCAGTCCACAGGTACAGGAATCTTCCCTGAATCCAAAGATGGTTCCAATATTATTAGCATTAGTAGAGGCATATGATGTAAGAAAGCAAGCTTATGCAGCATCAGCCAAAAAAAAAAAAAAAAAAAAAACTACTTCCATTTCACCCCTCCATTCGTTTGAAATACCTGTCCAGCTGAGCCTTAAATTTATTTGGGCTATCAACTTCCACAACAAGGGATGGAAGTCTGTGCCAACAACCAACTACCTTCTGGCTAAAAGCAAATTTCCACACATCTATCCTGCATCTGTCTTTCCTCAATCTGAATTTATGCCCTCTCAGGTGATTATTCTGAGCAAGAGGAAGAATCCCATCGACATTGAGCATGCTCAAACCATTCAAAGCTTTATACACCTCTATCAGACCACCTCACCGATGCCTAGTCTCCAGACACTGTAATTTGCAGAACTTAAGCCTTTCGTCTTAAGAGCAACCCTTTGTTCCATTCACTAATCTTGCTGCCCTTCTCTGTACTCGTTCCAGCAGCTCTACATCCTTCTTTCCTCTACATCCTTCTTATCTCTTTGAGTAAATCCCACTTCAGTACACTGTGATCACTGCCACCTTTATCTGCAGATTCTTAATAGTAGTATTAGTAAATTAATAAGAGGAGTTTACCTCAATATAGTACGTGGAACACTTCCGTATGATACCCTCCAGAAATTAAAACGGAAAAAACAAAAAAATCGACAACTTACCGGTACATTAAAGTAAAATATAAATAATTAAAGTAAAATATAAATAATTTAATTTAACACAATTCAAAATCAATTCAAAACAATTAAAATTCAAATTAACACAATTAAAAGAATCTAACGAAAAAATTCAAAACGATTTTCCTTCCTGAAGCTGACAATGCTTTTCGACCGACTGTCGTGATCACAGGAATGAAAATTACCGAATCAGGCTAAACCTGCACCTTAAATAGTGATTATGTGTCTTCGCGCATGCGCGTAAAGGTCCACGCATCGGAGATCAAATATGGCCGCCGAACATTAACAGAATTCTCGTGTAATTTAATTTCAACGGTTTCTGCAATTAATAGTCGCGTATAATTACGTTAAATAAAAAAGTATGTTTTTCGTTAATGGCATGAAAGGCTAATTCTGACGCTGCTGAACGAGAAGCACGAACTGAGGCTTCGTGTTGATTTACACGAATATTAAGAGAAAACCGCGTCGAACCCTGATAAGACGAGTCGCAATCACCGCAAGAAATGTTGTATACTAGATCATTAATTTGTGTTGCGAACGTGGAAAGAACCGAGCGATTGTTCAGTATAGTGTGTAACTTCCGTATAGGCCTAGCTATAATTTTAAATTCGGTATCTTTAAAGAATCTGTTAAGCTGTTTGTGCCACTGTTCAACATATGGGACAGAAATAAAGTATTTTTTGATATTACTATTGTTGATTGGTGCAGTATTTTGTATCCTATCCTTAGCTTGTACCCTAATTCGATTTATTGTGTTAATGGGATAACCTCTGTTCAAGAATCTGTTTGGCAGCTTTCAAGGTGGTAAATTATAATTTAATCCTTTGGATAAAAGTGAAATCTGGTCCTGCGATAGTGTACACGAGGAAAGATTTGTAACCTGTTGATATGTCGGTTCGTTGGATACTGGGTGAGGGGGTGTTCGTGAACTAGCCGACATATTCTGTGTGGTAGTGCGTTATGTGTCTGTGGGGGGGATGTCACCCAACTCGTGTGAACTTGGTCGCAAGCTCGCGAAAATGTGTTAGAATTCGCATGAACGTGTCTTGAACTATTCGATAATGTTTGCAACTTATTAACGTGTCTGTTTTTTATTTCTGAGGCTTGTGCTTCCCGTTGCAAATCTATGGAGGTCTTCAATACAGACCAATCGTTCGGATGTAGATAATTTTTTAATTTATCGCGAAGCTTCCTAACCTGGGAAAGGTATTTTTGTTTATCCGAATATCGAGATTTTAAGGCAAGCTTAACAATATTACGTGATGTCGCCAGTGATAGTTGTTTTATGCCTGAAATTTTTTGATTTAAATTCACCCTGGCAAACTTCGGAACGATGTTGTTTTGAAGGCAATATTTTAGGAAAGAAATTTGGGCCGAGTACCTTAGTGTAGATTTAATGTAATTTTGTACCAAGCCATTCAAAAAATCTCCCATGATTGTGTGTATCGATTGTATACTACTGGAGAGACAGGAAGTGAATGAAATAGTCAATAAGAGTTTGAAAATTAATTTGATAGTATGAATCAGAGCTGTAATACTCAATATGTTCTACGTTGATAATAATATTAGTAAATTAATAAGAGGAGTTTACCTCAATATAGTTTTTCGTTTTTTCCGTTTTAATTTCTGGAGGGTATCATACGGAAGTGTTCCACGTACTATATTGAGGTAAACTCCTCTTATTAATTTACTAATATTATTATCAACGTAGAACATATTGAGTATTACAGCTCTGATTCATACTAGCAGATTCTTAATGCATGAAGAATCACTACTGATAATCAGATCAAGAGTATTACTCCCTCTAGTTGCCTCCCGAACGTGCTGATGTAGAAAACAATATTCCAATAAATCCACAAAATCCTTGCTAGTGTGTGTGACCAACCCACAAATTCCAGTCAATATCTGGGAAATAATAAAAAAATCCCCCATTATAAGACTCTCTGATTTACTGGCCCACTCTATTTCCCTGTACAGTTCCTTATTATACTCATCAGAGTCATTAGGTCTATAGCACACCCTAATCTCACTTTTTTAATCTCCCAATGCTTATGTCACACCAAAAAGACTCGACACTGCACTGTCCAGCGATGTCGACTGGCTTCACTTTCTTGGATTTTACGTGTTTTTTAACTAATAGCATAACCCCTCCTCCCTTCCTATCCTGTCTGTCCTTTCTGTACACATTGTACTCCCCAAATTCCAGTTCTGCATTCCTTATATCTCTGTGACACCACATCGTGTCGACTGGCTTCACTTTCTTGGATTTTACGTGTTTTTTAACTAATAGCATAACCCCTCCTCCCTTCCTATCCTGTCTGTCCTTTCTGTACACATTGTACTCCCCAAATTCCAGTTCTGCATTCCTTATATCTCTGTGACACCACGTCGTCTCTGATATCCCAACAATATCTGCCTTTGATGTTTTGAGCAATACCTTAAATTCATCAAATTTATTTACCAAACTCCTAGCATTGGTGTACACACAAGTATACATGCACCTGTTCCTATTTTTAGCTACCCTAACACAATCCATGTGTTTACTTGTACCGCAATGACTCCCAGCAGTCTTTGAAATATCCTGCATCTTGTTTTCCAGGCTGCTTTTCATTCCAATAGAAGTAGTGCAAGAATCATTTTCACCTCTGCCAGTGGCTACTGTTAATCTATTAGTCCTTGTATCTCTCCCCCAACCTAGTAGTTTTCCGACCCACCTAACACTGCCTCGATAGCATCAGCAAATATTTTTGCATTGTGACTAAGGGCCTGCTTACCTCCTTTGCTGCCTCCCTTAATATACTTGGATAGCACCCATCATGCCAGACACTTTTATTAAGCATCAACAATTCTCTTCAGCTTTCCTTTAAATTTACACCAGATCATTTAGCCATCTGTTAGATTTTGATGAACTTATGGCATTCCCCTCCCAACAGAATTCTTGCATGAATGTAAGTGCAATATATCTATTCAGTTTGTCAGCAACCTGAGTAGGATCACCAACAGTTAAACCATCAACATCAAGTGGACCATTGTGGTTCAATCCCTTCTTTCTACTGTTAATTCACGTAAAGAAATCTTCATAATCTGCCTTAGTTAGATTGCAGACTTGATTGCAGACTAGTTTATATCTACCATAGGTTTCTGAATCACCTGATGATTTCTATGCATCCTATGCATTTTTTTTTTTTCTCTGCCACAAGTCTCATCAGTTGATTTGACATCCATTCAGGGCCAAGCCTGGAACACTATTATTTAGTTGACATGAAAACCTAATAGCTTCTTGATTACTTCTCTGAATGCTTCCCATTTAGAATTTGCTATTGGTAACATCATCAAATTATCCCACTATACAGAATTTAAAAACTGTCTGAGACCATTGTAGTCACCTTTATGAAAGCAGAAGCCTTTCCTTTTACCTTGACAGTAATTATATCTAAATAAATCCCACATCAGCATAATGTGACCACTGCCACCTCAAGGGTGTTTTCCTTACAGATCAGATTTTCAATGCATAAAGAATTGTTGGTGATAATCAAATGAACAGTATTGCTTCCTCTTGTTGCTTCTCTAATGTGCTGCTGTAGAAAAAGTCAATGATAAATCTACAAATCTTGCTAGTGTGTGAGTGACCAACCCACAAGTTCCAGTCAGTATCTGGAAAGTTAAAATCCTCCATTATAAAAAAATTCTGACTTACTGGCTCACTCTATTTCTCTGTATAGTTATTGTTATACTCATCACAGTCATTAGACCTAATAGCACACTTCTATTCTCATTTTTGCTTTCCCAGTGCTTATGTCACATCAAACTGACTAATGTTGCACCGGCCAATATTGACCGAATGTATCGCTTAGATTTAATGCGCTTCTTAACCCCCCCCATCCTATCCTGTCTGTCCTTTCTGTACACATTGCATTCTCCATATTCAAATTTTGCATCCTCAACCTTACAATGCTCCTATCATTAGTGTACATGCAAGTAACATGCACCTGTTTTTACTCTTAGTTACCCTAACACAGCTCATGTATATACTCATTCCATGATGACAGGCAGCAGGGTTTGAAATCCTCAACCTTGGAAATCCTTGCTTTCCAGGCTGCTGCATGTTCCAATAGAAGCAGAACAAGA
This sequence comes from Mastigoproctus giganteus, assembly GCF_048544385.1. NCBI lineage: Eukaryota > Metazoa > Arthropoda > Arachnida > Uropygi > Thelyphonidae > Mastigoproctus > Mastigoproctus giganteus. Next base: position 85,251,474 of record NC_143584.1, read on the forward strand.
ATCACTTTCAGCTCTGCTTGCAGCTCAGTTAATCTATTAGTCTGTGAATCCACCCCCCCAAGCTATCATTTTTCTAACCACCTGGTACTTCATCGACAGCATCAGTGAATATTTTTGCACCCCTTCTATTTAAGTGTATTCCATCCCTGTAAAAATAGTCTCTCCTGTTAACAAGCATAGACACGCTAAGAAAAATTCTACCCAATGAGCCTTGCACAGTCTCTCAGGGCCAAATTGACTGACAAGACGCTCAACATGTACTCTCTTATCGTGTTTAAGCAGGATTGCATACCATTTCCATTTAATTCTAACTTGTGACATTTTACAAGAAATCTTTGGCAAAGGATGCAAAGAAAAACAGCAAAGACTTATTTTCTTATGTAAACTCCAGAAGGAAGGGAATGAATCAGATTGTTCCAACTGATATCAATGGTTCAATTGTTGATGATCCTGCTTACATAGCTGACAAACTGAATGAGTATTTTGCACCTACATTCGCACATGAGGAGTTCTGTAAGGAAGTGGAGAAGTTTATCAAACTCTAACAATGAGCTAAATGATTTTGTAATAACTGAAAGCAAAGAGGAGGAGAAATTGTTGAAGTTAAACATAAGAAAGGCACCTGGGATGGATGGGATCTATCCAGTTATATAGCTATGATTATTTATTTATTTATTTTTTTTGGTAGTTGTTGGCGCATAGGCTTCTGTGGCCATAATGCACCTCCCAAGGTTTTTGCAGTACTTTGATCCAAGCCCGAGGCGGGAATCGAACCCGCGACCTTTGGGTTGCCAGGCAGGCACTTTACCCACCCAGCTAGCCCGGTCGGCCAGCTACGATTATGAGAGTATCCTTGGACTCATAGGAGGTCCCCCATAGACTGGCGGTGTGCAAATGTATCACCAGTTCACAAAGGGAGATCAAAAGGTGACATGAGTAATTAGAGACCTGTTAGTTTAACTTTTTTTCCGGGAAAAATAATGGAGTCACTGGTTAAAGAAGCACTGCAGATTCATTTAGACAAGACTGCAGTTATAGTTCAGAAACAGAATGGGTTTGTTAAAGGGAAGTCTTGTCTGACCAATTTGATTGGATATTATGATGCAGTCACAAAGGAACTGGATGCAAAAAATAATTCTGTTACATATACTTGGATTTCAGGAAAGCTTTTGATACTGTTGCATATGGAAGACTACTGTACAAATTGGAGCAGTATGGCATTAAGAGCAAGTTACTGCTATGGATAAAGGGATGGTGAGTGGGAGAAGACAGTGGTAATCAATGGATACTGCCCTTCATGGGCTAGTGTTATTAGTGGCGTTCTGTGCTGGGACCATTGCTGTGTCCCAGGGTTCCGTGCTGGGCCCATTGCTGTGTCTTAACAAGACTGCAGTAATAGTTAACACAGCATGGGTTTGTTAAAGGGAGGTCTGACCAATATAATTGGATACTATGATGTGGTCACAAAGGAAGTGAATGTCAAAAATAATTTTGATATCATATACTTGGATTTCAGGAAAGCTTTTGATACTGTTGCATATAGAAGACTGCTGTACAAATTGGGGAGATGGCATTAAGCGTAAGTTGCTACAACGGATAAAAGGGATGGTTGAGTGGGAGACGACAGAGAGGGGTAATCAATGGACACTGCTCTTTATGGACAAATGTTATTACTGGAGTTCCCCAGCGTTCGGTGCTGGGCCCATTGCTGTGTCTTAACAAGACTGCAGTAATAGTTAACACAGCATGGGTTTGTTAAAGGGAGGTCTGACCAATATAATTGGATACTATGATGTGGTCACAAAGGAAGTGAATGTCAAAAATAATTTTGATATCATATACTTGGATTTCAGGAAAGCTTTTGATACTGTTGCATATAGAAGACTGCTGTACAAATTGGGGAGATGGCATTAAGCGTAAGTTGCTATAACGGATAAAAGGGATGGTTGAGTGGGAGACGACAGAGAGCGGTAATCAATGGACACTGCTCTTTATGGACAAATGTTATTACTGGAGTTCCCCAGGGTTCGGTGCTGGGCCCATTGTTGTTTTGTGTATTCATCAAAGATATTGATGACAGTATATCAGGATCAATGTCCAAGTTCCAGGTTCAATTATATCAGGTTCAATGTCCAGGGTTGTTAATGACAGTAAAGACAGTATGCTATTCCAACTGGATCTAGATAAGTTGGGCAAATGGGCTGAGAAGTGGCAACTGAAGTTTAACATTGACAAATGCAAAGTACTGCACAAGGATAGCAATAACCCAAGAGAAACATACCAACTGTGTGGTACTACACTCAAAGAAGTGGAAAGTGAAAAAGACCTGGGGGGTTTGTGCAGTCAAATATGAAGTTTGCTGAGAAGCACATATTGGCTGTCAGGGCAGGTCATGGAGTCTTGTCAATTATATATAGGAATTTTGGTAGAAGGGACAGGGAGGTGATTATCCCATTGTAAGGCCACACCTAGAGTACTGTGTACAGATCTAGAAGCCTCATTTTAGGAAGGAAGTAAAGTTGCTAGAATGAGTACAAAGAAGGGCAACAAGATTGGTGAGGGGAACAAAGGGGTGCTCTTACCAAGTTGTGCATTGGTGGAACAGACTTCCATCCTTTGTTGTGGAAGTTGATAGCCTAAATAAATTTAAGGCTGAGCTGGACAGGTACTTGGAACGAATGGAGGGGTGAAATGGGAGCGTGTTTTTTTTTTTTTTGCTGATACTGCATAAGCTTGCTTTCTTGCATCATATGCCTCTGCTAATGTTAAATTGCAGTGCCTGGAAAATAGGTACCTGCAAGGTGATCTGATTGAAGTGTATAAGGCCTTGAATGGGTTGAGCAAGCTGAATGCTGATGGGATTCTTCCTCTTGCTCAGATTAAGAACCTGAGGGGACATAGATTCAAATTGAGGAAAGACAGTTGTAGAATAGATGTGCGAAAATTTGCCTTTAGCCAGTGGGTGGTTGATTGGTGGAACAGGATTCCATCTTTTGTTGCGAAAGTTGAGAGCCTAAATAAATTTAAGGCTGAGCTGGACACAGGCATTTAGAATGAATGGAGGGGTGACATTGGAGAGTTTTTTTTTTTTTTTAAGCTGATGCTGCATAAGCTTGCTTCCTTGCATTTTATGCCTCTACTAATGATAATGCTGCTGATGAAGCTATATCGGCATATTCAAGTTTGTGGACAGTACGAAGTTTGGTACTGTTAATGACAGTATGCTACTGTAACAGAATTGAGAAAAGTTAAGCAGCTGGGCTGAGAGGTGGCAACTGAAGTTTAACATTATACAGGGTGTTTCAAAAATGATGGTCAATAATTTAAAGGTGAAAAATATAAACTAAAATAAGCAAAAAATCCCAGTGAACATCGGGCTGCAAATGAACCATTTTCAAGATAATGCACATTTTCTATTAAGATCCACCATTGACTATGGGAGTGCTAGTTTAGCAAGAAGCTGTGAATCCTTTGCTAAGGGTGGTTTTATTAAACATAAGATAATACATTTTTAATTTTTGGTTTCAACACCACAGGATTTTACATATGTTGCAAAAGGTGTTCAAAATGCTATCCTTGCAGCTTGGTAGTCTTCTCTGCATTGAGTTGCATATCCTCTCAGGCATTCCTGGGTCATTTCTGATTTGCTGAAAGGCTCCTTCAACCCAATGCTGCAATTCCTCAACTGTGTTAATGTCAGAAGTGTACACCAAGCTTTTTATATGACCCCAGATACAAAAATCCATAGGATTTAAGTCTGGTGATCTGAGAGGCCACATTACATCCACCATTGACCATACCTTCTAGTTAGATACTGATCACAACTTGAGCAAAATTTGCTGGTGTTGCTGAAGTAGAACATTATCATCATCAAGGAGATTTCGAATAACATTCTGCAGGAACTGAAGGTACAGCTTGCCTGTTTGGCAGAAAGTGTGGTCTAATTAGACTGTTTCCTAGTAGTCCTGTCCAGACATTCAATGAGAAACATTGCTGATGTTGTGACTCGTGAACTGCATTAGGATTTTTGTCAGACCAAACATTGACAGTTATGAAAATTAAAAATATCATAATGGGTAAACCCAGCTTCATCAGTGAACAAAATGTTGTTTAAAAATTGGGGGTTCAGGACACACTGTTGTTGCATCCACTGGCAGAAGTTCACTCTGGGAGAGTCTGTATTTGCTAGCAGAGATAAGGATGTGATTATCCATTTGTGTGATGCAAATAGTCAGGCCATGCCTTGAGTAATGCATACAGGTTTGGATGCCTCATTTTAGGAAAGATGTTGAGCTACTGGAATGAGTACAGAGAAGGGTAACGAGATTGGTGAGTTGAACAAAGGATTGCTCTTACCAAGAAAGGCTTAAGTTCTGCAAATTGCAGCGTCTGGAGACTAGGCACCTTCGAGGTGGTCTACTTGAGGTGTATAAGGCCTTGATTGGTTTGAGCAAGCTCAATGCTGATGTGATTCTTTCTCTTCTTCAGATTATGCACCTGAGGGGGTATAAATTCAAATTATGGAAAGACAGTTGCAGAAGAGATGTGTGGAAATTTGCCTTTAGCCAGTGCTTGGTTGATTGCTGGAACAAAACATCCTGCTGTCATTGTGGAAGTTGTCAGCTTAAATAAATTAAAGGCAGAACTAGACAAACTTTTGGAGTGATTGCTGGGTGAAATGGGAAGGTTTTTTTTTTTTTTTTTTTGGCTGATGCTGTATAAGCTTGCTTTCTTCCATTGTATGCCTGTACTAATGCTAATTTTCTCAACATTGCCCTGTTTACTGCCTGTACTTGATAAGTAATTCTTCAGATCTCTTACTCTTAATATGATTAGTGCTCACATGTACAACATATCACCTTTCATGCCCTTAAAAGATGATATCTACTCTACGTCATCTACTCTTGCTCCTGGAATTAATATCCAGTTCTTATTCCACCATCCTTTTTGTGCAATATATTTCCCTGACAATAACTACCTCCTGTGAGACCAGTGCATTCTGCTTTGAGGTTTCCCATTGTGTTGGCTGATGCATAAGTGAGGGCCCTGGTGTTCGGATGAATGGACAGCCAAAAGCTTGAAGCCCCCCCCCATTTTAATTCCTTCGAGGTCATCCAGTCTGTTGTTCAAGCTCTGATAAATGCCCATCAGAACACTGAGTTTGTCTAATTTCCTTATACTGTTTGCATCAAACATACACAAAGATCCCTTGAAATGGGACATGATAAACCCCTTGGGTTTATCATGTCCCATTCCTGATAGGTCTGCAAATATCACACAAGTAGCACATTTCATAGGATCACCGACCCGTTCAGTTCTCTTCCAAGAGACAGTACTCCAGCTATTTTGAGCCATTACTTTGCTGCTCTAGTCTGAAGCATGATTTCCATCTAAGTTCAGTTTAACTTGAGAATACTACACGAAGCCGATGGATAATTAAATGCAATAATAAGTGTTACACTACCAAGTTCACATTACATGTATTACTCTATACCATTATGTTTTTAGAGTTTTTAATTAGTTATAGCCTTACTAAAATAAAATTCCTTTGCTAAAACAAAAAAAAAAGGTGACAACCTATGTGATTAGAAGTTTTGAGCTACTTATTTACCACAATTAAAACCTACAATTCCACTGTTATGCACTACACTATGATATTTGCACCAAATCATGGATGCAAAAGCTCTAAGAATATTAAGTCAACTTAAAAATCTCTAGCTAAATTTAAAAATAAGCTAACAAAACATGACTGGAACTGTTAAACTATTTTTGGAACTAATTTAATACATTAAATCAAAAAACAGCAAAAGTTTCCAAAAACCTTATTTGTTTCCAAGAGGTAAATTCTTTTGTCTGTGCCAGTCATAACCTTTGATATATTAATGATTCAGGGAAACTGCTAGGGGTGACCTATATCATCAGGTAAAAGCATAGACATACTTTTACCTGATGATACAGGTCAATGTGATGCTTGCACACAAAGAATTCTTGTTTGTTGTTGCAACAGCTCATGTTTGCAAGATGTTCTGAGTGTGGCAATGTTTCAAATTTTACGCTTATAGGCTTATTGTCCACAAGCTTGGACAATAAGCCTAAATAACTTAAAGCAGTGTGTCAGGGTGGTAAATTATGGAAGAATATTTAGTCTTTGCAGTAATGTCAGAAACGTTATCAATAAAATGGGTGAACTCAAACTCCTGGTTAGGATAACTAAGGATGACATAATGTGGCTAATAGAAATGGGTATTACCCAGAAACTGGGGATAGTAATGACATACAATGTATTTAGGAAGGACAGGAAAGCTAGAAGGGGCAGTGAGGTCATGCTTCTTATCAAAAGTAACCTGACAGTTGTTGTTGTTATTTGGTTTTTAGGAGCATTAGCAACTAAGGCCATATTGCTCCGGGATATACGGTGGTCATTCCCTTGACCTTTCCGCATCCTCCGTATTTGGTGGTGACGGGCTCGAACCCCGGTCTAATCAAGAAGCATGTGCTACGCACTGCTGCTCCTTCCCACCTGGCTACGGAGGCACCTAACCTGACAGTGAAAAGGGCTTTTGCTGAGTCAAAAATTACACAGCAAGCATAGAATCCGTGTCGTATGAGTTAGTTGAAAGCAAAGGCATAATGAGGATGGGAGTAGTCTACAGACCACAAGATTGTGAAAAGTATGATGAGAGTCTATACTTACAGATAGAATGGGTGGGCAAGTGTGAATGTCATTATGGATGATTAAATTTGCCCCTAATTGACTGAAATATGTGTGATGGAAAAATCGCCGTGGGGAACAAACTCTACTATTTTCTCTAACATGCTGGTATATTTGTACCAGCATGTTAGAGAAAATGCAAGGATAAAAATATTGTAGCTCTCACCATCAAACAAAAATCAGTTTGAGAGTACAGGGCCTACAGTATGGAACCATTGGAAGGTAGTGATCACACTGTTATTAGTTTGAAGATGCAGAAAGAGGGTACAGTAATTAAAGGTAAAGACATGGGTTTTAATTTCAGAAAAAGGGAGTATGACAGTTTAAGATGCAACACAGAATCTATCAATTAGGCAGATTGTAGAGGGATGGCAAATACATTAGAATTATGGAATACCTTTAAAGCAATAATCATAGAAGCCACAAATGCATATATATACCATTATAAAAAGCAGAGATGGATGAATACAGAGTGGTTAGTCTAACAAAGCAGAAAAAGATGGCACAGGAAAGTTACATGGCAATGAAAAGTACTGAAGCTACAAGTCAATATGTAATTAGCAACTAAGGCCATATTGCTCCGGGATATACGGTGGTCATTCCCTTGACCTTTCCGCAAAGAACAGGAACAAGGAGTTTTCTCATGCATGTGAATACAATGAAGGAGAAAATGAATCGGATCAGACATTTTGTATAATGGGTGGGGAAAAGTCTTAGATAATCCAGTTGACATTTAGGATGAAATTAAATAGGTATTTTGCATCTGTCTTTACTGAAAAAAGACCCTTTATGCTGAGCTATATGAAATTAGTGATTTTGAAATTAAGGATGACTGTTTATTAGAAAAACTTGTGAGCATAAAGCCAAGTACGATTACTGGAGTTGATGATAGCATATGCCCAGTAATTTTTAGGAACATGTTGAACCATTAAGGTTAACTATGAGGGCATCATTGGACTCAAGAGAGATAACTTTGGATTGGAAAAGTGCCAATATACCATGTTTAACTAACCTGCTAAACTATTTTGAAACAGTTACTCATGAACTGAATGTAGGCAATGATTTTGAAATAATTTATTTGAATTTTAGCAAAGCATTTGACTCAGCCCTTCATGAGAGGTTTCTGTACAAGCTGGAACATGCTGCAATTACTGGCAAGGTTCTAATATGGATCACAGAGTGGCAGAAGATAGAGGGTTGTGATTAATGGATATTTAAATTGGTGTAACATCAGAAGTGGGGTCCCCCCCCCTCCAAGGATCAATTCTGGACCACTATTGTTTCTGGTTGTATCTCTGGCCTTTGCAGAGTTTACTGTGACACAGAGTAAACAAATGTATGGGGGGGGAGACTCCAGTGTCACTTGACAATCAACACCATACACTATGTTGTTTCTGGTTTTCAATAAACAACATCGAAGGGAGAGAGGGCATAATGCCAAAATTTGCAGATGATGTAAAATTGGAAGGGTAATTCATGATCAGTGCCAAGCAGTGGTCCGTCAAGAAAACTGGAAGATATATTTGCGGAATAACAACCTCAAAATAACTTACAGACTTGGTGGGGTTGAATTAAAAACAGTAGAGGAACAAAGGGATCTAGGAGTTATGGGTGGATATGAAGTTCTCTTGAGCAGTGTAAACAGGCAGTGAGAAAAGCCCTTGGTGTCCTATCAAGTTACTGAACAACAGACTGTAGAGATAGGGAGTTTATAATCAGTTGGTCTTACAATTGCCTTTTAAGACTGCACTGGGAATGCAGTGTCCAAATGTGGAGACCTCATCTAAAAAAAAAGACATTAAGCTTCTTGAAAGGGTCTGCAGATGGCAAACCTGCATGGCAAAATTCACAAAAGAAAGACTATACAAGGAAAGACTTTGATTATGTGGGCTACAGAGTTTGGCAACCAAGTACCTTAGAGGGGACTTGATTGAGGTTTATATGATGCTGAGAAGGATTAGTAAAATGAATGAAGGCAAAATTTTCACTATTATAAAGAACTCCAGAACTAGGAGCCATAAATTGAGATCACAAGGGAAGAGAAAGGAAGTAAGTTGTTGTTGTGTTTTAGTCAGAAAGTTGTTGATTACTGGAACAAGTTGTCTCTTATACGGAGGCTGAGTTTTGAAGAAATTCAAAGGTCAACTGGATAGTTACCTATCTGAGGAGGGATGCAGAAAAATTTGTCTATTTTGTTATCTACTTTTTTTTTTTTAGCTAGTGCAGCAAAAGCCAAAATAAAAACTTGTTCTCCAAATGGATGGAATTATCAAATGAACTGGTTGGCTAAATACAATTATATTTAACTTAAAGCTTCCAATAACCCAGTTGGTAAATTGCGATCTACAAAGCTCAACTGCCCAGCACAATGCTAAAGGACACACTCGAACAATAGATAACACAGCAACATCCTCAATGGCAACAAGAGATTGTTGCCATTGAGGAACTCCCCGACTTACGTAATACTCGATTATGGAAATTCAACTTTACATAAGTTTTTGCCGGCCGGTGCAAACTTTAAAAAATCGTAGAAACATATTTTGCATCCAATAGGAATAAATGGAGGTATTGTGAAAATACTGTAATGTGAATCCAATAACACTGTTTTTTGTTTTTTTTTTGTAATTCGTTTCAAGTCCTTGGAAGTTGAAATTTTCACTATACAGTCAGTCCTCGTATAACACGTGTTTACACTACACGAATTCGATCATACACGATTTATAAATAGGGGAACGTTATCTTATATAACACGAACCGAATTCGCTTATGCACAATTTGCCTTTGTGTTTACAAGAAATGGCAGTCGAATGCAGAATCACCCCAACTGAATGCAACATGATAGGAATGAAGAGAAGATTCTGAAAATGTATTTATGTTTTTCATATCAGTGAAGGGGAAACACATTTCACCATAATAACGTAAAAACCAACACAATTCCAGCTATCGGTATAATCGCAAATGCAACTAGATCGAGTTTACTACCAGTTTATAACAGATTCCACTAGCAGGAATGCAACTGGAAATTGTTTTTACTGTTTTATGGTAGTAACCCCTAGAAATGTGCTTTAGTAAAATGTGAGGTATTAATCTCTGCCTTTACGGTGTTGTTTATTCAGTTGCTACACGCACATAGCTTTGTTTATGTGTATGAAGCGTACCTCCTCGTTTTGTAATTGTGCTTTATTCCCTAAAAATGAGTAAAATACTTAAGAGGTGTGAAAAGGAAGCGTCCTGGTGAAGACACTGCAGATTCAGAGAGAAAAAGAAAAGCAATATCGATAAACAGACGCGGACTGGATCAAAAATTCTTACCTGGGAAAATTTATAGTTGCCTCATACTATGGTTTATGGCCAAAATCACACCGGCCTCTGGCCGACTGGGGTTTCCCCGGTAAGGCTTATGGCCAGTCCACCTCTGTGGATAGAGAAAAAATATGAAATTGTGAAATGCTTTGAATGATATGAAAGACCATGTGATATTGCACGTGCTACAGACCTAAATGAGGCAACACCGAGAATTACAAAGAATGCAGAGAAAATAAAAAAACTTTCATAGCAGGAACAACTCAAAGTGTAATTAAAATCCATTAGATTAAGATGCAAAGAATTGGAAGAGATGGAATGGCTGTCATCTGTTTGGATAGAAAATCAAACAAAAAAACAAGTTTGCTTACGATAGAAGCAAAAGCATTAGCAATATTTTATTACGTAATAGTTGTAATAAAATACGTAAATATTTTATTACGATTATTTATTGTGTTTGGTAATGTTTTGGTTACAAATGTGTGTTCAATCTCGGGTGGTCGGCACCTAACCCTATTTTTCCCATAGGGCCTGTTGTTTATATTGCACGATTTTGCATTGCACAAGGATTTCTAGGAACACAACTATTGTACTATACAAGGACTGACTGTATTACTAAGCTATTTATCTCCCTAAAAGGTCATATTTATAATGAAAATGACATTACACTTTCACAGATATCATATGTTCTGTTATAAGAATCAATTTTGAACGCCTTTGTGATATTTTTATAAAGCATGTTTATTGTTTAGACCAAAAAACAATAAAAACAATTTGCACTTTCCGATTTATTGGGCTTTTCTGTTAGTGCATCTAATTAGAAATGGGTAGTAAGCTCGATCTTATTGCATTTGTGATAATCCCAATAAGTGCAATTTTGTGGGTTTTTACGCTATTATGGTGAAACGTGTTCCCCTTCATTGAAATCTTCAATCATATAAAAAATAAATTTTCAGAAACTTCTCTTCATTCCTATTTACGTATTACAATGATGAAGGGAAAGTGCCAGGAAATGTAACAAAATTGATATAGAAATGAAGATGAAAATGATTAAGAAGTACGAAACAGGAGAAAGTTTGTCATCTACTGCATGGGAATTAGGTCCTGCTGCTTCAACAGTGAATACTATTTTAAAGGACAGTGTGCATATAAAAGAACATGTCAAAGGATCAACACACTTAAGATCAACAGATCACAAAACAGCATTCAGGCGCTCTATCGAAGATGGAACAGCTGTTAATAATATGGATGGAAAATCAGATTCAGAAGAGAGTGCCCCAAGTCTAATGACCATTCAAGCAAAAGCAACAAGTATTTATAAAGATATTAAGGATAAGTACGGTGAACCCCAACCCAAGTTCGTGACAAGCAACAGGTGGTAAATAGGTTCAAGCATCGCGCTGGTTCCCACAATGTTAAAGTATGCGATGAAGTCACCAGTGCTGATTCTGCAGCTGCAGAAAAATTTTGTGATGTGTTGGAAAAAATTATTGATGAAAAAAATTTTTAACATTCACGAGACTGCTCTGTATTGAAAAAAAAAAAAAAAAAAAAAAAAAAAAGTCAGATCAAACATACACTGCCAAAGAGGAAAATACAATGCCAGGTTTCAAGGTGTCAAAAGATAGGGCCACACTCTTGCTTGGGGCTAATGCAGCAGAAGATTACAGATTAAAACCACTGCTTGTGTATCATTCTGGAAATCCTTATGCATCAATAAAGCCACCCTACCCGTGCATTTCCTATCGAACCAGAGAGCATGGATAACAATATCTCTCTTTGAGGTTAGGTTTAAATGCTGCTTTATTCCTGAGGCTTAAAAATATTGTAAAGACAACAACGTTCCTTTCAAGATTTTGCTTCTATTAGATAATGCGCCTGGACATCCTACACATCTACATGATTTCAATTCGAACATGAGAGTCATATTTCTACTGCCAAACACGACTTCACTCATCCAACCTATGGATCAGGGTATTATTTTGAATTTAAAAGCATACCATTTAAGCACAACATTTGCTCAGGCATTGTCTGCAGTAGATGATGAGAAAAATTTTACGTTAAGAGATTTTTGAAAATCTTACAATATTTACCACGCATCTTAAACATTAAGGGTGGAAATTACTAAAAGTTGTTTAAATGGCGTATGGAAGAAAATATGCCCATGGCACATAAAAGGCTTCGAAAGATTTGAAAAAGACGAATCATATGAAGAGGTTACAGATAAGATTGTAAAGGTTGCAGAGCTACTTCAGTTGGAGGTTGATGCCAAAGACGTGGAGGAGTTAATAGAGGAAGAAGAGAAGGAATTATCTAACAAAGAACTTAACTTGCAGGCAGCGATAGTGAAAGAAGAAAATGCTGACGAAGCTCAAGATGAACCAAATGAGAAGCCGAGATGCTTCATCACCAGAGAGAGAGAGAGAGATGGCAATGGCATTTCATGAAATTGCATTGGCAATGGTGAGGTTTGAGAAGATGGATCCTAACAATGAATGATTCATAAAAGTTAACAGAGGGGTGAATGATATGCTTGCTTGCTTGCTAGAAAGAAATCTACAATGAAAGGAAAAAAGTCACCATCCAGTCATCCATTAATATGTTCTTTCGTAAGTTTGAGCGGCTGACCCCTTATAAATCTGCACATCCCTCAACCTCCGCAGCGGCATGCTTATCAGCTGAAGATGTCAATTCTGGCAACGATGCTCAAGAGGTAAAACTTATTGACATTATGCCTGTCTTCTCTCTCTTTTTGTAATTTTATAATTTTGAATTTTTTTTTAAATTGCACGCTTTTATAATTCTTCCTGCGCATGAGATCAAAAATTGAATAAATACAATAAAAAACACATTTACATGTTCGTCGAACATTTCTCTATTACCCCATGCCTGCATCTTTTTTGATTTAATCAATTCAGTGAGCACAGTTTCAAGTGCTGCACAAGCATGGGGAAATTCCGACTTTCGTAAAACCCGACTCAACATAGCGTTCTACGGAACGCAACCCTTACGTAAGTTGGGTAGTTCCTGTACTGTGTAAAAAGGATTGCTGTAGATATTGCTACTAATAATATTAGAATAGACTTGAGGATTTACTTAACAAGTATAGGGCAATATTGAGAGAGATCTGTGAATTAGAATTAAATCTGAGAGAGTCTCCAATTCTACCTAGACTCAAGGAGTGCATGATGAAAACCTTGTTAATCAATTCAGTCCTCAAAAGACTGTAAGGCTCAATGGGTAGATTTTTTTGTTAAAAGAGAGACTTTTAAAATGGATGCACTTAAATGGAAAGGGTGCAAGAATATTGACTAATACTATTGATGCAGCATTTGGTGGATCAGAAAACTGCTAGCCAGTGGGTGGGAACACAGACTAATAGATTAACAGTTGAAAATGATTGTTGCACTACTTCTACTGGGACTTGCAGCAGTCTGAAATGTGATGTGTTGGAGATTACAAGACCTGCTAGGTTTCATCATGGAACAAACAAGTTCATGGATTGTGTTATGGTTACCAAAAGCAAAAACAAGTGCATGTATACTTGCACTTCGTTTTGCTTTTTTTTTTTTTTTTTGGAGTGCACTGCCTTAGATTCTGTGCTTCATAACCAAGAGTGTTACTCCCCACCCATCCCCATCCTGTACACTTTGCATAAGTCAATAAATGAAGACATAGTAGGGATATCAGAAATGTGGTGCTACTCTGACATAAGCAATACAGAATTTGAATATGGTGAATGCAAAGTGTACAGGAAGGAGGGGATGAGTGGGGAGTAACACTCTTGGTTATGAAGCACATATAATCTAAGGCAGTGCACCCCAAATGATGTGGGTAGCCAGTGCAATGTTGAGTCAGTCTGGTGTGACATAAGCACTGGAAAAACTAAAATGAGAGTAGGAGTCTGCTATATACCAAATGACTATGATAAGGAACAACTACACAGATGAACAGAGTGTACTAGTAGATTGGATTATTTTATAATGGGGGGACTTTCCAGATATTGCCCGTAACTTGTGGATTTGTCACTCATACTGTGTAAGAAATCTGGATTTACTGGGTGACTGTTTTCTACAATAGCATATCAGAGAGGCAAGAAGAGAAAGCAATATTCATGATCTGAGCAGCAGCAGTAACTCATCATGCATCCAGATAAAGGAACCACTAGGTGACAGAGATCATATTATATTGATACAGAGTATACTTAAGGAAACAGCCAAGAAATTCAATGAATTTCCTGGCTATGTATCATCTTTTCATTTACTATATTCAGATTTTGCATATTTGCCATTCCTTGATTCGACCTCCTGCAAAAATTTCCCTCCCATATCTGAATACAGTGTTATTTACTTATTTATTTCTTTGTTATTTATTATTTTTTATTTATTTGTACATAATTATTTTTGTATATTGTTTGCTTCCTCAGTCTCACTTCATTTTTGTACTAGGTTTTGCAAATTCTTTCACTTTTTTACCACTACTTCACTTCCAATTTCGACTATCCCTTAAACTTTTTAGTTCAGGCACCTTGTGTACTTTACATTTTCACAGACACTTTATTTATGTTACAAACCACACATTATTTATATCCTTTTGCTTCCTTTACTGCTACACTGCACATTTTGGAGCATCAGACATATAACTTTTGTTATTTTTCTTTTTTTTTTGCTCATTTTTCTTCTTAACAGTTTAATATTACTACTATATATATATATTAAATAGAATAACAAGAAAGTGGAAACAAAAAGGCAGAAAAATGGAAAAAGGAGGAAATAGTCTAGTGCAGTCAAAGGTAGCAAATTCTGAACCTATGCAAAGCATGGACAATAAAGTGAAAAAAGAGGGAGGTAGAGAGTTATAGAAGTGGGGATAGAAGGTAACAAAAAATATGTATAAGAGATAAATAATTAAAAAACTGATAACATAATTACAAAATTGATAAAATAAGGCCATTGCCACACAACTTACAAAACCGGCCAAAGACTACAAGCAAAATGTGTCAACATGTCTTCATTTCTGATGTAAACCACAAGCCAAAGAGTAAAAAGGATAAACAAATAAAAAAGAGAATAAAATTTATTGTTACTGAAATATAAATTTGTTACCAAAATAAATGAAAATAAAATTTTGTGAGCAAAATAAAAAATTTTAACAAGGATTAAAAGAGTTTTTTTTTTGAAAAATAGCTCGTGAACTTTTTTCCCACACTATACACTAGCAAAAAAAAAAAAGTATATATACCTTTTTTTTGCTAGTGGAGCAAAAGACTTGACCATATGCTAATATTAAAAAAAATATATTAAATAACATCATGAAATTGGGCAAAAATTACTGATATAAACTTATCATAAAATTAAAAGTCAGAAAATTCACATTTATAATTATAATAATATCATCTTCCACTTACTCTTCCACTTGTACTGCAACTGGCTGAGAAAATTCTGGGGTATCAAGAATAAAATAAGCTTCTGTTAGCTCCACAGGTAAAGGATTGCAGAGAGATAATCTGACCATTACTTCTTGATCAATAGCTAAAGGGTCTGTTACCTGTAATATGGAAACAACTAGATTGATTAAATATACCAATAACACATTAAAAAGGTAGAATTCTGCTTAGATAAAGCTGAATCACTGATTTATTTCTAAAGAAAAGTGCAAAACTGCAGATAAGAACCAATATTATTTTTATACAAAACACAATCCCAGGGGCTCACATCTGGTGAGTATGGGCTTGGCACAGCCAGGGTCCTGAGCTGGATATCATCATTCTTCTCTTTCTTGGTGATTCCCTTCTACTTCTGACTCTCTCTCTCTCTCGGTAATTCAGAAATTTTTTTTTTTTTTTTTAAACTGGTGCAGCATAAGCCTCAGGCTTCCTTGCACCATATGGCTAATGATAATAAAAAAAATAATAATAATAATAAAATAGACAACAAATAAGTACCAGTGCAACTTACATTTTGCAAAACAAAAATAAGATAAAGTTAACTTTCACTTGAAAGATAAAAAAAAAAAAAAAAGTTAATGGGTACAAGCAAAAGTTTCAACCCCTTGAATAACTTGGTCATTCAAATAATGACACAGTAAAATGCTGTTACAACAAATACCAACTTAACAGAAATTTTGCTACAATAAAAATTTTTAAGGTACCAAATGAATGTCCCTTATTATTATTATTACCTTTGTCTCCTTTGAGTGAAATACGAGGGTGGTTCAATAAAGAATCACCCTGACCTAGTTGCAGAGGTACTAGCCTGTTGATTCTTGGCATGGGTTTTAGTCCTTCTCTATATAGCCACTGTGCAGATTTACACATTTTTCCTATTGATGGATGAGGCTACAGACACTGTTTTTGTAAAAAGTGGTGAAGTTGATCTTTGAAACATGACTCTGTTGGAGAAATGAGTGTCTCGTCAGGGAAGTGGGTCCCCCAAAGAAATGATTTGAGGGAAGGAAACAAGCAGTCTGATGGTGCAAGATTGGGTGAGTAGGCTGGATGGGACAGTATTTCATACCCACAAGTGGCTGCTTGTGTTGTTGCAATTTCAGAAGTGTGAATTGGGGCATTGTCTTGAAGCATTCTCAGACCTTTGGACAGCATGCCATGCCTACATGTTTTGATTTTCTCCTGTAATTTTGTAAGTTGGCATAATAGGCACCTATAATTGTTCTACTTTCATCATTATGAACTTGGTCCAGCTTAGGTTTTTTAAGACCTGTTCTGTTGTAGCTCTTGGAGGTGGTCTTGATCTCACCATCATTGTCTTGGTCAACCCACATCTCTCTTGCCTGTAGGTTTGTAGTTAAAGGCTAATTTTGGGATCTTCATTCTTTCTAGGTGGCTGATCCATTTTTTTCTGATACCGTTTTATGTCATTTACATTTAATTTCTAGCAGATATCTAAATTTCTTTGGTGGTCTAGTCTTGTAAAGCCTAATAATGGTCTTAAAAATCTCATTTGTGTGCATTTTTCTTATTTATGACCCAGTCTCACAGCTGTAGAAGAGGGCTGATTTTGAAGTGATATTGTGTAAGCATAATTTTGTTTTAGTTGTCATTTGTTCTACCTTTCGGCAGGTAATCAGTCATTATTACGCCTTTCTCATCCCAAAAAATTGTCAGCAAGACCTTTCCTGCTGATGCTTGGACCCTTGTCTTCTTGGGGGGGGGGGGGACCATGATGTTGCTATTCCGTGGACTGCTTTTTACTTTCAGGGTCGAAATAGTGTATCAAACTTTTATCCTGAGTGATTAGATAAGAGAAAAAGTCTTCCTTATTTTTTTGGCCCAGAGCTAACAACTCTTGTGATTTCTGTTGTCGTTCAGCCTTCTGGAAACCAGTCAATAATTAGGGAATCCATCTTGCACTCAATTTCCATAAATGGGGATGATCACGAAGGACTGTTTCAACAGAGCCCACACTAATCTTCACCTCCTGGGACAATTCATGCACAGATATCTGGCAATCTTCCATGATTAACGACTCCACTTTTCTGATCATACTGTCATGGGGATAACCTGGAATAGGCTCAGATTCTACCGATGTCTGACCATACCTAAACTGTCTATGCCAGTGCTTCACAATGCCATATGATAGGGCTTCATCCTTATATACAGCAGTCATCTCCTCCTTCAGGAGATTTCCCCTTCAAGAACAGATACCGGATTAGAGCTCTGGCTTAAACTTTGTCCATGATACTACTTCGTCACACGTTCAGCTCTGTAAGAGAAAAACAAAGACACAGGGCTGAAATTTTACACTTTTAGTACAGAGATATGTATGATGATACACACAAAATATCATGACTCTGCAACATGTGGAAGTAGGTGAGGGCGATTCTTTATTGAACCACTCTTGTAATTACATAATATTCAGTAAATTATAAATTATTTTTAAGTCCATCTAAGCATAAAATGTACTGGTTCACAACATAAACTGTGAAAATCAGAAATTAGTAGGAATAAATAAACACCGGTTTGGTTTATTACCTAGAACATCATGTTAGTGTATTCTGCATTGTAAATTAACAAAGGAAAATAAACATCAAAGATATTCACTAAAAAAAATAAGTTTTAAAAGATGTAGCAAAGGAATTTGGTATTATCTTCTTCCATTTATTTTTGTAGTAAAGCAATGAGACATGTCCATAAATTGTGCCTAACTCTGATTCACTTATCTGCTGCAGCAATATTATGCCTCAAGAGCTTCAGTATATCAAAACGTAGGCAAAGCTGCCCATGGTTTCCGTCAAGGTGTTCATGCCAACCTCCATTATCTCCACTCCTAACACTGTAAGCTCTTGGGCCACAGAGAAGAAAGTTAGCTTCAATTAGGCAACGTAAAGGCACACAAACCGCAAGTGAAAAATAAATATGAATGGCCTTGAAAATGTTCTCAATTTCGCAGGGGAAAAAAAGAAAGATGCCGATCATAAACTATCTTTGATTTATTTATTTTATTTTATTTTATTTTTTTTTTTGCTGTCCCACAGACATTTAACAAATTCTTGGTTCTTGGTGGAGAAAGGAATGAACAATTCCATCAAGATAAAGAAGATAACAAAATAGGGAAATAAAACAGGATGAAATGATTATTTACTGCTGGATTAAAGGGAACATCAAGCATGATGCATAAAAGAGAAACCACAAAATGTTCATTCGAGACCAAAAGACCTAGAATTTGTTCCAAGAATTCTGGTGAATCTGCATATATTTTACTTCTGTATTAATATACTTTTCCTGTTTAAATGGAAAAAACTTCTATTTGGAATTATAGAGGTGGGTACTTTGATATTATTTTATTCCTTTTCTTGAGTTTTGCTATTTTATGATTAAAAAAAAATACACAAATTGTTATTTGGATAAACTAAATAAAAATTATAAAATAAGGAAAAATGTGTTTTCCTTTTTTTTTTTTTCCATAAATTAGTGGAAAATCCTTAAGTGATGGAAAAAAATAATTTCAATTTTGAAATCAGCAAAACAAACTTAAGGTATAGAAATCCCAATTCTAAAATACATGTTTTCATGCCTATGATGTAACTTTTGTGCTACTGCTCTAATTTAATGATTCAAAGTACTACTTATTTAATTACTACATAAAGCAAGCTATAAAATAAGCTACAATTCATTTTACAGTAACACATATAACAAGATATATAATTCCACAAGAACTGAGAAAAAATGCTAACATATAGCATCAGGCAAATTGCACCAAAATTTCAGCTAGCAGTTTTGTTTGAATAATTTAGCATAACTTTTGATGATTTATCCAGTATGAAAATTAAATGTAGCTCTGTGATCAGCACAAGACAAACTATCACTTTAACACTAAGGAATAAAAGAATGGAATCAAAATCTTACCCACTCTGCACTGCTTCAGCTTATAAAAAGTTACTGTTTTTTAGTAAAGTGCACATATATACACTATCAGTAGGTAAAAAAGAGTTAAAAAAGTAAAAGGTAACACAATGGATCTCAAAGTTGTTGGCAGTAGATCAAAAATGCATAAGTTGTCAAGTGAAGTGAACATCTGCAATGTTTTCAAGCAGATCCAGCAAATTTCATTGCAAGATTTGTGACAATGGATAAGACATGAGTCCATCATGAGTCAGGGACAAATGAGTGATCTAAACAGTGGAAATAGTTCTTCTTCCCCTCCAAAGAAAGCCAAGTCAATTTCTTCCATTGGAAAGGTAATGGCATTGATATTTTGGGATGTTGATGGAGTGTTGCTAGTAGATTATCTTTAGACAGTCAGAAGGACATATTATTCAAAGACGAATAACTCAGAAAAGGAGTCTTGTTCCACCAGACCAACATGCTTGCTCACAAGTCTGTCACTGCTAGAGCTCCAATGCATGACTTTAGCTTTGAAATCTTGGATCATCCCCCATATTCATCAGATCTAGCACCATCAGACTTTCACTTATTTCCAAATTTGAAAAAAAAAATAAAATAAATAAAAAATAATAATACCTGATTGGCATCCATTTTTACCACTGACAGTGAATGCATTCTTCGAAGCCTAAGAGAAAACATTCTTCATGGCGGGAATCAACAGCAGGATCAATGGCAAAAATGTATTGACTCCAAAGGGGACTGTGTTGAAAATTGACATGTTACCAGACTCGTCAAATAAACCCTTCCTACTCAGGCCATAAACTTTTCAAATTCTCCTCGCAGTATGCTGTAGGCACCGCTTTTTCCTTCAATATAGCAGATAACGTATGCAACAAACTTTCTAACAACTCTTAGTAGGCTTTAATAGATATACAGTAAACTCTCATTATAGTGCTTTTAAAGGGAGTGACTTTTTCCCCCCCCCCTAAAAAAAAACATAAGTGGGATCCCTTTTTGGAGGCTACGTTTCATTTTCCTTAATATTTTTGTAGATTACATTGATTTTTTTTTTTTTGCAGTGTTGATGAAGCAGTGATTTATATTAAATTGAAAACCTGAATAAAAATGTACTATGCTTACTATTTTGGCGCCTTCAACTTTTTTTTTTCTTATAAAAAATTAACATTTACAAATATTTTATTAAATAAAACTAAACACATCTTGAGTAGTACTATACAAACATGATGAACATTATAATAATAATATTTTTATGATGAAAGTTATTGATGCCATGTTGAATACACATACATAAAGGATGCTAATTACTATACCAGCAAGGAAAACAGATTCAACATTATTAACTAAAAAAACAAAAAAATAAATAATTTACAAGTGCATGTGAATACAGTGATGAATAGCAAAACACTGAGCTGTAAAGAGCAGCCTAACTACTTTCAAAGGTAAAAGTTAAAATTAAATAAACATCACCTGAGCTAGGAGCAAATTCTGTCTTAGATAAACTTAAACATTTCTTAGATAAAACTGCATGATTAATTATTCAAATTTAGCCTCTACATCCCTTTCAAAAAAAAAAGCCAAATATGAAGAGGAACGGTGGTTATATCTAGGTTTATTCCTTCTTAAAAGAAGTTCTTGCAAAAAAAAAAAATATATATATATATATATGAAAGAAAGAAATGCATGGTCCTTCACAGTATTGACCATGGGAATAAAGAAAAAGCATTAAAAGCAGGCTAGCCCTATAAGTACATAAACTAAGAATTTTCTGTATTTTGACATCCCTTATAAGTGAAATCTTTTAACACAACATTTTTTTTTTTTTGGTTGCTTTTGCACATATCCCTCTAATTCAATGCACAACTCTAATCTTAACTCCATTGAATATCTGGTCATCATGCATTACACTTTATGGCATAGAGCATTATCCTGCTTAAACATGTTATGCTCTTCACCATAAAATTCCATCAGCAGAGGAGGTCCAACAGTATCTAGAAGTGATAACCACAGTTTACAGGCAAAGAAGTGCATTCACTCCTCTGAAATCAGAGGAGTGAATGCACTCCTCTGAAATCAGTGGGCACAAATACAAATCTTAAATATGAAAATCTTCATTTTATGATTTTTTAAAATACAAAAGAATAATAATTAAACTTTTCTTTGTTTCACATTGATATATCAAAATTAAACAAGTTTTTCAACATGTTCATTTTATTAATAAAAACAACATGCAAAAAATATTTCAGGAAAAAACAGAATTTAAAATATGCCAATTAAAATCCTTAATGTGTTTACAGTGAAATTCTTTCATCTTACCACAAATTTATCAAAGCTCTACATTTATGAGAACAGCTGTTTGCAAACAGCTGTCTAAGAACCATTAGCCATGTCCTATATTTATATCAAAGAAAATGTTTCACATAGATACAAAGAATTCAAAATATTTTATTTTCTTTAATGACTTTTTTCATACTTGGATAAATTCATCAGACAGCTACCAATCTTTCCTTCAGCCTCTTCTGTTTCTTTCTTTAACAAGAAAGTTCTTTCTTTCTTTACCAAAGATTAAAATTTTTTGAAGGTTTAAATTTTCTCTTCTACATCTTGAGATTGGCAATTTCATTTAAATGAGCAGCACAGCTATTTTAATTATTCTTTATGTTATTATTTAATTATTTTAATTATAGCTATTGTTATTATAATTCAATATTCATTTCATGAAACAAATGAAAATATTACAATTAGAATGTAAGCTGTGCAGAGGATCATGGAAAACCTCTGGTGGGCAAAAGTACACCAGCTGACAATAGTTTTCCCACCAGTGGTATAGAATAACACAATACAACACTACTGATGAAAAGAACAAAGTTCTTTCATCAGATAGGAAAAAAACAATGCATTGCTATGATTTCTCACTCCAATGAATGCATTTACACTTCTCCAATGTTCAGTTTCTTTAAGCATGAGTTTATGTACCATTGTGTTTGTGTGCTATTGCTATTAGCTATAATAGCAATTCTGTTTGGCAATATACTTGAGCTTTCTGATACATCTGTCAAATTATTATGCTTTGTCACTTTGCAATTATACATCTGTCAAATTATGCTTTGTCACTTTGCAATTCAATCTTTACTTCTCCTTTCATTTCTCCCCTCATTATGATCTTTCATACAGAGTTTCCATGGAAACATTAGAGCCTCTGAAATTAATCTAACATCAAGTCCTACAACTTTGCACACTTGTTCACATTCAAACTTTAAAAGTTTGAATGTAGTGAAAGTTTCTACGACATTGTGCTTCAAATTGGAAAAAAAAACAACACATTCTGCCATTTAATTCATACCCAGGTACCCCTATAATTCCCTTCACATTATTAGCACATAGTCCATATTTTGCATATGTGATTATTATACATGTATAATATATATATATATTATACATCCATATATATATATATATATATATACACAACCTGTTTTCAATTCTGATGTAAATCACAAGCCAAAGGGAAAAAATGCAAACACGTAAATAAAAATGAGAATAAAATTTATTGTTACAGAAATATAAATTTGTTACCAAGCTAAAAGGTCACAAAATATAATTTTGTGACAAGAAAAAAAAAAAAAAAAATTTAATAAGGATTAAAAGGGTTTTTTTTTTTGAAAATGGCTTGTGAACTTTACAGCTGACACTATGAAGATGAGAAATTAAAAACTGGAATCGACAACAGAAATTACTTTGTTTTCATTGTTCTCCCTTCTTATTTTCACTTTCTTGTTATTCTATTTTACATATACACAGTAGGCCCTCGATTTAATGGACCCCAATTTAGTGGGCTTTGGACTTAATGGACAAACAATGTCTGTCTAAAGGAAAAATTTAGAACCATTTTTTTTTATTCGTGAATAGAGCACGCTAAACAGTTGGGTCAATGAGTCAGCATTATCTTATCATGCATCTGCTGTTGGGCTATTCATCTGCTGGTTTGGTTGTTTTTACTTTATCGTGATTTTTACATATTTTATAATAAATACGTAATACAGGCTGGCCTCGATTAACGCGATTAATTTGTCCCACGAGCGCATCACGCAAAACAGAAACACGTTAATTGAATATAATAATCGATAGGAAAAATTATAATTGGTCCTTGACCTTCTGGAATGTCTATAAAGAATTTTAAAAATACCTTTTAAATAACTCTTTAACTGTATACAATGTAAAAGATAATGAAAATAATTATGGAATTAAATGTTTATTGCATAAAACAGCGGTTCTCAAACTGTGCGCTGCAGAATATGTTAAATTTTCGAGGGATACACAGCGATACTTGACATCTGTCGGATACCGCGAAAACTACTAGCTTGAGATATTTCAACATTTCTTATTAAGTTGTTTGGACCTAACTACTAAATGGAACTGTTAGGTATTTCTTTTGGTCTGGGTGCACCAGAAAAAAATTACTGAGACACTTAAGGGCGCCATGAACCAAGAAAGTTTGGGAACCTCTGACATAAAACACACAATGAAGAAATGACTGTTGCGGAATATTTGAACAGTGTTGACTTTCTCTTTTCATCAATCAATTTCCGATAGCTGACAACAATCTTCTCTGGGCCCTGGCGAAATAAATATTGCAGAGAACCTCAAACCTTTTGTCTGAGATTCTCTATGATATGAAAGATTTCATCTAGTTCTTTTACCGTTATCTCCTTTGCGGTAACATTTTCATCTGGCTCATTTAAAAATGAATTTTTAAATAAGCCAGATGAATTTTTAAATGAGCCATTGACTTTATTAGCGGGAAACAAACAAGCAACACGTCTTTTTCCGATTGTGGATGGAACACACTGAGGCGGGCAGCAGGCAAAGTTTGTTTATTGCCTGTCTGATGCGCGGTAAGTTTAACATGCGATTCAAATCTTTTTTCAACTATCGCATAAAAAAAAAATCATGTTAACTGGAAATTTGCATCGTGAAAAGTGATATAATTTTTTCAAATAGCGGTAACTGAAACACGCGTTAATCGAACTCGCGTTATGCAAGGCCTGGCTGTATTTGTATATCATTATGACCTCGCAGAATAAAAGTAAAGAGACTTGAGTTAACTTGAGTGTTGCACAAAAATTAGAACTGATTGAGAAGCTTGAAGGTAGTGTAACCGTTGCACGTGTGTGCGAGATTTATAGAGTCAAAAAGCAAACAGTTTCAGATATTTGCAAAAATAAAAAAAAAAGTTAAGGAGTTTGTATTAAAATACAGTGTAGATGGTTGTTCCAAGACTACTTCCACAGTTGGTAGTAGAAAACATATGAAAGTGGCCAAAGTTAAAAACTTAGAGGAAGCAGTGTAGAAGTGGTTTGTTCAGCAACGCTCAAGTGGTGTTATTGTTAGAGGTGTTGAATTAAAGTCAGCTAGTGAAAGGCTTGCTAAGCATATGGACCTAAAATTTCAGGGAAGTGATGGATGGCCGTGGCATTTTTGCAAGTGCCACGGCATTGTTAATAAAAGAACCTGTGGTGAATCTTTAGGTGCAGATGAAGAACAAGTTGAGGCTTTCAGAAAATACCTAAATGAAATTAAAAATGAGGACCTCATTTTATCACAGCTTTATAATGCTGAAGAGACTGGGCTGTAAAGTGCTGTTCCTGAAAATACCCAGGCTTACAAGCATGAAACAAGCACCCCTGGTCATAAGCTAAATAAGGAGTGAATTTCAGTTTTATTTTGGGCAAATGCTGATGGCTTGCATCGGCTTAAGCTTATGGTAGTTGGTAATGCAAAAAAAAAAAAACCTTACCAACTCAAAATATTCCCACTCAAAAAATTCCTGGTTTACAATGGATATTTTCTGTGACTGGTTCTTTAACCATTTTATTCCTGATGTGCGATGCTATCAGACAGATGTGCTGAAAATTCCTTCTCATGAAATAAAGGCTGTTTTACTGCTAGATAATGCACCTGTTTTCCCTGATGCTGAGAGATTAGTTAGCAGGGATAGGAGAATTAAATGTGCTTTTTTGTCTCCTAACACTACTTCACTGATACAGCCAATGGATCAGGGTGTAATCGTTGCATGTAATAGGCTGTGTAAGAAGTTTTTGGAAGAGGTAATGGTCATTTTGGAAGAAACAAAGGATGCAGAAGAAGATACAAGAGGCACCAGGACACTGCAAAATTTACATGCATACAACATCAGATCTGCTATCTTCAACTTAGCAGCTGCATAGAAAGATATGAAGAAGTTGTTGTAAGACACAGAACCTGAAATGGACTTTGACGGAGCTGAGGCGTCTAATTTTTGGGACACTCTTCTGAGGGCCGGCAACAAAAATCAACTGAGAATGATGTGGAACAGTGGATCAAAAATGATGAAGGTGATCCGGGCTATCAAATTTTTTCTGAGATAGAGATTGCGGAAAATGTTCTTTGTGGAGAACAAGAGGATGATGATGATGATGACAAAGAATCAGTTGCACCTCATCCTAAATTGTGTGTTATAAGACAACATATGGATGACATCATACATTATATTGATTCATCATCAAACCCTGATGTGCTTCCTTATTATGAACATTTTTGAGAATTTCGATCTACAGTAATAAGGAAATAGCACCAAGATGTAAGGCAATTGAAGCTTGATGATTTCTTCAAGACCACTTCATCAACTGAACCTGTTTCACCAGAACCCTCTACCAGCAAGGAATTAACACCTCTCCCTCCATACTAAAGTTGTTTCTGACTGAAAATTGATTCTTTCAATTAAGTTTATATTAATATTGAATATTATGTATTTTTTTTAAATTTTTTTTGTGTTTTTTATTCAATGGAGTTTAATAATTTTAAAGTATTTTTTCCCCTCCAAAATGGATTTAAATGAAAAAACTAATGTTCACACTGAAAATAACTTTGGGTGAGCATTAAGAAAAAAATTTTTTTAAAAAGTGGTGGAAACACTCCATTAGTTACATTGTATAGTTTCTATTAAAAATTAAATCTTAATTAAAATAAAGTTTGGTTCCTGTCGTAAATGTTTATATTTTTAAATGTTTTAGTAGCACGTATAAATTACTCAATGTACGTTATATTATTTTATTTATACTTATACATTATAATAACATTTTAATACATCCTATACATTGTAAGTTCATTATAATATATGTTTTTAAAATACATTCGATTTAACTAACTTTCGGTAATAGTGGACAGATACCCCTTCCCCCAATTAGTCCGTTAAATCGAGGGCCTACTGTATAATATATAATATCTCAGTTTATATTTTATATATAAACTGAGATTAAACTGGAATTTCTGCTCTACAAAATATATCCATTATATTTCTACCCTGAAAAAAAATTCACACTATATTTTTTTTTTTTTTATGAAAACCCCAAACACGAAAGGTATCAAAACCTATAGTACTTAGTACCGTGCATGGGTTGACGGAGAAGTATGGGGGGAGGGGGATGCCGGAAACTTTGCTCTAGAGACTAAACATGGGTTTCACCACTTCAAGCCTCCAATAAGCAAAGTGGTGGTATTTCACCGGTTGATGAAAGTCATCTACCACCTTAATATTAATAGCCAAACTTATTAAAAATATCCATACAAATGGGTTTAAACTATTAAAACAGCAAGCAGAGATATTTTTGTACTCTGCAACCAATAACTTATAATACCTTTCAAGAGCAAAAGTTTCAATTTTCTGTTTAAAAGGTGAGAAATCTCTTGAATAGTCAGGAAGCCTTTCTCTGTGTCTGAGTTTTTTTTTTGTGTGCAAGTGCGACAAATAGATATAGTTAATTGGTTGTCACACTTGCAAGCTTGATTTTCAAACAAGGCTCCTACTATTTGAAGAACAGAAAAACACTTAAGCACAAGTTTAAAATTTTTAAAAAGCTAATGTATGTTTTAAATTTTTTACAAAAAAAAAGTAGATAAATATCTGCTTAAAGTTCACTAAAGATAATAACCCTAGTTATGATAATCAGTCATATTAGAAAATTATGTCATACTTTTCATTTTACCTCAATGACAACAATGGGCATTTCTAAGTGAAACACATGTTCACTGTAGTAATCATAGTTTGTGTCTTTTATGGTGGCAAATACTGATCCAAAAATGAAATTTTCATGAAAGAGTAAGTGCTCATATTCAGCATATCTCACTTCCAGTAACAATAATTCTTCTAGAATAAAAAAAAAAAGATATAAGTAACTAGCTTCATCTCTGCAAATTTAGGTTTACATATAAATTAAAATACCAAAATAAACCTACTATTTTTTATGTAAACAGTGTGAGCAGCCTTGTTATACTGGCCATGAATTTTTTTTTTAAATTCATGGCCAGCATAACTAGGCTCATAATAGAATCTCAATCAGTGATAGCCCGCATCTACAAGTGGGCTATCACTAACTGAGATTCCATTGGTTCAGTGTTGATAAATGTGGAGTAGACTCTAAACTGTTATTCATGATAAGCATAAATAAAATTGGGATTATATATACTTGCATATCTGTGTATACCACATTCTTATTTGATATGTTTTAATGGTCTAAACTTTCATACAAATAAGCAACAATAATGTATCAACCATACATAAAGTATAAAATGGCAACTTTTAGAAATACAATAAAAACAACTTTTCAAAGAACAGCACATTCAAAATAATGCAATTTTTGAGAATCCATTCTGCCATGCACCATTAATGTGCAACAATTGATTAAGGCTACAACCCACTCATTGCTTATTGTTTACAAATGTTACACATTAGTTTAGTCCACACACTGTTGATTTAATTCTTAGTTTGTATAAAAAGCCTAGTAGCTTCTATGATTGCATCCCTTAATGCATTTCATTTAGCCTTACAAAAGCAAAATCACTTCCCTTTCCCCTTGATGGCAGTTATATTTTTAAATAAATCCCACATAAAAACACTGTAATTACTGCCATATAGTAGTTCCTTTATTTTCAGATTCTTAATGCATGAAAGGTTGCTTCTGATAATCAGATCAAGAGCATTGCTTTCTCTTGTTGCCTCTCTAACATGCTGGTGTAAAAAATAATCATCCAATAAATCTAGAAGTCTTGGTACCCAACTCGGAGGGTCTAGTCAATATCTGGAAAGTTAAAATCCCCACTATAAAACATTCTGATTTACTGGCCCACTATATTTCTTTGTATTGTAATGCATTGTTTGTAACTCTGTAATGCATTGTTTGCTATACTTATCAAGGTTGCTTCTGATAATCAGATCAAGAGCATTGCTTTCTCTTGTTGCCTCTCTAACATGCTAGCGTAAAAAATAATCATCCAATAAATCTAGAAGTCTTGGTACTCAACTCGGAGGGTCCAGTCAATATCTGGAAAGTTAAAATCCCCACTATAAAACATTCTGATTTACTGGCCCACTATATTTCTTTGTATTGTAATGCATTGTTTGCTATACTTATCATGCCTATAACACCCTCCTACTGGCATCTGTGTTTTCCCATTGCTTATGTCACACCAAACTGACTCAACATTGCACTGGCCACCCATGTCAACTGGATGTACTGCCTTAGATTTTATGTCTTTCTTAACTAAGAGCATAACCCCCCCCCCTTCTGTACTGTCTGTTCTTTCTGTACACATTGTACTCTCTATATTCAAATTCTGAATCCCATAATATCTGAGTGCCCCTGATAGCCTGACAATGTGTGCATTTCATTTGACCAATACGTCAAATTTGTTTACCATGCTCCTAGTATTAGTATACATGCAACAGTTTTTATTCTTAGTAACCCTAACACAGTCGATGTATTTGTTTTTTTAATAAGAGATCCCAGCAAGCGTTGAATTCCCCAACACCTTATTTTCAGGCTTTCTGCATGTTCCAATAGAAGCAGTTCGAGAATCACTCTCACCTATCCTGTGACTACTATTAATCTATTAGTCTATAATAGATCTATTACTAAATAATCTAAAAAATATTTCTTGACTAAATGCCTAAGAGTATGAAGGAGTTTACTTATGCATGGGTAATGCACGCACATTGTTTCTACTACCAAGGTAGTTTTAATGCAAAATTTTAATTATATTCCATATTGTGAACACCTTCACAATGAGTTGCCATGGTATTGCACTACCTCAAATAAGTAACACTTCACTATGGAGAAGACTAATATTATTTTTTCTCGGCTATGCTTCATGATTGAGTTGTCACTATTGCAACAACAACAGGGTATCTGCCCACCCACCTACCGATGATAAGCCAATAAACTTCGAAATGGTGCCGTCTGGGTGGTGGTATCTGCCGAGAATAAGTAACTTTAGTCTGTTCCGCAGGTGAAGTGTTATTTATTCGAGGTAGTGCAATACCATAGAAACTCGTGAAGGTATTCACAATGAAATATAATTAAAACAATGCATTAAAACTACCTTGGTAGTAGAAATGATGTGTGTGTATTAGTAAACTCCTTTATTAATAATTTATTAAATTAGTGCATATTGTCACCAAGTGATCAACTGGGTAAGTTAGGTTAGTAAATGAAATGAAAACAAAAATTTCCTTTCTAGAAAAACTTATTTCTTATCCTTTGAGAAAGGATATACTAACTATACTACAGAAATGAAATGAGAACTCAAAAAGGAAAACTATTCCTTGGAACACTTGTAGAGGAAAATCTTAGAAAGAAATTGCTTGGCCTTAGGATTTACCACCCAAAGGGGGTTGGGGAACACATCAGATTGAGAGCTGATTAAAAAAAAAAAAAAATGCAGGGCAACAAAACTGACATTGAAAAGCATACATTGCTCAATCAAATAACTTGGAAGCACTAGATATTTTTACCAAGGTTCATAAGGGAATTTTTCACAACAAGACCCATTATTGACAAAAGGTATCACCCAGATATGAGGCACTCGCGTATTTCGATGTCCAACATTTTTTAGTTATTGCATTAATTACCAATGACTATCCTAAATATGTAAGATGGTGTATCAGTAATTAATGCACTACTTTTAGTAGTGCATTAGTAACACACTGTTGTGGGAAAATTAACTTCATAAGAATTAATTACTATTATTAATTCTCAATCACAATGACATATACTGTATTTACTTACCACCACTAGGTTCTATTTCTTTCTTAATTTTCTTATTCTTTATCAGCTTTTTAAATACTCCATCACATGAAAATGCATATGCACGCATGAAACACACATACTTTTTAGGGTCAGATTCATCTGAGTTACTCACATGCAGTCTTAACTAAAGAATCAAATTAAAGAAAAAATATATATATATACACGAGAAGATTAGCATTTTGAGTGGAGAATGTTAAGTATATTACACCTCAAATTTTTCATTACAGATAATAAAATACACGATTTCTTGAATACCTCACTTGCTCATCATTTTCTCCTTGAGAGACCAGTACAGTTCTAAACAAAATCATGAGGCAAGAACTTTGAGAAAAAAAAAAAAAAAAATGCTTTTTTTTCAGAGATAAAATTATTATTAAACTCAATTAGTTGACTACTACGACTGACTAAATCACAATCCCTGCAAAGAGAAGGCCCAGTTAGGAAATACAAAAAAGGAATATGTATATTAGGCACAGAAGCATACAATTTATTTGGGGGGACATGTTTTTTTTATGATTTTGAAAATATAGCAGCAGCAAAGTTCATCTTACAGTTATTATATGTTCCAAACAATGAAAAATAGGTGAGAAGCTGTTTATATATATATATATTTGTAATTTTGAAAATCAAGATGTCATTATCATTTAAATAATTAGCAGTTACTAATTACTAACAGGATTAATCAGGAGGTTATAATCAATTCACCTCAGGGGCTCACATCTGGTGAGTATGGGCTTGGCACACCCAGGGTCTTGAGCTGAAT
This sequence comes from Mastigoproctus giganteus, assembly GCF_048544385.1. Classification (NCBI taxonomy): domain Eukaryota; kingdom Metazoa; phylum Arthropoda; class Arachnida; order Uropygi; family Thelyphonidae; genus Mastigoproctus; species Mastigoproctus giganteus. The sequence goes on from NC_143584.1 coordinate 85,282,736, forward strand.
ATCATCATTCTTTTCTTTCTTGGTGATTCCTTTCTACTTCTGACACTCTCTCTCTCTCTCTCTCTTTCTCACTCAGGGTAACTCGGGATTTTTTTTTTTGGCTGGTGCAGCATAAGCCTCAGGCTTCCTTGCCCCATATGGCTAATAATAATAATAAAAATAATTCCACAACAATCAGCTTCTTAGTTCAGTTCATGATTCAAAGTTCAGACTTATCAGTTCAGTTCTTTGTGTCCTTGACTAATCTTGCTGCTCTTTTCTACACCTGTTTCAATGGATCTCTTTGTAGTCAGTCTGTAGCCTAACCACTGCCATATACAAAATTTCACCTGTGACCAGAATATACTCATATTACATATATTTTGAAAGACTGATAGTTGGTATATTTACTTTGTGAACATCTCGATTAGTAATGATTATTTTCTCACTGTGGTCATTCTGAACAAAACGAATGTTAGCAATTGTTACTCTTCTTTGAGGGTCTTTAATAATTTTGTTCAATCAGATTCAAATTCTTTCAATCATGTAAATTTTTCATTTAAAGTTGCACAGTGTGTGTGTGTGTGTGTGTGTGTGTGTGTGTGTGTGTGTGTGTGTGTGTGTGTGTGTGTGTGTGTGTGTGTGTGTCATGTAAATATATGCAGTATATATAAAAATTGAAAAGATTTAAAAGGTTTAAAAGCAGAAAATTTAAAAGAATTAAGGAACCAGTGAATCTATGGTAGAAAAAGAAAACACTCTCACTGCCAATATCAAGAGTCAACCAATGAAACTGCAAGAAAAACAGCAATGGTGTTTCTGAAGTAAATGCTATACAAGATTTAGAATTTAGCAAATAAGGAAGGTCAAGCCACTTGCAAAATAAAATAATATTAAGTAAAAGAAGCTTACAAAAGAAAATAATATTAAAAAACACTATTAAAAACAAGGCATGCAGGTTACAAGTGACCCCAATAGACAGTCAAATAGAATAAGTAAAAATAAATGAAAATAATAAAAAAGATCTCACTGCGATACATCTAAAAGCATAGGATATTAGTGTTTCTGCATATAGCTATCAATTTTTGGCAATGGCTAAGGATCTCAAAGAAAAAAAAAAAATGCGATCATTTTGCAAATATGCAAGATCATTTTCAAAAATATCCCGGTTTTGAATTTAATAGTGAGAAATATGTTTCTGAAATTGAGAAAGTTGTGGATGATTTTAAAACCAGATTCAGTGATTTTAAAACCAGATTCAGTGATTTTAAAACAATTGAAGACATTGTTCAGTAGATTTCTTATCCATTTAATGTCGACTTAGATATCAAACAAATTGCAGAAAATATTACTTGAAAATGAAATTATTACATTGCGAAATGATATCTTCCTAAAAGCCAGATCATTTAGAAAAGGACTTTTGGAAATATGTTTGCTGAGAAAAGTACCCAAATATAAAAAAAATATACAGTGAACTTTTAAATTCCTGTTTTGGCTCCACATATCTATGTGAATCGGCCTTTTCGTATTTGAAACAAACAAAGACAAAGAATCGCTCTACTCTTTTATGGACTTGCATACAGAAGATTCTTTATGGTCTGCCTTATCACAGTATATCTCCAATTTTGAAAGCTTGGCAGATGACATAAAGACACAAATTTCACATAAATTAAAAATTTAAATACGTATGAATTTAAAATAAGAATTCTGAATTGTATTTAATTTAAAATTTATAAACAACATTTTTCAATATGTGTTTATTAACTTTTTTAACCATGTGCCATGAAATTCTTGAGATGGTAGATTGCAGCACATTTTGAAGAAAAAAAGAAGATCACATCACAAATTAAGTTGGCCACCCCTGGTCTAAAACATCATTGTGTACTTTTGAAAATAACGTAAACTGATTTTATTTAAGGAAAAAACAAACAAACAACAGTTGCATGTGATAGTCACCTTTGAATGGGCACTTTTTAGGAGATGACAGCTAGCTGTCATCTCCTCTTGCAAATAATGACAAAAGAAATAACATTCAAAAGAACTACCTTAAAAAATTTTCTAGGGCAAAAAGCAGCAATTTCATGAAATAGAAGTTTTAAGGAAAAAATAAATTCACAATAATAAATTCATCATCAGGAAATAAAAAAAAGGGATAAATGAAAGACGAATGGATATTTCAGTGCTTAACTTTGCAATTTTGGTCATTTGTTATCAAACATCAGTTAATGTTCAACAACACTGTATGGCTGCTGCTTTTATTTCCACATATTAAATGTAACAATGTAATTAATATCGACAATGGCAGTTCAAATAATTTCAATCTTATAATAACTGTTTATAAAAGAGAGTGTAGGCTTGTAGTTTCGAAAGAGGGCCAACTTGAGCTTTAAATGTTATTCTTAAACCCCATATGGCCTCCCTGTACCACAATACAAGCTTGTAACCTACGTAATGAATAAGAACCATCTTTAGAATTTTAATCAAACAACCTTTAGAATAACACTTAATTTCAGTGTGTGCATTTATTCTCTTTTTTGAGATTGTATGAATTGTCAATGAATGTTTCATACACTTTTCTTTAACAAAAATCTCAAAAGAAAAAGTTGAAAGGGGTAAGATTGGGTCAGGAGAACATGGTGGCTAAGACACATCATCCCCACATCCCATCCACTGTCCTCTAAATATGCACTGTACCAACTATAACAGTGGGTATGATGTACTGGAACTAAAGATGTCTGGCTTCAATATTTAATGAACTTTTTTTTTAACCAAACACATTAATGCAAAATAATTCATATTGCACCCCACCATGCCATCAAGAAAAACTGGGTCAACAAGTTCATCTCCCTATATGCTACACCACGTGCTGATGGCAAGTATTTTCACAATATGGGTTTGATGGATAGGGGCTCAGTAGTAGAAATCATGCCTATTGGTGAAGCCATCTTGAGCAAAGTAAAAGTAGTTCTGTCAGTCAGTCCACAGGAAGCTGGGATTTTCTTCCACCTTGGTTAATTACAAAATTCCAAGTGTCTTGTATCATCTTCAGGCAAACCTTGTTGTAAAAATAAATGACGGGAATGCAGAGTTTTTGAAGGGTCCTCCAAATCTATATGCAGAAGAAGCTTCTCTGAAACAGCTAGTTGGATGCAACAGGAAGGCCACAACATCTTAATGAACGTGTTCCAAATTTCATTCAATTCAAATTGAGGAAAGACAACTGTATAATAGATGTGCAGAAATTTACCTTTAGCCAGCAGGTGGTTGATAGTTGGAACAAACTTCCAACTGTTGTAGTGGAGGCCAACAACTTAAATAAGTTCAAGGCTGAGGATAATGGAAGATGTTTTTTTTTTGGCTGATGCTATATAAGTTTTCTTTCTTGTATCGTATGCCTCTAGTAATGCTAATATGTGAATAATGAGAAATCAGTGCCTTTAGTTAGCTGATAACAATAAATCACCTCCTAAACAAGAGCATAACCCACAATCACAACACTAGAATGTTCTCGGAATCAAAATTTTATTTATTTATTTCTTTTGGAATGCATGCTGTCTCTGAGAAGAGGATTTTTTGCAAAAGTGACAAAGATAGTTACAACTAAATAAAGTGTCATTCCTGTAAATGCTTATGCTATCAGATCTCCTTTTAACCTTCTATAAAAAAATTACTAAGTGCTTTGTGTGTGTGTGTGTGTGTGTGTGTGTGTGTGTGTGTGTGTGTGTGTGTGTGTGTGTGTGTGTGTGTGAGAGAGAGAGAGAGAGAGAGAGAGAGAGAGAGAGAGAGAGAGAGAGAGAGAAAGAAAGCATGCTTACCACAATATTTTCTCCAATTATTAGATTTTCATCAACTACAAATTTGAAAATTATATCTCCTTTGTTTACATTGAGAATATATCTAGCAATGTAAGGTTTTTTCCCAAGAACAGCGTCATAGATTCCAGCTTCCGGACATTTTTTTTCTGTAATAAAAGATTTCCTTTAATAACTTTTGCATCTCATGTTATTAAGCAACAGTTTTTCAGATGTGTTACACCACAATAAGAATATTTCAACCACAACAACAACAAAAAAGGAAAAAGAAAAGAGCATCATAAAATGACAGAAAATACTGTTAATAAAAAGTTTGATTTCACCTAACAAAAAACCTTCCATCTTCTTGTAATACTTTGGAAAATTTTGGAAAATAATGAAATACTCATTAAGGGATGGTCAAATTCATTATTACTTAATGAAATATTCCAATCACATCATACAACCAGTCATAAAATGATGGTGAACTATGGTGCAATACCATGATGATGCATTATGAACAATGAAATATGAATGCATATTTTTTGCCAGCAACTTTTTGGAAATCAGTGGCAGCGTTGTGAGAGGAAAGTCTGTTTGTCTGCTTATTTTATCATGTGCTGTTAAGTAGATAGGTTACAGGTTTTTTTTTTTGTTTTTTTTTTTTTTTTTTAGTGATGAGTGTGTGGTTTTATTTTTTACTTTGTGATATATTGTTATATTTAAAGCCAGCTTCAATGTAAAGTTTTGGGTTTCCATCATTTTGTGAGTTTTTTGCAAAAATTAATGGTTTAGTTACTTCAGAAGAGGAGGAGAGGAAAAGCATCATTGCAAGTGAAGGGGGGGATAAGCAATGTTTCCAGAGAGGAGGCTGTTCCTGTCTCATTCCAATCAAGTTTGCAAAAGTTTACATTGCTCAATTTTTTTTATCAAAATGTTTTACATATAGTTAAACTTAATATCTTTCCTAAAATCATTTTTAATTTGTGGCTCTAGCCACAAAACTAGGCTAAATGAAATGTAAAGTATCTCCCTACTTCATCTCAATTTAATTATGTAGTTTTTTCAGTGTAGCAGAGTGAGTAAGGAAGATGGGATATGAATTTATTTCATACTTTTTATATCCTAGTTTTGAACTCTTGTGTTCAAATTCTTTGAGGGTATAGCAATAAGATGTCTTTTTGTAATACAGCAACAATAATCTGTTTTGATTACTGTTGTGTGCTGTCTTCACTTTGTTTCTGTTTTATGCAACAAAGTGTAAGCTGGCTGGTTCCTTTGGTTGCTGCACATGATCTCATCCTTTGATTGCTTGATCACCTGAGAGGGCATAAATTCAAATTGAGGAAAGACAGATGTAGGATAGATGTGCGGAAGTTTGCCTTTAGCCAGCAGGTAGTTGGTTGGTGGAACAGACTTCCATCCTTTGTTGTGGAAGTTGATAGCCTAAATAAATTTAAGGCTGAGCTGGACAGGTATTTGGAACAAACAGTGGGGTGAAATGGGAGAGTTTTTTTTTTTTTTTTTTTTTGGCTGATGCTGCATAAGCTTGCTTTCTTGCATCATATGAATGATTTTAATTTCTGGTATTACTGACTATTTTGTAAACTGGTTAGTGGTATTTCATTGTGCTGAATTGTTGTCTCCCCTACACAAGATAGTGTACATCTGGATCAGGTTTTCTTCAATTCAAACATCTGTCAGTGTATTTAAGTTCAACACTGTGATAATGTCACACCACTGAATTTGTATAAAAATATTCTTTAAATTTTTGGATACTACTCTTGACTAGCAACTCAGTTTATGTCCACTGTTTGCAAAAGTTTTTACATTTCACAATTCTGTTTTAATCAAAATGTTTTACATATAGTTAAATATCTTTCCTCAAATGCAGAAATGTCCATTTTGAAAGCTTTATGAAATTAGATTGGATGCTCGCTACCAACCAAAATACTGCCCATTATTCAGTTATGGTGCTCCAATTTGGCCCTCTTCTTCAAGATCTTCAGGTATTCCTGAAGTTAAATACCTGATCTTCAAATAGTTGAAGCTTTTGATTAAAGGCTTCAACTATTTGAAGCTAAGTTTTCAAGATATGAACTATGTGAAAATTTCACCCATCTCAGCTAGCTGGAAAAATGAGAAAACTAAAATACTTAGCAGATTATATCAACAATAGAAGTGATGTTTTCCATTATAGAGCAGAAAGTGCCAGCAGACATGAGTAAAAACCTCAGCTGTGCTCTGCCTTAATCAGAATATGGATGCCTTCTGAACTCTTCAGTAACTCAGGGGCTCACATCTGGTGAGCATGGGCTTGGCACACCCAGGGTCCTGAGCTGGATATCATCATTCTTCTCTTTCTTGGTGATTCCCTTTTACTTCTGACTCTTGTTCTCTCTCTCTCTCTCTCTCTCTCTCTCTCAGGGTAACTCATTCTTTTTTGGCTGGTGCAGCAAAAGCCTCAGGCTTCCTTGCACCATATGGCTAATTATAATAATAATAATAATAATAATAATAAATAAATAATAAATTTTCTGATTATACTCCAGGATGACCAAACGGTCAGAGGAGTTCGCATGATAGATTGAATACAAGAATCAGCACCGTATTCAGTAGTCAAGGGCTTGAACCCCGGTCACTCAAGGCAGGAGTACTTATGCACTCGCACGCCTGACCACTAGGGCTATGGCGGCCCTCTATAATAACTCTTTTTAATCAATTTGATGTGTCAGTATTGCCATCGTATTACTTGCCTATTTATAACTGTGCAAGTTTTTTGTGAGATGTCTTATATTTTACTTTAAGAAAGCTTTTAATTTTGTAAAATCACCTATTAGGGAATGCCTCCGTAGCCAGGTGGGAAGGAGCAGCAGTGCATAGCACACGCTTCTTGATTAGACCGGGGTATGAGCCCATCACCACCAAATACAGAGGATGCGGAAAGGTCAGGGAATGACCACCACATATTCATGGAGCAATATGGCCTTAGTTGCTAATGCTCCTAAAAAAACCAAATAACAAACAAACCTATTAGGGTCTCTCTCTCTCTCTCTCTCTCTCTCTCTCTCTCTCTCTCTCCCTTCATCTGATAATAAATGAATTTATATATCTATAAATAAAATGAAAGGAAGAGGGGTGGGGGGGAAGATAGTTAAATTTTTAAAAAATTAATTTATTTTATCTGGGTATTAAATACATATTGCATATTTATCAATGTAAGGGAGCATTAATGCTCTATATTCATTTAAAGTAAATTACATATACACTAATTAAAAAAAGTGTCAATTTAATGACGTAGTAGCAAAGCAATCCATTATGAAAACAGAACCTATACAAACATTTGTCCTATTTAACCCAGTGACAGCCACAGTGACATATGGCATGCAAAAAAAAAAAAAACACCTTAAATTAAAATGGCTATCAGAGTGATCTATATGTGAATTTAAATATTTCTTCAGTATATTTTCGACTTTTGATCTCCATTTCTGATTTTGTTGGAACTTGAAAAGAACGTCCATAAAAAAAGAAATCCTAAGTGAGTATTAGGCATTCTATAATATACCTTTGTCAATTTGTATAACAATAGGATTAGGCATTTCTTGAGAATCCATGAACTGGTAATAAAATGAACATCAACTGGTAAATTTTATTACGAGTTCATCAAAATGAATCCAGAAAAATTACTTCTAGAGTGGACATAGATATCTGACATTAATTTATGTTTTGATTTCATATTGCACTTATTACTGTTTCAGTTTGAAGTGTGTGAGTTGGATGCAATCAGCCTGTACGATAGTTGACTGTTATGTGTTGTTAATTGGATTATAATTTTCTGGTGAATAATGTATAATGTACTTTGGATCTGATGTTTTGGTGTGATGATTAAGCTGTCATTTTACTGTTGGTAGTGGCTTTATATTCTATTCAACAATTATGCAAGCAAAATTCTTAAAAAATTCTAATTTTAAGAATTCTTTTTTTTTTTTTAATAATAGTTTTTTAGTACTAGTGTTTATAGTTAGCGTAGCCTGATATAAAAACCCAAAGTTAATAGCGGGCTGTTGTGTTATGATATGAAATTTCCAAATGCATGGCACTTCAGTTCCACATGTGCTTGTTGTCATTTTCCATAAAAAAATAAAATTGCACACCTTTATTATTACATTAGGGTACAAGATTATCAATTTCACTTGCAGATTTATTGTTAACTTTTATTTGGGAACTGATTCACATACATTATGCAGTTGATCAGAAACTGAAACAAGCATGGTTAAGTGGCAGGAGCAAATTTGGCTCTCAAATTCTTAAAATAGTTTTTAAAACACAGCATATAGTGAAAATAGTATTATAAGACTTTCTTTTTAAAGTTTTATTCTTAAACTTTTATATAAAACTTAAAAATATATTTTTGCCATATATGCATAAAAAGATATTCTACAAGATATCTCTGCATGCATTTATATGCTTAGGAAAATATCTATTAATTGATGTCATAAGCATATGCATGCAGAGATTTATAAATTTTATTTAATAAAATTTATTTATTAAATAAAATTTATTTAATTTTATAAAAAAATTTTTATTTAATAAAAGATATACATAATTCTTTTTTTATATCCATTATACTATCAATATAATGAATATATTAAGAAGTGCCAATGTAAATTATTGACTGCCTTTATTCCAAACACTTCCATATTATGGACGATTCAGATGGGCCAGCCACTGTGACTTTTAAAGGTATGCCTGCTAGAAGGTTAATTAACATAATGGAATACTTAGATATCATTGTGAACAGAGCAAGTGAATTACGCCTTACAATTGAGTTCATAATTTTAATGATTCTTCTCTCATTTTGAAACCCACTTCGTGTGAAAATTCTCATTTCCCATACATATTTTTATCTCTTCTTAGACTGAAGCATTATTCTAGGAGTCCAGTATTTTATGCAATGAAACTAAATAAACTACACATTATTTCTGTTGCCAAAAATTCATTGAGGAAGGCAATCTAAAATAGCTTTTGTTTATTAAATAAAGTCATATCTCCTATATGACCTAGTATGTTTTATTATTATTGCTCTTATATTATTTCTCCCTGATTGGGAGTTCCACCTCGTATTGCTACCAAGTTCCACCTTGGTATTGCTACCAAGTACACAGGGTGATTGTTGTTATGTCTGGTGTTACTGTTGGTCAAGGAACTCTGACTATCCTACAAGTGTTCAGGATTGCGACTTTCTGGAGTTTCTTGTAGGTGTTCGCTGGGAGACCTATTGCTGCTAGGCAGTTACGTAGGGTCTTTGGCATCTGTGGTTGATACGATGAATGGGATGGTCGTTACTTGTTACATATGCCACATCTCTTTGATCTCCTATCTTAGGTTTGTGTACTTCCTGATTTTTTTCTCCATGGGGTTTTCTGCAGGTTGCCAGTGTTGGGTACCGCTATGTCAATCAGATAGGTAGCCTTTTCCTTCTTTTCCACAAGGGTTATGTCCGGTCTGTTGTGCAGGATTGTCCTATCCGTTATTATGGCGCAGTTCCAGTACAGCTTGTGGGTTGGGATTTCTAGTACTACCTGGGGTTCGTACTTGTAGTACGGTACACTTTCTTCGATCGATTGGTATTTCCTTGCTAGTTTCTGATGTATTATTCTAGCTACCTGGTCGTGTCTATGAGTGTACTTAGTTTGAGTGATCACCTTGCATCCTGCAGTGATGTGGTGGATCATTTCTGAGGACAAGTGGCATTGTCGACATGTGTCATCAAACACTCGGGCTCCTTGGCGATGTATTTTCTTAGTTCCTGGCGGTGTTGATTACCTGGTCTTGGATGGTGAGCATGAATCCTTCAGTCTCGGGGAAGAGCATCCCTCTCGTGAGCCATGCATTGGAAGCAATTTTATCTATGTGATCTTGATGGAGATCATTGTAGTGTCTGCCATGGAGTGTCTTCTCTGCCCATCTTTCTATCTTCGTTTGTGCCTCCTGGTTGAGAAGGGGACTCCTTGCTTAGGTTGAGTAGGGTATGCTGCTTGTCTATCCTCCTTATGGCCTGCTGGAGTGCTGCTGTGTGTTTCTGGAAGTAATCCTTCAGGTTAACTATCACTTTCTTCTGTTGCATAATGAGGTCTATCAGGCCCCTTCCTCCTTCTTTCTGGGCAATTGTCAGTCTCTCCACAGCAGATCTCAGGTGGTGGTGGTGGCGGCTATTGGTCATCATTGTCTCCTTGTCTTTCTCATGATATCCTCCAGCTCGGTGTTAGTCCAATCTATGACCCCGAAGGAGCATGTTAGCACTGGAACTGCATAGTCCTCCGTTCAGCAGGCTTCTGAGTCTCTGATGATATTTTTTGGTCAGGCAGGCCTTAATTCCCTTGTGCTGTAACTGCTGAGCCTGCATCATCCCCAAGTATTTGTAGGCCTCTCCCTCTGCCATGGCTTCAATCTCTTTACCAGTCTGCAGCTGGTAGTTTCAGTTGACTAATTTTCCCTGGTGCAATCCGTGGGTCTTGCATTTGTCTAGACCAAATTCCATCCTAATATCGTTGTTGTTGTTGTTGTCATTTGGTTTTTAGGAGCATTAGCAACTAAGGCCATATTGCTCCGGGATATGGGATATGCGGTGGTCATTCCCTGACCTTTCCGCATCCTCCATATTTGGTGGCGACAGGCTCGAACCCCAGTCTAATCAAGAAGCATGTGCTACGCACTGCTGCTCCTTCCCACCAGGCTACAGAGGTGCCCCTAATATCATTGCTGAATTCTTTGGTGATCTGGAGTAGTTGCTGGAGGTGCTCCTCGGTTCCCATGTAGAGCATGATGTCATCTATGTACATCAGGTGGGTGAGGGTGTACAGGTTCTTTCTTCCTTCTTTGAGGTTATATCCGTACTTGCTACTGGTGAGCATGGTGAATAGTGGGTTAAGTGCTAGACAGAATCACAGTAGGCTCAGGGCATCACCCTGAAAGATTCCTCTCCTAATGGGGATTTGCCTGGTTGTGATGTTTTCGACCTTAATGGTGGTACTCCATTTCACCATCATTTCTCCCAGGAAGTTTGTCACTATCGGATTGACTTTGTAGATGTTCAGCACCTCTATCAGCCAGCTATGAGGCACAGAGTTAAAGGCCTTGCAGTAATCGATGTAGGCTGTGTACATATTGTGGCACTTCTTGTAGGCTTGCTCCATAAACGCAGCATCTATGGTTAATTGCTCCTTGCATCGTTTATGCTGTTCGGCCATTATGTTCTGGCTCTCCAAGTGGCCTGATATCTTCCTGGTTATGCAGCTGGTCAGGGTCTTGTACATTGTTGGGAGGCAGGTGATTGTAGGCCTATATTTCATCGGGTTTCTCGTATCTTCATCTTTAGGCTTCAGATATGTGATTCCTTGAGTGAGAAACTTCGAGATTGTCCCTAGGTGCCTTATCATTCGGGTGAACTGCTCTGCTAGGTGCTTGTGTGTGGGTGTGCAAGTGAGCTTCTTGTACCAGTAGTTGTGGACGTTTCTATTCCTGGAGTTCGGCAGTTGTGAGAGTTCATCGTCTGTTTTACTCCTTCTTCCCAAATCTCCCACCCTCTCATTTCTTGTACATCCTTGGTTTTCTTGTGTTCTATCCAGGGAGCTCAGCTGTTATGTCTTACTTCCCTGCTCCATATGTTTCCCCAGAACTCCTCAATCGTCTTCTGCTCAGGTGGTCCGTTCCCTTCTTTCCTGTCTTCTCTGAGACACCTGTAGAAGCCTCTTTGATCCTCATCGAAGATTCAGTTGTTTATTTTCCTCTGGGAGCTCTCTTTGTATTGGCATAGTCTCTTGCTGAGTGCAAGGAGGTTCTGCTTCAGTGTGTCCAAATACTCTCCTATTCTCTGATTTTTTGTCTCATGTTTGCTGTGGACGCTCACATTCAAGCATATTTTTTATTCTATATTTCTGTGAACGCTCAAATTAGTGTTTTATACATACATTAGACAAAATAAAGGAAGAAATACTATTGTAAAGAAAGAATGTATTTTAATTTAAATATTTTTAATTCTGAGTATTAAATGAGTTGGCATCAATTTATTAAAGATCCAGCAATTAATATTATTAATTCATATCTACAGCTTAATATAAAACTATTAGATATTGCTAGACATAAACAGCATTGCAAAGTTTTATCAAATTTAAGTTAGAGAACAATGCACTGCACTTTCCAGTAACTTATTAGTTGTAGTAAGAAAACCATTTCAACTACTGTGTCAAACGCTTTACACACCAACAGAAGCATTTTTTTCTCAAACCACTAGAATGCTCTTTTATAGCAAATCTCACATTATTATTATTTGTAATTTTTTTGGTTTTTAGGAGCATTAGCAACTAAGGCCATATTGCTCTGGGGATATACGGTGGTCATTCCCTGACCTTCCCGCATCCTTCGTATTTGGTGGTCACTGGCTCAAACCCCGGTCTAATCAAGAAATGTGTGTTACGCACTGCTGCTCCTACCCACCTGGCTACAGAGGTGTCAGCAAATCTCACATAAATCTACGCTAATTCTTCTAGCGTTACTTATGAATTGACTGTCCTAATTAGCTTATAGATACTGAACAAGAAGCATGATGTTTCAGAGCACATACCCACTTCCTGTGTACAAACTGAAACTAAAAACAAAAAAAAAAAAAAAAACAAGTCAAACACTGACTTATAAACTATTTTAAATGGCTAATTACATCTTTCTTCCTGTTATCAAAGATCCTCTATTAACATCTCCAGAAGCTGTCCTAGCAGCCTGTCTCACTACTCAGAAAACTCGATGTTAGACTGAACAAGGATTCCTAGGTCTTCTTTCTTTATAAACTATCTTGAGTTCAGTGCTACCCAAATGATATGTTATTATGGGTTTACTGCTGCCCAAATGTAGCACCTTGCATTTACAAAATGTACGTTAACCTTTTGTACAGCATTATTATTTTCACTATCTTCCCCATATAGTCCAATTAAAAAAAAAAAACAACAAAAACCTAGAAGAAATGTGTTATTCAAAAATTATTTTTGGGTTTGGGTTTACAGGAGCTAATATATTAGACAACAGGGTAAAACATTGTAAATGTTAATTATTTTTATCATTTCAGTGTGGTATTTCTTGAAACAATCAACATGATGCATCCTGATTTTCTGGAGTGTCTCACAATATCAAAAAAAAATGTTTCTTTTTTCCCCACTTTAGAACCTGTGTCACCAATGAGCCAAAACATTATGACCAGTGAGTCGTTATGCAAATCAAAGCAACTGCAGGTGAACTACATCACATGCACGGGTCAGGACATGGAATAAAAATCACCTGATACTGAGTTCCTTTAATCAGTGTTACTCTTGTTCTTCAGATGGGAAAAACAGCGGACTCAAGCGAGTTTGACAAAGGCAAAATTGTCATGGCCGACAACTGGCACAGAGTATATCCAAAACAGTATGGCTGGTGGGGTGCTCACGGTCAGCCGTGGTTAGTACCTACCAATAGTGGTCAGAGGAGAGTAGTAGTAGTAGTGGCATGTGATGCAAGAAAGCAAATGTATGAGCTTATGAAAAAAAAAATCACACCATTCCCTCCAAATGCCGTCCAGTTCCTCCTTAAATTTATTTAACCTATCAACTTCCACAACGACAGATGGAAGTTTGTTCCAGCAATTAATCACCCGCTGGCTAAAGGCAAATTTCCGCACATCTATTCTACATCTGTCTTTTCTTAATTTGAATTTATGCCCCCTTACGAACCCCTTAGGTTTGTAATCTGAACAAGTGGAAGGATCCCATCAGAATTCAGCGTGCTGAACCCATTCAAGGCCTTATACACCTCAATCAGATCACCGCGCAGGTGCCTAGTCTCCAGCCAATGCAATTTGCAGAACTTAAGCCTCTCTTGATAAGAGGATCCCTTCATTCCTCTCACCAATCTTGTTGCCCTTCTCTGTACACACACAAACCGCCAGCGAGGTGTTGGACAACCATGGCTCATCAATGCTCGAGGTGAGCGAAGGCTCTCCCGGATGGTATGTGCAACAGAAGGGCGACTGTGGTGGAACTCACCGGTAAATGGAATGCTGGTGAAGGAAGTAATGTGTTACAACATGCAGTACATCGAACCCTGCTGAAAATGGGGCTGCGTAGCCGCAGGCCGCTCCGAGTGCCCATGCTAACTACGGTCCACCGGCGACAGTGCCTACAATGGGCATGCGAGCATCAAAACTATACCTTGAGTGCTTGGAAGAAGGTCATCTGGTCTGATGAATCATGTTTCCTGTTGCACCATGTGGACGGCCGGGTACGTGTGCATCGTTTACCTGGGGAAGTGATGGTGCCTGGAAAAACAAGCCGGTGGCAGCAGTGTCATGCTTTTGGTAATGTTCTGCTGGGATACCCTGGGTCCAGTCATCCATGTTCCGGGCACCCTGATATCTACCACCTACCTAAACATCATTTCTGACCAGGTACACCCTTTCATGGCAACGGTCTTCCCCTCTGGCGGTGCCATCTTTCAGCAGGATAGTGTGTCATGCCACACTACCCAGATTGTTCGAGATTGGTTCGCAGAACACAAGGAAGACTTCTAGGTATTGTCCTAGCTTCCAAATTCCTCAGACATCAATCCCATCAAGCACCTGTGGTTTGTGTTGGAACAGCAACTCTGATCTGCAGCGTCTCAACCTTACAGAAGTTAAAGGATCTTCTGGGTATGTGTTGGTACCAGATACAAGACACACTTAGAAATCTTGTAGTGTCCATGCCTCGCTAGGTACGAGCTGTCTTGGCTGCATGTGGAGGACCAACATCATATTAGGTAGGTGGTCATAATGTTTTGCCTCAGTGTATACTGTGCAGTCTTTCTTCTTATTTGGATTTTCATCTTTCATCATAGTATGAGTACAATCATTCAGTCTTCTGCATCTGACATCTACTAGCTGAACAAGCACTTTTGAAACTTCTCGTGACATTGGTTCTTTTGAGATGGATCTACCACCTTCAATGAGATGAAACTATTCATAACTGAGATCTCTAAAAGTTACAAACCAAATGCCTCTACCACTTCACTGATTTTCAACTGACAAATAACTAGCACAATAATGTATCAGCTCTGTCTACAGCACCTATATTCCTTGTGTATTCACAAATAATGATTGGCTTTTCAAAATGAATGTTTCTTCTCCTTTTACTTTTCCTGTTATTCCTTCAGTTTCTGTATTATAGACAGTAGATAGCCTAAGTACAGCAGTTCTTTTGTCTTTCCACGTGTGAATTTTACACACAAATTTTATCCCCTTTATGAAAAATGAAGAATTTGTGTTTTTCTATTTTCTTTGTGGTCTTAAACTTTGGTGGTAATCCCTTCCTGGTTCTCATATGATTACATGTTTAGTGTATTCACTTTATGAAGTTCTTCTGCTAGTGTAAAATTAGTCAGTGAATAAACGAAATCCATTACCCTCAATAGTGTGAAGCCATTTTTGGATGATGCATAATCCTTAAAGTAAAAGTACAGTTGGTCTTGTCAAACTGCCAGTAGTAGGCATTCCAAATTATGGCATAATTGCATCACTTGGGTACCTACCCACCCACCGAAAAAGGGCCAAATAGCCCTGAAACGGTGCCGTCTGGGTGGTAGTATCCATCTGAGAATAAGTAACATTAGTCTTCTCCTCAAGTGAAGCATTACTTATTCGAAGTAGTGCAATATCATGGCAACTCGTTGTGAAGGTATTCACAATATGAGATATAACTTAAAACGATGCTGCTTTGCTAATATTCTGTTCATTCAGATTTGGCTATGTATTATTGATGCCTTCGCACTATACTTATACATAGTCTATACAAAGTTATTAATTGCTGAAACCCTGGAAATGAAGTTGCATGAAAATTCTATCAATGATAGGCATCCCTAAACTCATTTTGGATGAATGGTCATTTATACGCATGCACCAGGGCAAATAATCTCCTATTAATATCTTGACATGCACACACTTCGCGTCATTTCCAACTTGTGATCAAGAAAGTCAGTCAAAAAGCCTAGTCCACTTAAGGAAGGAAAAGTCTCGTAAAATAGTTTTAATTTATTTCATCGCTGTGATTTTAATTTATATCATTGCCATGATTAATTCTTTTGCTTTTTGTTAAATTTTAATTAATTATTTTGACATGATGTCTTCTATCACTCAGAGTTTCATAAGGGCATTTTGATATGTTTTGGGGTTGGGTTGAGATCCTTCGCCTTCGATCCCAGGTATGTTGAATTATTCACGGGCTGTGAGTGCAAGAATTCATTAAAATTATTTTAGCAGTTTATATTTGGAGAGCAACACCTTGAAGTTATTCTACAGCCCTGATTGAGGTCCGTAGAATAACTTCCAGAATAACTTTAATAAAATATCAATACAAAGTAGAATCTATTGTTTTATATTAAGCTAAAAGTTTGTGCATTTTTTTTAACCTTATGAAAGCCTGCCAAACTTCAAACTTGTTCCTTTTTTAACTCTATAAATTTGTAATATTAGCAAAGTTAGGATTTACTGAATATAACTGTATTTTTATTACCGACGATTTTGACTGTTTTTTGTCTTGCTTATGCATGTTTGTATTATTAATCATGCAATCAACATATGGTTTTTGGAACACAGTGCCAAAATCAGTTTGTTTTTGGAACTGTGTTTATGCTTCAGAAAGCCACATTGAGAAAGAATAATTTTTAGCTCATTTATAAATACTTAAGTTCCTAGTGATTTGAATTTTAATGCTATTTTGAGAAAAGGTGTTGATGCCTTGATATTTGTGAATCATAATATGTTTCATATCAGAAAATACAGTTAATCTACAGAGTAGTACACTACACCAGTTTATATAAATCTTCTTGAAGCAGTATAGAATTAGCATTAGTAGAGGCATATGATGCAAGAAAGCAAGCTTATGCAGCATCAGCCAGAAAAAAAAAAAAAAAAAAAAAAACCCTTCCACTTCACCCCTCCGTTCATTCAAAATACCAGTCCAGCCAAGCCTTAAATTTATTTAGGCTATCAACTTCCACAACAAGGGATGGAAGTCTGTTCCACCAACCAACTACCCGCTGGCTAAAGACAAATTTCCACACATCTATCCTACATCTGTCTTTCCTCAATTTGAATTTATGCCCTCTCAGGTGATTATTCTGAGCTAGAGGCAGAATCCCATCAGCATTGAGCATGCTCAACCCATTCAAGGCCTTATACACCTATATCAGATCACCTCGCCAGTGCCTAGTTGCCAGACACTGTAATTTGCAAAACTTAAGCCTTTCTTCGTAAGAACAACCCTTTATTCCATTCACTAATCTTGTTGCCCTTCTCTGTACTCGTTCCAGCAGCTCTACATCCTTCTTGAAATGAGGCCTCCAGACCTGTATACAGTACTCAAGGTGTGGCCTGACCATTGCCTTATACAAGGGAATAATCACCTCCTTATTCCTGCTAGAAAAATTCCTGTATATCATTGATAAGACACCATGAGCTACTCTTGCAGCCCGTCTGCACTGTCAGAGAACTTCATATCTGCCGGTACAATTACCCCCAGGTCTTTTTCATTCTCTACCACTGTCAGTGTAGTAGTACCACAGACTTGATACGTTGCTCTGGGATTACTGTTTCCCATATGCAGTACTTTACATTTGTCAATATTAAACTTCATTTGCCACCTCTCAGCCCATCTGCTCAACCTTTCCAGATCCTGTTGCAGCAGCATATCATCAGTAGTGTCCTTAACAACCCTGCCAACTTTTGTATCATCTGAAAACTTGGACAATAAGCTTGATATGCCATCATCAATATTATTTATAAATACAGAAAACAATAATGGACCCAACACTGAACCCTGAGGGACTCCACTAATAACATTAGTCCACAATGAGCAGTTTCCATTGATTACCACTCTCTGTCTTCTCCCCCTCAACCACCCTTTTATCCATAGCAGCAATTTACCTCCAATGCCACACTGCTCCAATTTGTCAGCAGTTTTCCATGTGCAACATTATCAAAAGCCTTTCTAAGATCCAAGAATATAATATCAAAGTTATTCCCTGCATCTAGTTCTTTTGTGATTGCATCATAGTATCCAATCAAATTGGTCAGGCAAGACTTCCCCTTAATAAAACCATGCTGTGTCCGAGCTATAACTGAAGTCTTGTCCAGATGATCCTGCAGTGCTTCTTTAACCAGTGCCTCCATTAATTTTCCTGGAACAGAAGTTAAACTCACAGGTCTATAATTACTTGTGTCAGCCTTTGATCCTCCTTTGTGAATTGGGGTTACATTTGCACATCTCCAGTCTATGGGTACCTCCCCTGAGTCCAAGGAAGCTCTCATAATTATGGCTGAGGGTTTGCTTACTTCCTTTGCTGCCTCCTTTAATATAACTGGATAGATCCCATCCACCCCACTGCCTTTCTTATGTTTATCTTCAACAATTTTTCTCCACTTTACTCTCAGTTATTACAAGATTATCTAGCTTTCTCCAGAGTTGAATACACCTCTGGCATTCCCCTTGCTGAATAACTCACGTGTGAATGTCGATGCAAAATATTCATTTAGTTTGTTAGCTACCTGAGCAGGATCATCAACAGTTGACCCATCAATAGCCGATCGGGCTAGCCAGGTGGGTAAAGTACCTGCCTAGCAACCCAAAAGTTGCGGGTTTGAATCCCACCTCAGGCTTGGATCAAAGTACTGCAAAAACCTTGGAAGGTGCATTATGGCCACAGAAGCCAATGCACCAACAACTACAAAAAAAAAAAAAAAAGAAAAGACCCATCAATATCAAGTGGACCAATCTGATTCATCCCCTTCCTTCTAGAGTTTACATAAGTAAAGAACTCTCTGCTGTTTTTTTTTTGCATCCTTTGCCAAAGATTTCTCGTAATCTGCCTTCGCCTGCCTAACCTCCTTTCTAACTTGGTTACAGATCAACTTATATATATCATAGGCTTCTGTGTCACGTGTTAATTTATATGCAAGCATTTTTCCTTGGGATACATATAATAAGGTTAATAAGGGTATATAAGCATTGATAGCCTTATTAACCTTTTCCAGAGCATGTATACATGTCTAAAGACACTATCAAAAATCATTTCAAATGTTACAAATCTTCTAGTAAGTGCTGCCATCTCTTATCTGTGTTTCTAGGTAATTGTAGACACAGTTTATAACATATGTGCATGAAAATATTTTAAAATCAGATTATCCCTGTCAGGGTGATTTGATTTTAAAATATCCTCTATCACTATCCTCTAGATTATTGCAATGTTTGCAATAATCCAGAGGATAGTAACTATAGCAATTTGAACAAAGGCTCTCTTTGACAGCTGACAGTATTGAGATGCAAAACCAATATTTAATTTTATACAGCATTTCTAAAGTAGATTTGTTTTCTTTTTCATGCCAACTTATTTGAATATATACTCAATTTCTAGTGAAATAAAAACAGGATGTGTGACAGGAGTGAAAATGGATACAGCATAAAAAGCCTGTGCATGTCAGTGTCAGAAAATAGTAAAGCTGATTTGGTGCTTAGACAATATTTCACAGGATGAAATTCCTGTATTATATGCAAATGATAGATAGAATGAAATAAGACTGTGTTGCTAAAGTGTTCTAATTTCATAAGTTAGTTTTTGATAATTCATTCTTTTCCAGCCCAATAAATTATAATAAATGACCAACATTAATAAAAATCTAAAAATATAAACATACCATAGTTTGCCTCTGTTTTATAAACAAGCGTTATATCCTCCATTTCTGGAAGTAATATCTTCTTCGTTACTATTTTTTCACCAATTCTAGGAAAAAAGCAACAAGATGATAATAATGGAAATTATGTTCCTGAATTTCACAGGAAAAAAAAAATCTGGGTATTACATACAAATTATTAATTATTAATAAATAGTCACTTCAGTCACTTGTAATTATTAAATACAAGTGACTGAAGAAATTAAATCACATAATTTCCACCAGAGTTTTATATACCAAAGATACCTGTGGTAATTATTTTTTTCCAGCATTATGAATGTAATAAATAAACCATTAATAAAAATCTGAAGGAAATAAACATTCCATAATTTGGCTTTGTTTTATGAGTGGGTGTTCCTGAAAATTTATGGGTTTCTAAACTACATCCTTACACTGAATGGCCACTTTATTAAGTACACTTAGCCTTTTCATGAAGCAAAGCACTCCTTCAATAACAGCATCACATTTTTGTACCATGGTATAAAACAGGTGGACAGCATATACAGAGGAATGCTGTGTGTGTGTGCAGTTTAGGAATACAAGAATGGGCAAGAAAGATGAAAGATTTAAGTGGCATGGAAGTCATTGCCAAACACTAGTATGAGTATCTGCGAAAAACTGCGACCCTGATGGGATTATCATATAAAACTACTGTGTCTTGGGTATATATTAATATTGGTCCAATAACCAAATAACACCTAGCCAATGATGAACCTGTAATCAAAAACAAAAGAGGCCAACAAAAAGTTGATAAGACTTTGCAGTATGGAAGAAAGGTTATAATAACCTGGTACAACAGTAGTGGTAACCAAAGAGGAATTTCAGAAGGCACAATTCATCATAATTCACAACTTGTTATGGATGAGGCATTGCAAACAATGAGTGAATCAGGTTCCACTCCTGTCAGCATAAACATTGATGTATATGTCCCAGGTATAGTTATAGGGGGCTCATGAATGTGAATGCCAGACAATGGAAAATCGGAAAAACTTTTCCTAGTTTAACAAATCCAGGTTCCTGCTGTTTTATTCTGATGGGAGAACCAGAATATGGGAAAAACAACATGAGCCCTAGACTCATCTTCCCAGTGTCAATAATTCAAGCTGGTGGTTGCAGTATAATGGTATAAGGAGACTTTTCATGATGATGATGTAAATTGGGCCCAGTGACAACCAGTGTGGAATCATCTGGATGCCACAGGTTAATCTGGAAATTATTTCTGATTAGGCACATTGCTTTCATGGCTGTAGTATAGTCATCTGCTAATGGCTTCTTCCAATAGGAAGATGCACCATGTTACAAGGCCAGAGTTTTACAGGATTGGTTCTGGGGAGTAGACTTCTCAGTCACCAGACCTCAATACAATCAAGCAACTAAAGGATTGGGTGGATTTCAAAATATAGATTCTCAACCATCAATTTACAACTGTGGGAAGCAACTGAATCGATATGGATCAGGTTCTGAGAAATGGGAAAAAGACTCACTGTTAGGTAGGTGTGCCTAATAAAGTAACCACTTGATGTATATGTCCCAGATGATTCTAATTTAAAAACCTAATCATACTATCAACAATGCCTACTTTCATGTGAAAAAAAAGTATAAATATAAAACACAAATTTCAATAAAGCTGATTTACTGGACCAACTTTGATGGCAGAGGAGAAAGAGATAAGCTACATATTCTAACTAGGAAGATATCTGGAAGAAATCTGGACAGAGCCCCCCCCCCATCCCATACCGAAACCCTTTTTATGGTACAGATCTGGTCCTTAAATGAAAAATAGGTTTGTTCTATAGTTTAGCTCTATGATTCTTCTTTTCACATCATTTATTTCCAAGGATTGGGGGAAGGTTATAATGGGGATGTTGAAACAGCTTCAAGAAGAAGCATACTGGCAAACAGACTCAATATCACTGCTCAACAAATGTCCTCTTCCTGGAACTAGATGTAGCATCATCTAGATGTAGAATATCATCCACTTAGCCACTAAGTGCTCTGATATCTAAGAAAAGGAGTAGCCTTTCCTAGATATCAGAGCACTTATGGATGAGGTAATTGATATTTAGGAAAGGCAATGACCTTTTTAGATATCAGAGTTAACATTGCTAGCATTGATAAGCTAGCATTGCTAGCTTATCAATTTACAGGAAATCTACTGATACTCAATGTACAAAGAGGATTTCCATCATGCCTCAGTCCAGAGCATGGTGAACTCCCATCCATCTTAATATGAGTTTCAAGTTAAAACAGCATATGCACAAAATGTGGAAGCAGTCACAAAGCGTTCAAGGCAGGATAGCTAACTCTAGAGCTGCGTAACATTTAACAAGCAGCAATCTCAAGCAATTAAGCATTATATGGATATAACCCTTTGTAGAGGAAAAATGCTCCCTACTCTGAGCAGCCTTCTGATTTCTCCCTAAATCTTGAACCTGACCAGTGGCTTGACTTCATATCTAGATTTTCCTCGAACGTGGAATAATGGCCTGATCTTCATAAACCAACAACTGGAATTCCGTCTGACACTGTCTGCAGTATAAATTTCCAGTTTTTTGTTTGTTTGATTGAGTTTTATTGGCGCATCAGCAACTATGGCTATAATGTGCCAAAACCTTGTCATAAAAAGTAAAAACTTCCAGTGACTTACTGAATTAGGTCACTACGTCAGGTTTTAAAAACACGTATAAGCTATAAAAGACAAATATCAGTAAAAAAGGTAACAATAGTAAATCTTAAAATAATAAGATTTTTTAAATATGAGTAAAAAGGTTTACTGATTTTAGGAAATTAAAAATAGCAGACACATGGTCATTGTCGGATAAAATCTGACTGAGTGTATACGGCTCAGTCAGATGGTTAAAAGCGGTAAAACGAGCATTTCTAAAACTGGTACAGTCAACTAAAATGTGTCTGATTGTTAATATTGTGCCACAG
Organism: Mastigoproctus giganteus; assembly: GCF_048544385.1. Taxonomy (NCBI): domain Eukaryota; kingdom Metazoa; phylum Arthropoda; class Arachnida; order Uropygi; family Thelyphonidae; genus Mastigoproctus; species Mastigoproctus giganteus. Next base: position 85,305,224 of record NC_143584.1, read on the forward strand.
GACTCACACATAGGAGGGTCATCAGCCCTCAGCAAAAACGAATGTGTCAAATGACTATGTCCTATGCAGGTCCGGGCACGAACAACTTCCTCCTTACGATTCCTGCGCAGACTAGACTGCCACGGTTCAATTACAGGCTTTATACGATATAGTTTATTCCCAGTCTGTCTATTCCACAAATCCTGCCATTGGGAGTGTATTTTCTCATGTATTATTTGCCTGTAGTCTGTATAGGGGACTGACAGGCAGCGATTATTACTGGGAATTGCTGATTTGGCTGCGGTGTCAGCCAAATCATTTCCCTTAATCCCAATGTGGCTAGGAATCCAGCAGACGCGGATATCATATTCACGTCCACGGAGGAAGTGAATCTTCTGCTGAATACTAGACAGAACTGGATGAGAATTATATCTCACGGTTATTAAAGCCTGTAACACACTAAGAGAGTCAGAATATAAAATGAACCGTTGGTATTGGCATTTACTAATGTGAGCCAAGGCTAACTCTATAGCGTGCAGCTCTGCAGTAAATATGCTGCATTCAGAGGGAATGCTGCTCCGATGTAGTGGTGTCTCCAAAGACAGCAGCAGATCCCACATATGATTCTGACTTCGAACCGTCTGTGTAAACTGGCGCGAAGTCAGAATGTTCAGCTCGGTGTGCTGAATAAAGCTGCAGGTAGACCGATGATGGAGTGTCCGACTTTCCCCAATTTTTAAGGGACAAGTCACATATTTGAATATGAGCATGCCAGGGTGGAAGGGGTTGCTTCGGTGTTTGGCCAACCTTGTCTACCTTGATATCAAGTTCTATGAGTAGCTCTTGGAGACGAATACCAAAAGGACGATTAGCAGTCTTACGGGTATTGTACAAATTTTCCCATCGTGGCTCAAAAACGGATAGCCACGTAGGATGGTCTGGCAGGGATTTCAGTTTAAAAGCGTACTTTAGAGACAACTGCTTACATCGAAGCGATAATGGTGGTTCGTTTGCTTCGACGTATAAACTCTGGACAGGAGATGTTCTATATGCTCCAGTAGCGATACGAAGAGCCTGGTGATGGACAGGGTCCAGCCATCGAAGGGCACTGTCTCTGGCTGAAGAATATACCTGGGACCCATAATCAAGTTTGGATCGCACAAGTGCACGGTAAAGCCGAAGAAGGGTGCATCGGTCTGCTCCCCAAGATGTAGAGAAGAGCGAGCGGAGAATATTAAGCCCGCGTGTGCACTTTGTGCGGAGTTGACGGATGTGATCCAGAAAGGTCAACTTTTTATCAAATACGAGTCAAAAGAATTTGTCCGCTGCTACTGGAATAACATTTTGTCCGAGCCTTAATTCAGGTTCAGGATGAAGATTACACTTACGACAAAAGTGTACGCAAGCGGTCTTCTCCGGCGAGAACCTGAAGCCATTTGAAAGTGCCCAGGAGTTGAGGTGATCAATGGATTTTTGCAGTTGTCTTTCAATAACCCTCATGTTGCATGACTGACAAAATATGCTAAAGTCATCAACATAGAGGGCACTGTTTAAGGTAGGAGGAAGTTGTTCTGTGATGGAATTTATTTTGATGGCGAAAAGCGTGACACTTAAAACTGATCCCTGTGGTACTCCCTCCTCTTGGCTAAAGGAACGAGAGAGTGAGGATCCCACACGAACTTAGAAAGATCGATTGGCTAAAAAGTTTTTAATAAAAATGGGGAGTCGTCCCCTAAGACCCAGGCTATGCAGATCTTTTAAGATGCCAAATCTCCAAGTTGTGTCATACGCTTTTTCCATGTCAAAGAACACCAACACCAAGTGTTCGCGTTTTAGGAAAGCATCCCGGATGGATGCTTCCAATCTAATAAGATGATCCAAAGTGGACCGGTTCCTTCGGAAGCCGCACTGGATGTTGGAGAGAAGGTCATTTGATTCGAGATACCATATTAAACGAGAATTAACCATTTTCTCCAGGGTTTTGCACAGACAGCTAGTCAGAGCAATAGGACAATAATTGGTGGTGACTTTTGGATCCTTTCCTGGCTTAGGAAAGGCAAGAACGATTGCCTTTCGCCAGGAGTCCGGAAACTGCCCTTCAATAAAGATTGTGTTATACAGAAGGAGCAGACAATCCATAGATGTTGAAAGATGTTTAATCATTTCATAATGGATGCCATCTGGTCCAACAGCACTTGCTTTGGAAAGAGTGAGGGCTCTTTTCAGTTCCTCTATAGTGAACGCCCCGTTGTAGGGATAGAGGCCCTTGGACTTAAAATTAAGTGCTTGTTTTTCCAGTTTATGTTTCAGGACCAGGAACTCTGGGGAGTACGAGGATGTTGCAGAGATTTTGGAGAATGTTTCCCCCAAGAGCATTGGCTATTGCAGTTGAATCTGCAATAGCGCATCCATTATAATCTAGGATTGAAGAAGGGTGGGATGTATATTTTCCCTTCATTTTCCGGATTTTATCCCAGACTACCTTAGATTTGGTAGACTGGTTAATAGATGATGTAAAACGGATCCACGATTCCTTTTGACTCTGACGGCGGATATATCGTGCTTTGGCTCGTGCACGTTTAAAGGCTATAAGGTTGGTTGTGGTAGGATATCGGCGGAATATCCCCCACGCTTTGTTTTGAGCCTTTTTTGCTGCTGTGCATTGTGAATTCCACCAAGGTTTGGGAAATGGTGGAAACCGGGCAGATGTTTTTGGAACAGCATTCGCAGCTGCTTGGACAATATTTTCTGTGATGTACTTAACTGCATCATTTATAGGCTCTTGACTGACTGTGCTAAGATCAAAATTTGCCTGATGTTGGAAGGCAGTCCAGTCAGCCTGATCAATCTTCCACCGTGGTAACCAGAAGGGAAGACATGGTCTCCCACTGTGTAACGAGGTTATCACAGGGAAGTGATCACTTCCGTATGGATTCTCCTCCACTTCCCAAGTGAGTGAAGGGAGTAGAGAAGGGGAACAGATAGAGAGATCAATGGCAGAAAAAGTACGGGTAGGCATGTGGATGAAGGTATTTGTTCCAGTATTTAGAAGGGAAAGGTCATTGTCATTTAGCATATGCTCTATGACTCGTCCCCTTCCATTGATGTTAGCACTACCCCACAGGGTGTTATGTCCATTAAAATCCCCGAGAAGTAAGAAAGGGGGAGGCAACTGCATTAGAAGATCATCAAGGTCTTCCTGGGAGATGTCAGTCCCAGGTGGCAAATAGATAGAGCAGACGGTTAATAAAAATCCCACCGTAAGGCGAATTGCAACGGCTTCTATGCTAGTTGTAATTAGCAAGGGCTGCACTGGGGTCTGGTTACCCACAAGGATAGCCACTCCCCCATGTACAGAGCCATCCGCAATTCTATCCTTTCGAAAAATTGTGATGTTGTGCATGGTGGGATCGTCATTTGCCTTTAGATATGTCTCCTGCAAGCAAAAGCAAACTGGCTCGAGCTTTTGCAGGAGGGCCTTGATGTCATCAATATTTCGCCAGAATCCACGACAATTCCATTGTAGGAATTTAGCCATTATTTTGGCTTGGTGGGTCCATCAGGCGGCTTCCGAGGTGCTGAGGGCTTACTTTTATCAGTCTTGGGTTTATCTTTTTTGGGGAAGAATGGACGCTGTCCCGTGTCCATTTCTTCCTCCGCAAAGAGTTCCAAGACTGAATCTTCGGGTACCTCCTTCTGCTCGACATCCATGTTTTCTTGGGTTCTAGGGGGGACTTCCCCTTTCTTATTCTTTTCTTTCATAATTTCCTTTGTTGCTTGTGGAGCATTAGGAGGTACAGATATAGGAGTGGCAGCTGATTGGTTCTTCTGTGCAGGTTTTTGAGAACTTAAAAGATAACGCGCGATGGGAGTGAAAGACTCCTTTGGAGGAATGGTCATGTCCGTCTGAGTTCCGACGGAACATCCCCTGCTACCTTCTGGGCGTAGGTAGGTTTGTTGATATTCAGGGGTTTGACCGATTTCCTTGCCTCCTGGTATGATATATTTAGCTCTGCCTTCAGCCGTTGAATTTCTTTTTCTTCTTTCCACCTCTGGCATGCTCGTGAGTAGGCCGGGTGTTCGCCTTCACAGTTAATACAGGTGGGTTTTGGGGCTGAACATGCTGTTGTTTCGTGGTCCTTTGCACCGCATCGAGCGCATGCAAAGACTCCACAGCAGGCCATTTGAGAGTGTCCATACTTCTGGCATTTAAAACACCATAAAGGGTTCGGAACGTATGGATGCACTGAACAATTGATGTATCCAGCTTTAATCTCATCAGGAGGTTTAGGAGAGTTAAAAGTCAGGATAACGCTCCTGGTTTTAACAAGTTTTCCATCCCTTCACGCAGTAATTCTTTTGATGGCAATAACTCCCTGTGGTTTTAATTCGGAGCAGATTTCCTCCTCGGTTACATCGAGAAGGTCCCACTCCGAAATGACACCTCTCGATGAATTGAGTGTTCTGTGTGGTGTCACTGTTATAGGGATTCCTCCGATTGATGTTGTTCGGAGTAGATGTTCGGATTGCCTGTCATTTTTAGTTTCAATTAAAAGGTCTCCAGAACGAAGCCTCTTAACTGATTTGGGTGAACCTGCTAACCCGTCTAACCCTTTTTGAATAAAAAAGGGCGATATTTTACCAATCGGTGTTTCATTGGTAGAATGCATAATTAAGAACCTTGGGAACCCTGATGGTAATTCTGTTCACTGCCTCTTTTTTAGCAATAATGCTATCTGTATCTGTGTCTATGGTTTCAGATAGGGACCGGGTTGGGGCCCCTGAAGAAATAAGTTTATCAGGATTCATTGAGTTTTTTTAAATTGTTCAGTGCCCGGGCTCCCCACCCACCACGGAGCCCGAAGGGATGCCCACTACCAGGCATGCAATAAATGCGCTCGGGAGTGGAACGCCAGGGCTACCCAGACACTATACCCGCACCGCCACCAGCCTGAATCCTGTCCCTCGGACCATGAGGGTAGGGGCGTGGCATTGACACGGTTGACCCTCGCAGGCGAGCCTACTAGCCGATTGATCCTAGCCGGGCCTTCCAGGACCACCCGTCTTGTCGAAGCAGGGGCCAAAGTGGTGTATTGAAGCTGGGCCCCTCAACCACCAGGATCCCCCCTTTCCGAATTTCCACGGGTCGCAGCGCACGGCAAACACGCCGGATTCCATTGATGTAAGCCTGGAACCTGGGCTGTGGGCATTAGATCCCAGTGATGCTAGTCTGGAAGTTCAGCAGCATCACTGGGAGGTCCCCTCACCATGTACAGGTGCCCACGTCGAGGGGTAAATTTCCAGAGTACAGCTTATTGTTGCCATTAATTCTACACCAACTTCTGCTATGGCAGGTGCAGATGGAATCCTCTAATTCATATCAAATACCTCAGCCCACATATTTTGTCAAGTCATTTCTCTCCCCAGCAGTGGAACAACTACCTTGTGAAGCCTATACCCAAAATTCAATCTCCTACTCTTCTTAAGCGTTACTGGCCAATCTCCAATGCCTCAAGTCTTCTAAAACTCCTTGAGAAGATACTCCTTCCCATTCTAACTAAACAACTTCTTCCACATCAGCTTCTTGAAATCCATTACTCCCTTCCTCATAGATCGACTGTGACTAACCTCTTAGCCACTATGCTCTCTGCATTTGAATCTCAAGTGGAGCTTGCAGTCACTAAGTAGACCTTGAAGCAGCTTTTGACTCTATAAACATTCCTGCAATGCTGAAGCTACTTTCAGACCATCATCAGATCAAGGGAGACACTCTACAGTTCCTCACATCACTCCTTCAAAATAGAATAATCCGGCTTACTGTCCATGGGCACATATACAAGTGATGTATCTCCTCAGGTGAGTCACAGGGTAGTGTCTTATCTGGGCTCTTGTTTACAGCACTTATCTTCCCACTTGCAGATGATATGAAGCTCCTCACGCTGATTTCTCCACACAATGATCTTGTGATAATAGCATCAATTAACAATACACTCACGGAATTTGCAAACTACCTCAACCAGTTTGGATTAAAAATAAACCCAGAGAAGTCTGAATTTATGATATTCTCCTTAACCCCTTCCCAGAACATTTTTTTCCTGAAAATGTGCCATAATGGATCGACTTTTTTTATTTTACAGATTAAAAGTATGCATCATGCAAATACTCATTGTATAGTTTTTTGTGTTTTTTATAAATTTTTTAGTAGAAAATACATCTGAGTAATTAACCCATTTGGGCTATCCCAAGTTATCTCGTGTATGCCAAAAAGTTATACAGATTTTTTAATAAATTTGCACTTGAGCTAAAAGAAAGGAACAGGAAAACACTCTTCACTGCTTATTATATAAATAAATTAAAAAAATCAAGTGGAATGCACAAGCAGTATAATCCCGCTACAAGTGATAATTGTGAACTAACTACATTCTGACACACAGCCACCGCAAGTGGATAGTCCACCGCAAGTAAGCGTCGCTTACAGGTGCAGTTCAAGAGGGCACCAAAATATTTTTCAATATTGTTCTCTAAATGGTTAATGCTTTCAGTATTCAGCATTTAGGATGGCAAATTTTATTTTACTTACTGGCGGCACATAGGAATGCACACTACTGTTCTGACATTGCTGTACAATAAGTAAACATAAGTAAAATGAAAGCCAGTGGTCTGCTACCAGCCATTAGCCAGATAATTGTCTGAGAAAATGTTTCAATCGTAAATTTGGAGGTATTATTGTTTGCTTCAGGTATTATTGTATCCTGAGATATTTCGTTTAGTTCCAAATAACTTTTAAAACTAAAAACGAGATATCTTGGGATAATCCATGAAGGGGTTAAAGAAAATACCTTCTTATATTCAGCCAACACTATGTAACTCTCCTATTCCTATAGTCAATGAACACACTAATCTCAGGATTGTTTTTGATCCTAAGCTCTGCTTCAGTAACTACACAGACAAGCTGCTCACCCTGACAGCTTGACTCCGGTGGATTGCCAAACAGCATCTACATTATATTAACGAAGTCACAACTACTATAAAATATATATACAAACCACAGTACTCTCCGCTTTTATATGCTGCAGAGGTATGGCATCCACTGCCCCCAGCACAATTAGGCCACTTTTTCTGCTTAGTTTTGGCTCTTAAAATAGGCCATAAACAAACATAAACTTGCTCTACAGCTAAAGACAACCCAAATGGCCAGTTTGATACAAATTCACAGGCTTCCAATGATGATTAGGATGAAATGCCTTACCACGATTGTCAAAATGATTATTGGCAAGATTTCCGCACCATCATTTTAGGATTTGTACTCTTGGAGAGTCCCTCAGCCTTCCCTCAGAGCGACTCCAACTCTGTGCCCACATCTCAGTCATCTCCACCTATCCAATAGGTTTCTGCCTTTTCAGCTGCTGTCATGTGCCCAGTCTTTGGATGCTGACCTTAATAAGTTTGCTTGTGACAGGGAATATAGATGCTGCATCCTTGAATTGTACTTCACTGTCCCCGATCCTTCTCCTCGAAGCTCATTTTAATGCCACAAGCTAACAATACCATCTGATATGAAGATTGCTTACTATCTTTTCAGCATTCCAGTGAACAATGATGAACTAACTACTTCTGTTCAGTGCAAATATCATTGCCTGTTTTATATTAATACATATATCTTCTTTGTAAATTGTGATGTATATAACTATATTATACTTTGAGTCTTGAGCTGTGCTTCCTTTTATGCGTTTACACATGTATTTCCTTATGTTTGATTTATCAACGTTTTCTATTTATTATTATATTGTATTATCACTGTTAACTGCTAGCCTGGTGGCCATGAAGGGCAATACTGCAATGTATCCATTTGTATTATTATTATTATTGCAATATATATAAAGATTTCTTCTACATTGTGTTACTTTACTAAGTAAGGTTATGCATTTGGGAAACAAATCCTTGGGTCACATATAAGCTAGGAGAGAGAAGCTAAAAGTGGTTCAATAGAATAAAAATTTAGGTGTTATGATTCAACCTGACATGAAATTTTCCATGCAGTGTGAACAGGTAGCTAGAAAGGCACATGTCCTGTACATGATTAAGACCTTTGATTATTCCCTCTAATTAGTATTAGTATTAGTAATGGCCGCATGGTGCAAGAAAGCCCATGGCTTATGCTGCACCAGCCAAAAAAAAAAAATCCGAACAAAACAATGATAAAAACAAAAAATATATAATAATAAAATAAAATAAAATAAAATAAATAAATAATAATAATTAATAAAAAAAAAAGAAATTAAGCCTATCATCCTATGTGCTTCCCTTACCCGAAGGTACTATCCAGATGACCTATGAATTTCCCCAAACTGTAGGCCTCTACCACCCATGAAGGCAACTTAATTAATTAATCAGATGGCATCCTTCTCTACACTAGGAAGAGAAGGATGTCATATCCCTCTATAAAAGGCAATAGTTACACCACATTTGGAGTGTTGTATTGAGGTCTAGAGTCTGTACCTAAAGAAGACACAACTTCTGGAGAGAAAGTTCAAAGAAGGGCAACCAGATTAATAATGAGTGCAAATCGAGGCACATATGACAAATGGCTTAGAAGGTGTAGAGCACAAAGTTTGACAAACACATCTAGGGGGAGATCTTATTGAGGTATATAAAGGACTGAAGGGGTTGAGCGAAATGGATGAAGGTCTGTTCTCCCTCACTGGTGAGACAAGGGCAAAGACACAAATATAAAATCTCAGGGAATAACAAAAGACTGGATTCTTCTGCAATTCACTTATGGGCAGCTGGTTGCCTAACAATGGAATAAGTTGCCTCCCAATGTGATGGAAGAGCAAATCTGCCTAAGTTCAAAGCAGAATTGGATAGTTATCTTGTATGAATGGGAATAGCATGAATATTCCATTTTGTTTTGTTATTTTATTTTTGGTTGATGCAGAAAATGTCCACTTCTTTGCATCATTTGGCCTTACTACTGCTAATTTAATAATCTGTAGGACCTCCTTTTTTGCCTGCAAGACAGTAGGAAAATGTTTCAGTACAGAATAACTTCTGATAATATTCTGAAAGCTCCTTGAGAGTTAGGGTCTTTTGCTTGCAAGATACTTTAGTATAAAATATCTTTTATATTGTATTGATATTTTATGCATATTAACTATTTACTGATTCTCCCAGGTGTACATTGAGCAGAAATATAGAGGTTATCTTATTGCACAGTTTGTGATATAAATTAACATTTATGCACCTGAAAACTCCATTAACAATGAAAGTAACACTGCACTCGCTCAACAACAAGAAAGCCATGTACTCTGTTTGGCATTCTCATCAATGGCCCAAGATTATGCATTGCATATAGAAAAAAAAATGAAACACTTACATAACTCTAAAAGTCTTTATCATGTTTTCAGAGTCGAATGTTGTCAAATTTGTCATTTGCATATCTACATTTTTTTAATTCACATTTCAGAAGCAAAATAATAAAGGATTCACAGAAAGCACATAATATTTAGTTCATTTTGGTAATTTCCAACCACACTAACAGTGATATTCATTAATTAAATTCTTTCATACGTACAATGTATGAAATATGATGGATGAAATAATGATATATGATCTAACATCATATATCATTATAAGCAAATATTAGCATTAGCATTAGCATTAGTAGAGGCATATGATGCAAGAAAGCAAGCTTATTCAGCATCAGCCAAAAAAAAAAAAAAAAAAAAACACAACCACTACTCCCATTTCACCCCTCCGTTCGTTCGAAATAACTGTCCAGCTGAGCCTTAAATTTGTTTTGGCTATCAACTTCAACAACAAGCGATGGGAGTCTATTCCACAAACCAACTGCCCGCTGGTTAAAGGCAAATTTCCACACATCTATCCGACATCCGTCCTTCCTCAATTTGAATTTATGCCCTCTCAGGTGATTATTCTGAGCAAGAGGAAGAATCCCATCGGCATTGAGCATGCTCAAGCCATTCAAAGCCTTATACACCTCTATCAGAACACCTCGCCGATGCCTAGTCTCCAGGCTCTGTAATTTGCAAAACTTACGCCTTTCTTCGTAAGAGCAACCCTTTGTTCCATTCACTAATCTTGTTGCCCTTCTCTGTACTCGTTCCAGCAGCTCTACATCCTTCTTGAAATGAGGCCTCCAGACCTGTATACAGTACTCAAGGTGTGGCCTGACCAATGCCTTATACAAGGGAATAATCACATCCCTGTCCCTGCTAGAAAAATTCCTGTATATCATTGACAAGACACCATGAGCTACTCTTGCAGCTTGTCTGCACTGCTCAGAGAACTTCATATCTGCCTGCACAATTACTCTCTGTCTTCTGCCACTCAACCATCCCTTTATCCATAGCAGCAATTTGCCTCCAATGCCACACATCTATCCGACATCCGTCCTTCCTCAATTTGAATTTATGCCCTCTCAGGTGATTATTCTGAGCAAGAGGAAGAATCCCATCGGCATTGAGCATGCTCAAGCCATTCAAAGCCTTATACACCTCTATCAGAACACCTCGCCGATGCCTAGTCTCCAGGCTCTGTAATTTGCAAAACTTAAGCCTTTCTTCGTAAGAGCAACCCTTTGTTCCATTCACTAATCTTGTTGCCCTTCTCTGTACTCGTTCCAGCAGCTCTACATCCTTCTTGAAATGAGGCCTCCAGACCTGTATACAGTACTCAAGGTGTGGCCTGACCAATGCCTTATACAAGGGAATAATCACATCCCTGTCCCTGCTAGAAAAATTCCTGTATATCATTGACAAGACACCATGAGCTACTCTTGCAGCTTGTCTGCACTGCTCAGAGAACTTCATATCTGCCTGCACAATTACCCCCAGGTCCTTTTCATTCTCTACCACTGTCAGCGTAGTACCACAGAGTTGATACGTTGATCTGGGGTTACTGTTTCCCATATGTAGTACTTTACATTTGTCAATGTTAAACTTCATTTGCCACCTCTCAGCCCATCTGCTCAACCTTTCCAGACCCTGTTGCAGCAGCATAGTATCAGTAGTGTCCTTAACAACCCTGCCAACCTTGGTATCGTCTGCAAACTTGGACATTAAGCCTGATACACCATCATCAATATCATTTATAAATGCAGAAAACAACAATGGACCCAACACTGAACCCTGAGGAACTCCACTAATAACATTAGTCCACGTTGAGCAGTGTCCATTGATTACCACTCTCTGTCTTCTGCCACTCAACCATCCCTTTATCCATAGCAGCAATTTGCCTCCAATGCCACACTTCTCCAATTTGTGCAGCAGTCTTCCATGCGCAACAGTATCAAAAGCCTTTCTAAGATCCAAATATATAATATCAAAGTTATTCCCTGCATCCAGTTCTTTTGTGACTACATCATAGTATCCAATCAAATTGGTCAGACAAGACCTGCCCTTAACAAAACCATGCTGTGTCTGAGCTATAACTGAATTCTTGTCCAGATGATCCTGCAGTGCTTCTTTAACCAGTGCCTCCATTAATTTTCCTGGAACCGAAGTTAAACTAACAGGTCTATAATTACTTGTGTCAGCCTTTGATCCTCCTTTGTGAATTGGGGTTACATTTGCACATCTCCAGTCCATGGGTACCTCCCCCGAGTCCAAAGAAGCTCTCATAATTATGGCTAGGGGTTTGCTTACTTCCTTTGCTGCCTCCTTTAATATAACTGGATAGATCTCATCCACCCCGGGTGCCTTTTTTATGTTTATCCTCAACAATTTCTCCTCCACTTTCCTCTCAGTTATTAGAAAATCATCTAGCTCACTGCCAATGTTTACTTCACCTACGACATTCCCCTTCCTGAATAACTCCTCATGTGTGAATGTAGATGCAAAATACTCGTTTAGATTGTTAGCCACCTGAGCTGGATCCTCAACTGTTGAACCATCAACATCCAGTGGACCAATCTGATTCATCCCTTTCCTTCGTGAGTTTAAATAGGTAAAGAACTCTTTTCTGTTTTTCTTTGCATCCTTTGCCAAGGATTTCTCATAATCTGCCTTTGCCTGCCTAATCTCCTTTGTGACTTGGTTACAGACCAACTTATATCTATCATAGGCTTCCATGTCACCCATTAATTTGTATGTATCCCATGCATTTTTCTTCTCTGCCATATGTCTCATTAGTTCATCTGACAACCATTTAGGCCTGAACCTTGAACAATATTTCTTGGTTGGTATGTAAAGACTGGTAGCTTCCAAGATTAGTTCCTTGAATGCTACCCATTTTGAATTTGCTGTTGGTATCATCAGTTGGTCCTACTGTATAGAATTTAAATACTGTCTCAGACCATCATAGTCGCCTTTACGAAAGCAAAAACCCTTCCCTTTACCTCTGATGGTAGTTACCTCCTTGAGTAAATCCCACTTTGTGATCACTGCCACCCAGTGGTTCCTTTATCTGCAGATTCCTAATGCATGAAGAATCACTACTGATAATCAGATCAAGAGTATTACTCCCTCTAGTTGCTTCCCGAACATGCTGGTGTAGAAAACAATCATCCAATAAATCCACAAAAGACTTGCTAGTGTGTGACTGACCAACCCACAAATTCCAGTCAATATCTGGAAAATTAAAATCCCCCATTATAAGACTCTCTGATTTACTGGCCCATTCTATTTCCCTGTACAGTATCTTATTATACTCATCAGAGTCATTAGGCCTATAGCACACTCCTACTCTCAATTTTGATCTCCCAATGCTTATGTCACACCAAACTGACTCGACACTGCCCTGTCCATCAATGTCGACTGGCTTCACTTCCTTGGATTTTATGTGTTTTTTAACTAATAGCATAACCCCTCCTCCCCTCCTGTCCTGTCTATCCTTTCTATACACATTGTACTCCCCAAATTCCAGTTCTGCATTCCTTATATCTGTGTGACACCACGTCTCTGATATCCCAACAACATCTTCCTTTGATGTTTTGAACAATACCTCAAATTCATCAAATTTATTTACTAAACTCCTAGCATTGGTGTACACGCAAGTATACATGCACCTGTTTCTATTCTTAGCTACCCTAACACAACCCATGTGTTTACTTGTACCGCAATGACTTCCAGCAGTCTCTGAAATATCCTGCATCTTGTTTTTCAGGCTTCTGCTCATTCCAATAGAAGCAGTGCAAGAATCTCTTTCACCTCTGCCAGTGGCTACTGTTAATCCATTAGTCTTTGTCTCCTAATGGATTAAGCTAGCAGTTTTCCGACCCACCTAACACTGCCTCGATAGCATCAGCAAATATTCTTGCACCCTTTCTACTTAAGTGTATCCCATCCCTGTAGAAGCAATCTCTCCTGTTAACAAGTACATTCCAGGCTGAAAAAAATTCTACCCCTTGAGCCTTGCACAATCTTTCCAGGGCCGAATTGATCGACAAGGCTCTCATCATATACTCCCTCCTATCATGTCTGGGCAGAATTGCAGACACTTTCAAATTCAACCCTACTTCACGGCTTTTTTTCAACAGTGACCTGTACTTGTTAAGTAATTCTGCTGGTCTCCTACTCTTAATATCATTAGTGCCAACGTGTACAACTATATCACCTTTTGTGCCCTTAAAAGATGATATCTGCTCTACAACGTCATCAACCTTTGCCCCTGGCAGACATACCCTGGTCCTGTTCCACCTATCCTTTTTACAAAGCATGTTCCCCGTTTCCCTGACAATAGAGTCACCAACAACTACTAGTTCCCTTGGGACCAGCGCATTCTGCCTTGGGGGCTGCCTCTGTGTTGCAAGATGACCAAGTGCAAGCTCTGGCGTTGATGTGGGCAGCTGAGAGCTTGATGGGCCCCTCAATTTATTTCCTTCGAGGCCATCCACCCTGTCCTTCAAGGTCTCATATAGGCCCATAACAACACCGAGTTGTCGCCTATTTTCCTTGCACTCCTTGCATCGTGCACACACAAAGACATCCCCCATGGCAGTATCATGTCCCGTACCCGATTGCTCCGCAAACATCAAGCAAACAGTGCATCTTAAAAGGCTGTGATTCAGAGGGCAACTGCCCCCCTCAGTTCTCCCCTGAGTCACAGCACTCCCATTAGCTTGAGCCTTTTGCTTTGCTGCTCTGGTCAGAGTCATGATTTCGATTTAAATGTCAATAAAATTACAATTTCAGAACAAAATTAAAACCTTAAACTTGTATCTTAACACAGTTATAACGCTATATTTATTTTTCAGTATCGAGTGTTATCTACGAGTTCCCTTTATATAACTTTCGTATCAAGTATGTATTAATTATTTGTTACGTTTGTACTCTAAGTCGTTATATATATATATATAGTTAAAAGTACAATTTAATTGACAATGAAGTTTAACAAGATTAATAGATCTACTGATTAATTGACAATATTATATTATGCACTATACTATACAAAGCTAATGCTATCGAATTCCGGATATGCTGTATCGCGTTTCAGTAACGAGTGTTATCTACGAAATTCCTTTATATAACTTCCGTATCAAGTTATGTATTAATTATTTATTTTTACTAATTATTTATGTTCCGTAACCTAAGTGGTTATATGTATAGTTAAAAGTACAATTTAATTGCCAATGAAGTTCGACAAGATTAATAGATTTTACTGATTAATTTTCACGTAACAATGGCGGCTATTTATGAACGGTAAACACGTGGATTTGATACCCTTTCCGATACTAAGTAATACCTACAAATCTCTATCTAAGTTACTTTAACTTTAAGTACCGTAAATAGGAATATAAAGCTACTCTAGAAATAAGTTAATATGTCAATTTAAACTAATAAAGCAGAAAATAAATCAGAAAAAACTTCTCTGTTCCAAGAGCGGCAGAAAGGCACGTCCACACAGGAAACTCTCGTCTATGCAGTGAACTGAATGATTAAAACATAGGTTGACTAGCTAAAAAAAATTGTCCAAAAGCGCAACTGGCAGGTGCTCTATGCCAATAAACACATAACTATGGTAAAGTTTCCCATAGGTGCATTTAATAGATAACTGCCAATCAAACTTTAGGTTTGATGAATAGCAGAATGCCTGATAAATTATGGACAAATTTTAATCAAGGCTTTATAGCTACACTGGCAGATATCCATGCTGTCAGTATAGCTATACTGACAGCATGGATATCTCCCAGAGAAGAACCTTCTACAGTGCAGAAAATTAATTTTTATAGTGAGATATATATTTCTAAAAATTTCTATATAATTATCAACAATTAATGAATATTGTACAGAGCATTGTACATGTCAGGCATATTTTTCTATACACAGCTATGAACAAATTAGGTTTGCTTGCTAGTCAGTGCACTGACCTCATATTGTGGGAGAACTTCACCACAAATTTCCCTGGTACTGAACTATTCTAAATAAAAGGCACTGATCCAATGAAGAAGTATATTGTTTTTCATTTAAAGTGTATGCCACTACCCAGACCCAAGTTTTGACTCTGATCGGGGTCTCATCAGTTGGTAGGTAGGCATTATGAACACTCATATATTGAGGACACACCCAGTGATGTGTCCTCAATATATGAGATGCAAGATGATGCAGTAAGTGAAGCAGACACAAATTGTCTAATAATGCCATATAGAGTTATGGAGCATGTACAATAAGTTTTTATAACCTCTAATTATTTTCATCCTGAATCTTGTCCAATCCCAACATTACTTATATCAAGAGGTTTCTTGATATAATATTCTGCTATCTATAACAAGAGGTTTCTTGTTATAGATTTCAATTATGTGGGCTACAGAACTTGGAAACCGGGCACCTTAGAGGAGACTTGATTGAGATGTATAAGCTATGAGAGATGAAAGTAAGATGAATAGGGATGGAATTTTCACTGTTAAGATCAAAAATTGTACATTTTAATAAAGCTATTTCTGGAAATTTTCTCCCAAAAATTATACAAATAAAGCTAAAATAACATTTTAACCAGTTCACTGATGACTGCTGGAACAAAACCAAAACTGTGATTTTCAAGAGCCAGAAAAAAAAAACCTACATGGTAAATAATTTTGGTTCACAGTTTATTCTAACTCTTCATTTACTTAAATGTCATTTTAATATTAAATGCAATAAACCTGTACTAGCTTATAGCACCAAAAAGATTTTGGTTTTTAACTTCCAAGAAACTGCTTCCACAAAGAAGGAAAAACAACTAATAATACAAACCCCCAAAAAAAAAACACAGGAAGTTAGAGTAGCTAATGACTGAAATCTGTAACATTCTGACATCTATTGCACAATGGCATTAAACATATCCAATAGAATGGATATGGCACTTAAGAACATAAACAATCACGTGCATAAGATCTTAGCTTTTCATGAATTGGGTAATCATGACATTAATAATTGAATAACTTTTTCCAGCAGTTTGATTCCTCAATAAAAACATAATCTGATAAATAACATTCTTATGGTGGATAAGGCCCACTTTGACCTTCTGAGGTACATTAATAAACACAACTTTTTTGGCATTAGGAGTGGCATTTGATGCAATAAACCAACTTATACAAAATCAGCCAATAAAAAAAAATTTTTTTTTAAATAAATAAAAAGAAAACTACACTTCCCATTTCACCTATCCATTTTATCCAAAAGCTTATCTAGTTCTTTCTTGAACTTAATAAAGCTATCAACTTCCAAAACAACAAATGGAAGTTTGTTTTGGCAATCAACCACTCGCTGGCTAAAGGCAAATTTCCCAGACATCTATTCTGCAACCCTTCTAACTCAATTTGAATATATACCATCTCAAGTGCACAATCTCAGCAAAAGGAAGAATCCCATTAGCATTGAGGTTTCTCAAACCATTCTAAACCTTAAACACCTCAATCTGATCACCTTGCAGGTGCCTAGTCTCCAGAAGCTGCAATTTGCAGAACTGAAGGCTTTCTTAATAAAAGCAACCCTTTGTTTCCCTCACCAAACTCGTTGCATCTCATTGTACTCATTCCAGCAGCTCTACATTCTTCCTAAAATAAGCACTCAAGGTGTGGCCTGACCAATGCCTTATGCAAAGGGATAATCACCTACTTATCCCTGCTAGCAAAATTCCTGTATATCATTGACAACAACACCCCAAGAGCTGTCCTGGCAGACTCTCTGCAGTGCTCAGAGAATTTCATATCTGACTGCACAATTACCCCCAGGTCTTTTTCATTCTCCAATACCCTGACTGCAGTACCACACAGTTGATACATTACTCCAGGGTTACTGCTACCCATATACAGTACATTGCATTTGTCAATGTTAAACTTCAGTTTCCACTTCTCAGACCATCGCCTAACTTTTCTAGATCCTGTTGCAGTACCATACTTTCATTACTATCATTAACAACCCTGCCAACCTTTACATCATCTGCAAACTTGAAGATGAATCCTGATATACCTTCAACAATATCATTGATAAATACAGAAAACAACAATGGGCCCAATGCTGAACCCTGGAAGACCCCAATAATAATAGTCCATGAAGAGCAGTAGACACTGGGAGATACAATGGACACTGGTGGATACTTTGCAAGTATCTCCCAGTGTCCATTGATCACCACTCTCTGTCTTCTCCAATCAACCATTCCTTTATCCATAGCAGCAACTTGCCCTTAATGCCACACTGCTCCCTATTGTACAGTAGTCTTTTATGTGCAACAATATCAAAAGCTTTACTGAAATCAAAGTTTATGATATCAAAATTATTTTTTGCATCCAGCTCCTTTGTGACCATATCATAATATCTAATAAAATTGGCCGATGACAATGCAAAGACCCATACTATGTCTGAAATGTAACTGCAGTCTTGTCTAGATGATCCTGCATTACTTCTTTAATCAGTGATTCCAATATTTTCTCTGGAACAGAAAGTAAACTAACAGGTCTGTAATCACTCATGTCACCCTATTCGAACTGGAAATACATTCACACATCTCCACTCCGTAGGGACCCCCTGAATCGAAGGATGCCCTCATAATTATGGCTAAGGGTTTGCTTATTTCCTTTACTGCCTCACTTAATATAATTGGATGGATTCCATCCACCCCACATGCCTTTCTTATGTTTAACTTCAACGATTTCTCTTCCACGTTCCTCTCAGTTATTACAAAATCATTTATCTCCCTGTTAGAATTTGATCAACTTCTAGCCTACACTTCCCTAGAAAATTCCTCATGTGTGAATGTAAATACAAAATGCTCATTCAGTTTGTCATCAACCTGAGCAGGATCACTGACAGTCAAACCATCAATATCAAGTGGACCTATCTGATTTACCCCTTTCTTCTAGTGCTTAGATAAGTAAAGAAGTCTTTGCTGCTTTTCTTTGTATCCTTTACTAAAGATTTCTTGTAATTTCCTTTCTTGCCTAACCTCCTTTGTTACTTCATTACAGACTAGCTTGTTGCTACTATAGGGTTCTGTGTCACCTGTTAATTTATATGCATCCCATACATTTTTCTTCTCTGCTACGAGTCTCATTAGTTCATCTGACATCTATTTAGGTCTAAACCTTGGGTAGTATTTCGAAGTTGGTATGAAAGTTTAGTAGCTTCCATAATTGATTCTTTGAATACTTCTCATTTAGAATTTGCTGTTGGCAACACCATCAGTTGGTCCCACTGTATAGGATTTAAAACTATGATACCACTGCAGTCACCTTTACGAAAGCAAAAATCCTTGTTAGCAGTTACTATCTTTAAGTAAATTCCAAATCAATATACTGTGATCACTGCCACCTAGTGGTTCCTTCATCTGCAGATTCTTAATACGTGAATATTCACTGCTGATAGTCAGATGAAGAGTATTACTCCCTGTGGCTGCCTCTCAAATATACTGCTGTAGAAAACAGTCAACCAATAAATCCA